>NC_047055.1:75457016-76057016 GCF_011762595.2 Tursiops truncatus | reverse complement strand
ATCATTTTCAAAATATTGATTCTTCCAAACCAAGAACATGGTATATCTCTCCAACTGATTGTATCATCTTTAATTTCTTTCATCAGTGTCTTATCATTTTCTGCATACAGGTCTTTTGTCTCCCTGGGTAGGTTTATTACTAGGTATTTTATTCTCTTTGTTGCAGTGGTATATGGGAGTGTTTCCTTAATTTGTCTTTCAGATTTCTCATCATTAGTGTGTAGGAAGGCAAGAGATTTCTGTGCATTAATTTTGTATCCTTCAACTTTACCATATTAATTGATCAGCTGTAGTAGTTTTCTGGTGGCATCTTGAGGATTCTCTATGTATAGTATCATGTCATCTGCAAACAGTGACAGTTTTATTTCTTCTTTTCCAATTTGTATTCCTTTTACTTCTTTTTCATCTGATTGCCATGGCTAGGACTTCCAAAACTATGATGAATAATACTGGTGAGAGTGGACATCCTTGTGTTGTTCCTGATCATAGAGGGCACGCTTTCAGTTTTTCAGCACTGAGAATGATGTCTGCTGTGGGTTTGTCATATATGGCCTTTATTATGTTGAGGTAAGTTCCTTCTATGCGCACTTTCTGAGGAGTTTTTTTCATAAATCGGTTTTGAATTTTGTCAAAAGCTTTTTCTGAAACTATTGAGATGATCATATGGTTTTTATTCTTCAGTTTGTTAATATGGTGTATCACACTGATTGATTTGCGTATATTGAAGAATCCATGCATCGCTGGGATAAATCCCACTGGATCTTGGCAGATGATCCTTTTAATGTGTTGTTGGATTCTGTCTGCTAGTATTTTGTTGAGAATTTTTGCAGCTATATTCATCAGTGATATTTGTCTGTAATTTTATTTTTTTGTAGTATCTTTGTCTGGTTTTAGTATCAGGGTGATGTTGGCCTCATAGAATGAGTTTGGGAGTGTTCCTTCCTCTGCAATTTTTTGGAAGAGGTTGAGAGGGATGGGTGTTATCTCCTCTCTAAATGTTTGATAGAATTCACCTGTGAAGCCATCTGGTTCTCAACTTCTGTTTGTTGGAAGATTTTTAATCACAGTTTCAATTTCATTACTTTCGATTGGTCTGTTCATATTTTCTCTTTCTTCCTGGTTCAGTCTTGGAAGGTTATACCTTTCTAAGAATTTGTCCATTTCTTCCAGGTTGTCCATTTTTTTGGCAGTTGCTTGTAGTATTCTCTTAGGATGCTCTGTATTTCTGTGGTTTCTGTTGTAACATCTCCTTTTGCATTTCTAATTTTATTAATTTGATCCTCTCCCTCATTTCCTTGATGAGTTTGGCCAGTCGTTTATCAATTTTGTTTATCTTCTCAAAGAAACAGCTTTTAGCTTTATTGATCTTTGCTATTGTTTTCTTTGTTTCTATTTCATTTATTTCTGCTCTGATGCTTAAGATTTCTTTCCTTCTGCTAACTTTGGGTTTTGTTTTTTCCTCTTTCTCTAGTTCCTTTAGGTGTATGGTTAGATTGTTTATTTGAGTTTTTTTTTTTTTTGTTTCTTGTGGTAGGCTTGTATTGTTATAACTTCCCTCTTAGAATTGATTTTGCTGCATTCCATAGGTTTTGGATCATCTTGTTTCATTGTCATTTGTCTCTAGGTATTTTTTGACTTTCCCTTTGATTTTCTCAGTCATCTCTTGGTTATTTAGTAACATTGTTTAACATCCTTGTGTCTGTGTTTTTTATGCTTTTCCCCCTGTAATTGATTTCTAATCTCATAGCATTGTGACCAGTAAAGATGCTTGATATGATTTCAGTTTTCTTAAATTTTCTGAGGCTTGATTTGTGACCCAAGATGTGATCTATCCTGGAGAATGTTCCATGCGCACTTGAGAAGTGTAATCTGCTGTTTTCAGATGGAATGTCCTATAAATATCAAGTAAATCATCTCGTCTATTTTGTAATTTAAAGCTTGTTTTTCCTTATTAATTTTCTTTCTGGATGGTCTTTCCATTGGTGTACGTGAGGTGTTAAAGTCCCCTAGTATTCTTGAGTTACTCTCGATTACCTCTCTCATAGCTATTAGCACTTGCCTTATATATTGAGGTGCTCCTATAGTGGGTCCATATATATTTATAATTGTTATATATTCTTCTTGGATTGATCCCTTGATCGTTAAGTAGTGTTCTTCCTTGTTTCTTGTAACATTCTTTATTTTAAAGTCTCTTTTATCTGATATGGGTATTGCTACTCCAGGTTTCTTTTGACATCTATTTGCACATAATACCTTTTCCTGTCCCCTCATTTTCAGTCTGTATGTGTCCCTAGGTCTGAAGTGGGTGTCTTGTACACAGCATATATATGGGTCTTGTGTTTGTATCCATTCAGCGAGCCTGTCTTTTGGTTGGAGCATTTAATCCATTCACGTTCAAGGCAATTATTGATATGTATGTTCCTCTTACCATTTTCTTAATTGTTTTTGGGGTTTTTTTGTAGGTCCTTTTCTTCTCTTGTGTTTCCCACTTATTGACGTTCCTGTAGCATTTGCTGTAGAGCTGTTTTGGTGGTGCTGAATTCTCTTAACTTTTGCTCGTCTGTAAAGCTTTTGATTTCTCCATCGAACCTGAATGAGACCCTTGCCGGGTAAGAGTTATCTTGGTTGTAGGTTCTTCCCTTTCATCACTTTAAATATGTCATGCCACTCCCTTCTGGCTTGTAGTGTTTCTGCTGAGAAATCAGCTCTTAACCTTATGGGAGTTCCCTTGTATGTTATTTGTCATTTTTCTCTTGCTGTTTTCAATAATTTTTCTTTGTCTTTATTTTTTTCCAGTTTGATTACTATGTGTCTCAGCATGTTTCTCTTTGGGTTTATCCTGTATGGGACTCTCTGGCTTCTCGGACTTGGGTGGATATTTCCATTCCCATATTAGGGAAGTTTTTAACTATAATCTCTTGAAATATTTTCTGTGGTACTTTCTCTCTTCTCCTTCTGGGACCCCTATAATGCGAATGCTGGTCCATTTATGTTGTCCCAGAGGTCTCTTAGGCTGTCTTCATTTCTTTGCATTCTTTTTTCTTTTTTCTGTTCTGCAGCATTGAAATCCATCATTCTCTCTTCCAGGTCACTTATACATTCTTCTGCCTCAGTTTTTCTCCTGTTGATTCCATCTAGTGTATTTTTCATTTCAGTTATTGTATTTTTCATCTCTGTTTGTTTGTTCTTTAATTCTTCTAGGTGTTTGTTAAACATTTCTTGCATCTTCTCGATCTTTTTCTGAGGTCCTGGATCATCTTCACTATCATTATTGTGAATTCTTCTTCTGGAACGTTGCCTCTCTCCACTTCATTTAGTTGTTTTTCTGGGGTTTTATCTTGTTCCTTCATCTGGTACATAGCCCTCTGCCTTTCATCTTGTCTGTGTTTCTGTGAATGTGTTTTTTGTTCCATAGGCTGCAGGATTGTAGTTCTTCTTGCTTCTGCTGTCTGCCCTCTGGTGGTTGAGGCTATCTAAGATGCTTATGCATGTTTCCTGATGGGAGGGACTGGTGTTGGGTACAGCTGGCTGTTGCTTTGGTGGGCAGAGCTCAGTAAAACTTTAATCTGCTTGTCTGCTGTTGGGTGGGGCTCTGTTCCCTCCCTGTTGGTTGTTTGGCCTTTGGCCACCCAACACTGGAGCCTACCTGGGCTCTTTGGTGTGTCTAATGGTGGACTTTGGGTGGGCTCATGCTAGTGAGTACTTCCCGGAACTTTTGCTGCCGGTGTCCTTGTCCTCATGATGGGCCACAGCCAGCCCCCACCTGTGTAGGAGACCCTCCAACATTAGTAGGTAGGTCTGGTTCAGTCTCCTATGGGGTCAGTGCTCTTTCTCCTAGGTCCTGACGTGCACACTATTTTGTGTGTGCCCTCCAAGAGTGGAGTCTTCCTTTCCCCCAGTCCTGTCATAGTCCTGCCATCAAATCCCGCTAGGCTTCAAAGTCTCATTCTCTATGAATTCATCTTCCCATTGCCGGACCCCCAGGTTGGGAAGCCTGATTTGGGGCTCAGAACCTTCACTCCAGTGGGTGGACTTCTGTGTTATAAGTGTTCTCCAGTTTGTGAATCACCCACCTAGCAGTTATGGGATTTGATTTTATTGTGATTGCGCCCCTCATACCATCTCTTTGTGGCTTCTCCTTTGTCTTTGATTGTGGGCTATCTTTTTGGTGAGTTCCAGTGTCTTCCTGTCAATGCTTGTTCAGCAGTTAGTTGTGATTCCAGTGCTGTCGCAAGAGAGAGTGAGAGCACATCCTTCTACCCTGCGATGTTGAACCAATCTTGAAAAAGATTTTCAATTAGCTATTTCAAATATATAAATATATTAATATAAAAATTAAATTGTAATTTATTTAATTAGTAAATAAGAACCACCACTGGAAAATTGTGTGGTTGAAAAGTACAGTAACTGAAATGAAAAATTCACTACAGGGTACAGGCAGAAAAGAGAATTGGTGCACTTAAACACAGATGAATTGAGAATATTCATTCTGAGGTAAAGAAAGAAAAAATAATTAAGAAAATGAACAGAATTTCAGAGGTCATGGAATATCATTAAACATAACAGTACATGTATAATGGGATTACCGGAAGAAGCAGAGGGCGTGCAAGGGCACCAATGATTATTTGAAGAAGCAATGACCAAAAGCTTGACCTGCAAAATATGGTTCTAAACCATTAATATTCTCGTCCAACAAGTTCAACAAACTCAAAGGAAGACAAACTCTAAGAGATACATGCTTAAAGCCGCCACAACCAAAATGTCAACAGACAGCAGCAAAGAGAGAATCTTTTAAAAAATTTTATTTATTTAAAGAAATTTTATTTTATATTGGATTATAATTGATTTACACTGTTGTGTTAGTTGCAGGTGTACAGCAAAGTGAGTCAGTTTTACATATATCTATTCTTTTTCAAATTCTTTTCCCATATAGGTTATTGCATAGTATTGGGTAGAGTTCCCTGTGCTATACAGTAGGTCCTTGTTGATTACCTATTTCATATAGAGTAGTGTGTATATGTTAATCCCAACCTCGTAATTTATCCCTCCCCCCACCTTTCCCCTTTGGTAAGCATAAGTTTGTATTCTAAGTCTGTGACTCTGTTTCTGTTTTGTAAATAAGTTTATTTGTATCATTTTTTTAGATTCCATATTTAAGTGATATCATATGATATTTGTCTTTCTGTATCTGACTTACTTCACTTAGTATGATAATCCCTAGGTCCATCCATTTTGCTGGAAATGGCATTATTTCATTTTTTATGGCTGAGTAATATTCCATTGTATATATGTACCACATCTTCTTTATCCATTCTTCTGTTTATGGACATTTAGGTTGCTTCCATGTCTTGGCTATTGTAAATAGTGCTGCAATGAATACTGGGGTGCATATACCTTACTGAAGTATGTTTTTCTCCAGATACATGCCCAGGAGTGGGATTGCTGGATTGTATAGTAGTTCTATATTTAGTTTCTTTAGGGAACAACCGTACTGTCCTCCATAGTGCCTGTACATTCCCACAAACAGTGTAGGAGGGTTTCCTTTTCTCCACACCTTCCCCAGCATTTATTGTTTGTAGACTTTTTGACCAGTGTTAGGTGATACCTCATTACAGTTTTGATTTGCATTTCTCTAATAATTAGAGATGTTCAGCATCTTTTCATGTGCTCTTTTGCCATCTGTATGTCTTCTTTGTAGAAATGTTTATTTAGATCTTCTGCCCATTGTTTGATTGGGTTGCTTGTTTTTTTGATATTGAGCTTCATGAGCTTTTTGTATATTTTGGACATCAATCCCTTGTCAGTTACATAATTTGGAAATCTTTTCTCCCATTCTGTGGGTTGTCTTTTCATTTTCTTTATGGTTTCATTTTCTGTGCAACAGCTTTTGAGTTTCATTAGGTCCCATTTGTTTATTTTTTTGTATGGTGTTAGTGTTCTGATTTCATTCTTTTACATGTGGCTTTCAAGTTTTCCCAGCACCTCTTATTGATGAGACTGTCATTTCTCTATTCTGTGTTCTTACCTCCTATGTCATAGAGTAATTGCCTCTAGGTGTGTGGTTTTATTTCTGGGCTTTCTATCTTGTTCCATTGGTCTGGAAGTCTTTCTTTGTGCCAGTACCATCCTCTTTTGATTCTTTTAGCTGTATAGTGTAGTATGAAGTCAGGGAGCCTGACTCCTCCAGCTTGGATTTTGTTTCTCAAGATTGCTTTGGCTATTCGGAATCTTCTGTGTTTCCATACAACCTTTAAGATTTTTTGTTGTTGTTGTTCTAGATCTTCAAAAAATGCCATTGGTAATTTGGTAGGGATTGCACTGAACCTGTAGATTACCTTGGGTAGTATAGTCATTTTGACCAAGTAGATTCTTCCAATCCAAGAACATGGTATATCTTTTCATCTGTTTGTGTCATGTTCAGTTTCTTTAATCAGTGTCTTATAGTTTGTGGAGTGCAGGTCTTTTGCCTCCTTAGGTAGTTTTTTTCATATGTATTTTATTCTTTTTGATGCAATGGTAAATGGGATTGTTTCCTTAATTTCTCTTTCTGATATTTTGTTGTTAGTGTATAGATATTCAACAGATTTCTGTGTATTAATTTTGTGTCCTGCCACTTTACTGAATTCATTATGAGCTCTAGTAGATTTCCAGAGGCATCTTTAGGATTTCCCGTGTATAATATCGTGTCGTCTGGAAACAGTGACAGTTTAATGCTTCTTTTCCAATTTGGATCACATTTATTTATTTTTCTTCTCTCATTGTTGTTCCTAGGACTTCCAAAATTATGTTGAGTAAAAGTGGTGAGAGTGGGCATCCTTGTCTTGTTTTTGATCTTGGAGGAAATGCTTTCAGGTTTTCACCATTGAGTATGATGTTAGCTGTAGGTTTGTCATATATGGCCTTTATTATGTTGAGATAAGTTCACTCTATGCCCACTTTCTGGAGAGTTTTTATTATAAATGTGTGTTGAATTTTGTCAAAAGATTTTTTGCATCTATGGAGAATATTGTACGGTTGTTATTCTTCAATTGGTTAATGTGATATATGACACTGATTGAATTTTGGATTTTGAAAAATTTGTTCATCCCTGGGATAAATTCCACTTTATCATGTTGTATGATCATTTCAGTGTATTGTTGGATTTGGTTTGCTGGTAGTATGTTGGAGATTTTTGCGTCTATATTTATCAGTGATATTGGCTTTTCATTTTCGTTTATCTGGTATATTTGTGTGGTTTTGGTATCAAGGTGATGGTGACCTCATAGAATGAGTTTGGGAGTGTTCATTCCTCTGCAATTTTTTGGTATAGTTTCAGAAGTATAGGTGTTAACTCTTCTCTAAATCTTTGATAGAATTCACCTATGAAGCCATGTGATCCTGGACTTTTGTTTGTTAGGAGTTTTTAAATCACAATTTACATTTCAGTATTTGTGATTGCTCTGTTCACATTTTCTACTTCTTCTTGGTTCAGTCTTGGGAATGTTATGCCTTTCTAAAAATTTGTCCATTTCTTTTTGGTTGTCCATTTTAATGGCATATATTTGCTTGTAGTTTTCTCTTATGTTACTTTGCATTTATGTGGTTTCAGTTGTAACTTATTTTTCAATTCTACTTTTATTGATTTGAGTCCTCTCCCTGTTTTTCTTGATGAGTCTGGCTAAAGGTTTATCAATTTTGTTTATTTTTTCAAAGAATCAGCTTTTAGTTTCATTGATCTTTTCTATTATTTTTTTCATCTCTAGTTAATTTATTTCTTCTCTGGTGTTTATGATTTCTTTCCTTCTACTAACTTTGACTATTTTTTTTCTTCTTTGGTTGCTTTAGGTGTAAATTTACCTTGTGTATTTGCGATTTTTTTGTTTCCATAGGTAAGATATTATTGCGGTAAACTTCCCTCTTAGAACTGCTTTTGCTGGTCCCATAGGTTTTGGATTGTTGTATTTTCATTGTCATTTGTCTCTAGGTATATTTTGATTTCCTCTTTGATTTCTTCAGTGATCCATTGGTTGTTAAGTAGCATATATTTTAGCCTCCATATGTTTGTGTTTTTTACAGTTTTTTGTTGTAGTTGATTTCTGATCTCATAGCATTGTGATCTGAAAAGATGCTTGATATGATGTCAATTTTCTTAAATTTACCGAGGCTTGCTTTATGGCCCATCATGTGATGTATCCTGTAGAATGTTTCATGTGCACTTGTAAAGAATGTTCATTCTGCTGCTTTCAGATGGAATGCTGTATAAATATCAATTATGGTCTAATGTGGTTTAATGTGTTATTTAAGGCCTGTCTTTCCTTACTGATTTTTTGTCTGGATGATCTGTCCATTAGTGTAAGTGGGGTGTTAAATTCCCACACAATTATTATTTTACTGTCTATTTCTCCTTTTATGGCTGTTAGCATTTGCCTTATATACTGAGGTATTCCTATGCTGACTGCATATATATTTATAAGCTTTATATCTTCTTCTTCTTGGATTGATCCCTTGATAATCATGTAGTGTCCTTCTTTGTCTCTTTTAACAGTCTATATTTTAAAGCCTATTTTGTCAGAGATGAGTATTGCTCCTCCAGCTTTCTTTTGATTTATTTTTGCCTGGAATACCTTTATCCATCCTCTCACTTTCAGTATGTGCCCCTAGATCTGAAATGGGTGTCTTATAGACAGCATATATATGGGTATTGTTTTTGTATCCATTCAGTCAGTCTATGTCTTATGGTTAGAGCATTTAATCCATTTACATTTAAGTTAATTACTGTTATGTATGTTCTTATTGCCATTTTGTTAATTGTTTTGGATTTGTTTTTGTAGGTTTTTATTCTTTCCTTCCTCTTTTTCTCTTCTGTTGTGATTTGATGACTATCTTTATTGTTGTGTTTGGATTGCTTTTTCTTTTTTGTGTGTATATCTATTATAGAATTTTGTTTTGTGGTTACCATTAGGTTTTGGTATTGCAGTCTCTCTATATATACTGGATTTTTTTATGTTGCTGGTGTCTTAATTTCAAATTCCTGCATTTGTACTCTCCTCATGGTGACTGGTTTTGATACCTTATTTGTGTGTGGATGATTTTCTACCTTTACTGTATGTTTGCCTTTACCTGTAAGCTTTCCCATTAACAATTTTCTTCTTTCTAGCTTGGCCTTTTCTTTTCTGCCTCAAGAAGTTCCTTTAGCATTTGTTTTAAAGGTGGTTTAATGGTGCTAAATTCTGTTAGCTTTTGCTTCTCTGTAAAGTTTTTGATTTCTCTGTCAACTCTGAATGAGAGCCTTCCATCCCTCCTGGCCTGCAAATTTTCGGCTAAAAATAAGCTGATAACCTTATGGGGAAATCCCTTGTATGTTATTTGTTGCCTTTCCCTTGTTTCTTTTAATATTTTCATATTTTCATTAAGTTTTTTCAATTTGATTCCTATGTGTCTCGGCATGTTCCTCCTTGGGTTTATCCTGCCTGGGACTCTCTGTGCTATCTGAACTTGGGTGACTATTTCCTTTCCCATGTTACTGACATTTTCAGCTATTATCTCCTCAATTATTTTCTCAGGCCTTTTCTCTCTCTCTTCTCCTTCTGGGACCCCTATAATGGTGGCAGGGGGGAACTTGTGCCTGTCCACTGATTGGTAGAGCTGGGTCTTGTCCCTTTGGTGAGCAGGGCCATGTCATGGGATGTGTTTAGATGCTGCTGTGGGCTCAGGAAGACCTAAAGCAGGCTGTCTGCTGATGGGTGGGGTTGTGTTCTTACCCTGCTGGTTCTTTGGCCTGATGCGTCTCAGCACTGGAGCCTATAGCGTGTTTGGTAGGATCAGGTCTTGCTGACAAAATTCTGGCTTCCCCAGGAGAGCTCACTGCAATGATCACTCCCTGGTACTTCCACCACCAGTGTCCTTTTCCCCCACAGTGATCCACAGCCACCCCCAAGCTCCCCAGGAAACCCACCAAGACCAGCTGGTAGGTCTGGCCCAGGCTCCTATGAAGTCACTGCATTTTTCCTGGGTCCCTGTGCACGCAAGACCTTGTGTGTGCCCTCCAAGGGTGGAGTTTCTGTTTTGCCCAGTCCTGTGGTGTTCCTGTGATTCACCTCTACTGGCCTTCAAATAAATGCTTTGGTGGCTCTCTTCCTGATGCCTGACCCCCATACTGGGGAGACTGATGTGGGGCTCCAAACTCTCACTCCTGTGGGAGAACCTCTGCTATATAATTATTTTCCAGTTTGTCGGTTGCCCACCCAGTTGGTATGGGATTTGATTGTATAGTGAGTGTGCCCCTTCTACCATCTCGTGGTTTTTTCTTTGTCTTTATATGTAGAACATCTTTTTTGGTAAGTTCCAGTCTTTTTCTCTTGTTGTTCAGCAGTTAGTTGTGATTTTGGTGTCTTCATGAGAGGAAATAAGCTCAAGTCCTTCTACTCTGCCATCTTGTCTCCAACCTTTATATCTTTTATCATTTTAATGCTGGTCATTTAAGAAGCATGAGTTGATAACTCATCATGGTTTTGATTTGCTTTTTCCTAATGATTAGTGATTCCAAGTATCTTTTCATATACCTGTTGGCTGTTTCAATATCTTCTTTGGGAAAATGTCTATTCAGTTCCTTCATCCATTGTTAATTGAATTATTTGTTTGTTTTTGCTATTGAGTCGATGAATTCTTTATATAACCTGGATATTACTCCCTTATTAGTTATAGGATTTGCAGATGTTACCTCCCATTCCACAGGTTGCCTTTTCATTTCGTTAGTCATTTCTTTTGTTGTGCAGAAGCTTTTTAGTTTGATGTAGTCTCACTTGTGAATTTTAAAATTTTGTTGTTTGTGTTTTAGGTGTCACATCCAAAAACTCATTGCCAAGACCAATGTTGAGAAGATATTCCCCTATATTTTCTTCTAGGAGACTTGACGCTTCAGTCTCACATTTAGATCTTTAATCCATTACAGATTAATTTTTGTGAGTGGTGTAAGATAAGGTCTAGTTTCATTCTTTTACATGTGAATATCCAATTTTCCCATCACCATTTATTGGAGAAACTGTCTTTTCTCCATTGAGTATTCTTGGCTCTCTTGTCCAGTATTGGCATGGGTTTATTTATGGGCTCTCAAATTTGTCCCATACGTGTCTGTTTTTAATGCCGTGTTGTTTTTATTACTATAGATTTAAAATACAGTTTGAAATCAGGAAGTGTGATTTCTTCAGCTTTGTTCCTCTTTCTCAGGATTACTTTGGCTATTTGTGGTCTTTTGTGGTGCCACACAAATTTTAGAACTGATTTTTCTACTGCCGTAAAAAAATGCCAGTGTGATCTTGATAGAGATTACATTGAGTCTATAGATGTCTCTAGGTAGTATTGTCATTTTAACAATATTAATTTTTCCAATCCATGAACACAGGATGTCCTTACATTTATTTGTGTCTTCTTTTTCTTTTGAAGTTTCTTTTAGTTTTCAGTGTCGAGATTTTTCACTTTCTCGGTTAAATTTATTCCTACGTATTTTATTGTTTGATATTATTGTAAATGTGATCAGTTTCTTTATTTTGTTTTCAGATAACTCATTGTCAGTGTATAGAAATTCTTCTGAATTTTGTGTGTTGGTTTCTATCCAGTGACTTTACTGGATTTGTTGATTATATCTAACAGTTTTTTGGTGGAATCTTTAGGATTTTCTATATATAAAATTCATGTCATCTGCAAATAAAGACAATTTACCTTCCTCCTTTCCAATTGTGATGCCATTTATTTTTTTTCCTTGCCTGATTGCTCTGGCTAGGACTTTCCGTACTGTGTTTAATAGGAGTGGTGAGAGTGGGCACCCTTGTCTTCTTCCTCATCCTAGAAGAAAAGTTTCAGACTTTCACCATGGAGTATGATGTTAGCTGTGAGCATGCCATACATGGCCTTTATTATATTCAGGTATGTTCCTTCTGTACCTAATTTGTTGAGAGTTTTTAATGACAAACAGATGTTGTATTTTGTCAAATGCTTTTTCTATACCTATTGAGATGAACATAATTTTTGTCTTTCATTCTATTAATGTGACGTATCAGTTTTATTGATATTCATATGTAAAACTACCCTGGCATCCCAGAGATGAATCCCACTTGATCATGGTGTATTGTACATTTAATGTACTGCTGAATTCTGCTTACTAGTATTTTTTTTGAGAATTTTTGCATCTATATACATCAGGGATATTGGCCTGTAGTTTTCTGAGAGTTCTTTCATATCTGATATTTCATTTAATCCTTACAGCCACCCTTAGGAGTAGCTAGGATTTCCCTCATTTCATAGACAAGCAAAGATTGGGGGAGAAGTAATGGATGTGCTTTGTAAAGAAAAATGGTGCAAGAATCCTGAGAACTGAGTTTGGTTCCCTACTCCACACTACTCACCGACCTAGACAAATTACTCTCAGTTTATCCATTTAATGCCTCAATTTCCTCATCCATAAAATGAGGATATTACTAATTGTTACTTCAGAGTGGTTATGGATATAGAATGAAATAATTAGTTTCCAGCAGATTTTATAAAGTGTTAAGTGTCATTTTCCTTGTGTTAGAAGCACTGTGTTTGAATAAAAAGCACATATGACTTACTAGCTCTGTGACCTTTGGCAAGTTACTCAAATTCTCTGAATCCCACTTTCCTTACCTAGAAATAATACTTCCTATTTCACAGGGTTGTTTCATGATTAAATAAGATAATACATGCACAACTCCAAGCACACAGAAAAGCCTTTTAAAAAATGTTAGTTTTGTTCTTTCTTGAATGTAAGGCAGACATACTCAACCCTGGCTACACGTTAGAATAATCTAGGGAACTTAAATAACAAGGCTTCATCCCTCCTCATAACAATTAAACCCAGATTCACCTGCTAAGTGTCAAAAATCTTAGTTGTTGTGACACAATACAATTGTTGAAGTGCACACCCAGAGGTTGAGTTAGGAAATAAATCTTAATTACCTGAGAGTGTGTTCTTATATTGAACAAAAAAATGGTTGAACAAAGAAAATAACAATAAAACTATGTTTTTGTAGTACAGAGGGCAGTAAACCCCAGCTAGTCTCTTGTTATTACTTTTTTAAATTTTTAATTTTTTAACTTTAAATATTTTTAAAAAAGTATTGACTTTTGTCTTCTTATTATGTTTCACTACCAGTTCCTTGACTCAGTTTTATCAGGATTTGGACAACAGGTCCAAAAACAAACAAAAAAATAAATATATTGGTTCATAGTAACAGAGGGGACTCAGATGGTCGTAAACAGCTCTTCATGCAACAGCTACCATTAGCAGCCATCCTGCTCACACACCTCTAGTGACAATAGTGGTAACCAACTTATCTAGGTGTGCCCAGGACTATCACAGTTATAAAACTGAACAACGCACATTCCAGGAAAACCTCCAGTACCTGTTTGCCCAGGACTGTTAGTCACGCTAAATGACAGGGGCACACTCTCTCCTGAGGCAGGCCATTTCTCACTTTCAGTATCCACTTCCTTCATATTAATCCTAGAATCATCTCCCTGCATTCTGGTTTTGTTTCTCCTTGGGTTCCTGAAGAGCTTTTGTGGGACTGTAGATACGAAAGGCATGTGGTATGTGAGAGAGAACAATAGATGGGCTAAGAGATGAGGAGGATTCTAGTTTAGGGGACAAGACAGAGAAATATAAGGAGTATGACTTTTAGAGAGAGAAAGACCCAGATTTTTAGCCTCATTCTATCATCTTCCTGCTGTGCGATATTTGATGACTGACTTGACCCCTTTGAGCTTCAGTTGCCTAACTTCTCAGGTAGGCCTGATGATAAACCTGAGAGTGTTGTTGTAAGGACTAAATCTTTAAGAAGGTAAATGTAGAGTGCCAACGCATAGTAGATAATAAACATTATCCCTTCTCCCCCATTGCAAATTTCTGCTTTTCTAGTGTCAGTTCTGCCACTTATTGGAAAGGTGACTGAACAAGTCACTTCTTCCTCCTTGGACTTCAATTTATACATATATAGATAAGCTAAATATTCTTTTGTACTCTTTCAAACTCTAATAACTACTATTTAGAAGTCCCTAACATTTTACCAAAAATAGGAAATATATTCTCAAATGGTATATGAAAGAGAAGATACTGAAAGCCTAGAAAAACAAATGCATTCATATTAATATTTTAAATCAAAAATAATTTTTTCTTCCTAAGAGACCTTGACAACAAATCCAGCATTCCTATTACCAAGGAAGCTAAGTTCACGATCAATGCAGGTCATCCGACAATAGCATTTCTTAATTCTGAGGATTAAGTTGCTGCACACACTTAGGAAAGTCACTGTTGCAAACACGGCAAATTAAAAGCTCAAACTCAGCATAAAGAAGAAAAATACCCTAATCAGAAAGAATAAATAGGAAAAGATGAAAATATTCACTGATCTCCTGTCTCCAAATAATTTATGCTACAAAAGGAGTCAGAGATATATTTTTGTTATTCTGGCACTTTTCCGGGGAAGATCAGTTTGCCTCTAAAGGAAATGTCACAAATGCATATAATATTGGAACATTTAAATGAAAAGTTTGACTTCTTGAAATGTAATTGTGTCAAGCCCTTTGACTCAGGGTTTAATCCTCACAATAAATTTGTTAGGAACATGTAATTATCCCTAATTTGAATCGGAGAAAACTAAGGCTCAGAAGAGGCTAAGCAACATGTTTAAGGTCACACAGAAAATAAATGTCAGAACTAGTTTTCAAATTCAGATCCATCTTGCTGGCAGAGCTAAGGTCTTGCCACTCACACTGCCCACACCTCCAGGTAGAGGTAAACAAAGAATAAGTTACTAAATAGCATCTGAATAGATGATCAAACAGAGATGGCAAGAGCTGCTACTACTGGAATCTAGGCTTTAAAAATGAATCAGCCTTCATTATTCATGAGGAAAAAACCCTCAAAATTCAACAATACTAAGGATGGATCTCAGTGAGCTTTGGCTAAATGATTACATTATTTTATAAATTGAGATATTATTCACACATAAAATGCACGATTTAAAAGTGTGCAACTCAGTGGCTTTTTTTTTTATACACAGAAAACTTCCCATTATTCCCTGTTCAGTGGGAGTTCAACTTGGAGGTCCATTAGCCTCTGAGAACCCATGAGCCTATGACTACTCCATATATACATACACGAATAAACCCTTAGTCTCCTCCATTCACCCTCTGATCTTGGAGTCTTCTCTTTGATTTTTGTTTCGTTTTTACATCTTTATTGGAGTATAATTGCTTTACAATGGTCTGTTAGTTTCTGCTTTATAACAAAGTGAATCAGTTATACATATACATATGTTCCCATATCTCTTCCCTCTTGCGTCTCCATCCCTCCCACACTCCCTATCCCACCCGTCTAGGTGGTCACAAAGCACCGAGCTGATCTCCCTGTGCTATGCGGCTACTTCCCACTAGCTATCTATTTTACGTTTGGTAGTGTATATATGTCCATGCCACTCTCTCGCTTCGTCACAGCTTACCCTTGCTGCTCCCCATATCCTTAAGTCCGTTCTTTAGTAGGTCTGTGTCTTTATTCCTGTTTTACCATTAGGTTCTTCATGACTCTTTTTCCCTTAAAATCCATACATATGTGTTAGCGTACGGTATTTGATTTTCTCTTTCTGACTTACTTCACTCTGTATGACAGACTGTAGGTCCATCAAACTCATTACAAATAGCTCAATTTCATTTCTCTTTATGGCTGAGTAATGTTCCCTTGTATATATGTGCCACATCTTCTTTATCCATTCATCCGATAATGGACACATAGGTTGTTTCCATCTCTGGGCTATTGTAAACAGAGCTGCAATGAACATTTTGATACATGACTCTTCATGAATTACGGTTTTCTGAGGGTATATGCCCAGTAGTGGGATTGCTGGGTCATATGGTAGTTCAATTTGTAGTTTTTCAAGGAGTCTCCATACTGTTCTCCATAGTGGCTGTACCAGTTCACATTCCCACCAGCAGTACAAGAGTGTACCCTTTTCTCCACACCCTCTCCAGCATTTATTGTTTCTAGATTTTTTGATGATGGCCATTCTGACTGGTGTGAGATGATATCTCATTGTAGTTTTGATTTGCATTTCTCTGATAATTAATGATGTTGAGCATTCTTTCATGTGTTTGTTGTCAGTCTGTATATCTTCTTTGGAGAAATGTCCATTTAGGTCTTCTTCCCATTTTTGGATTGGGTTGATTGTTTTTTTCTTATTGAGTTGCATGAGTTGCTAATAAATTTTGGGGATTAGTCCTTTCACAGCTGCTTCATTTTCAAATATTTTCTCCCATTCTGAGGGTTTCCTTTTGGTCTTGTTTATGGTTTCCTTTGCTGTGCAAAAGCTTTGAAGTTTCATTAGGTCCCATTTGTTTATTTTTGTTTTTATTTCCATTTCTCTAGGAGGTGGGTCAAAAAGGATCTTGCTGTGATTTATGTCAGAGTGTTCTGCCTATGTTTTCCTCTAAGAGTTTGATAGTCTCTGGGCTTACATTGAGGTCTTTAATCAATTTTGAGCTTATTTTTGCATATGGTGTAAGGGAGTGATCTAATTGCATACTTTTACATGTACCTGTCCAGTTTTCCCAGCACCAATTATTGAAGAGGCTGTCCTTTCTCCACTATACATTCCTGCCTCCTTTATCAAAGATAAGGTGACCATATGTGCATGGGTTTATCTCTGGGCTTTCTATCCCGTTCCATTGAGCTACCTTTCTGTTTCTGTGCCAGTACCATACTGTCTTGATTACTGTAGCTTTGTAATATAGTCTGAAGTCAGGGAGCCTGATTCCTCCAACTCCATTTTTCGTTTTCAAGATTTCTTTGGCTATTCAGGGTCTTTTGTGTTTCCATACAAATCGTGAAATTCTTTGTTCTAGTTCTGTGAAAAATGCCAGTGGTAGTTTGATAGGGATTGCATTGAATCTGTAGAAGATTGCTTTGGATAGTAGAGTCATTTACACAATGTTGATTCTTCCAATCCAAGAATAAGGTATATCTCTCCATCTATTTGTGTCATCTTTAATTTCTTTCATCAGTGTCTTATAATTTTCTGCATACAGGTCTTTTGTCTCCTTAGGTAGGTTTATTCCTAGATATTTTATTCTTTTTGTTACATTGGTAAAGGGGAGTGTTTTCTTGCTTTCACTTTCAGATTTTTCATCATTAGTGTATAGGAATGCCAGATATTTCTGTGCATTAATTCTGTATCCTGCTACTTTACCAAATTCATTGATTAACTCTAGTAGTTTTCTGGTAGCACCTTTAGGATTCTCTATGTATAGTATCATGTCATCTGCAAACAGTGACAGATTTACTTCTTCTTTTCCGATTTGGATTCTTTTATTTTCCTTTTCTTCTCTGATTACTGTGGCTAAAACTTCCAAAACTATGTTGAATAAGAGTGGTGAGAGTGGGCAACGTTGTCTTGTTCCTGATCTTAGTGGAAATGCTTTCAGTTTTTCACCACTGAGGACGATGTTGGCTGTGGGTTTGTTATATATGACCTTTATTATATTGAGGAAAGTTCCCTCTATGCCTGCTTTCTGCAGGGTTTTTATCATAAATGGGTGTTGAATTTTGTCGAAAGCTTTTGCTGCATCTACTGAGATGATCATATGGTTTTTCTCCTTCAATTTGTTAATATGGTGTATCACGTTGATTGATTTATGTATATTGAAGACTCTTTGCATTCCCGGAATAAACCCCACTTGATCATGGTGTATGATCCTTTTAATGTGCTGTTGGATTCTGTTTGCTAGTATTTTGTTGAGGATTTTTTCATCTACGTTCATCAGTGATATTGGCCTGTAGTTTTCTTTCTTTGTGACATCCTTGTCTGGTTTTGTTATCAGGGTGATGGTGGCCTCGTAGAATGAGTTTGCGAGTGTTCCTCTGCTATATTTTGGAAGAGTTTGAGAAGGATAGGTGTTAGCTCTTCTCTAAATGTTTGATATAATTCGTCTGTGAAGCCATCTGGTCCTGGGCTTTTGTTTGTTGGAAGACTTTTAATCACAGTTTCAGTTTCAGTGCTTGTGATTGGTCTGTTCATATGTTCTCTTTCTTCCTGATTCAGTCTTGGCAGGTTGTGTATTTCTAAGAATTTGTCAATTTCTTCCAGGTTGCCCATTTTATTGGCATAGAGTTGCTTGTAGTAATCTCTCATGATCTTTTGTATTTCTGCAGTGTCAGTTGTTACTTCATTTTCATTTCTAATTCTGTTGAGTTGTGTCTTCTCCCTTTTTTTCTTGATGAGCCTGGCTAATGGTTTATCAGTTTTATTTATCTTCTCAAAGAACCAGATTTTAATTTTATTGATCTTTGCTATCATTTCCTTCATTTCTTTTTCATTTATTTCTGATATGATTTCTTTCCTTCTGCTACTTTTTGGGTTTTTTTGTTCTTCTTTCTCTAATTGCGTTAGGTGCAAGTTTAGGTAGTTTATTCGAGATGTTTCCTGTTTATTTAGTTCGAATTGTACTGTTATAAACTTCCCTCTTAGAACTGCTTTTGCTGCATCCCATAGGTTTTGGGTCGTTGTGTCTCCATTGTCATTTGTTTCTAGGTATTTTGTGATTTCCTCTTTGAGTTCTTCAGTGATATCTTCGTTATTAAGTAGTGTATTGTTTAGCCTCCATGTGTTTGTATTTTTTACAGATCTTTTCCTGTAATTGATACCTAGTCTCATAGCATTGTGGTCAGAAAAGATACTTGATAAAATTTCAATTTTCTTAAATTTTCCAAGCCTTGATTTGTGACCCAAGATATGATCTATCCTAGAGAATGTTCCATGAGCACTTGAGAAAAATGTGTATTCTGTTGTTTTTGGATGGAATGTCCTATAAATATCAATTAAGTCCACCGTGTTTAATGTATCATTTAAAGCTTGGGTTTCCTTATTTATTTTCATTTCGGATGATCTGTCCATTGGTGAAAGTGGGGTGTAAAAGTCCCCTACTATGTGTGTGTTACTGTCCATTTTCTCTTTTATGGCTTATAGTATTTGCCTTATGTACTGAGGTGCTCCTATGTTGGGTGCATAAATATTTACAATTGTTATATCTTCTTCTTGGATCGATCCCTTGATCATTATGTAGTGTCCTTCTTTGTCTATTTTAATAGTCTTTATTTTAAAGTCTATTTTGTCTAGTATGAGAATTGCTGCTCCAGCTCTCTTTTGGTTTCCATTTGAGTGGAATATCTTTTTCCATCCCCTTACTTTCAGTCTGTATGTGTCTCTAGGTCTGAAGTGGATCTGTTGTAGACAGCATATACATGGACTTGTTTTTGTATCCATTCAGGCATTCTGTGTCTTTTGGTGGGAGCATTTAGTTCGTTTACATTTAAGGTAATTATCGATATGTATGTCTGTATTCCCGTTTTCTTAATTGCTTTGGGTTCGTTATTTTAGATCTTTTCCTTCTCTTGTGTTTCTTGCCTAGAAAAGTTCCTTTAGCATTTGTTGTAAAGCTGGTTTGGTGGTGCCGAACTCTCGCAGCTTTTGCTTGTCTGTGAAGATTTTAATGTCTCTATCAAATCTGAATGAGATCCTTGCTGGGTAGAATACTCTTGGTTGCAGGTTTTTCTCCTTCATCACTTTAAATATGTCCTGCTAGTCCCTTCTGGCTTGCAGAGTATCTGCTTAAAGATCAGCTGTTACCCTTATGGGGATTCCCTTGTGTGTTATTTGTTGTTTTTCCCTTGTTGCTTTTAATATGTTTTCTTTGTATTTAATTTTTGACAGTTTATTTAGTATGTGTCTTGGCATATTTCTGCTGTGATTTATCCTGTATGGGACTCTCTGTGCTTCTTGGACTTGATTAACTATTTCATTTCTTATATTAGGGAAGTTTTCAACTATAATCTCTCAGATATTTTCTCAGTCACTTTCTTTTTCTCTCCTTCTTCTGGAACCCCTATAATTCGAATGTTGGTGCCTTTAATGTTGTCCCAGAAGTCTCTGAGACTGTCCTCAGTTCTTTTCATTCTTTTATCTTTATTCTGCTCTACAGTAGTTATTTCCACTATTTTATCTTCCAGGTCACTTATCCATTCTTCTGCCTCAGTTATTCTGCTATTGATCCCATCTAGAGTGTTTTTAATTTCATTTATTGTGTTGTTCATCGTTGCTTGTTTCATCTTTAGTTCTTCTAGGTCCTTGTTAAATGTTTCTTGCATTTTGTCTATTCTATTTCCAAGATTTTGCATCATCTTTGCTATCATTATTCTGAATTCTTTTTCAGGTAGACTGCCTATTTCCTCTTCATTTGTTACGTCTGGTGTGTTTTTATCTTGCTCCTTCATCTGCTGTATGTTTTTCTGTCTTCTCATTTTGCTTATCTTACTGTGTTTGGGGTCTCCTTTTTACAGGCTGCAGGTTCATTATTCCCATTGTTTCTGGTGTCTGTCCTCAGTGGATAAAGTTGGTTCAGTGGGTTGTTTAGGCTTCTTGGTGGAGGGGAGTAGTGCCTGTGTTCTGGTGGATGCGGGTGGATCTTGTCTTTCTGGTGGGCAGGTACACATGTTGTGTTTTGGGGTGTCTGTGGACTTATTATGTTTATAGGCTGCCTCTCTGTTAATGGGTGGTTTGTGTTCCTGTGTTGCTAGTTGTTTGGCATAGGGTGTCCAGCACTGTAGCTTGCTGGTCGTTGAGTGAAGCTGGGTGCTGGTGTTGAGATGGAGATCTCTGGGAGATTTTTGCCGTTTGATATTATGTGGAGCTGGGAGGTCTCTTGTGGACCAGTGTCCTGAAGTTGGCTCTCCCACCTCAGAGACACAGCACTGACTCCTGGCTGCAGCACCAAGAGCCTTTCATCCATATGGCTCAGAATGAAAGGGAGAAAAAGTAGAAAGAAAGAAAGAAAGAAAGAAAGAGAGAAAGAGAGAAAGATAGAGAGAGAGAGAGAGAGTGAGAGAAAGAAAGAAGGGAGGAAGGGAGTGGGGGAGGGAGGGAGTGGGGGAGGGAGGGAGGAAGGAAGCAAGGAAGAAAGGAAAGAAAGAAAGAAGATAAAGTAAGATAAAATAAAATAAAGTTATTAAAATAAAAAGTAATTATTAAGAAAAATAATTGTTTTAAAAGAAAGAAAAAACAAATAAACAAAATAACTCAAGAAACTAAAAACAAACAAACAAAAAACGGACTGATAGAACCCTAGGACAAATGGTCGAAGCAAAACTATACTGAAAAAATCTCACACAGAAGCATACACATAGACACTCACAAAAATAGGAAAAGGGGAAAAAGTAATAAATCTTGATCTCAATGTCCACCTCCTCAATTTGGGATGATTCGTTGTCTATTCATATATTCCACAGATGCAGGCTACATCAAGTTGATTGTGGAGCTTTAATCCACTGCTTCTGAGGCTGCTGGCAGAGATTTCCCTTTCTCTTTTTTGTTCTCACAGCTCCCGGGGCTCAGCTTTGGATTTGGCCCCGCCTCTGCGTGTAGATTGTCGGAGGGCGTCTGTTCTTCTCTCAGAGAGGACGGGGTTAAAGGAGCCGCTGCTTCGGGGACTCTGGCTCAGCCAGGCCACGGAGAGGGAGGGGTACGGCGTGCGGGGCGAGCCTGCGGCGGCAGAGGCTAGCATGACTTTTCAGCAGCCTGAGGGGCACCATGCGTTCTCCCGGGGAAGTTGTCCCTGGATCACGGGACCCTGGCAGTGGCGGGCTGCACAGGCTCCCACGAAGGGGTGTGTGTATTGTGACCTGTGCTTGCACACAGGCTTGTTGTTGGCGGCAGCAGCAGGCTTAGCGTCTCATGCCCATCTCTGGGGTCCGTGCTTTTAGCCGCGGCTCACGCCTGTCTCTGGAGCTCCTTTAAGCAGTGCTCTTAATCCCTCTCCTTGCGCACCAGGAAACAAAGAGGGAAGAAGAAGTCTCTTGCCTCTTTGGCCGGTCCAGACTTTTCCCTGGACTCCCTCCCGGCTATCCGTGGTGCACTAACCCCTTGCAGGCTGTGTTCACGCCGCCAACCCCAGTCCTCTCCCTGCGCTTGACTGAAGCTCGAGCCTCAATTCTCAGTCCTGCCTGCCCCGGCGGTTGAGTAGACCTGCCTCTCGTGCTGGTGAGTGCCGGTCGGCACCGATCCTCTGTGCGGGAATCTCTCCGCTTTGTCCTCCGCACCCCTGTTGCTGTGGTCTCCACCGCGGCTCCGAAGCTTTCCCCCTCCGCCACCCGCCGTCTCCGCCCATGAAGGGGCTTCCTAGTTAGTGTGGAAACCTTTCCTCCTTCACAGCTCCCTCCCACTGGTGCAGCTCCCGTCCCTATCCTTTTGTCTCTGTTTATTCTTTTTTCTTTTTCCCTACCCAGGTACGTGGGTACTTTCTTGCCTTTATGGAGGTCTGAGGTCTTCTACCAGCATTCAGTAGGTGTTCTGTAGGAGTTGTTCCACGTGTAGATGTATTTCTGGTGTATCTGTGGGGAGGAAGGCGATCTCCGTGTCTTACTCTTCCTCCATCTTCCCCTCCAGCCTCAACTCAGTGGCTTTTAGTATATTCACAGAGTTGTGCAAGCATCGCTGCAATACAATTCCAGATCATTTTCACACCCTCAAAAGAAACCACAAATCCATTAGCATCAGTCCCTATTCCCACCTTCCCCCTACATTCAGTGAACCAGTGATTTACTTCTTGTCTCTCTGGATTTGCCTAGTCTAGACATTTCATTTAAACAAAATCATACAATATGTGGCTTTTTGTGACTGGCTTCTTTCACTGAGCATAATGTTTTTGAAGTTATTCTATGTTGTATTGAGTATCCATCCTTTGTTTCTTTTCGTTGCCACACATTGTTCCATTGAATACCTGTATCAGAACTGTTTAACCATTCAGCAATTGAAGAACACTTCCATTCTTTCCATTTACTGGCTATTACGAATAATGCAGTCAACAACATTTGTATATAATTGTTTGTCTGTATATGTTTTCAGTTCTTTTAGCAATATACCTAGGCATGGAATTGCTGAATCATGTGGTAACTCTATGTTTAACATTTTTTTAATCTTACGCTCATTTTTTTTTTTTACCGTTTGCCAAAATCCCCTTAAACTTATACCGTGTTATATGTTGATTATATCTCAGTACAACTGGAGCAAAAAAAATTGGGGTAGGAACATTAGCAAAATAAAAACAAAAACAAAAGAAGAAAAAGGAAATAACTATGCACCAGGTACTGAACTCCTTCTTCTGTTGTCCTTAGATTTGACACCTTCCTCTAGTGGTCATATCATCTTGGGGCACTGGTCTCTACCTCTTTTCCCATAGATTTCTGCCCACTTGCCTATCAGGTACCATGATTAATTTGGTTTATCTTTTATTCTGTCATTTCAGCTGAATCCTTCAAGGAATTTGCCGAATTGCTCAACGAAGTAGAAAACGAGAGGATGATGATGGTAGGTCAATAACACTGGGCCTAGAACCAAGATCATCTCTGATCTTGGGAAGTTTTCTTGTCCTCATTGGTTGGAGTGACACTATGTTGTTTCAGTTTCTGTCTCATCATTACCTGGGTACTGTAAAGACAGGGAATTGATCTGGTTATTCTATCTCAAGTTCCCATCCTGAGAGTTTAGCATTAGGTAGAGGGAAATTAGTCTATTCATTTCAGTGAGATAAGATTTCAGAGGACGTTAAATTCGACTGTCGAACATGTTGACAAAAATTGTGGTCTTTAGTGTTCTTAAACAAATTATCTATTTATGTGCTTATGTGCTTTTAGAAGTAATAATGTGGGCTTTATTTATGACATATGATTGTTTTATTTAAATATATGTGAAAACTTTTTTTCATTACATTTAAAGTCTAATTTATTAATATTAATAGACTTTAATATTTAGAGCAGTTTTCATTTTACAGAAAAGTTGAGTGGAAAGTGCAGAGAGATTTCATATACAGTTGCCCTTTGAACGTCACAGATTTGATCTGTGTGTGTCCACTTATATGTGGGTGCTTTTCAATGAATACTACAGTACTACATGATCCGAGTTCAGTTGAATCTATTGTTGTGGAACCTCAGATACTGGAAGACTGACTGTAAAGTTATATGCAGACTTTTGACTGCACAGTGTGTGTGGGGGGTCAGTTCCCTTGACCCTTGCACCGTTCAAGGGTAAACTGTACTCCCTTTCTTTCCCCTCTCCTCCCCATACAGTTTCCTCTATTATCATCTTGCATGTGTGGTACATTTGTTTCAGTTAATGAACCAACATCAATGCAATATTATTAAGTCCATAGTTACATTAGGGTTCACTCTTTATTGAATATTTTATGGGTTTTGACAAATGCTTAATGACATATATTCACCATCAAAGTTTCATCATAAAGAATATTTTCATTGCCCTAAAAATCCCCTGTGATTCCGCCTTCCTTCTCTGATATCCAAATCCCTGGCAAACACTTATCTTTTTACTGTGTTTTGCCTCTTCTAGAATATCATACAGTTGGAGTCATACAGTATATAGCCTTTTCAGATTGGCTCCTTTGACTTAGTAATATGCGTTTAAAGTTCCTCTATGTCTTTTCATGGCTTGAAAGCTCATTTCTTTTTGTCATTGAATAATATATATGCATATATTATAACCTATATTCCATCATATGGATGTACCACGGTTTGTTCATCCCTACACCCATTGAAGGATATCTTGGTTACTCCCAAGTTTTGGCAATTATGAAAAACCTACCATACACATTTGTGTGCAGATTTTTGTGTGGATGTAAATTTTCAACTCTTTTGATTAATTTCCAAGGAATCCAATTGCTAGATTGTGTGATATGTCTAGATTTGTAAGAAACTGCCAAACTGTCTTCCAAAGTGACTACCATTTTGCATTCTCACCAGCTTTGAATGAGAGTTATTGTTGCTCCACATGCTCACCAGCATTTGATGTTGGCTGTGTTTTGGATTTTACCCATTTTAATATGTGCATGTAATGGTATATCTTTGCTGTTGTAATTTGTGTTTTCCTGATGACATTTGATTTGGAACATCTTTCCATATGCTTATTTGCCACCTGTAGATCATCTTTGGTGAGGTGTCTGTTCAGGTCTTTTGCCTATTTTTTAATTGGTTTGTTTGTTTTCTTATTGTTCAGTTTTAAGATATCTTTGTATATTTTGGATGCCAGTCCTTTATCAGAAATGTGCATTGCAAAAAAATTTCCAGTCTGTGGCTTATCTTTTCATTTTCTTAACAATGTCTTTTGTGGAGCAGAATTTTTAAATTTTAATGAAGTCCAGCTTATCAGTTCTTTCACAGATCATGCTTTTGGGGTTGTATCTAAAAAATCAGTGCCAAACCAAAGGTCATTTAGATTTTCTCATATGTTATCTTCTAGGAGTTTTATAATTCTATGTTATACCTTTAGGTCTATGACCCCTTTTGAGCTAATTCTTGAGAAAGTGTAAGAATTGTCTCTAGATTCCTTTTTTTTTTTTCCATGGGGAAGTCTGGTTGTTTCATCACCATTTCTGAAAAGACTGTCCTTTTTCCATTGAATTACCTTTGCTTCTTTGGCAAAGACCAATGGACTATATTTGTGTGGATCTATATCTGGGCTCTCTATTCTGTTCCATTGATCTGTTTGTCTATTTTTTCAGCAATATCACCGGATTTTTTTTTACAAAATTTAAAAAAATATTGAAGTATAGTTGATTTAAATATTGTGTTAGTTTCAGGTATAACAGTAAAGTGATTCATATATATATGTATATATATTCAAATTATTTTCCATTATCAGGTATTACAAGAAGTTGAATATAGCTCCCTGTGCTATACAGTAAATCCTTGTTGCTTATCTATTATATATATAGTAGCTTGTATCTGTTAATCCTATATTCCTAATTTATCCCTCCTCCCCTCCCATTCCCCTTTGGTTACTGTAGGTTTATTTTCTATGTCTGTGAGTCTGTTTCTGTTTTGTATATAGATTCATTTGTCTTATTTTTTAGCTTCCACATGTAAGTGATATCATATGATATTTGTCTTTCTCTGTCTGACTTACTTCACTTAGTATGATAATCTCTAGGTTCATCCCTGTTGCTGCAAATGGCAATATTCCATTCTTTTTTATGGCTGGGTAATATTCCATTATGTGTATGTTTATATATAAATATATATGTGTGTGTATATTGATATGTGTGTGTGTATATATATATATGTGTGTGTGTGTGTGTGTGTGTGTGTGTGTGTGTGTGTATGTATCACATCTTCCTAAGCCAATCATCTGTTGGTGGGCACTTGGGTTGTTTCCATGTCTTGGCTATTGTAAATAGTGCCACTGTGAAACTTGGGGTGCATGTATCTCTTCAACTTAAAGTTTTAATTTTTTTCTGGATATATGCACAGGAGTGTGATTGCTGGATCATATGGTAGCTCTATTTTTAGTTTTTTAAGGAGCCTTCATACTGTTTTCCATGGTCACTGCACCAATTTACATTCCCACCAACAGTGTGTGAGGGTTCCCTTTTCTCCTCATCTTCTCCAGCATTTATTATTTGTAGATTTTTTAATGATGGCCATTCTGACCAGTGTGAGGTGATACCTCATTGTGGTTTTGATTTGCATTTCTCTAATAATTTGTGATGTTGAGCATCTCTTCTTGTGACTGTTGGCCATCTGTATGTCTCTGGAGAAATGTCTATTTAGGTCTTTTGTTCAGTTTTTAATTTTCTTTTGGTATTAAGTTGTATGAGCTGTTTGTATAGTTTGGATGTTAACTCCTTGTCGATCACATTGTTTGCAAATATTCTCTCCTATTCCGTAGGTTGTCTTTTCATTTTGCCAATGGTTTCCTTTGCTGTGCAAAAACTTTTAAGTTTCATTAGATCCCATTTGTTTATTTTTGCTTTTATTTCTTTTGCTTTGGGAGATTGATCTAAGAAAATATCACTATGATTCATGTCCGAGAATGTTTTGCCTATGTTCTCATCTGGAAATTTTATGGTGCCATGTCATATTTAGGTCTTTAAAACACTTTGTGTTTATTTTTGTATATGGTGTGAGGGAGTGTTCTAATTTAATTGATTTACATAGCTGTCCAGCTTTCCCAACACCACTTGTTGAAGAGACTGTATTTTCTCCATTGTATATTCTTGCATACTTTGTCATAGATTAATTGACCATATGTCTGTGGATTTATTTCTGGGCTCTCTGTTCTTTTCCATTGATATATATATCTGCTTTTGTGCCAATACCATGCTGCTTTGATTACTGTAGGTTTGTAATGTTGTCTGAAGTCTGGATGGTTTATACCTCCAGCTTTGTTCTTTTTCCTCAGGATTGCTTTGGCAATTCTAGGTCTTTTGTGGGTCCATATAAATTTTAGGATTATTTGTTCTTGTTCTGTGAAAAATGTTATGGACCAATACCACACTATCTTGATTACTGTAACTTTGTAGTAAGTCTTGAAGTAGGATATGAACTTCAGAACCTGTTTATCAATATCCGCAAAACAAATTGCTGGAATTTTGATTGGAATTGCATTGAATCTATAGATGGGACAAACTGACATCTTAAAAATAGTGTCTTACTATTTGTGAACATGGGTTATCTCTCCCATTTATTTAGACCTTCTTTGATTTCTTTCTTCAGAGTTTTATAGTTTCCTCATAATGATCTTATATGTATTTTGTTAGATTTATTCCTAAGTATTTATATTTTTTTGTGAACTCTATTTTAACAGTTGAATAAATAATCTTTTTGTGTGGTCCCTAGACTTGTACCACCAGTGTCACCTGGGAAATTGTTAAAAATGAAGGTCCTTGGCCACACACCAGAGCTAGCTGAGACTTAAATGTGGAAGTACCTATGTTGGTCAATATTTATTTTTATTAGGAGCATGTGGGTCAAGTGGAAACAATGTTAAGGACAACAAAGTGGTCTATCTTCCCTTCCTCTCATTGGATGACTTTGTATTGGCAACTCAGTTTTGTTAAACCCATTTATTCCAATAGCAAGAGTTCTTTAATCTGTAATCACTCTTCCTTTTCAACAGGGTGGTACTGGCTTCTCAGAATACTGCTACCATTTAATCTCAGCTCCTAGAGAGTTAGGATTGAAGGCAGGGCCCGTAAATCTGGGAAATTAGATCTTTAGGTGCTAATAGTGGCTGTGCCACTAACTTATTTGTGACTTCACACTAATCACTTTATTTCTTCTAGTCTCTCTTTATATGTAGATGAGAAAAAATTCCCATCTTCTAAGTTCATTGTAAGTACTCCAAATGATAAAATGAATATGGTAGTGTTTTATAATAGCAAAAAGCACTGATTATATAAATGTTTCTAGTTATCTTTTGTTGCCCCCAAGATTTGGCTTGTGGAAATTTGACTTGGGAATTTTCTTCATTTAAGAGATTTGCTTATAATGATAGTTAAGAGAGGCCAATATGGGTAGTTTTCCCAGAGCCTGTTAGATGCCCCACTAGCTAATCCACACTCTACTAAATATTTTCTTCTGTTATAAGAGTTTGTGGACTGCTACCAATGTTGATCTCAAAGACATTCACCCCTATTTCATTCAGATACCACTAGAAATGTCAGCTGTACAACTCTTCAGCCCTAGTTGTTTCTTGATCTCTTTTACTTACCCGATTACAGAGCTCTAAAATATTGAAGAAGGATTCACCTTTTGAGATGTTTTTCTCACCATAATTGCTGGCTGTTTTCCACAGGACTGACTCATTTTCTTCTGTCTTTAATTATGTTCTGCCCTTTTGTTCCCTCAATTCTTCAGTCATGTCTTGAGTATTGGCTCCCTATTTCCTATTTAATTACAGGAATTCTGTGTAGGTTAGGCTCAATTAAGGCCTTTTACAACATGCCAGGGATCGTTCTTGACTGCACCTCTCTCATTTCCTGGAACTGTGGTAGAAGGACTCTTGTACCTCAATATGGTAAATGTTAAACAGCTTTCTATAATTTCTATAAAAAGAGGCCCAAAGAAGCTTTAGTAGAACATGAAGGAAGTTCATAGCCCTAGCATGTGACAACTGCAGATGTCTAGTCATTCTCATAATGAATTTTAAATTGTTGAAGAAACTATGGAGGGAATAAATGAAGAGGAGCATCCCCGCTTTTATTTCTTAAAAAGTACAGTGGGGGAGGTTGTAGTACCTCTGAAAGTGGCCTTTAAAAGTCTGGGTAACAAACTTTCTCTATGATTAATGATAAGAGGCTTGCCTAGATGCCTTTCTAACTCTGAAGGGGACTCTGTTGGCAATGGCAAGGTCTTTCTTTGAGGACTGCCAAGAATGACCTAAAACAGTGTACCCTCAATGCCTTCTTTTGGTAATTGGTTAACCATCAAAGATTCCTGAGCAATATTTCACTAATAGATTGAATGCCATCTCTATTTTAGTAAGTGGCCTATCTAGTTTGGTTTTATTCAATCAGAACCAGATTTTAGATAAACTCACTAATGTGTTTAGAATGTCACTTATGCTGGGGCTTCTACTGTGATATAGTAGGCAGGAGCTTTTGTCCTAGAGAGCTCACAAAATGAATGCAGTGATAAGAAAGGGAATAAAGGCCAAGTTTACTTAAAAGGGCTTTTCTGAGTAATTGTTAGATTTCTAAGGAATTTAAAGGTAAAGCTGAATGGGAAAGAAAAAAGAGCCAATCCTCAGTGCGACATTTTCCTACATTTCTAGCTCTATGTTCTGGCAGAAATTAGTATAATAACCAATGAATGTTAAAGAGAGGAAAAGGTTCAGAGAATCTATTTGTGTTGTAGGAGACAGGGAGCAGTATTTCCAATGCAATTAAGGAAAACTCTCGACTCCAATTTAAGTGAACCATGTGCTACTTTTCTAGACTGGGACAGAGCCAAACGTAAAAATAGTAGCCTTATGAACTCTGTGAGAAGTTACTGGCACACTTACTTATGCAAGAAAATCCCCCGTTGAACATGAAAAACTGGCACCTGTACCATCCTTGGGGTGCCTGCATATGCAAGGGCTCAGCTGAATATCCATACAGAGGCTTGACACATATTACTCTCTTTAGAAGTGACATGTTCACTTCTTATTCAAAGACAAACTTCCTCAAGGTTTCCCAGTTGGCTACTTTTGTGTTATCTTCGTGAAACTGGAAATAGTTTTTCTAATTATCTATTGCTACATAACACCCTATTCCAAAACGTGGTGACTTAAACTATTTAATTTTATCTCATGATTTTGTGGGTCAGGAATTCATGCAGGGGTCAGCTCAGAGATTCTTCTGCTCTATGTGGTGGTATTCACCTTGGAGGTGGGGTGATATGGATGGTCCAAAATAGCTTCACTCACATATCTGGCACCTTAGTGAGATGACTGCAAGGCTGGGCTCAGCGGGTCTTTTGACAAGAATGTCTACATTTGGTCTCTCTAGCTTGGTAGTCCCAGGGTAGTCCAACTTTTTATATTGTGGCTCAGGGCTCATGAGGAGTGTTCCAAGGGAACCAGGTGGAAGTTACTGGCCTTTTATGACCTAGCCTGGGATGTCATGTAGTATCCCTTCTGCTGTACTGTGTTTGTTCAAAGCAGTAACAAACCCACTCATATTCAAGGTAGAGGGGATGGAGACCTTCCTTCTCAATGTGAGGAGTATCATAGAATTTGTGTCCATGTTTTAAAACTTCCACAATAGTAAAGAAGAAAAATTATTCCCTGTATGTAATCTATGACACCAATAACTTAGTTTATTTCCAGGTGGGTACACAAAGTTGATAGCACATAATTCACAATCCATGGAAATGTAGAGTGTATTGGGCAAAGGAGACAGGCTGGTACTTTTAGTAAGAGAACTATTGTTTTCAATCAAGGATAGTCACTGGTGTCTATTTTTGATATCATGGAGCTTTGATTGGGTGAGAGTTTGCCCATTTAGTTGAACGTTGAATCATACCTGGATAGAAAATAAGAGGTCCAAAGTGCCTGTAGGACTTGGATACAATATGTATTAATGCCTCAATTCGTGTTGCTTTTTGTTGGTAGTTTAAAAATTGCTTCTTACTCTGGAGAATACAGAACTGGTCAAAACTGGCTTTCTACTCTCTATTCTATTTTTGTCATAAAGACATATCTTGTCTTACTGACACTTTGTCTCTTCTGATAACGAAGCCAGTCCCTCATTTTCTTGTCTTGTAATGGATCAAAATTAAATTGCAGCTAATTCGTACCTCTGAAGAAACAAACCCCACTTGTTGCATTGGATAGATGAAATCTCCCAAGAGGTTTACATGAAGACAAAGCTTTGTATGTCTCTACCTGCCCACTGTGCAAGGGATTCAATTTGGATATGATGTTTTTATATTTCCAACACCATATTAATGCCAATATTTTTAGTACCTGGACAGGCTGTTCCTGTCAGGTTCTGAACTTACAGTTAGGTTGTTAGAAGGCCTGGTCCAGTATTCTCTGTGATGCTGTAATACACTCCTAGTTCTGAGGGAAATGTTCTGGTTTTATGACACACCAGGGCAGGGCTGGAAACAATTTATACTGGGATTTTTCCTGATGCTATTCCTGCTAACTCATTTGCCTCCCATGAAATGATTTGCACTTGGTGCAATTGGCCTTTTCATGTATTTTCCCTTCCCTTTCTCTTCTCTTTTCCACATATACTTCAGGCTTCCTGTGTCTGTTTCTGGGCATGACCCTGGATATTTATCGATTAAAAACTCAGATCAGACTACCAGTAAAGTTACAGAGAAATGCCCCTAATGTTCCTTCTTTCATTTCCTCTCACAGCATTTGATTTTTTTTAAGGAGGAAAAGTTTACTTTTTCAAATTAAAACTTGATTCCACACCTCTCCAACTTTGGTATTAATGTTATCTCTGATTTTCACAGATTTTGATTTCCATGTACAGTTATATTAATTCCCAGACACATCATAAATATTGAAAGATTTGAAAGCATCAACTTAATCCCAATTTGCCATTATATTTTTAATGCAAGAATAAAGTTTTGGTGAGTAGTTAAGGAAATGAATCCAAATGTCTAATTATACCAATAGCTCCAACTTAAAACAAATTAAAAAGCTAGAACAGTGCTTTTAAAACTTGAGTGTACACACAAATTACCTAGGGCCCTTGTTAAAATAAGGATTCTTATTTGATAGGTCTGGGGTGGAGGCTGAGATTCTGCATTTCTAACAAGATCCCAGGTGATGCTGCTGCTGCTGGTTAGGGGGCCATATTTTGAGTAGCAAGGACCCAGAAGAGTTTTTGAAACCTTTGTTAATTTAAGCGAAATGTTCACTTTAACATTTCTTCAGAAACCAGTTTGCATAAAGCTAGGTCAGTTACTCAACTGCTCCAGGGTTAGGGAGTAATTCCCTCATTAAACCCAAGATGTCATTGATTGTTAGATGAGTCATTATTTTATGTGCTGCTAAGAAGGGAAAACACTGACAAACTATGATGCATGGTGATTTCAGAAATGTTAAAATATGAATCTTAGAATTCAAGAAATCGGATGGTTTCTCTGACTCCTTCCCAGTTTCCACAATGAGTGTTTACTCTGTGCTAGGTACTTTGTCTACAAGATAGGTGCTGTGATGATCCTATTTGACAAAGGTTTGGAGTGGCAAATTACCTTAAGTGGCACAGCTGGAATTTGAACCCTGGTCTCTATGACTGGAAAACCCACACTCTCATCTTCTCCCCCACAGGAAGGGCTCTTGTCCTTGAGAAAAATGCTCCCCTGTGCTATCTCCCATGGTATTCACTTAAGGTAATCGTCAAAGCATTTGATTTTAAAAGACCAATATGGGAAACACAGTAACAAAACTCAACAAACCAGCAAACTAGTTAACGTTTTGCAGGATGGTGTATTACAAGGAAATACCCTAGTAACAATGAATGTTGAATCTGAACCTTGCTAATCTACAAGTTATTTTGCGTGTTCTTTCTTTTTCTCTAGGTACACAATGCTAGTGATTTGCTGATCAAACCCCTGGAAAATTTCCGGAAGGAACAAATAGGCTTCACAAAGGTACATTTTCTCTACATGTATAAGATATTTTTTTATAGCAGTTGAGTAGTTGTTTGGGCTACCACCCTTCACTCTTCAGGGGTGAGGAGGATTCGTCTCTATAGGAAAACTCATTATCAAAAAATGTGAGACAATCTGGATTTGGCTCCTGACTCTGCTTCCAACTAGCTCTATAACTGTGGACAAGACATTTCTTTTGGAGCTTCAGTTTCTCCATATGGAAAATGGGGAGCTTGATAAATAGCTATTATTTAAAGGTGACTTACCATGTGATGAGCCCTGGGCTAGGTGTTTTACGTTCATTCTCTAATCAAAACAACCCTGTGAGGTTCTGGTATTATCCGCATTTTACAAATCATGCAACTGAGGTTTGAACAAGATAAAGAACATGATCAAAGTTATAGCTATATAGTTAGTAATTAACAGTTGACAAGATTTAAACCTGGGAATCTATTTAGCTTCAAATCCCACATTCTTCCATTAAACTATAGTCTAGATCTATGCTGTCCAATATGATAGCCACAAGCTATATAAAGAAAATAAAATTAACAACTCAGTTTCTCAGTCATGCTAGTCGCATTTCAAATGCTCAATGAGTCACATGTGGCTAGTGGCTACTGTATTGGACAGGGCAGCATTGTACCAGATAATGTCAGTTCCCATGGATCTCTCTGATTCCCCAGTGTCTCATGAAGGGGTATGAATAATTGTCAAGTTTATTCTTTACAACTAGGTGTAGGCCTATCTTGTAAGCTCCAATATGTATGTAACATGTGACCAAGACAGCCTACCAGAACTAAATGTAGGTTCTTGACCAAGCATCTGGCCCTTTTAGGACTAAGAACACACTGCACAGTGGTTATCATATGGAATACTTTGACAAGCATTTTGGATGAGGCTATGAAAGTAGCAAGTTATGAGAAGAAAGAGCAGACTAGTGGATGTGCTTTCCATTGCCTGGTATCATCAGTCAGGTTGACATGGCATTATGTGAGTAACTGGCATTCAAGCAAAGTGAGTTCTCTGGATAGGCCAGCAATTCTGGATTCCACTCAGTCCATCATTGAATACTTAATTGGGAAAATGTATAATTGAAGGAAAAAAGAGCCTTTAAAACCACAAGTGTGGTATGAAAATAATTAGCTACTTGTTAAGTGCCATGACAGTTGTTAACATAACACTGATTAAGTGGATGAAGAAGGACAGATGATGGGAAAACCCTTACATCTGGTTTTCTTTCATTCCCGGTGAGAATAGGAAAAATGAAAGTAAGAATATGCTGCAGTGGTTGACTTCATGTCATCTAAGGGAAAGGAAAAAATTTTCTGTTATGTAATTCCTATGTCCCATGCCTAGGCTGGGGATTTTACATATTCAGTCTTCCTTAATTCTTACAGTAAACCTGTGAGGTAGTATGTACATTATTCACTATCCCAATGAAGAAACTGAGCCTCAGAAAGGTGAAATTTCTATTAGTCTTTTTTTTTAAAGTGGCTACATACAATATAATATTCCATTAACTAGCTGTGCCATAACCCATTTATGCATTTCTCAATTGTTGGTCATTTAGGTTTTTTCTGATTTTTTTTACTATCATAAAAAAATTGTAATGAACATCCTTTTACGTACAGATTTTGAAACTTGTCTAATCATCTCCTTAAGATACATTCCTGAAGTGATATTGATGGATCACATGCATGTTTCTATTTTTGTTTTCAAAATGCACCGTTTAAAAAAATTTTTTTTATACAGCAGGTTCTTATTAGCTATTTCATACATGTTAGTATATGTATGTCAATCCCAATCTCCCAATTCATCCCCCTACATTCCCCCCTTGGTTTCCATACATTTGTTCTCTACATCTGTGTCTCTATTTCTGCCTTGCAATGTGGTTCATCTGTACCATTTCTCTAGATTCCATATATATGAGTTAATGTACGATATTTGTTTTTCTCCTTCTGAATTACTTCACTCTGTATGACTCTAGCTCCATCCACGTCTCTACAAATGACCCAATTTCGTTCCTATTTGTGGCTGAGTAATATTCCATTGTATATATTTACCAAAACTTCTTTATCCATTCATCTGTCAATGGGCATTTAGGTTGCTTCCATGACCTGGCTATTGTAAATAGTGCTGCAATGAACATTGGGGTGCATGTGTCTTTTTGAATTATGGTTTTCTTGGGGTATATGCCCAGTAGTGGAATTGCTGGGTCATATGGTAATGCTATTTTTAGTTTTTCAAGGAACCTCCATACTGTTCTCCATAGGGGCTATATCAATTTACTTTCCCACCAACAATGCAAGAGGGTTCCCTTTTCTTCACACCTTCTCCAGCATTTGTTGTCTATAGATTTTCTGGTGATGCCCATTCTAACTGGTGTGAGGTGATACCTCATTGTACTTTTGATTTGTATTTCTCTAATAATTAGTGACGTTGAGCAGCTTTTCATGTGCCTCTTGGCCATCTGTATGTTTTCTTTGGACAAATGTCTATTTAGATCTTATATCCATTTTTTGATTGGGTTGTATGTTTCTTTACTATTGAGCTGCGTGAACTGTTTATATATTTTGGAGATTAATCCTTTGTTGATTTGTTTGCAAATATTATCTCCCATTCTGAAGGTTGTCTTTTTGCCTTGTTTATAGTTTCCATTGCTGTGCAAAAGGTTTTAAGTTTCATTAGGTCCTATTTGTTTATATTTGTTTTTATTTCCATTACTCCAGGAGGTGGGTCAAAAAAGATCTTGCTGTGATTTATGTCCAAGAGTGTTCTTCCTATGTTTTCCTCTACGAGTTTTAAAGTGTCCGGTCTTATATTTAGGTCTTTAATCCATTTTGAGTTTATTTTTGTGTATGGTGTTAGGGAGTGTTCTAACTTAATTCTTTTCCATGTAGCTGTCCATTTTCCCAGCACCATTTATTGAAGAGACTGTCTTTTCTCCATTGTATATACTTGCCACCTTTGTCATAGATTATTTGACCATAGGTTTGTGGATTTATCTCTGGGCTTTCTATCTTGTTCCATTGATCTATATTTCTATGTTTGTGCCAGTACCATATTGTCTTGATTACTGTAGCTTTGTAGTATAGTCTGAAGTCAGGGAGCCTGATACCTCCAGCTCCGTTTTTTTCCCTAAAGATTGCTTTGGCTATTCATGGTCTTTTGTGTCTCCATATAAATTTTAAGATTTTTTGTTCTAGTTCTGTAAAAAAATGCCATTGGTAATTTGATAGGGATTGCATTGAATCTGGAGATTGCTTTGGGTAGTATAGTCATTTCTCAATATTGATTCTTCCAATCCAAGAACATGGTATTTCTCTCCATCTGTTTGTGTCATCTTTGATTTCTTTCATCAGTATCGTATAGTTTTCTGAGTGCAGGTCTTTTACCTCTTTAGGTATGTTTATTCCTAGGTATTTTATTCTTTTTGTTGCAATGGTGAATGGGATTGTTTCCTTAATGTCTCTTTCTGACCTTTTGTTGTTAGTGTATAGGAATGCAAGAGATTTCGGTGTATTAATTTTGTATCCTGCAACTTTACCAAATGCACTGATTAGCTCTAGTAGTTTTCTGGTGGCATCTTTAGGATTCTGTATGTATAGTGTCATGTCATCTCCAGTGACAGTTTTACTTCTTTTCCAATTTGGATTCCTTTTATTTATCTTTTTTCTCTGACTGCTGTGGCTAAGACTTCCAAAACTATGTTGAATAATGGTCACAAGAGTGGATATCCTTGTCTTGTTCCTGATCTTAGAGGAAACGCCTTCAGTTTTTCACCGTTGAGAATGATATTTGCTGTGGGTTTGTCGTATATGGCCTTTGTTATGTTGAGGAAGGTTTCCTTTATGCCCACTTTCTGGAGAGCTTTTATCATAAATGGGTGTTGAATGTTTTCAAAAGCTTTTTCTGCATATATTGAGATTATCATATGTTTTTTATGCTTCAATTTGTTATTATGGTGTATCACATTGATTGATTAGCGTATACTGAAGAATTCTTGCATCCCTGGGATAAATCTCAATTGAAATTGGTGTATGACCCTGTTTGCTAGTGTTTTGTTGAGGATTTTTGCATCTATATTCATCAGTGATACTGGTCTGTAATTTTTTCTTTTTTGCTGTATCTCTGTCTGGTTTTGGTATTAGGGGGATGGTGGCCTCGTAGAATCAGTTTGGGAGTGTTCCTTCCTCTGCAATTTTTTGGAAGAGTTTGAGAAGGATTGGTGTTAGCTCTTCTCTAAATGTTTGATATAATTCACCTGTGAAGCCATCTGGTCCCGGACTTTTGTTTGTTGGAAGAGTTTTAATCACAGTTTCAGTTTCACTACTTGTGATTGGTCTGTTTATATTTTCTATTTCTTCCTGGTTCAGTCTTGGAAGGTTATATCTTTCTAAGAATTTTTCTGTTTCTTCCAGGTTGTCCATTTTATTGGAGTAGACTTGCTTGTAGTAGTCTCTTATGATGCTTTGTATTTCTGTGGTGTTTGTTGTAACTCCTACTTATTCATTTCTAATTTTATTGATTTGAGTCCTCTCCTTGTTTTTCTTGATGAGTCTGGCTAAAGGTTTATCAATTTCGTCTACCTTCTGAAAAAAAACAACTTTTAGTTTTATTGGTCTTTGCTATTGTTTTCTTTGTTTCTATTTCATTTGTTTCTGCTGTGATCTTTATGATTTCTTTCTTTCTACTAACATTGGGTTTTGTTTGTTCTTCTTTCTCTAGTTCATTTAGGTGTAAAGTTAGATTGTTTGAGATTTTTTTTTCTTTCTTGAGGTAGGATTTTTTTGCTATCAACTTCCCTCTTAGAACTGCTTTTGCTGCATCCTGTAGGTTTTGGATCGTCGTGTTTTCATTGTCCTTTGTCTCTAGGTATATTTTGATTTCTTCAGTGATCTCTTGGATATTTAGTAACCTATTGTTTAGCCTCTATGTGTTTGTGTTTTTTATGTTTTTTTTCCCTGTGATTGATTTCTAACCTCATAGAGTTGTGGTCGGAAAAGATGCTTGATACAATTTCAATTTTCTTAAATTTACCGAGGCTTGATTAGTGACCCAAGATGTGATCAATCCTGGATAATGTTCTGTGTGCACCTGAGAAGAAAGTGTAATCTGCTGTTTTCAGATGGAATGTCCTATAAGTATCAATTAAATAATCTGGTCTATTTTGTAATTTAAAGCTTGTGTTTCCTTATTAATTTTCTTTCTGGATGATCTGTCCATTGGTGTAAGTGAGGTGTTAAAAGTCCCCTAGTATTCTTGTGTTACTGTCAATTTCCTCTTTCATAGCTGTTAGCATTTGCCTTATGTATTGAGGTGCTCCTACGTTGGGTGCATATATATTTATAATTGTTATATCTTCTTCTTGTATTGATCCCTTGATCATTATGTAGTGTCCTTCCTTATCTTTTGTAACATTCTTTATTTTAAAGTCTCTTTTATCTGGTATGATTATTGCTATTCCAGCTTTCTTGTGATATCCATTTGCACAGAATCTTTTTCCATCCCCTCACTTTCAGTCTGTATGGGTCCCTAGGTCTGAAGTGGGTCTCTTGTAGACAGCATATATACAGGTCTTGTTTTTGTATCCATTCAGCCAGTCTGTGTCTTTTGGTTGGCACATTTAATCCACTTACATTTAAGGCAATTATCGATGTGTATGTTCCTATCGCGTTTTTGTTAATTGTTCTGGGTTTGCTTTTGTAGGTCCTTTTCTTCTCTTGTGTTTCCCTCTTAGAGAAGTTCCTGTAGCATTTGTTGTAGAGCTGGTTTGGTGATGCTGAATTCTCTTAGCTTTTGTTTGTCTGTAAAGCTTTTGATTTTTCTCTCGAATCTGAATGAGATCCTTGCCAGGTAGAACAATCTTAGCTGTAGGTTCTTCCCTTTCATCACTTTAAATATGTCATGCCATTCCCTTCTGGCTTTTAGAGTTTCTGCTGAGAAATGAACCGTTAACCTTATCGGAGTTCCCTTGTATATTATTTGTCATTTTTCCCTTGTTGCTTTCAGTAATTTTTCTTTGTCAAGTTTTGTCATTTTGATTACTATGTTTCTCAGTGTGTTTCTCTTTGGGTTTTTCCTGCCTGGGACTCTCTACATTTCCTGCACTTGGGTGGCTATTTCCTTTCCCATGTTAGGGAAGTTTTATATTATAATGTCTTCAAATATTTTCTCACGTCCTTTCTCCCTGTCTTCTCCTTCTGGGACCCCTATAATGTAAATGTTGGTGCATTTAATGTTGTCCCAGTGGTCTCTTATGCTGTCTTTATTTATTTTTATTCTTTTTTCTTTATTCTGTTCCATGGCATGAATTCCACCATTCTGTCTTCCAGGTCACTTATCCATTCTTCTGCTTCTGTTATTCTGCTATGGATTCTTTCTAGTCTATTTTTCTTTTCAGTTATTGTATTGTTCGTCTCTGTTTGTTTGTTCTTTACTTCTTCTAGGTCTTTTTTAAACATTTCTTGCATCTTCTCGATCTTTGCCTCCATTCTATTTTCAAGGTCCTGGATCATGTTTACTATCATTATTCTGCATTCTTTTTCTGGAAGGTTGCCTATCTCCACTTCATTTAGTTGTTTTTCTGGGATTTTATCATGTTCCCTCATCTGGTACATAGCCTTTTGACTTTTCATTTTGGCTATCTTTCTGTGAATGTTGTTTTCGTTCCACAGGCTGCAGGATTGTAGTTCTTCTTGCCTCTGCTGTCTTCCCTCTGGTAGATGAGGCTATCTAAGAGGCTTGTGCAGCTTCCTGATGGGAGGGACTGGTGGTGGGTAGAGCTGGGTGTTACTCTGGTGGGCAGAGCTCAGTAAAACTTTAATCTACTTGTCTGCTGATGGGTGAGGCTGGGTTCCCTCCCTGTTGGTTGTTTGGCCTGAGACAGCCCAGCACTGGAGGCTACAGGCTCCTTGGTAGGGCCATTGGCTGACTCGGTGAGGGCTCACACCAAGGAGCACCCCCAGAACCCCTGTTACCAGTTTCCTGTCCCTGTGGTGAACCGCAGCCATCCCCCGCCTCTGCAGGAGAACCGACAACACTAGCAGGTTGTTCTGGTTCAGTCTTCTGCTTCTTCCCTCTGGGTCCTGATGCACACACTACTTTGTGTGTGCCCTCCAAGAGTTGAGTCTCTGTTTCCCCCAGTTCTGTTGAAGTCCTGCAATCAAATCCCACTAACCTTCAAAGTCTGATTCTCTGGTAATTCCTCCTCCCGTTGCCTGACCCCCAGGTTTGCAAGGCTGATGTGGGGCTCAGAACCTTCACTCCAGTGGGTGGACTTCTGTGGTTTAATTGTTTTCCGGTTTGTGAGTCACCCACCCAGTGGTTATGGGATTTGATTTTCTTGTGACTTTGCCCCTCCTAACATCTCATTGCAGCTTCTCCTTTGTTTTTGCACGTGGGGAATCTTTTTTGGTGAGTTCCAGTGTCTTCCTGTCAATGATTGTTCAGCAGTTAGTTGTGATTCCGGTGCTCTTCCAAGAGGGAGTGAGCGCCTGTCCTTCTACTCCACCATCTTGAGCCAATCCCTCTTCCTATCGGTCTTTTTTCCTACTTCTCTAACAGTGGGACCATCCTGCACACCTATAAGGAAGGTAAACAGCTCAGTGTGAGAGTAGTTTTCAAGAAACTGTCTAGAATTCTCCCAGTTGTGAAATTTAAGGTAGTAGAAAAAGCACTGAGCTAAGTACTAGAAACTGTAGCTTCCAGTCTACCCCTGTATGTTATCAATTTATGGCCTCTTAGCTCCAACCATCTTCAATACCTGTTCTGTTAAAATGGACAGAAATCCTTTAAGCATCTCTCTTTTACTATAAGAAAGATATTAAGCATTCTCAGTAGAGGGTGCTGGAGGGATATTGCAGGAGGAGTGATTGTCCTGTAGTTTCTAGCTGCTGCATAGGTGGGTTGGTAGAGAGGGAGTGAGATATCCAGTGGGGCTCTGATCCAGCCATACACCCACAATACAGGGTCCCTCAATGACCTTGAAACCTCCACCTGGCCTGGTGATAACTTTTCTATAGGTCTTTCAATATATGTCTGTCCCTGAAGGCTTTTCCACTCATGCTATCCTCGAGCTTCCTTCTGTAGGACCCCCACATAGCCTACCTGCTGACTGAAGGTTTATAACAGAGGTGCTGCTCTCCGCTTCCTCTGCCACCCCCCATTACCGTCTGCTTGTGCTCTGGAAGGTTCCTACTGGCCCTGTGAAACTTTCCTGAAACCTAGAGTGTTCCCATCCTCTCTATCTGCTTCACTGGTTGCTGATTCTCTGCTTCCCACCCGCCCTCTGGACTTGCCTCCTGCTTACTTAGTGACTGTGGACTACCAGGCCAAAACAGCAAACTTCTCTGCTGTTTAGTGACTTTGATTATACCTTTTCCAATGAGATCTGAACCCCTTCCACATTTGTCCTTCTTTGAGTACCTTCCTTCAGCCTTAGGGTACCATATATAGTTTCCTTATATCTTATGGTTAGTTTATTTTAGTTTAATAATTTTATAGTTCAGTCATTCTTTATACTGGTTTCTACCTCTTGACTAGGCCTAGACTGATGCCCCAGACTGATACACTGCTGCTAGCTGGATCTGTGATTTTACTGGTATGTGCTTTGTTAGACCCTTACAAATATATGTTCTCATCTGAAGCCCCGGACAACCCTGTAAAGTACAGGTTATTATCCCTTGTTTAGAGATGAGGAAACTAAGGTTCAGTGACCTGTGGCGTCTAAGGTCACTCAACAGGGAAGTGACAGAGCTTGTATATGAATTCAGTTCTCCTGGTTATAAGTTTATGTCTCCTTTCAGTGTATGAGAGATAGCACTTCTCCCTGGGCCTCCGTTTTCTCATATGTACAATAAGAACAATGGACAAATAACTCATAATCTAATATTCTGTTTGAGATTCTAAAGGTACTTAACTAAATGTGCATCTATTGAGATGTACAAATTAGCTAGTCAGAATTTGGTGTGCCATAAATGTAAAATATGCAGTCGATTTTTAAAAATAAAATTTTATTGGAGTATAATTTACAATGCTGTGTTACTTTCTGCTATATAGTGAAATGAATCAGTTATACATATATATATATCCACTCTTTTTTAGATTCTTTTCCCATATAGCTCATTAGAGAGTATTGAGTAGAGTTTCCTGTGCTATACAGTACATCCTTATTAGTTATCTATTTTATGTACACTAGTGTGCATATGTCAATCTCAATCTCCTAATTTGTCCCTCTCCCTCTTTCACCGGTGATAACCCTATGATTGTTTTCTACATCTGTAACTCTATTTCTGTTTTGTAAAAAAGTTAATTTGTACCATTTTTTTTAATTCCACATATAAGAAATATCATGTATTTGTCCTTCTCTGTCTGACTTACTTCACTCAATATGACAGTCTCTGGGTCCATCTATGTTGCTGCAAATGGCATTATTTTGTGTTTGTTTTTTTTTTACAGCTGAGTTATATTCCATAGTATAAATGTACCACATCTTCTTTATCCATTTCTCTGTCAATGGACATTTAGGTTGCTTCCATGTCCTGGCTATTGTATATAGTGCTGCAGTGAACATCACAGTGAATGCATCTTTTCGAATTATGGTTTTCTCCGTGGATTTGCCTCAGAGTGGGATTGCTGGGTCGTATGGTAATTCTATTTTTAGTTTTTTAAGGAACCTCCATTAATGTTCACCATAGTGGCTGTACCAATTTACAACCCTGCCAACAGTGCAAGAGGGTTCCCTTTTCTCCACACCCTCTCCAGCATTTATTGTTAGTAGATTTTTTGATGACCATTCTGGCCATTGTGTGGTGATACCTCACTGTAGATTTTATTTGCATTTCTCTAATAATTAGTGATGTTGAGCATTTTTCATATGCCATCTGTATGTCTTCTTTGGAGAAATGTCTAATTAGTTCTCTGGCCCATTTTTTGATGTGTGTTATTGTTTTTTTGATATTGAGCTGCATGAGCTGTTTGTATATTTTGGAGATTAATCCCTTCTCAGACGCTTCATTGGCAAATATTTTCTCCCATTCTGTGGGTTGTCTTTTTGTTTCGTTCATGTTTTCCTATTCTGTGCAAAATCTTTTGATTTTAATTAGGTCCCATTTGTTTATTTTTGTTTTTAATTTCATTATTCTATGAGGTGGGTCAAAAGATCTTGATGATTTATGTCATAGAGCAGGGGTCCCCAACCCCCGGGCCATGGAGCAGAAACTAGGTTTATTCCTAGGTATTTTATTATTTTTGTTACAATGGTAAATGGGATTGTTTCCTTAATTTATTTTTCTGATATTTCCTTGTTAGTGTATAGGATTGCAAGAGATTTCTGTGTATTAATTTTGTATCCTGCAGCTTTACTAAATTCATTGATGAGCTTTAGTAGTTGTCTGTTGGAATCTTTAGGATTTTCTATATATAGTATAATGCCATCTGCAAACAGTGACAGTTTTACTTCTTCTTTGTCAATTTGGATTCCTTTTATTTCCTTTTCTTCTTTGATTGCCATGGCTAGGGCTTCCAAAACTATGTTGAATAATAGTGGTGAAAGTGGGGACCTTTGTCTTGATCCTGATTTTAGAGGAAATACTTTGTTTTCACCACTGAGAATAATGTTTGCTGTGGGTTTGTCATATATAGCCTTTATTATGTTGAGGTTGGTTCCCTCTATGACCACTTTCTGGAGAGTTTTTATCATAAATCGGTGTTGATGTGTGTCAACATCTTTTTCTGTATCTATTAACATGGTCATATGGTTTTTATTCTTTAATTTGTTAATATAGTATATCACATTGATTGATTTGCATATACTGAAGAATTCTTGCATCCCTGGGATAAGTCCCGCTTGGTCATGGTATATGATCCTTTCAAAATGTTGTTGATTCGATTTGCTAGTATTTTGGTGAGGATTTTTGGATCTATGTTCATCAGTGATACTGGCCCATAATATTCTTTTTATGTGATATCTCTGTCTGGTTTTGGTATCAGGGTGATGGTGTCCTTGTAGCATGAGCTTGGGAGTCTTCCTTGCTCTGCTATTTTTTTGGAATAGTTTCAGAAGTATAGGTGTTAACTCTTCTCTAAATGTTTGATAGACTTCGCCTAGAGTCCATTTGGTCCTGGACTTTTGTTTGTTGGAAGTTTTTAAATCACAGTTTCAATTTCAGTACTTGTGACTGATCTGTTCATATTTTCTATTTCTTCTTGATTCAGTCTTGGAAGGTTGTGCCTCTCTAAGAATTTGTTCATTTTTTCTAAGTTGTCCATTTCACTGGCATATATTTGCTTGTAGTTGTCTTTTAACATCCTTTGAATTTTTGTGGTGTCAGTTGTAACTTCTCCTTTTTCATTTCTATTTTTATTGATTTTAGTCCTCTCCCTTTTTTTCTTGATGAGTCTGGCTAAAAGTTTACCAATTTTTTTTATCTTCTCAGCAAACTAGATTTTAGTTTCATTGATCCTTGCTATTGTTGTCTTTGTCTCTATTTTATTTATTTCTGCTCTGAGCTTTGATTTATTTCCTTCTAATAACTTTTGGTTTTGTTTGTTCTTCTTTCTCCAGTTGCTTTAACTGTAAGGGCAGGATGTTTATTTGAGATTTTTCTTTTTTCCTGAGGTAAGATTTTATTGCTGTAAACTTCCCTCTAAGAACTGCTTTTGCTGTGTCTTATAGGTTTTGGATCATCATGTTTTCATTGTCATTTGCCTCTAGGTATTTTTTGAGTTCCTCTTTCAGTTCCTCAGTGATCCATTGGTTGTTTAGTATCATATTTTTTAGACTCCATATGTTTTTTTATAGTTATTTTTTTCCTGTAATTGATTTCTAATCTCATAGTATTGTGTTTGGAATGTACTCGGTTTTGAACATAGTATGAAAAATGTAAAATACCTCAGTATTTTATATTGATTACATGTTGAAATGAGACTATTTTCAAAATATTGGGTTAAATAAAATATATTATTAAGTTTGCCACAGAGTGCAGTGTTGGGGCTGGCAATGCAGTTGGTAAAAGTATTTTCTGAGTTAGAAGCGAGTGTAGAAAGTGACATTTTTTGAGTACACTGCAAGGGAGCACCATATGAGACCAAGAGGGGGTCTGCCCCAGGGGAGAGAAACTGGGCTTCTTTTATGTTTCATTCTGGTCACCCTTAGGTTAGTGATCCACCCATATGGTTGTTTGGGCTGCGTGTGTTGTATCTCAATTTTCCTGGAATGCCAACTGCTTTTGACTGCTGGTAATTTCACTTGCAGGGAGGGTGCTATTTTCTTATCTTGAAAGGACCTCTCCAGCCTAAGATGGCTGTTCTATTCTTAAGCTCCACAAGTTAATTTCACCTGTGTTTCCTTTTTTAATGTGACTACTAGAAATTTTAAAATTTATAGATGTGGTTTGCATTTTATTTCTATTTGATAGCACTGAACTAGTCAAAGTAGCTACCTTTGGTAGAGAGCTCCTGCCGTTGCATAGGCTCTCTGGGTCTAAAATGAACCGGAGGCAGCATTTGAAGAAAATTATATATACATAGATATAAAATTAATTAAATTATTTAACATATATAAAGTTCTTAGAACAGCACCTGGCAATAATAAGTGTTAAATAAGTGTTTCCTGTGGTCATCACTGTCGTCCTCTTCCTCCTCCTCATCATCATTGTTATTACTGCCCGCAAAACAGGGAGAATAGAATATTCCTCATGAAATTATCCCATTGATGATGGATTTACTCTGATTTTAAAAATTCAGAAAAGAAATTTATGAATGAGGCAGAAAGAGAGGGGTAGGGGCAATGACTGTTTCCCAGATGACTACTGATATATGGAGAGATTTCATGTCACTAGGTGTTTAGACCTCTGTCTGGCTCCGCAGGATGTGGTAGTTGTCTTTTTGTCATAGAAACAAACAAAAAAAAGATGTAGAATAAGAGTTCTGGGAGGTAAGAAGGGACACATTCTGAGTAAACTTATCCTGTTGTTCAGATGGGATTATCCTCTTCAAATTACACTGATGCTACAAACTCTTGAAATAATAAATGTCTTATGTGTAATTTGTGGAAAAGTGATGGGGCAGGCATGATGGGGAGTGACTTTTGATACTCGATAATCTCCTGTTGCTCCTGTATGGACAGATTTTGAGCTGCTGTTCAGGGATGGTTTTGGTGGCTTATGCAAGTTGCCCTGTTTGCAGAGTTCATTTACAGGCCAGTCACATCTGTTGTTAGTTCAACTTGGGTGATTAGGCCCCAGTAGACAGGATCTTTCAATAATATGAATCTCAGAAGGCTATTTTGTAACTCAGTCATTTCATAAAGACAACAGTTCCCATAAGATTAGCCAATCTGTGATACCTTGGGCACTAGCTTCTGTTATACAATAGCTTATAAGTGGCTGTCAGATGGTTCATTTTCCTAGCATGGAATCATGGCCAGGTGATGTCACAGGTATCATCTCTATCGGAGGTTTTTTCCCAGGGGGAAACTTTTGATTGGGGCTCCTAATTCTCTACTTCAGGCACAGCAGTTTTCTTTGGATCTGTTTTATATAGGGGATTTTTGGGGGTAATATTTCTTTTAAACAGGACAATATTAGTTAAAAAGTTAGTAAACCACTTCTTTATGCTAAAACTTGATAGATCTCACTTTTCCAGTTAAATACGATTTGTCTTTCAACTTCTGTGTGGTAGTTTGGGTATTTATGCAATTAGGTGGGCATTTGTTTTCTTCTAATTTTAATGTGTAATATACAGTTTTATCAGACTACTATTTTACAGTGCTTAGCTTTTGAAAATGTAATGTTTGGTTTTTGCGTTCTGAAGATGGAAATTATATACAGTGTGCACACACATATATAATTTAAAGTGAAATAGTATTGTTGACTGAAAAAATGCACCACCTAAAAGTTGAGAATTATGTTTTTTTGATGGAATTTCTAAGGACTCAAGCCTGGGAGGCAACCTCTCAGATAGTTCCGAGGGACTGCTGTGAAGAGGTGAGGGATGAGCCAAGATATATAGGGGTTTTTGCAACAAAAATCAGGTGGTTGGAACATCAACAGATTACTGTTAATTAAAGAAAACTAGACATCTCAAGTTAATGCATTTAGCACATGAATTTTTTGTGTATGGGAAGATGCAAGAGCCTGGGCTCATTGAAATCATTCCTTTGACATGCATCTTAACTATCTAGGGCCAGTATCCTGTTTTTCTCCATCCTGAAACCCCTCAAGGTACACAGTTGCTGGTGGATGCAGTGGCTGATGGCTGATGGCTTAATGGCAGGCATCCTGCCTGTTTCCATCCTGAGTTCCTTCAGGGCTCAACTTTGGGGTCGGCTGTAGTGGCTGATGGCTTGACAGCTGCAACAGCCTTTGTTTGCTGATATGGCAGGTGGCATTCTTAGTCCATAGTATGATAGGATCTGTAAAGAAACTCAGAAATCTCCACTCCTTAACTCCTTCTCACAGGCATCTTTTTTTTCTTTTCAATTATGGTTTGTAACAGTGTTTTATAGTTCCCAGTGCTATACAATAGGGTCTTGTTGTTTATCCATTCTATATATAATAGTTTGCATCTGCTAGTCCCAAACTCCCAATCCAGTTCTCCCCAACTACCCCTCCCCCCTTGGCAACTATAAGTCTGTTCTCTATGTCTTTGAGTCTATTTCTGTTTTGTATATAAGTTCATTTGTATCTTATTTTAAGTTTCCACATATAAAGTGATATCATATGGTATTTGTCTTTCTCTGTCTCACTTACTTCAATTAGTATAATAACCTCCAGGTACATCCATGTTGTTGCAAATGGCATTATTTCATTATTTTTTATGGCCAAATAATACTCCAGTGTCTGTGTGTGTGTGTGTGTGTGTGTGTGTGTGTGTGTGTTTGTGTGTACTGCATCTTCTTTATCTCTTCATCTGTTGGTGGACAATTAGGTTATTTCCATGTCTTGGCTATTATAAATAGTGCTGCTATGAACTTAGGAGTGCATGTATCTTTTCAAATTATAGTTTTGTCCAGATATATGCCCAGGAGTGGGATTGCTGGCTAAAATGGCAACTATATTTTTAGTTTTTTGAGCACCCTCCATACCATTCACCATAGTGGCTACACGAATTTACATTCCCACCAACAGTGTAGGAGGGTTCCCTTTTCTCTACAGCCTCTCCAGCAGTTGTTATTTGTAGACTTTTTAATTATGGCCATTCTAACCAGGGTGAGGTGGTACCAAATTGTAGTTTTGTTTTGCATTTCTCAGAGGCATCTATTTTTAACCAGTTTTATTTGTATCCTTTAGTGGTTATTTTCCTATTTAAAAATATACTTGTATTGCTATTTCTTCATTTATCCAATTTAGAAATTACTTCTTCATGCTATGAATACAAGACAGCATTGTTCACACCTCTCTTTCCCTCCCTTTCTAATTTTTGGAGTAATTATAAAATCCTTTTACTTCTTCTATTGCTTAACTCTGTTACTTTATTATTTTTCTAACATATTTATTGGAGTATAATTGCTTTACAATGTTGTGTTAGTATCTGTTGTATAACAAAGTGAATCAGCCATATGTATACATATACCCCATATCCCCTCTGTCTTGCATCTCCATCCCACCCTCCCTATCCATCCCCTCTATGTGGTCAAAAAGCACCGACTGATCTCCCCATGTGATGCAGCTGTTTCCACTAGCTAGCTATTTTACATTAGGTAGTGTATATATGTCAGTGCTACTCTCTCACTTCCTCCCAGCTTATCATTCGCCCTCCCTGTGTTCTCAAGTCCATTCTCTACAGCAACGTCTTTCTTCCTGTCCTGCCACTAGGTTCATCAGAATTTTTTTTTTTAGATTCCATATATATGTGATAGCATATGGTATTTGTTTTTCCCTTTCTCACTTGTCTCTGTATGACAGACTCTAGGTCCATGCACCTCATGAAAAATACCTCAATTTTGTTTCTTTTTATGGCTAATATCCAATTGTATATATGTGCCACATCTTCTTTATCCATTCATCTGTCGATATTCACTTAGGTTGCTTCCATGTCCTGGCTATTGTAAATAGTGCTGCAATGAACATTCTGGTACATGACTCTTTTTGAATTATGGTTTTCTCAGGGTATATGCCCAGTACTGGGATTGCTGGGTCATATGGTCGTTTGATTTTTAGTTTTTTAAGGAGTTTCCATACTGTTCTCCATAGTGTCTGTATCCATTTACATTCCCACCAACAGTGCAAGAGGCTTCCCTTTCTCCACACCCTCTCCAGCATTTATTGTTTGTAGATTTTTTGATGATGGCCATTCTGACCGGTGTGAGGTGATACCTCATTGTAGTTTTTTTTTTTTTTTTTTTTTTTTGTGGTATGCGGGCTTCTCACTGTTGTGGCCTATCCCGTTGCAGAGCACAGGCTCCGGACGCGCAGGCTCAGCGGCCATAGCTCACGGGCCTAGCTGCTCCGTGGCATGTGGGATCTTCCCGGACCGGGGCATGAACCCATATCCCCTGCATCAGCAGGCAGACTCTCAACCACTGTGCCACCAGGGAAGCCCCCTCATTGTAGTTTTGATTTGAATTTCTCTAATGATTAGTGATGTTGAGCATCCTTTTATTTGTTTGTTGGCAATCTGTTTATCTTCTTTGGAGAAATGTCAGTTTAGATCCTCTGCCCATTTTTAGATCGGATTGTTTGTTTTTCTGATATTGAGCTGCATGAGCTGCTTGTATATTTTGGAGATTAATACTCTGTCAGTTTCTTCATTTGCAAATATTTTCTCCCATTCTGAGGGTTGTCTTTTGGTCTTGTTTATGGTTTCCTTTGCTGTGCAAAAGCTTTTAAGTTTCATTAGGTCCTATTTGTTTATTTTTGTTTTTATTTCCATTTCTCTAGGAAGTGATTCAAAAAGGATCTTGCTGTGATTTATGTCAAAAGAGTGTTCTTCTTATGTTTTCCTCTAAGAGTTTGGTAGTGTGTGGCCTTACATTTAGGTCTTTAATCCATTTTGAGTTTGTTTTTGTATATGGTGTTAGGAAGTGTTCTAATTTCGTTCTTTTCCATGTAACTGTCCAGTTTTGCCAGCACCACTAATTGAAGAAGCTGTCTTTGCTCCACTGTATATTCTTGCCTCCTTTATCAAAGATAAGGTGAATATATGTGTGTGGGTTTATCTCTGGGCTTTCTATCCTGTTCCATTGATCTATATATCTGTTTTTGTGCCAGTACCATACTGCCTTGATGACTGTAGCTTTGTAGTATAGACTGAAGTCTGGAAGCCTGATTCCTCTAGCTCAATTTTTTTCCCTCAAGATTGCTTTGGCTCTTCGGGGATTTGTGTTTCCATACAAATTGTGCATTTTTTTGTTCTATTCTGTGAAAAATGCCCTTGGTAGTTTGATAAGGATTTCATTGAATCTGTAGATTGCTTTGGGTTGTATAGTCATTATGAAAACGTTGATTCTTCCAATCCAATTACATGGTATATCTCTCCATCACTTTGTATTATCTTTCATTTCTTTCATCAGTGTCTTATAGTTTTCTGCATACAGGTCTTTTGTCTCCTTAGGTAGGTTTATTCCTAGGTATTTTATTCTTTTTGTTGCAGTGGTAAATGGGAGTGTTTCCTTAATTTCCCTTTCAGATTTTTCATCATTAGTGTATAGGAATGCAAAAGATTTCTGTGCATTAATTTTGTATCCTGCTACTTTACCAAATGCATTGATTAGCTCTAGTAGTTTTCTGGTAGCATCTGTAGGATTATGTATGTATTTTATCATGTCATCTGCAAACAGTGACAGCTTTACTTCTTCTTTTCCGATTTGGATTCCTTTCATTTCTTTTCCTACTCTGATTGCTGTGGCTAAAACTTCCAAAACTATGTTGAATAGTAGTGGTGAGAGTGGGCATCCTTGTCTTGTTCCTGATTTTAGAGGAAATGGTTTCAGTTTTTCACCATTGAGAATGATGTTGGCTGCGGGTATGTCATATATGGCATTTATTATGTTGAGGAAAGTTCCCTCTATGCCTATTTCCTGGAGAGTTTTTATCATAAATGGGTGTTGAATTTTGTCAAAAGCTTTTTCTATATCTGTTGAGATGATCATATGGTTTTTATCCTTCAGGTTGTTAATATGGTGTATCACATTGATTGATTTGCGTATATTGAAGAATCCTTGTATTGCTAGGATAAACCCCTTTGATCTTGGTGTATGATCCTTTTAATGAGCTGTTGGCTTCTGTTTGCTAGTATGTTGTTAAGGATTTTTGCATTTATGTTCATCAGTGATATTGGTCTGTAGTTTTTTGTGTGTGACATCTTTGGTTTTAGTATTAGGGTGATGGTGGCCTTGTAGAATGAATTTGAGAGTGTTCTTCCCTCTTTTGTATTTTGGAAGAGTTTGAGATTAGGTATTAGCTCTTCTCTGAATGTTTGATAGAATTCACCTGTGAAGCCACCTGGTCCTGGGCTATTGTTTGTTGGAAGATTTTTAATCACACTTTCTATTTCAGTGCTTGTGCTTGATCTGTTTATGTTTTCTATGTATTCCTGGTTCAGTCTCAGATGGTTGTGCTTTTCTAAGAATTTGTCAATTTCTTCCAGCTTGTCCATTTTATTGGCATATTGTTGCCTGTAGTAATCTCTGATGATTTTTTGTATTTTTGCAATGTCAATTGTTAATTCCCCTTTTTCATTTTAATTGTATTGATTTGAGTCTTCTCTCTTTTTTTCTTGATGAGTCTGGCTAATGGTTTATCTATTTTGTTTATCTTCTCAAAGAACCAGCTTTTAGTTTTATTGATCTTTCCTACTGTTTCCTTCCTTTCTGTTTCATTTATTTCTGAGCTGATCTTTATGATTTCTTTATGTCTGCTGACTTTGGGTTTTTTTTTTTTCTTCTTTTTCTAATTGCTTTAGGTGTAAGGTTAGGTTTTTTATTTGATATTTTTCTTGTTTCTTCTGATAGGTTGCATTGCTGTAAACGTCCTTCTTAGAACTGCTTTTGGTGCATCCCATAGGCTTAAGGTCATTGTGTTTTCATTGTCATTTATTTCTATGTATTTTTTGCTTTCCTCTTTGATTTCTTCAGTCATCTCTTGGTTATTTAGTAGCGTATTGTCTAGCCTCCATGTGTTTGTGTTTTTTACAGTTTTTTCCTGTAATTGATATCTAATCTCATAGTTTTATGGTCAGAAAAGATCCTTGATATGATTTCAATTTTCTTAAATTTGCCAAGGCTTGATTTGTGACCCAAGCTATGATCTATCCTGGAGAATATTCCATGAGCACTTGAGAAGGAAGTGTATTCTGTTGTTTTTGGATGGAATGTCATATAAATATCAATTCAGTCCATCTTGTTTAATGTATCATTTAAAGCTTGTGTTTCCTTGTTTATTTTCATTTTGGATGATCTGTCCATTGGTGTAAGTGAGGCATTAAAGTCCACTACTGGTATTGTGTTACTGTTGATTTCCCCTTTTTTGGCTGTTAGCATTTGCCTTATGTATGGAGGTGCTCGTATGTTGGGTGCATAAATATTTACAATTGTTATATCTTCTTCTTGGATTGATCCCTTGATTATCATGTAGTGTCCTTCCTTGTCTTTAGTCATAGTCTTTATTTTAAAGTCTTTTTTGTTTCATATGAGAATTGGTACTCCAGCTTTATTTTGATTTCCATTAGCATGGAATATCTTTTCCATACCCTCACTTTCAGAGTGTCTGTCCCTAGGTCTGAAGTGTGTTTCTTGTAGACAGCATATATATGGGTCTTGTTTTTGTATCCATTCAGCCAGTGTATGTCTTTTGGTTGGATCATTTAATCCACTTACATTCAAGGTAATTATCAGTATGTATGTTCCTATTACCATTTTCTTAATTGTTTTGGGTTTGTTTTTGTAGGTCTTTTCCTTCTCTTATTTTTCCTGCCTAGAGAATTTCCTTTAGCCTTTGTTGTAAAGCTGCTTTGGTGATGCTGAATTCTCTTAACTTTTTCTTGTCTGTAAAGGTTTTAATTTCTCCATCAAATGTGAATGAGATCCTTGCTGCATAGAGTAATCTTGGTTGTATGCTTTTCCCTATCACCAGTTTAAATATGTCCTGCCTCTCCCTTCTGGCTTTCATAGTTTTTGTTGAAAGATCAGCTGTTAATCTTATGGGGATTACCTTTTATGTTATTTGTAACTTTTTCCTTGCTGCTTTTAATATTTGTTCATTGTGTTTAAATTTTGACAGTTTGATTAATATGTGTCTTGGCATGTTTTTCTTTCGATTTATCCTGTATGGGGCTCTCTGTGCTTCCTGGACTTTATTGACTATTTCCTTTCCCATATTACGGAAGTTTTCAACTATAATGTCTTGAAATATTTTCTCAGACCCTCTCTTTTTCTCTTCTTTTTCTTGGACCCCTATAATTCAAATTTTGGTGCATTTAATGTTGTCCCAGAGGTCACTGAGACTGTCCTCAATTCCTTTCATTCTTATTTTTTTATTCTGCTCTGTGGTCGTTATTTCAACTATTTAATCTTCCAGGTCACTTATCCATTCTCCTGCCTCAGTTATTCTATTGATTTCTTCTAGAGCATTTAAAATTCCATTTATTGTGTTGTTCATCATTGTTTCTTTGCTCTTTAGTTTTTCTTGTTCCTTGTTAAACATTTCTTGTATTTTCTCCATTCTATTTCCATGATTTTGGATCATCTTTACTATCGTTCCTCTGAATTGTTTTTCAAGTAGACTATTTCCTTTACATTTGTTTGTTCTGGTGGGTTTTTACGTAGCTTGTTCATCTGCTGAATATTTTTCTGTCGGCTCATTTTGCTTAACCTACTGTGTTTGGGGTCTCCTTTATGCAGGCTGCATGTTCATAATTCCCATTGTTTCTGGTGTCTGCCCCTAATGGGTGAAGTTGGTCCAGTGGCTTGTGTCGGCTTCCTGGTGGAGGTGCATGGTGCGTGTATTCTGGTCGGTGGGTCTAGATCTTGTCTTCCTGGTGGGTATTGCCATGTCTGGTGTTGTGTTTTGGTGTGTCTGTGAACTTAGTATGATTTTAGACAGCCTCTCTGCTAATGAATGGGGTTGTGTTCCTTTCTTGCTAGTTGTTTGGCATGGGGCGTCCAGTACTGGAGCTTTCTGGCCGTTGGGTGGAGTTGGCTCTTACTGTCAAGATGGAGATCTCTGGGAGAACTCTCGCCGATTGATATTACATGGGGCTGGGAGGTCTCTGGTGGTCCAATACCCTTTACTCAGCTTTCCCACCTCAGAGGCTCAGGCCTGATACCAGGCCACAGCCCCAAGACCCTGTCAGCCAGATGGCTCTGAATTAAAGGGAGACAAAAAAAAGAAAAAGGATAATAATAAAATAAAATGAAATTATTAAAATAGAAAAAAAATTAAAATTATTAAAATAAGAAATTTAACAAGTAATGAAAATAAAAGAGAGAGCAACCAAACCAATAAACAAATCCACCATTGATAACAAGCACTGAAAACTATACTACGATAAACATTAAAATCAGAAACAAGTCAGTCACAGATTGCAAACCCCAAGTCTACAAGTTAGTCGCAGATAGCAAACCCCAAGTCTACAGTTGCTCCCAAAATCCACTGCCTCAATTTTGGGTTGATTCATTCTCTATTCAGGTATTCCCCAGATGTAGGGTACCTCAAGTTGATTGTAGGGATTTAATCTGCTGCTCCTGAGGCTGCATGGAGAAATTTCCCGTTGTCTTCTTAGTTTGTATAGCTCCTGGGGTTCAGCTTTTGTTTTGGCTCCACCTCTGCATGTACGTTGCCCTCAGGCTCCTGTTCCTACCCAGACAGGTTGGGGTTAAAGCAGTGGCTGATTAGGGGGCTCTAGCTTACTCATGCTACGGGGAGGGAGGGGTTCGGTACTTATAATTGGAACGCAGGGCGAGCCTTCAGTTGCAGAGGCCAGCATGACATTGCAACAGCCTGAGACGCACCATGTATTCTCCCCGGGAAGTTTTCCCTGGATCATGGGACCCTGGTAGTGGCAGGCTGCACAGGTTCCCAGGGGTCTCAGGTGTTTGGATAGTGGCCTGTGCTTGCACACAGGATTCTTGGTGGCTGCAGCAGCAACGTTAGTGTTTCATGCCCATCTCTGCCATCCGAGCTGTTAGCCTGGCTCGCGCCTTTCTCTGGAGCTCGTTTTGGTGGTGTTCTGCCTTCTGTGGGCAGACATGGAAGGAATCCCCTCTCCTCGCGCACCCTGAAACAACAGTCTCTTGCCTCTTAGGCAGGTCCAGATTTTTTCCCAGACTCTGTCCCAGTTACTTATGGCATACTAGCCCCCTTCAGGCTGTGTTCATGCAGCCAACCCCTGTCCTCTCCCTGGGATCTGACCTCTGAAGCCCGAGCCTCAGCTCCCAGGCCCCACCCACCCCGGCGGGTGAGCAGACAAGCGTCTCAGGCTGGTGAGTGCTGGTTGGCACTGATCCTTTGTGTGAGAATCTCTCCCCTTTGCACCCCTGTTGCTGTGCTCTCCTCGGTGGCTCCAAAGCTTACCCCCTCCTGTCCCCACCAGTGAAGGGGCTTCCTAGTGTGTGGAAACTTTTTCTCCTTCACAGCTCCCTCCCAGAAGTGCAGGTCCCATCCCTATTCTTTTGTCTCTCTTTTTTTTCTTTTGCCCTACCCAGGTATGTCGGGATTTTCTTTTCTTTTGGGAAGTCTGAGGTCTTCTGCTAGTGTTCAGTAGGTGTTCTGTAGGAGTTGTTCCACATGTAGATGTATTTTTGATGTATTTATGGGGAGGAAGGTGATCTCCACGTCTTACTCCTCCACCATCTTGAAGGTCCCCTGTTACTTTAAAAAATGTACTTAAACCCCTATTTCCTACTCATTAACTTCTCTTTTGTGTGTGTATCAATATTTATTATTTTTTAAAAAAAATATTTATTTTTTAAACTTATTTTTGGCTGTGTTGGGTCTTCGTTGATGCGTGTGGGCCTTCTCTAGTTCTGGTGAGTGGGGACTACTCCTCATTGCCGTGCATGGGCTTCTCATTGCAATGGCTTCTGTTGTTGCAGAGCACAGGTTCTAGGCATGCAGGCTTCAGTAGTTGTGGCATGTGGGCTCAGTAGTTGTGGCTTGCAGGCTGTAGAGAACAAACTCAGTAGTTGTGGAGCATGGGCTTCATTGCACCTCGGCATATGGGGTCTTCCTAGACCAGGGCTAGAACCTGTGTCCCCTGCATTGGCAGGTGGATTCCTAACCAGTGTGCCATCAGGGAAGCCCAAAATTTATTACTTTTTAGTACCTTTTTTCTTCCAGTTTTATTGAGATACAGTTGACATACAGCACTGTATAAGGTGTACAGCATGATTTGACTTAAATCATGAAATGTGTTTCACAGTAAGTTTAGTGAATATCAATCATTTTATATAGATACAAAATTAAAAAAAAATAGAAAACCTTGTTTTCCTTGTGATGAGAACTCTTAGGATTTACTCTCTTAACGATTTTCATGTATAACATACAGTAGTGTTAATTATATATATCATGTAGTACATTACATCCCTACTACTTATTTATCTTATAACTGGAAGCTTGCACATTTTGACTGCCTTTATCCTCCCCGCCCCCCACCCACAGACTCTGATAGCCACAAACTTGATCTTTTTTTCTATGAGTTTGTTTGTTTATTGGTTAGTTTGTTTTTGAAGTATAATTGACCTACACCATTGTCTTAGTTTGTGCTGGATATTGATTTGATTTTTCCGTATGTTTCACAAAAATCACCACGTTAAGTCTAGCTTTCATCTGTCACCATACAATGATATTATATAGTTACTGACTATATTCCCCATACTGTACATTTCATGCCCATGACTCATTCATTTTGTAACTGGAAGTTTGTATCTGTTAATCTACCTCACCTATTTCTTTCCTCCTCCCACTTCCCTTCCCTCTAGCAACCATCTGTATGTTCTCCAGATCTATAACTCTTAATTTCTGTTTTCTTATGTTTGTTCATTTGTTTTGATTTTTAGATTCCACATATAAGTAAAATCATACAGAATTTGTCTTTCTTTGTCTGACTTATTTCACTTATCATAATACCTTCTATGTCCATCCATGTTGTCATAAATAGCAAGAATTCATTCCTTTATTTAACTAAGTAATATTTCATTGTGTGTATATACCACATCTTGTTTATCTATTTATCTGTTGATGGACACTTAGGTTGCTTTCATATCTAGGCTATTGTAAATAATACTGCAAGGAAAATAGTGGTGCATATATCTTTTCTAATTAGTGTTTTTCACATTCTTCAGATGGATACCTGGGAAAGGAATTGCTGGATCATATTGGAAGCTCTATTTTTAAATTTTTGAGTTATGTCCATTGTGTTTTCCATAGTTGCTGGACCAATTTACCTTCCTACCAACAATGCATGAGGGTTCCCTTTTCTCCATGTCCTCACCAACACTTGTTATTTATTGCCTAGAAATCATCAATGAATTTGGTAAAATTGCAGGATACAAAAAATAATGTACAAAAATCTGTTGCATTTCTATACATTAACAATGAACTATCAGAAAGAGAAATAAAGGAAATAATCTTATTTATAATCACATCAGAAAGAATAAAATACCTAGGAATAAATCTAACTGAGGAGGTAAAAGACCTGTCCTGTGAAAACTATAAGAAGCTGATGAAAGAAATTGAAGATGATGCCAACAGAGGGAAAGATATACTATGTTCTTGGATGGGAAGAATTAATATTGTTAAAATGTCCATACTATCCAAACCAATCTACAGATTCAGTGCAACCCCTATTAAAATACCAATGGTATTTTTCACAGAAGTAGAACAAATAATTCTAAAATTTGTTTGGAACCACATAAGACCTCTCTAGCCAAAGTAATACTTAGAAAGAAGAATAAAGCTGGAGACATCAGACTTCATGTTTTCACACTGTACTACAAAGCTATGCAAATCAAAACAGTATGGTACAGGTACTAAAACAGACACAGATCAATGGAACAGAATAGAGAGCTCAGAAATGAACTCACACTTATATGGTCAATTAATCTATGACAAAGGAGGCAAGAATATAAAATGGGGAATAGACAGCATCTTCAATAAATGGTGTTGGGAAAACTGGGCAGCTACATGCAAAAGAATCAAACTGGAGTACTCTCTCACACCATGCAGAAAAATAAATAAATTCAAAATGGATTAAAGACTTAAATGTCACACCTACAACTATAAAAGTTCTAGAAGAAACCATAGGCTGTAAGTTCTTTGGCATCAGTCTTGGTAATATTTTTTTGCATATGTCTCCTTAGGCAAGGGAAACAAAAGCAAAAAATAAACAAATGGGACTACATCAATTTAAAAAACCACTATCCATCAGGGAAATGCAAATCAAACAACAGTGAGATATCACCTCACACCTGTCAGAATGGCTGTCATCAAAAAGACTACAAATAACAAGTGTTGCCAAGGATGTTCCATCAACTTTTGACTTGTGGCTTTGTAAGATGAAGAAATTAGCACTTCTGTCTTCCTTTAACACATTTTAACCCTCAACTTATGTCAGCCACACCTTCGCTTTTCACTTGGGGTTGATAACATTATTATTTTAGTTTGAACTTTAATTAAATCTTGTTGGTGGTTATTATTAGGCTCATTTTATAGTGGCAAAAGCAAGTAATAAATCCAAGATTTGAACTCAAGTTTCTTGCCTCTGAGTCCATGAAGTTTGAAATTTCTTGTATTGGGTTAATTAATTTCTCGTGGCTGAGACAGATCAAGGATGATCCCCTTCTTTACCTTTTTCTCCTAATTTCTTGTCTACTAGGCTCAGAGTTCTTTGTCCACCTTCTCTAGACTCCTGTTTCATTAACTCCTTCTATCCTCACCTCTCAAAAGTTCCAGCACATGCAAAGTTTGTGAGTCCTCCCCCATGTCTATATTTTAGCTATTACTTGATTGGCAGACTCCTTCCCACCACTATTCCCCTTCTCACCACCATGCAGCTTATCCCTGCCCCTCTGCCCCAAGGTCCAGAGAGGACAAACAAGGCTCAGTCCAGCTCTTTTCATAATGGGTCTTTCATCCCACACTGTAGAATGCTGGGCTGTTGACTGGAGAGGACAAAATAAAGATTCAGTCATCCTCCATAGTCACATGACAGGGAGAGTATTTTTACCCTTTGATTCATATCTTTTTGGGTCATGTTAGAGTTGCCCACAGTATGATATTTTCAGTTCTCTTTCAAGGATGCCTTTGCCAGAGAAGAACCACCACTGAATGGAGCCTTTGTGTACACTCTGGTGGGACCAGGGCCAAACTGTCTAAGATATCTGAGTCTGCATTTAACCCATTTTGGGGGGAGTTGGAGCTGGTGTCGAAGCTATGATATAGTGTATTCTCACCCAACAGACAGTAGGCAAGAAAGCATCGACAGCAAGACATCGGGTTTTCAGTCTTATTGCTGTTTGTTCTCCACGAACAGAGATCAAAGAAAGAACTTTAGGAAAAGGGCCTATTCTGGAGGTAGATGGGGTTGAACAAATGCAGAAGATGGAAGAAGGCACAAAACTGATATTCTGGGTAGATGAAGACAAGGATATTAGTGTGCCCTGTATTCCAAATGTCAGTGTCCTGGGAGAGAGGGGAAGAAAGCAGCAGCAAATCACCATCAACAGCTGCAAATAAATTGAATTTTAGATGGCCCCTAGTTCAGTTTGGGTCTCAATGGCCACAGGAATACATTAGCAGGAAGAATCTAGTAGTCAAGGTGCCTAAGAGCTAAGCTTTCTGAGAGTAATCCATAAATGATTTTTGAGCCATAATTGAATATTTTACAAGACTTATCATAATAATTACCACCTACTTGCTACTTGCTATATGTTATCTCGGTTAAGCATTATTATCCACATCCTATAGATGAGAAAGTAAAGACATAATAGTCAAATAGCTTTTCCAAGGACACACAGTTATTAACAGAAGCAAGCTTCAACCAGATTTGTGTTGCTCCAGAAACTATATTCTTTCCACTATACTGCACTCTGAACCCAGCTTTGTGGGACTGCTATGGATGGATTAAAAAAATGATCAATAAAGTCTTTCAATAATTGAATGGGTGATAAAATTCATATTACTTTAGCCATGAGAATGAATGAACTAGAGTTGTTGTACACCACAATGGATGAATCCAACAAATACAAGGTTGCGAGGGAGAAAAGCCAATCACAAAAGATTACTTTCTGCATGAGCCCATTTCTGTACAGTTCAAAAACAGACAAAACTAAGTGATGGTGTTAGAAGCCAGGATAAGTGTTCCCTCAGAGTGGGGTATTAGTGGCAAAAATAGGCACAAGGGGGACTTTACCAGTGTTGGTAATGTTTTCTTGATCTGACTGCTGATTACACAGCTGTGTTCAGTTGGTGAACATTTTTATTGAGACTTGTGCAGAGTATTTTTTCAGAGTATATGTTATAATTTTTTAAATTCAAAAACATTTAAAATATTAATATTTCCTGTAGCAAGTTTTCCAGTGAAAATCTGGTGTGTATGTATTGGGCTGGCCAAAAGGTTCCTTAAGTTTTTAAAGTAAACATGAAACACATATTTTCATTTTCACCAAGAACTTTATTGAACAATGTATTCACCCTTTTGTTCTACTACCTTCTGTCATTTTTCGGGCAGCTACATAATTTCATCTTCCCAAAACTTTTTATCTTTTTGAGCAAAGAACTCTTCCAGGTGCCTTTTAAAGTCTTCCAGGTCATTGAAATTTTTTCCATTAAGAGAATTTTGTAAAGACTGAAATAAATGAAAATCCAAAGGTGCAATGTTTGTTGGATACAGCAGATGAATCAGAACTTCCCAGCCAAGCTGTAACAGTTTTTGCCTGGTCATCAGAGAAACATGGGGTCTTGCATTATCCTGATGGAAGATTATGCATTTTCTGTTGACTAATTCCAGATGCTTTTCGTCGAGTGCTGCTTTCAGTTGCTCTAACTGGGAGCAGTACTTGTTGGAATGAAGCATTTGGTTTTCTGGGTAAAGCTCATATAATAGAGGACTCCCTTCCAATCCCACCATATACACAACATCACCTTCTTTGGATGAAGACCAGCCTTTGGTGTGGTTGGTGGTGGTTCATTTCGCTTGCCCCACGATCTCTTCTGTTCCACATTATTGTACAGTACCCACTTTTCATTGCCCATCACAATTTGTTTTAAAAGCGGAACATTTTCATTACGTTTAAGTAGAGAATTGCATGAGGAAATATGGTCAAGAAAGTTTTTTTTCACTTAACTTATGTGGAACCCAAACACCAAAGCGACTCACATAACCAAGCTGGTGCAAATGATTTTCAATGCTTGATTTGGATATTTTGAGTATGTCAGCTATCTCCTGTGTGGTATAACATTGATTGTTCTCAATTAATGTCTTGATTTTGATCGCTATCAACTTCAACTGGTCTACCCGACTGTGGAGCATCGTCCAGCAAGAAGTCTACAGCATGAACCTTCGCAAACCACTTTTGACATGTTCGATCAGTCACAGAACCTTCTTGTTACACTGCACAAATCTTTCTTTACGTTTCAGTTGTGTTTTTACCTTTCTTGAAATAATAAAGCATAATATGCTGAAAATGTTGCCTTTTTCTTCCATTTTCAGTGTTAAAATGGCTACACAAAAATTCACCAATTTTGATAAGTTTTATTTTAAAATGCATGCTAATATGACAGCTGTCACAGTACAGTTTAACAAATTGTTTTGAATGAAGTTAAAGACAACTAAGCACTGCTAGAGCCATCTTTTGGAAAAATCCAAATGAAGTTTTTGGCCCACCTAATATATACAAGGAGGCAGTGGTTGAGATAAGCTCTGTGGGTTTATCCTCCTAATTATCTTTACATATAGACCTTTCTATCCTATTATGACTTTCCCTTCCTTTTCTCACATATGTGAATTTCCCTAAGCAACACATAATATTATTTTATATAGTATAGTGGTTTAACTGTGGACTGTGGAGCTAAACTACCTGAGTTTGCATCGCAGCTCTTCAGTTTACTAGCTCTTGAGCTTATGGAAGTCACTTAACTTCTCTGGGCCTTAGTTTCCTTAACTATATGGGATAAGTAATAGTACCTACCTTATAGAATTTCCCTTAGGGCAGAGATTGAAAGCCAGTGACCTCACGTGTCTTGGTTGTCTGGGAAGTTGCTGAACTGTGCCATCTCCTTTTTCCTAATTTTTCCTTAATTTAAAGATGGTACTGAATATGAATTTAGTATGTACTGTTGAAGGTTAATCTTACAGTATAGTTTTGAGTTTTCTAATTTGTTATGTTTATTATTTCTTCTCTGAACCCCCAGAAAGAAATTATTAAATCTTTGCTGTTGCCCTTGTGGAGAAGGGCCTGAGTGTATTGCTAAATGCCAGAGTCCCATGTCCTGTGGACAGAGTACTCCAGTTCAATTCTGTTGAACTTAGCTGTCCAGTTTTCCCAGTACCATTTATTGAAGAGGCTGTCTTATCCTCATTGTATATTCTTACTTCCTTTGTTGTAGATTAATTGCACATATAATTGTGGTGTCATTTCTGGGCTCTCTGTTCCATTCCGTTGATCCTATGTAACTGGTGGGTTTTTTTGTCTTTCTTCCAAGTGGGTGGAGGAGGTTATATAACTTAACATCCACTTCCAAGTGGGAGGAGGAGAAGGTCAACAGCTGCCAGCTCCACAGCTGGTCTTGCCAGCCCAGGTAGTCCCAGCCTTATTTGGCCAGAAGAGCCTCCTCGGCATGTAGAGGGGAGATTTGCTGAACCAGAACCAATGTCTTAAACCTGGCAATTTATGTTAACATCCTCTAGCTAGGAACAAAGATTATTTTGTGTTGATTATGTACCCTGCAACTTTGCTGAATACAGTTACTAGCTATTGTAGCTTTCCAGTGGATTCCTTAGGATTTTGTATATATAGGATCATGTTATCTATGAATAGAAATGGTTTTATTTCTTCCTTTCCAATATGGATGCATTTTATTTCTTTTTCTTGCCTAATTGCCCTGGCTAGAACTTCCAGTACAATGTTGAATAACAGTGGAGAAACCAGGCATCCTTGTCTTGTTCCTGACCTTAGAGGGAAAGCTTTCCGCCTTTTGCCATATATATAATGCAATATAAATGCCCTTTATTATGTTAAGGAAATTCCCTTCTATTCCTAGTTTTCAGAGTTTTTTGTTTTTCTGTTTTTGTGTTTTTTTTTTTTTTTTTTGGCGGTATGCGGGCCTCTCACTGTTGTGGCCTCTCCCGTTGCAGAGCACAGGCTCTGGACATGCAGGCTCAGCAGCCATGGCTCACGGGCCTAGCCACTCCGCGGAATGTGGGATCTTCCTGGACCAGGGCACGAACCCATGTCCCCTGCATCGGCAGGTGGACTCTCAACCACTGCTCCACCAGGGAAGCCCAGAGTGTTTTTATCATGAAAGGATTTTGAATTTTGACAGATGACTTTTCTGCATCAATCAAAATGATCATGTGTTTTGTTTTTCCCTTTCATTCTATTAATGTGGTTTATTACATTGATTTTCTTATGTTGAACCACCCTTGTGGTCCTGGGGAAAAACCCACTTGGTCATGGTGTATAATCATTTCACTATTCTCTTAGCTTCAGTTTTTTAGTATATTGTTGAGGGATTTTACATCTATATTCATAACTGATATTGGTCTATAATTTTATTTTCTTGTGATGTCTTTTTCTGACTTGGGTATCAGTGTAATGTTGGCCTCAGAAAATGAAGTAGAATTCACCAGTGAAGGCCTGGACACTTTTTTTGTTGGGAGGTTTCTGATTACTGATTCAATCTTTCTACTTCTTAGAGGTGTGTTACAATTTTCTATTGCTTCCTGAGGCAGTTTAGGTACTTTGAGTGTTTCCTGCAATTTGTTCATTTCATCTAGGTTGTCTAATTTGTTGGCATACAACTTTTCATCATATTCTCTTATAATCCTTTTTATTTCTGTAAGGTTGGTAGTAATGTCCCCAGTTTCATTTCTAAATTTAATTTGTCTCTTCTCTATTTCTTAGTCAGTTTGCTTAAAGCTTTGTCAATTTTTTTTTCCAAGGCACTGACATTTTGTTTTTGGTTCTCTCTATTGTTCTTCCTATTATTTCATTCTCTTCACTCTAAGTGTTATTCCTACATTCTGCTATCTTTGGGCTTAATTTGCTCTTCTTCTTCTAATTCCTTGAGGTGTATATGAAAGTTTTTTTTTTGAGTGGGAAGATGTGTTAAATATATATATTAGGACTGTAAGGTATTTTAAATATACAACATGTTTTTACACTGATGTGGTTATGGGTTTTTTTCCTATAGTTTTATAGTTTTATTGAGGTATAATTGACACATAGACTATAAGTTGAGGTATAGAACATAATGATTTGACTTCTATACATCAGGAGATGATTATCACAATAAGTTCACTGAACACCTATAATCTCATGCAGATCCAAAATTAAAGAAATAGAAAAAATTTTTTCTTTTGATGAAAACTCATAGGATTTTCTCTCTTAACAAATTTCAGGTAAAATATACAGTAGTGTTAATTATATTTAATGTGTTGTACATTATGTTTCTAGTATTAATTTATCTTATAACTGCAACTACCTATCATTTGACTACGTTCATTCAGTTCCCCCTCCCCTCACCCCATGTCTCTGGTAACCACAAATGAGATATCTTTTCCTATGACTTTGTTTGTGATGTATAATTGACCTACAACACTATGTTAGTTACTAGTGAGCAACATAGTGATTCCACATTTTTATAGAGTTCAAAATAATCACCACCATAGGTCTAGTTATGATATATTACCATAAAAATACATTACATACAGAGAAAGCTTTTGACAAAATTCAACATCCAATTATGATTAAAAACTCTGCAGAAAATAGGCATGGAGGGAACATTCCTCAACATATTAAAGGCCATATATGACAAATCCACAGCCAACATCATCCTCAATGCTGAAAAAGTGAAACGATTTCCACTAAGATCAGGAAAAAGACAAGGTTGCCCACTCTCACCACTATTATTCAACATAGTGTTGGAAGTTTTAGCCAAAGCAATCAGAGAAGAAAAAGAAATAGAAGGAATCCAAATCGGAAAGGAAGAAGTAAAGCTGTAACTGTTTGCAGATGACATGATACTATACATAGAGAATCCTAAAGATGCTACCAGAAAACTACTAGAGCTAATCAATGATTTTGGTAAAGTAGCAGGATACAAAATTAATTCACAGATATCCCTAGCATTCCTATACACTAATGATGAAAAATCTGAAAGTGAAATTAAGAAAATACTCCCATGTACCACTGCAACAAAAAGAATAAAATATCTAGGAATAAACCTACCTAAGGAGACAAAAGACCTGTATGCAGAAAATTATAAGACACTGATGAAAGAAATTAAAGATGATACAAATATATGGAGAGATATACCATGTTCTTTGATTGGAAGAATCAACATTGTGAAAATGACTCTACTACCCAAAGCAATGTACAGATTCAATGCAATCCCTATCAATCTACCACTGGCATTTTTCACAAAACTAGAACAAAAAATTTCACAATTTGTATGGAAACACAAAAGACCCCAAATAACCAAAGCAATCTTGAGAGAGAAAAACGGAGCTGGAGGAATCAGGCTCCCTAACTTCAGAATACACTACAAAGCTACAGTAATCAAGACAGTATGCTACTGGCACAAGAACAGAAATATAGATCAATGGAACAGGATAGAAATACCAGAGGTACACCCATGCACATATAGTCACCTTATCTTTGATAAAGGGGGCAAGAATATGGAGTGGAGAAAAGACAGCCTCTTCAATAAGTGGTGCTGGGAAAACTGGACAGGTACATGTAAAAGTATGAAATTAGAACACTCCTTAACACCATACACAAAAATAAACTCAAAATGGATTAAAGACCTAAATGTAAGGCCAGAAACTATCAAACTCTTAGAGGAAAACATAGGCAGAACACTCTATGACATAAATCACAGCAAGATCCTTTTTGACCCACCTCCTAGAGAAATGGAAATAAAAACAAAAATAAACAAGTGGGGCCTAATGAAACATAAAAGCGTTTGCATAGCAAAGGAAACCATAAACAAGAGCAAAGGACAACCCTCAGAATGGCAGAAAATATTTGCAAGTGAAACAACTGAAAAAGGATTAATCTCCAAAATATACAAGCAGCTCATGCAACTCAATATCAAAAAGACAAACAACCCAATCCAAAAATGGGCAGAGGACCTAGATAGACATTTCTCCAAAGAAGATATACAGACTGCCAACAAACACATGAAAGAATGCTCAACATGATTAAACATTAGAGAAATGCAAATCAAAACTACAATGAGATATCATCTCATACCATTCAGAATGGCCATCATCAAAAAATCTACAAGCAATAAATGCTGGAGAGGGTGTGGACAAAAGGGAACACTCTTGCACTGTTGGTGAGAACATAAATTGATACAGCCACTATGGAGAACAGTATTGAGGTTCCTTAAAAAACTAAAAATGGAAGTACCATACGACCCAGCAATCCCACTACTGGGCATATACCCTGAGAAAACCATAATTCAAAAAGAGTCATGTACCAAAATGTTCATTGCTGCTCTATTTACAATAGCCAGGACATGGAAGCAGCCTGAGTGTCCATCAAGAGATGAATAGATAAAGAAGATGTGGCACATATATACAATGGAATATTACTCAGCCATAAAAAGAAACGAAATTGAGTTATTTGTAGTGAGGTGGATGGACCTAGAGTCTGTCATACAGAGTGAAGTAAGTCAGAAAGAGAAAAACAAATACCGTATGCTAACACATATATATGGCATCTAAGAAAAAAAATGTCATGAAGAACCTAGGGGCAAGCCGGGAATAAAGACACAGACCTACTAGAGAATGGACTTGAGGGTATGGTGAGGGGGAAGGGTAAGCTGTGCCAATGTGGGAGAGTGGCATGGACATATATACACTACCAAATGTAAAATAGATAGCTAGTGGGAAGCAGCCGCATAGCACAGGGAGATCAGCTCGGTGCTTTGTGACCACCTAGAGGTGTGGGATAGGGAGGGTGGGAGGGAGTGAGACGCAAGAGGGAAGAGATATGGAAACATATGTATATGTATAACTGATTCACTTTGTTATAAAGCAGAAACTAACACACCATTGTAAAGCAATTATACTCCAATAAAGATGTTAAAATAATTAGAAAAATAAATAAATAAAAAAGAAGACATTACATAGTTATTGCCTGTATTTCTCACATTGTTTTTTTTTATACCTGTGACTCATTTATTTTGCAAGGAGGTTTGTGTCTCTTAATCTCATCGCCTATTACTTTCCACACTCCACTCCCGTGCCCTCTGGCAACCACCTGTTTGTAATGACTCTGTTTCTGTTTAGTTATGTTTGTTCATTTGTTTTGTTAGTTAGATTCCACATATAAGCAAAATCATAGAGTGTTTGTCTTTGTCTTATTTCACTTAACATCATACCCTCTAGGTCCATCCATATTTTCACGAATGGCAAAATTTTTTTTTTATGGCTGAGGAATCGTCTATCGTGTGTGTATATATATATATACAACATCTTTATCCATTAATCTATTTCTAGGCACTTAAGTTGCTTTCATATATTGGGTATTGTAAATAATGCTGCTATGAACATAGGGGCGCATATATATATTTTCTAACTAGTGTTTTCGTTTTCTTCTGACAAATACCCAGGAGTGGAATTGCTGGATCGTATGGAAGCACTATTCTTAAATTTTTGAGGAATGTCCATACTGTTTTCCGTATTTACTGCACCAATGTACATTCCCACCAAAAGTGTACAAGGGTTCACTTTTCTCCACATCCTTACCAACACTTGTTGTTTGTTGTCTTTTTGATAATAGCCATTCTGACAGGTGTGAGGCAATATTTCATTACAGTTCTGATTTGAATTTTCCTGATGTTTAATGATGTTGAGCATCGTTTTATGTGCCTGTAGGCCATCTGTATGTCTTCTTCTTTTTTTTTAAGTCTTTATTGAACTTTTTACAATATTACTTCTGTTTTATATTTTGTTTTTTTGTCTGCAATGCATGTGGGATCATAGCTCCCCTGACCAGGGATCAAACCCCCACCCACTGCATTGGAAGGCGAAATCTTAACCACTCGACTGCCAGGGAAGTCACTGTATGTCTCCTTTGGAAAAATGTCTTTTCAGACCCCCAGCCCATTTTTTAATTATATTGTTTGTTTTTTTGATGTTCAGTTTTATGAGCTTATGTATATTTAGGATATTAACCATTTATTGGATATATTGTTTGCAAATATCTTTTCCCTTGAAAGCAGGTAGCTTTTCATTTCGTTGATAGTTTCCTTTGCTGTGCAAATCCTTTTTAGTTTGATGTAGTTCCATTTGACTATTTTTGTTTTTGTCTCCCTTACCTGAGGAAACATATCCAAAAAGTATTACTAAGACCAATGTCAAAGAACTTACTATCTATGTCTTCTAGAAGTTGTATGGTTGCAGGTCTGACATTTAAGTTTTTAATCCATTTTGAATTTATTTTTGTGCACATTGTGAGAGAGCACTCCAGTTCGATTCTGTTGAACTTAACTGTCCAGTTTTCCCTGCACCATTTATTGAAGAGGCTGTCTTATCCACGTTGTATATTCTTGCCTCCTTTGTTGTAGATTAATTGCCCATATAATTGTGGTGTCATTTCTTGACTGTTCAATTCCATTGATCTTACATAACTGGTGTTTTTTTTTCCATTACCATATTTTCATTGCTGTAGCTTGGTACAGGATAGTTTGAAATCAGGGAGCATTAAACCTTAAGTTTTGTTCTTCTTTCTTAAGACTGGCTTGGCTTTTTGGGGTAACTTGTGTTTCCATACAAATTTGCAAATAATTTGTTCTAATTCTGTGAAAAATGCCATTGATATTTTAATAGTGATTGCATTGACTCTGTAGAGTAGCTTAGGTAGTATGTTCTTTTTAACAATATTAATTCTTCCACTCCATGAACACAGTATATCTTTCCATGTTTTAACTCCTTAGATTTATTCCTATGTATTTTTTTCTTTTTGATGCAATTTTAAATGGGATTTTTTTCTTAATTTATCTTTCTGATAGTTAGTTGTTAGTGTATAGAAATGCAATGGGTTTCTGTATATTAATTTTGTATCCTACAACTTCACCAAATTCATTGATGAGTTCTAATAGTTTTTTGGTGAAATTTTTATGATTTCTGTGTATAGTATCATGTCATTTGCAAACAATGACAGTTTTACTAATTTCTTTCTTTCCACTTTGGATTCCTTTTATTTCTTTTTCTGGTCTGATTGTGGTGGCTAGGACTTCCAATCCTGTGTTGAATAAAAGTGGCGAGTGTGAGCATTCTTGTCTTCTTCCTGATATATATAGTGTTGTCCTCCTGGTAGATGGGGCCAGTTCCCAAGGCAGCTGGCTGAGGGGCCCAAAGAGTCTCAGAGCTGGTGTTGCCCTGATGCTGTGTGGGCCTGTGTCCCAAGGCGACCTAGGGCTGATGATGCCTATTGGTGGGTTATCTGGGTCCTGACATCACAGGCTGTGTGTCTGGGGTGGTCCTGGGGCTGGTGTCTGCCTGCAGTTGTATGGGGCTGGGGCCCAGGAGATTTTGGGACTGGTTACCCACTCACTGGTGGGCAGTGCTCAGTGTTGGGGACTTCGTCTGTATGGCATGGATATCCTGGAGTTGGTATTTCTGCTCGCTGTTTGGTGGGGGCAGGTCTCAGGGGGTTCTGTCAATGGTGCCTGCCCACTGGTGGGTGAGACTGGCCCAGGTGCTAGTGCCAGCACACTGGTATGTGGGGCTGTGTCCTGGGCCCTCTGGTGGGCAGGACTGGGTTCTAGAGTGTCTGTGAGCTCAGGGATTCTGTGGCAGCCAGTCTGCTGGTGGGTCAGGGCTGTTTTCCCACACTGCTAGTTGCTTGGCCTGAGCCATCTCAGTACTGGTGCCTAAAGGCTGATGGGCAGGTTTGTTTCCTGGTGCTAATAAGCTAGATGGAGTATTCCAAAATGGTGCTTGCCAATACCATTTTCCTTGTGGTAGAACAAGCTCCCTAAAATGGTTGCCACCAGTGTATGTGTCCTCAGGATAAAGTCCAATTGCCTCCTACCTTTCTGGGAGGCATTCTCAGATTAGAATGTGGGGCTGACCCAGGCTCCTTTCAAATTGTTGCTTCTGCCTGGGTTTCAGAGCATGTGAGATATTGTTTGCCCTTTGAGAGTGGAGTCTTTATTTCCCGTAGCCCTCTGGCTCTCCCAAAAGTAAACCCCACTGGCCTTCAAAGCCAAACATTTTGAGGACTTGTTCTTCCAGTACAGGACCCCCAGGCTTGGGAACCCAGTCTGGGGCTTGGACTCCTCACTCCTTGGGGATAACCATACAACTTTAATGCAATTTTAATTATCTTCCTGTCTGTGCGTCACCAGGAGTATGGGTATTGACTATACTGCATCTCTTCCCTCCACCCCTCCTACCAGTTTCATTGTGGTCGCTTCTTTATATCTTTAGTTGTAGAAAATTTAACTGCTAGTCTTCCAGTCTTTCTCATCAATAGTTGCTCTGTGAATGGTTGTAATTTTGCTGTGCCCATACGAACAGGTGAGCTCAGGGTCTCTTACTTCACATTCTTGGCCATATCTTTGACAGCTATTGATTTTACATCTTTCTTCTTTTTTAATATATGCATTTACAGCTTAAATTTCACTCTGAACCTGGCCTTTGTTGCATCCCATAAGTTTCTGTATGTTTCATTTTCATTTTTATTTATCTCTAAGTATTTTCTAATTCCCCTTGTGATTCCGTTTTTGTCCCATTGATTGTTTGAGTGTTAATTTCCACATATTTGTGAATTTTACAGTTTTCCCTTCTGTTACTGATTTTGAGCTTCATTCCATTGTGGTTGTTTATTTAGACTTATTTTGTGTCCTGACATATTGTCTATCCTGGAAAATGTTCTGTGTATACTTGAGAAGGATGTGTTTTCTGCTGTTGCTATGTAGGGTGTTTTATATGTCTGTTAGATGTAGATGGTTTATAATGTTGTTCACGTCTTCTGCTTCCTTATTGATCTTCTGTCTAGATGATTTATCCATTATTGAAAGTGGGTATTCAAATCTTCAGCTACTATTGTAGAATTGTGTATTTCTTCCTTCATTTCTGTCAATATTTGCTTTATACACTTGAGGGCTCTTTTCTTTGGTGCATATTTCTTAGTAATTTATATATATTCTTTATGAATGTCCATTTTATTAATATATAATGTCCTTATTTGTCTCATAACACTTTTTGACTTAAAGTTTATTTTATCTGGCATTTTACCCAATAAAGTCACCTCAGCTCTTTTTTGGTTTCTATTTGCATGGAGTATGTTTTTCCATTTGTTCACTTCCAACCTATTTGTGTCTTTGGAGCTGAAGTAGAGTCTCTGGTAGACAGCATATAGGGGATCATGTTTTTCAAGGTAATTCAGCCAATCCATACCTTTTGATTGGATATTGTAGTCAATTTACATTTAAAGTAATTAATGACATGTAAGGACTTACTTCTGTCATTTTGCTATTGTTTTCTTTGCATCTTATGTCTTTTGTTCCTTAGTTCCTCATTACTATATTATTTTATCTGTATTTGAATTTTGCCGTGAACCATTTTGATTCTCTTGTCATTCCCTTTTGTGTTTATACAGGCATATCTCAGAGATATTGCAGGTTCAATTCCAGACCACCACAATAAAGTGAATATCACAATAAAATGAGTCACACAAATTTTTGGTGTTCCAGTTCATATTAAAGTTATGTTTACACTATACTGTAGTCTATTATGTGTACAATAGCATTATGTCTAAAAAATTAATGTACACACTTTAAATTAAAAATACTTTATTACTAAAAAATGCTAATCATCTTGAGCCTTCAGCAAGCCATAATTTTTTTTGCAATAATAGCATCAATGATCACTGACCACAGACCACTATAACAAATATAATATAGTGAAAAAGTTTGAAATACAGTGAGAATTACCAAAGTGTGACACAGAGACACTTAAGTGAGCAAATGCTGCTGGGAAAATGGCACTGATAGACTTCTTCAATGCAGGGTTGCCACAAGCCTTCAATTTGTAAAAAAAAAAAAAATGCAATATCTGTGAAGAGCGATAAAGCCAAGTGCCATAAAATGAGGTATACTTGTATTTTAGATATCTTATTGTTGTTACCATGGGGATTACCTTTAACATAGTAAATTCATAACAGTTGAGCTTGAATCTTTACCCACTTAACTTCAGTAGCATACAAATACTTTACCCCTTCTATTTGTATTTTTAAAAAATTACATTTTTTACATTTTGTGTCCAGTAACATAGATTTATAATTACTTTATGCATTTGTCTTTTAAGTGATATAGTAAATGAATAATTGGAGTTACAAAACAAAAACGCAATAATCCTGGCTTTTATATGCATTCATAGTTACTTTTACTGGGTAACTTTATATTTTCATATGGCTTAGAATTATTGACTAGTGCCATTCCATTTCAACTTGAATGGTTCCCTTTATTATTTATTGTAATTTTGTAAATTTTGTAAATTCTACTGATAATGAATTTTCTCAGCTTTTGTTTGATTGGGAATGTTTGAATTTTCCATAGTTTTCAAAGGGGATTTTTGCCATATATCGAATTCTTGGTTGACAGCTTTTTGTTTTGTTTTGTTGTCAGCACTTTAATATGTCATTCCTCTGTTTTCTGACCACCATGGTTTCTGATGAGAAATTGGCCGTTAATCTTATTGATGATTTTTTTTACATGACAAATTGCTTCCTTCCTGCTGCTTTCAAGAATGTCTCTGTTTTTGGCTTTTGAAAAAAACTTTTAAAGTGTGTCTCAGGGTATATATCTTTGAATTTATCCTATTGGAGTTTGTTGAGATTCCTGGATGCATAGATTCATGTCTTTCATCAAATTCAGGAAGTTTTTTTGCCCTGAATTCCACATTAAGTGACACAGAAATGGATGCTTTCATTAGTCCTTCAGGTAGTCCCCAGACAGTTTAGAATAGACATACATAATTATTTGTGAATGAGGTCTGCTCTGCTCCTCTGCAAACCAGGGACCAGGGTCCAACAGTGGCAATGTGGTCTGCCATCTTCAAGATGGCCATCAAGCTAACTAGCTGCTGTGTGGACAATGTAGTAGGAGGGCTAAAGTGCTATCAGCTATCCTATTTAGGAAGCTACTGCAGTAATATAGGTGAAAGATGATGGCAGTCTTGGCTTGAGTGGTAGCAGTAGAGATGGTGATAATCATGTCTTTCTATCACTGTAGATGGGAAGTAAATCTATAATGCCTACAACAACTTAGTGATTTAGAAGTCTACCTGTTCAATCCCACCCGCTTTTCTTCAAAACTTTTAGTATGAAGCAACTATCCCTTGCTATACTGAAAAAAGTAACTATTGCTAGAATTTTTTTTTTTTTTGAGGTACGCAGGCCTCTCACTGCTGTGGCCTCTCCCATTGCGGAGCACGGACTCCGGACACACAGGCTCTGGGCGCGCAGGTTCAGCGGCCATGGCTCACGGGCCCAGCTGCCCTGCAGCATGTGGGATCCTCCCGGACCGAGGCACAAACCCGCATCCCCTACATCTGCAGGCGGACCCTCAACCACTGCGCCACCAGGGTAGCCCCCTAGAATTTTTATATCGTACAATCAAACTGCAATGTTGAGAGGTATAGGCACAAAATATTTTTAAAATTATTTCTCTATTTCCTTTTAAAGAAATTTCTGTTTTTTAATGAAATTATATGTACTCACTATTTTTTTAAAAAGACATATAGTATACTAGAAAATATAAATCAGGAAAAAACCTTTTACTTGAAATCCTATTATCAAGAGCTAAACAGGTTGACATTTTGGTGAACCTCCATTTAGGCCTGCTGCCCCGACCCCCTTTCTTTCAGTGGCCACTCCTCAGTTGCCTTTGCTTGTTTCTACTATCTACCTGATAACTAAATGTTAACATAAAGTATATATGAATGCCCATACACACAAATGCTGGCATATGTGCATAATTATGTATAATTTTACATAAATAAGATCATATGCCATGCTGCTTTGTAAGTTTTTATTCTACTTACCAATCTCATGGACATGGGTGTATGTTAATAAATATAAATAACATAATTTTTAATTGCTCATGTTATTCTATTTTATAAATAAATTATAATTTAGAAACAAGCTGTTTTCAGGTTTTGTTTTATTTTTCTTATTAATAATGCAATAACAGACATCCTCATGATAAATTAAATTAGTGAAATAGATAAGACAGCAACTGCATTGGAAAATTTTACATGTGCCTCTCAGAAATCAATTGTAATAGAGAAAAATAAGCAACAATACCAAAGTCTTAATAATACAGTAATGTTGAGATGTTGGATATACATAGAGGATAAAGAGAAGATATATATTCTTTACGAGTATACAGGGAACATTTACAAAAATAGATTACGAATTAGGCTATAAAGGAATCCTCTAAAATTCCAAAGGATCAATATTATGTAAACTGTGTTCTCCAACCATGACAATAAAACTGAAAATTAATAATAAATGTTAAAACATTCCATGTTTGGGAACTATAACATCATGTTTAAAATTCTTTAGTTAAAAAATACATTTGAGGATGGAATAATGAAGTCACTATACATCAGCATTTATGGAAAACTATTTATTCCTTGAAATATATTGGTCATCAAAGACAGAAAACAAACGTGATGAGGATTTAATTCAAGAAATTGGAAAGAGCAGAGCATACACAATGTAACAAGACAGGCTCTTAACATATAAGAATTAAGGGTGGAAATTAAATAAATTAAAGAATAACTGTAACAACGATAAAAATGGTAGAGAATATTAACAAAACCAAAACATGAAAGACTGAAAAGGTTAACCAGATAAACCACTGGTAGGACTGATGCAGGAAAGAGAAGATGCAAAGAAGCAAAATACAGAATATAGAATAAAATAAGTGTAAAGTTACAGACACAACAGAGATTTTTTTAAAGACAAAAGAATTATAAACAGCTATATGCTAATACATTTGAAGAATTAAATTCCTCGAAAAAACAAAAGACCAAAAATGGCATAAGAAAAAAAGATACTCAGTAGACTAATACATTTTATTTTATATTTTATTTTATTTTATTTTTATTTTATTTTACTTTTATTGGAGTATAGTTGCTTTACACGGTTGTATCAGTTTCTGCTGTACAGCAAAGTGAGTCAGCAATACGTATACATAGATCCCCTTTTTTCGGATTTCCTTCCCATTTGGTCCACACCGAGTACAGTTCCCTGTGCTATACAGTAGGTTCACAATGGTTATCTATTTTATACATAGTAGTGTATATATGTCAATCCCAATTTCCCAATTCATCACACCTCCCCTATCCACCTTGGTATTGATACCTTTGTTCTCTACATCAGTATCTCTAATTCTGCTTTGCAAATAAGATCATCTTTATTATTTATCTAGATTCCAGATATATACATTAATATATGATATTTATTTTTCTATTTCTGACTTACCTCACTCTGTATGGTAGTCTCTAGGTCCATCCACATCTCCCACAATTTGGTTCCTTTTATGGCTGAGTAATATTCCATTGTATATATGGACCACATCTTCTTTATCCATTCTTCTGTTGATGGATATTTAGGTTTCTTCCATGTCCTGGCTATTGTAAATAGTACTGCAATGAACATTGGGGTGCATGTGTCTTTTTGAATTATGGTTTATTCAGGGTATATGCCCAGTAGTAGGAGTACTTCGTCATAAGGTAGCTACATTTTTAGTTTTTGAGGAACCTCCATACTGTTCTCCATACGGGCTGTTTCAATTTACATTCCCACCAACAGTGTAAGAGGGTTCCCTCTTCAGCATTTATTGTTTGTAGATTTTTTGATGATTGCCATTCTGAGTAGTGTGAGGTGATACTTCATTATAGTTTTGATTTGCATTTCTCTAATAATTAGTGATGTTGATCATCTTTTCATATGCCTCTCGGCCATCTGTGTGTCTTCTTTGGAGAAATGTCTATTTAGGTCTTCTGCCCATTTTTTGATTGTGTTATTTGCTTTTCTGATATTTTGCTGCATAAGCTGCTTGCATATTTTGCAGATTAATCCCTTGTCAGACGCTTCATTTAGAAATATTTGCTCCCATTCTGTGGTTTGTCTTTTGGTCTTGTTTGTGGTTTCCTTTGCTGTGCAAAAGCTTTTAAGTTTCAGTAGGTCCCAGTTATTTATTTTTGTTTTTATTTTCATTACTCTAGGAGGTCTCTCAAAATAGAACTTGATGTGATCTACATCAAAGAGTATTTTTCCTATGTTTTCCTCTAAGAGTTTTATAGTGTCTGGTCTTACATTATGGTCTTTAATCCATTTTGAGTTTAATTTTGTGTATGGTGTTAGGGAGTTGTTCTAATTTCATTCTTTTACATGTAGCTGTCTAGTTTCCCTAGCACCACTTATTGAAGTGACTGTCTTTTCTCCATTGTATATCCTTGCCTCCTTTGTCATAGATTAGGTGACCATAGGTGTGTGAGTTTACCTCTGGGCTTTCTATCCTCTACCATTGATCTATATTTCTGTTTTTGTGCCAGTACCATACTGTCTTGATTACTGTAACTTTATCGTATAGTCTGAAGTCAGGGAGCCTGATTCCTCCAGCTGTGTTATTCTTTCTCATGATTGCTTTGGCTATTTATGGTCTTTTGTGTTTCCATGAAAATCGTATTTTTTTTCTAATTCTATGAAAAATGCAATTGGTAATTTGATAGGTATTGCATTGAATCTGTAGATTACTTTGGGTAGTATAGTCATTTTCACAATACTGATTCTTCCAACGAAGAACATGGTATATCTCTCCATCTTTCTGTGTTATCTTTAATCACTTTCATCAGTATTTTATAGTTTTCTGAGTACTGGTCTTTTCCTACTTAGGTATGTTTATTCCTAGGTATTTTATTCCTTTAGTTGCTATGGTAAATGGGATTGTCTCCTTAATTTCTCTTTCTGATCTGTTGTTGTTAGTATATAGGAATGCAAGAGATTTCTGTGCATTAAATTTGTATCCTTCAACTTTACCAAACTCATTGATTAGCTCGAGTAGTTTCTGGTGGCATCTTTTGGATTTTCTATGTATAGTATCATGTCATCTACAAACAGTGACAGTTTTACTTCCTTTCCAATTTGGATTCCTTTATTTCTTTTTCTTCTCTGATTGCCATGTCCAGGACTTCCAGAACTATGTTGAGTTACTAGCAGTGAGATTGGACATCCTTGTCTTGTTCATGATCTTAATGGAAATGGTTTCAGTTTTTCACCACTGAGAATGATGTTTGCTGTGGGTTTGTCATATATGGCCTTTATTATATTAATGTAGGTTCCCTCTATGCCCACTTTCTGGAGAGTCTTTATCATAAATGGATGTTGAATTTTGTCAAAAGCTTTTTCTGTATCTAGTGAGATTATTATATGTTTTTTATTCTTCAATTTGTTAACATGGTGTATCACATTGGTTGATTTGCATTTATTGAAGAATACTTGCATCCGTCTGGTATGTCCCACTTGATCATGGTGTATGATCCTTTTAATGTGTTGTGGGATTATGTTTGCTAGTATTTTGTTGAGGATTTTTGTGTCTATGATCATGAGTGATATTGGTGTGTAATTTTTTTTGTGTGTGACATCTTTGGTTTTGGTATCAGGGTGATGGTGTCCTCATAGAACATGTTTGGGAATGTTCCTCCCTCTGCAAGTGTTTGGAACAGTTTGAGAAGGATAGGTGTTAACTCTTCTCTTAATGGTTGATAAAATTTGCCTGTGAAGCCATCTGGTTCTGTACTTTTTTTTGTTGGAAGATTTATTTTTTTGTTTTGGTTTATCGTGTGTGCCATTTATTTGAACATTCAGAGCAGCTCCTGCTTGTCTGTGAGTTGATGGAGGGGACACGGAAACACTGGGGTGTCTGTGTTTTCTGGCTCATTCATGGCTTCATTTGACAATGCTGGTTGAATGCCCACCACCTCACAAGGCAGGCATGACACTGTGTGATAGGTGTGCCATCAGACTTACTCACCGTTTGATCCATGCGTCTAGCCATGACTTCCACCGTGGCAAGTGTTACCTGTCTTTGAGGACCTTCTCTCCTTCCAGAATATTTTGGGGGATTAATGCTCTGTAATCTTCTTCAGAGCATTCAGCCTTGCAGGTCTGTCTTCCTGGCTGTATGATCCCCATTGTGGGCCTGGAGCATGCCAGAGAGCAAGAGCAGCACGAGGAGCATGCTGCAATGCACGGTCATCTTCCCCACTGTGCCGTGCCCTGGAGGCCACTCCCCGCTGCCACTCCTATCGCGCTGGTCTGATCCCTGGAGGCCACTCCCCGCTGCCACTCCTATCACGCTGGTCTGATCACTGCCGCTGCTGCCACTCGAGCGGGCCCTGCACCTCCAGCCAAGCTGTGCTGCCGTGAATGCCGCCCATCTCCGGGAGTGAGGCCAAGTCCGGCCAGCAGCATGCTCCCTCAGGCTGGTGAGTCCACCAGTCTCGAAGCTGCCCAGACCTTTCTGTTGGAAGATTTTTAATTACAGTTTCAATTTCATTTCTCATGATTGGTCTGTTTATATTTTCTATTTCTTCATGGTTCAGTCTTGGAAGGTTGTACATTTTTAAGAATTCGTCCATTTCTTCCAGGTTGTCCATTTTATTATCATATAGTTACGTGTGGTTGTCTTTTATCATCCTTTGAATTTTTGTGTTGTCAGTTGTAACTTATCCTTTTTCATTTTTAATTTTATTGATTTGAGTCCTCTCCCTTTTTTTCTTGATGTGTCTGGCTTAAGTTTTATCATTGTTTTTGGCTTCTCAAAAACAGCTTTTAGTTTCATTGGTCTTTGCTGTTGTTTTCTTCATTTCTATTTCATTTATTTCTACTCTGATTTTTATGATTTCCTTCCTTCTACTAACTTTGGTTTTGGGGGTTTTCTTTGTCCTTGTTTCTCTATTTGCTTTAGGTGTAAGGTTAGGTTGTTTGTTTAAGTTCTTTCTTGTTTCTTGAGGTAGGATAGTATTGCTAAAAACTTCCCTCTTAGAATGAATTTTGCTGCATTCCATAGGTTTTGGGTCATCGTGTTTTCATGCCGATTTCCACTTTATGACTGTTAGCACTTGCCTTATGTATTGAGGTCCTCCTGTATTGCGTGCATAAATATTTATAATTATTATATCTTCTTCTTTGATTGATCCCTGGATCATGATGCATTGTCCTTCCTTGTCTTTTGTAACATTCTTTATTTTAAAGTCTATTTTATCTGATACGAGTATTGCTCCTCCAGCTTTCTTTTGATTTCCATTTGCTTGGAACATCTTTTTTCTTCCCCTCACTTTCAGTGTGTATGTGTCCCTAGGCCTGATGTGGATCTCTTGTAGACAGCATATATATGGGTCTTGTTTTTGTATCCATTTAGCCATTTTGTGTCTTTTGCTTGGAGCATTTGATCCAATTACATTCAAGGTAATTATCGATATGTGTGTTCGTATTGCCATTTTCTTAATTGTTTTGGGTTTGTTTTTGTGGGTCTTTTTCTTCTCTTCTGTTTCTCACCAAGAGAAGTTCCTTTAGCATTTGTTGTAAAGCTTTTTTGGTGGTGCTGAATTCTCTTAGCTTTTGCTTGTCTGTAAAGCTTTTGATTTCTCCTTCAAATCTGAATGACACCCTTGCTGGGTAGAGAAATCTTAGTTGTAGTTTTTGCCCTTTCATCACGTAAAATATATCCTGCCACTGCCTTATGGGCTGCAGAGTTTCTGCTGAAAAATCAGCTGATAACTTTATGGGGATTCCCTTGTATGTTATTTGTTGCTTTTCCCTTGCTGCTTTTAATTTTTTTGTATTTAATTTTTGATAGTTTGATTAATATGTGTCTTTGTGTGTTTCTCCTTGGGTTTATCCTATGAGGGGCACTCTGCACTTCCTGGAGTTGTGTGGCTATTGTCTTTCCAATGTTAGGGAAGTTTTCAACTATAATCTCTTCAAATATTGGTTGGTGCCGATAGATTTGCTTAACACAGGGTTGCAACAAAACTTCAATTAGTAAAAAACATAATATCTGTGAAGCACAATAAAGCAAAGCACAGTAAAACAAGGTATGCCCATAGTGGAGAATCCTCAATACTGAAGAATTGGCAGCAACAGAAACCTCTGGAGATTGGACTAGGGGTAGGACTAAGGAAAAAAAAGTGTAAATATTCCAATTTTCCTTAAAAATGGATCAGTGAAATGAAGCACAGAGGTAACAATCCCCATATATGCAACTTGAACTTTCATTTAGCTATCTAGCTCCCCACTCTTCAGTCATCATGGGAAGTCCCTCGCAGTCAAGCAAATTCCTGAACATGAAAGAAAGAGGCTAAAACAGATCCAAGGCAAGTAGAAGGCAATAGCAGGAGAGAAATACTTAAAATCTATATCTTTGCTCAAAATATATAACTTTATATGTCAGACAGAGAAAGAAAAATATCATATGATACTGCTTATATGCAGAATCTAAAAAATAAAAATGAACTTACATACACAACAGAAACAGACTGACAGTTAGAAGATGAACTTGGGTTACCAAAGGTGAAAGGTAGAGTAGGATAAATTAGGAGTTTGGGATTGACATTTACACAGTACTATATTTAAAATAGGTAATTAACAAGAACCTACTGTATAGCGCAGGGAACTCTGCTCAATAATCTGCAACAACCTAAATAGGAAAATAATTTGGAAGAGAATAGATACATGTATATGTGTAACTGAATCACTTTGCTGTGCACTTGAAGCTAACTCAATGGGGAGCTTCAAGATGGTGGAAGAGTAAGACATGGAGATCACCTTCATCCCCACAGATACATCAGAAATACATCTATATGTGGAACAAACGCTACAAAACACCTACTGAACTCTGGCAGAAGAACTCAGACCTCCCAAAAGTCAAGAAACTCCCCACGTACCTGGGTAGGGCAAAAGAAAAAAGAGAAAACAGAGACAAAAGAACAGGGATGGGACCTGCACCAGTGGGAGGGAGCTGTGAAGGAGGAAATGTTACCACACACTAGGAAGCCCCTTCACTGGCAGAGACTGTGGGTGGTGGAGAGAGGAAGGTTCAGAGCCACGGAGGACAGCACAGCAACAGGGGTGCAGTGGGCAAAGTGGAGAGTTTCCTGCACAGAGGATCAGTGCTGGCTAGGACTCATCAGACCGAGAAGCTTGTCTGCTCACCTGTGAGGCGTGTGGGGCTGGGAGGTGACGCTCCGGCTTCGGAGCTCGGATCCCAGGGAGAGAACTGGGGTTGGCTGCGTGAACACAGCCTGAAGGGGGCTAGTGCACCACAGCTAGCTGGGAGTGTGTCTTGGAGAAGGTCTGGAGCTGCCAAAGAGGCAAGGGACTTTTTCTTGCCTGTTTGTTTCACAGTGTATGAGGAGAGGGGATTAAGATTGACACCTAAATGAGCTCCAGAGACAGGAGCAAGCTGTGGCTATCAGTGCAGACACCAGAGATAGGGGCATGAGATGCTAAGGCTGCTGCTGCAGCCACCAAGAAGCCTGTGTGCAAGCACAGGTCACTATCCACCCCTCCTCAACTGGGAGCCTGTGAAGCCTGCCACTACCAGGGTCCCGTGATCTAGGGACAACTTCCCATGGAGAACACACGGTGTGCCTCAGACTCGTGCAACATCACATCAGCCTTTGCCTCTGCAGGCTCGCTCCGCATTCTGTGCACATCCCTCCCACTGCCTGAGTGAGGAAGAGCCCCCTAATCAGCTGCTACCATAACCTCCTCCTGTCTGAGCGAAGGACAGATGCCCTCAGATGACCTACTTGCAGAGGTGGGGTCAAATCCAAAGCTGAACCCCAGGAGCTGTGTGAACAAAGAAGAGAAAGGGAGATCTTTCCCAGCAGCCTCAGGAGCAGCGGATTAAATCTCCACAATCAACTTGATGTACCTGCATCTGTGGAATACCTGAATAGACAAAGAATTATCCTAAATTGAGGCACTGGACTTTGGGAGCAATGATATATATATATATATTTTTTCCCCTTTTTCTCTTTTTGTGAGTGAGTGTGTATGCTTCTGTCTGTGATTTTGTCTGTATAACTTTGCTTTCACCATTTGTCCTAGGGTTCTGCCTGTATGGTTTCTTTGTTTTGTTTTTGTTTTTTTTTAGTATAGTTTTTAGGGCTTCTTAACATTCGTGGATTTGATTTTTGGTTTTGTTGCTCTCTTCTTTCTTTCATTTTTATTACTTAATTTTTTTTGTTTTTAATAATTATTTTTTGTTTTAATAAGTTTATTTTCTTTTCCTTCCTCCCTTCCTTCCTTCCTTCGTTTGTTCCTTCCTTCCTTTCTTTCTTTCTTTTCTTTCTTCTCTCCCTTTTATTCTGAGCCATGTGGATGACAGGGTCTTGGTGCTCTGGCCAGGCATCAGACCTGTGCCTCTGAGGAGGGAGAGACGAGCTCAGGACTTTGGCCCACAAGGGACCTCCCAGCTCCACATAATATCAAACAGCAAAAATCTCCCAGAGCTCTCCATCTCAACAGCAAGACACAGCTCTACTCAATGACCAGCAAGCTACAGTGCAGGAAACGCTATGCCAAACAATTAGCAAGAGAGGAACACAACCCCACCCATTAGCAGAGAGTTTGCCTGAAATCATAGTAAAGTCAGAGACACGCAAAAATACCACCAGACACAGACCTGCCCACCAGAAAGACAAGATCTAGCCTCATCCACCAGAACACAGGCATTAGTCCCCTCCAACAGGAAGCCTAGGCAACACACTGAAGCAACATTAGCCACTGGGGGCAGACACTGAAAACAACAGAAACTACGATCCTGCAGCCTGTGAAAAGGAGACCCCAAACACAGTGAGTTAAGCAAAATGAGAAGAAAATGAAACACACAGCAGATGAAGGAGCAAGGTAAAATACCCACCAGACCAAACAGATGAAGAGGAAATAGGCAGTCTACCTGAAAAAGAATTCAGAGTAATGGTAATAAAGGAGATCCAAAATCTTGGAAATAGAATGAAGAAAATACAAGAAACATTTAACAAGGACCTAGAAGAATTAAGAGCAAACAAACAATGATGAACAACACAAGAAATGGCATGAAACATTCTCTAGAGGGAATCAATAGCAGAATAACTGAGGCAGAAGAACGAATAAGTGACCGGGAAGATTAAGTAGTGAAAATAACTATTGCAGAGCAGAATAAAGAAAAAAGAATGAAAAGAAATGAGAACGGTCTCAAACACGTCTGGGACAACATTAAACACACCAGCATTTGAATTATAGGGGTCCCAGAAGAAGAAGTGAAAAAGAAAGGGTCTGAGAAATATTTGAAGAGATTATAGTTGAAAACTTCCCCAATATGGGAAAGGATATATTCAATCAAGTCCAGGAAGTGCAGAGAGTCCCATACAGGATAAATTCAAGGGGAAACATGCAAAGACACATATTACCCAAACTATCAAAAATTAAATACAAAGAAAAAAATTAAAAGCAGCAAGGTAATAAAAACAAATAACATACAAGGGAAACCCCATAATGTTAACAGCTGATGTTTCAGCAGAAACTTTGCAAGCCAGAAGTGAGTGGCAGGACATATTTAAAGTGATAAAAGGGAAAAACCTACAACCGAGATTACTCTACCAGGCAAGGATCTCATTCAGATTTGACGGGGAAATTAAAAGCTTTGCAGACAAGCAAAAGCTGAGAGAGTTCAGCACCACCAAACCAGCTTTACAACAAATGCTAAAGAACCTTCTCTAGGCAGGCAAAACAACAGAAGGAAAAGACCTACAATAACAAACCCTAAACAATTGAGAAAATGTGAACAGGAACATACATATTGATAATTACATTAAATGTAAATGGATGAAATGCTCCAACTAAAAGACATAGACTGGCTGAATGGATAAAAAAACAAGACCCATATATATGCTGTCTACAAGAGACCCACTTCAGAGCCAGGGACACATACAGACTGAAAATGAGGGGATGGAAAAAGATATTCCATGCAAATGGAAAGAAAAAGAAAGCTGGAGTAGCAATTCTTATATCAGACAAAACAGATGTTAAAACAAAGACTATGGGGCTTCCCTGGTGGTGCAGTGGTTGAGAGTCCGCCTGCTGATGCAGGGGACATGGGTTCATGCCCCAGTCCGGGAAGATCCCACGTGCCATGGAGCAGCTGGGCCCGTGAGCCATGGCCGCTGAGCCTGCACGTCTGGAGCCTGTGCTCTGCAGCAGGAGAGGCCACAACAGTGAGAGACTCGTGTACAGCAAAAACAAACAAACAAAAAAAAACTATTACAAGAGACAAAGAGGGACAATACATAATGATCAAGGGATCAATCCACGAAGAAGATAAAAAAATTGTAATATTTTTTGCACCCAACATAGGAACACCTCAATACATAAGGAAAATACTAACAGACATAAAATCCAAAATCAACAGGAACACAATAATAGCAGGAGACTTTAACACCCCACTTTCTCCAATGCACAGATCATCTGAAATGAAAATGAATAAGTAAACAGAAGCTTTAAATGATACATTAAACAAGATGGACCTAATTGATATTTGTAGGATATTCCATTTGATCCCAAAACAACAGAATACACTTTCTTCTCAAGTGCTCATGGAACATTCTCTAGGACAGATCATATCTCAGGTCACAAATGAAGCCTTGGAAATTTTCAGAAAATTGAAATCGTATCAAGGACCTTTTCCAACCAGAACGCTATGAGACTAGAAATCAATTACAGGAAAAATTCTATAAAATACAAACACATGGAGGCTAAACAATAGACTGCTTAATAGCTAAGAGATCACTGAAGAAATCAAAGAGGAAATCAAAAAGTACCTAGAAACAAATGACAATGAAAATATGATGACCCAAAACCTGCAGCAAAAGCAGTTTTAAGAGGGAAGTTTCTAGCAATAAAATCCTACCTTAAGCAACAAGAAACATCTCAAATAAAGAACCTAACCTTACACCTAAAGCAATTATAGAAATAAGAAAAAATCCCCCCAAAGTTAGTAGAAGGAAAGAAAGCATAAAAATCAGATTAGAAATAAATGAAAAAGAAATGAAGGAAATAATAGCAAATATCAATAAAACTAAAAGCTAGTTCTTTGAGAAGATAAACGAAATTGATAAACCATTAGCCAAACTCATCAAGAAAAAAAGGGAGAAGACTGAAGTCAATAGAACTAGAAATGAAAAAGACTTAACAGCTGACACTGCAGAAATACAAAGGATAATGAGTGATTAGTAGAAGCAACTGTATGCAAAAAAAAAATGGGCAAATTGGAAGAAATGGACAAATTCTTAGAAAAGCACAACCTCCTGACTGAACCAGGATGAAATAGAAAATATAAACAGACCAGTCACAATGACTGAAATTGAAACTGTGATTAAAAATCTTCCAAAAGACAAAAGCCCAGGACCAGATGGCTTCTCAGGCGAAATCCATCGAACATTTAGAGAATAGCAAACACCCATCCTTCTGAATTTCTTCCAAAATACAGCAGTGGGAGGAACACTCCCAAACTCATTCTACAAGGCCACCATCACCCTAATACCAAAAGGAGGCAAAGCTGTCACAAAGAAAGAATACTACAGGCCAATATCACTGATGAATACAGATGCAAAAATCCTCAATAAAATACTAACAGAGTCCAACAGCACATTAAACGATCATAAATATAATTAAGTGGGGTTTAACCCAGGAATGCAAAGTTTCTTCAATATACGCAAATCAATCAACGTGATACACCATATTAACAAATTCAAGGGAAAATCGATATGATCATCCCAATAGATGCAGAGAAAGCTTTTGACACATCTCAACACCCGTTTATGATAAAAACCCTGCAGAAAGTAGGCATAGAGGGAACGTTCCTCAAAATAATAAAGGCCATATACGACAAAGCCACAGCCAACATCATTGTCAGTGTTGAAAAACTGAAACCATTTCCATTATGATCAGGAAGAAGACAAGACTGCCCACTCTCACCATTATTATTCAACGTAGTTTTGGAAGTTTTAGCCAAAAGAATCAGAGAAGAAAAAGAAATAAAAGGAATCCAAATTGGAAAAGAAGAAGTAAAGCTGTCACTGTTTGCAGATGACATGATACTATACATACAGAATCCTAAAAGTGCTACCAGAAAACCAATAGAACTAATCAATGAATTTGGTTAAGTAGCAGGATATAAAATTAATGCACAGAAATCTCTTGCAATCCTATACACCAATGATGAAAAATCTGAAAGTGAAATTAAGAAAACACTCCCATTTACCATTTCAACAAAAAGAATATCTAGGAATAAACCTACATAAGGAGACCAAAGACCTGTATGCAGAAAATTATAAGACACTGATGAAAGTAAGATGATACGAATAGATGGAGAGATATACCACTTTCTTGTATTGGAAGATCAAATTTGTGAAAATGACTCTACTACCCAAAGCAATCTCCAGTTTCATTGCGATCACTATCAAACAACCACTGTCATTTTTCACAGAACGAGAGCAAAAATTTTCACAAATTGTATGGAAACACAAAAGACCCCAAATAGCCAAAGCAATCTTGAGAACGAAAAACAGAGCTTGAAGAATCAGGCTCCCTGACTTCAGACTATACTACAAAGCTACAGTAATCAAGACAGTATGGTACTGGCACAAGAACAGAAATATAGATCAATGGAACAGGATAGAAAGCCCGTAGATAAACCCATGCACCTATGGTCACCTTATCTTTGATAAAGGAGGCAAGAATATAGAGTGAAGAAAAGACACCTTCTTCAATAAATGGTGCTGGGAAAACTGAACAGCTACATGTAAAATAATGAAACTAGAACACTCCGTAACACCATACAGAAAAATAACCTCAAAATGGATTAAAGCCCTAAATATAAGGCCAGACTCTGTCAAACTCTTAGAGGAAAGCATAGGCAGAACCCTCTATGACATAAATCACAGCAAGATCCTTTTTGAACCACCTTCTAGAGACATGGAAGTAAAAACAAAAATAAAGAAATGGGACCTAGTGAAAGTTAAAAGCTTTTGCTCAGCAAAGGAAACCATAAAGAAGACAAAAAGACAACCCTTAAAATGGGAGAAAATATTTGCAAATGAATCAACAGAAAAGGATTATTATAAAAAATATACAAACAGCTCATGCAGCGCAATATCAAAAAAACAACCAACCCAATCCAAAAATGGGCAGAAGATCTAAATAGACATTTCTACAAAGAAGATACACAGACTGCCAAAAAACACATGAAAGAACGCTCAACATCACTAATCATTACAGAAATGTAAATCAAAACTACAATGAGGTATCACCTCACAACTGTGAGAATGGTCATCATCAAAAAATGTTTAAACAATAAGTGCTGGAGAGGGGGTGGAGAAAAGGGAACCCTCTTGCACTGTTGGTCGGAATGTAAATTGATACAGCCAGTATGGAGAACAGTATGGAGGTTCCTTAAAAATTAAAAGTAGAACTACCATATGAGCCAGCAATCCCACTACTGGGCATATACCCTAAGAAAACCATAATTCAAGAAGAGTCATGTACCACAATGTTCATTGTAGCTCTTTTTACAATATCCAGGACATGAAAACAACCTAAGTGTCCATCAACAGATGAGTGGATAAAGAAGTGGCACATATATACAATGGAATATTACTCAGACATAAAAAAATGAAACTGAGTTATTTGTAGTGAGATGGATGGACCTCGAGTCTGTCATACAGAGTGAAGTAAGTTAGAAAGAGATAAACAAATACTGTATGCTAACACATATATATGAAGTCTAAAAAAAATCAAAAGAGAAAATGGTCATGAAGAACCAGAGCAGGACAGGAATTAAGATGAAGACCTACTAGAGAATGGACTTGAGGACACGAGGAGGGGGAGGGGTAAGCTGGGGCAAAGTGAGAGAGTGGCATGGACATATATAGACTACCAAATATAAAACCGACAGCTACTGGGAAGCAGCCCCATAGCAGAGGGAGATGAGCTCGGTTCTTTGTGACCACCTAGTTGGGTGGGATAGGCAGTGTGGGAGGGAGGGAGATGGAAGAAGGAAGATTTATGTGCATATATTATATGTATAGCTGATTCACCCTCTTTTTTTTTTAACATCTTTATTGGAGTATAATTGCTTTACAATGGTATGTTAGTTTCAGCTTCACAACAAAATGAATCAGTTATATATATACATATATTACCATATCTCTTCCCGCTTGTGTCTCCCTCCCTCCCACCCTCCCTATGCCACCCCTCCAGGCAGTCACAAAGCACCGAGCTGATCTCCCTGTGCTATGCGGCTGCTTCCCACTAGCTATCTACCTTATGTTTGGTAGTGTATACATGTCCATGCCTCTTTATCGCTTTGTCACCATTTACCCTTCCCCCTCCCCATAGCCTCAAGTCCATTCTCTAGTAAGTCTGTGTCTTTATTTCTGTTTCACCCCTAGGTTTTTCATGACATTTTTTTTGTTTTAAATTCCATATATATGTGTTAGCATACGGTATTTGTCTCTCTTTCTGACTTACTTCACTCTGTATGACAGACTCTAGGTCTATCCACCTCATTACAAATAGCTCAATTTCGTCTCTTTTTATGGCTGAGTAATATTCCATTGTATATATGTGCCACATCTTCTTTATCCATTCATCCGATGATGGACACTTAGGTTGTTTCCATCTCTGGGCTATTGTAAATAGAGCTGCAATGAACATTTTGGTACATGACTCTTTTTGAATTACGGTTTTCTCAGGGTATATGCCCAGTAGTGGGATTGCTGGGTCATATGGTAGTTCTATTTGTAGCTTTTTAAGGAACCTCCATACTGTTCTCCACAGTGGCTGTATCAATTTACATTCCCACCAACAGTGTAAGAGGGTTCCCTTTTCTCCACACCCTCTCCAGCATTTATTGTTTCTAGATTTATTGATGATGGCCATTCTGACTGGTGTGAGATGATATCTCATTGTAGTTTTGATTTGCATTTCTCTAATGATTAGTGCTGTTGAGCATTCTTTCATGTGTTTGTTGGCACTCTGTATATCTTCTTTGGAGAAATGTCTATTTAGGTCTTCTGCCCATTTTTGGATTGGGTTGTTTGTTTTTCTGTTATTAAGCTGCATGAGCTGCTTATAAATTTTGAAGATTAATCCTTTGTTAGTTGCTTCATTTGCAAATATTTTCTCCCATTCTGAGGGTTGTCTTTTGGTCTTCTTTATGGTTTCCTTTGCTGCACAAAAGCTTTTAAGATTCATTAGGTCCCATTTGTTTACTTTTGTTTTTATTTCCATTTCTCTAGGAGGTGGGTCAAAAAGGACCTTGCTGTGATTTATGTCATAGAGTGTTCTGCCTATGTTTTCCTCTAAGAGTTTGATAGTTTCTGGCCTTACATTTAGGTCTTTAATCCATTTTGAGCTTATTTTTGTGTATGGTGTTAGGGAGTGATCTAATCTCATACTTTTACATGTACCTGTCCAGTTTTCCCAGCACCACTTATTGAATAGGCTGTCCTTTCTCCACTGTACATTTCTGCCTCCTTTGTCAAAGATAAGGTGACCATATGTACGTGGGTTTATCTCTGGGCTTTCTATCCTGTTCCATTGATCTATCTTTCTGTTTTTGTGCCAGTACCATACCGTCTTGATAACTGTAGCTTTGTAGTATAGTCTGAAGTCAGGGAGCCTGATTCCTCCAGTTCCTTCTTTCGTTCTCAAGATTGCTTTGGCTATTCGGGGTCTTTTGTGTTTCCATACAAATTGCAAAATTTTTTGTTCTAATTCTGTGAAAAATGCCAGTGGTAGTTTGATAGGGATTGCATTGAATCTATAGATTGCTTTGGGTAGTAGAGTCATTTTCACAATGTTGATTCTTCCAATCCAAGAACATGGTATATCTCTCCATCTATTTGTATCATCTTTAATTTCTTTCATCAGTGTCTTATAATTTTCTGCATACAGGTCTTTTGTCTCCTTAGGTAGGTTTATTCCTAGATATTTTATTCTTTTTGTTGCAATGGTAAATGGGAGTGTTTTCTTGATTTCACTTTCAGATTTTTCATCATTAGTATATAGGAATGCCAGAGATTTCTGTGCATTAATTTGTATCCTGCCACTTTACCAAATTCATTGATTAGCTCTAGTAGTTTTCTGGTAGCATCTTTAGGGTTCTCTATGTATAGGATCATGTCATCTGCAAACAGTGACAGCTTTACTTCTTCTTTTCCGATTTGGATTACTTTTATTTCCTTTTCTTCTCTGATTGCTATGGCTAAAACTTCCAAAACTATGTTGAATAAGAGTGGTGAGAGTGGGCAACCTTGTCTTGTTCCTGATCTTAGTGGAAATGCTTTCAGTTTTTCACCATTGAGGATGATGTTTGCTGTGGGCTTGTCATATATGGCCTTTATTATGTTGAGGAAAGTTCCCTCTATGCGTACTTTCTGCAGGGTTTTTATCATAAATGGGTGTTGAATTTTGTCAAAAGCTTTCTCTGCATCTATTGAGATGATCATATGGTTTTTCTCCTTCAGTTTGTTAATATGGTTTATCACATTGATAGATTTGCGTATATTGAAGAATCCTTGCGTTCCTGGAATAAACCCCACTTGATCATGGTGTATGATCCTTTTAATGTGCTGTTGGATTCTGTTTGCTAGTATTTTGTTGAGGATTTTTGCATCTATGTTCATCAGTGATATTGGCCTGTAGTTTTCTTTCTTTGTGACATCCTTGTCTGGTTTTGGTATCAAGGTGATGGTGGCCTCGTAGAAGGAGTTTGGGAGTGTTCCTCCCTCTGCTATATTTTGGAAGAGTTTGAGAAGGATAGGTGTTAGCTCTTCTCTAAATGTTTGATAGAATTTGCCTGTGAAGCCATCTGGTCCTGGGCTTTTCTTTGTTGGAAGATTTTTAATCACAGTTTCAATTTCAGTGCTTGTGATTGGTCTGTTCATATTTTCTATTTCTTCCTGATTCAGTCTTGGTAGGTTGTGCATTTCTAAGAATTTGTCCATTTCTTCCAGATTGTCCATTTTATTGGCATAGAGTTGCTTGTAGTAATCTCTCATGATCTCTTTTATTTCTGCAGTGTCAGTTGTTACCTCTCCTTTTTCATTTCTAATTCTATTGATTTGAGTCTTCTCCCTTTTTTTCTTGATCAGTCTGACTAGTGGTTTATCTATTTTGTTTATCTTCTCAAAGAACCAGCTTTTAGTTTTATTGATCTTTGCTATTGTTTCCTTCATTTCTTGTTCATTTATTTCTGGTCTGATTTTTATGATTTCTTTCCTTCTGCTAGCTTTGGGGTTTTTTTGTTCTTCTTTCTCTAATTGCTTGAGGTGCAAGGTTAGGTTGTTTATTCGAGATGTTTCCTGCTTCTTAAGGTGGGCTTGTATGGCTATAAACTTCCCCCTTAGAACTGCTTTTGCTGCATCCCACAGGTTTTGGGTCGTTGTGTCTCCATTGTCATTTGTTTGTAGGTATTTTTTCATTTCCTCTTTGATTTCTTCAGTGATCACTTCATTATTAATAGTGTATTGTGTAGCCTCCATGTGTTTGTATTTTTTACAGATCTTTTCCTGTAATTGATATCCAGTCTCATGGCGTTGTGGTCAGAAAAGATACTTGATACAATTTCAATTTTCTTAAATTTGCCAAGGCTTGATTTGGGACCCAAGATATGATCTATCCTGGAGAATGTCCCATGAGCACTTGAGAAAAATGTGTATTCTGTTGTTTTTGGATGGAATGTCCTATAAATATCAATTAACTCCATCTCATTTAATGTATCATTTAAAGCTTGTGTTTCCTTATTTATTTTCATTTTGGATGATCTGTCCATTGGTGAAAGTGGGGTCTTAAAGTCCCCTACTATGAATGTGTTACTGTCGATTTCCCCTTTTATGGTTGTCAGTATTTGCCTTATGTATTGAGGTGCACCTATGTTGGGTGCATAAATATTTACAATTGTTATATCTTCCTCTTGGATCGATTCCTTGATCATTATGTAGTGTCCTTCTTTGTCTCTTCTAATAGTCTTTGTTTTAAAGTCTATTTTGTCTGATATGAGAATTGCTACTCCAGCTTTCTTTTGGTTTCCATTTGCATGAAATACCTTTTTCCATCCCCTTACTTTCAGTCTGTATGTGTCTCTAGGTCTGAAGTGGGTCTCTTGTAGACAGCCAATATATGGGTCTTGTTTTTGTATCCATTCAGCCAATCTGTGTCTTTTGGTGGGAGCATTTAGTCCATTTACATTTAAGGTTATTATCGATATGTGTGTTCCTATTCCCATTTTCTTAATTGTTTTGGGTTCGTTATTGTAGGTCCTTTCCTTCCTTTGTGTTTCTGCCTAGAGAAGTTCCTTTAGCAGTTGTTGTAGAGCTGGTTTGGTGGTGCTGAACTCTCTCAGCTTTTGCTTGTCTGTAAAGGTTTTAATTTCTCCATCAAATCTGAATGAGATCCTTGCTGGGTAGAGTAATCTTGGTTGCAGGTTTCTCTCCTTCAACAGTTTCTTTTTTTTTTTTTTTTTTTTTTAACATCTTTATTGGGGTATAATTACTTTACAATGGTGTGTTAGTTTCTGCTTTATAACAAAGTGAATCAGTTATACATATACATATGTTCCCATATCTCTTCCCTCTTGCGTCTCCCTCCCTCCCACCCTCCCTCTCCCACCCCTCCAGGCTGTCACAGAGCACCGAGCCAATATCCCTGTGCCATGCGGCTGCTTCGCACTAGCTATCTACCTTACTACGTTTGTTAGTGTGTATATGTCCATGACTCTCTCTCGCCCCGTCACAGCTCACCCTTCCCCCTCCCCATAACCTCAAGTCCGTTCTCTAGGAGGTCTGCGTCTTTATTCCTGCCTTACCCCTAGGTTCTTCATGACATTTTTTTTTTTCTTAAATTCCATATATATGTGTTAGCATACTGTATTTGTCTTTTTCTTTCTGACTTACTTCACTGTGTATGACAGACTCTAGGTCTATCCACCTCATTACAAATAGCTCAATTTCGTTTCTTTTTATGGCTGAGTAATATTCCATTGTATATATGTGCCACATCTTCTTTATCCATTCATCCGATGATGGGCACTTAGGTTGTTTCCATCTCCGGGCTATTGTAAATAGAGCTGCGATGAACATTTTGGTACATGACTCTTTTTGAATTTCGGTTTTCTCAGGGTATATGCCCAGTAGTGGGATTGCTGGGTCATATGGTAGTTCTATTTGTAGTTTTTTAAGGAACCTCCATACTGTTCTCCATAGTGGCTGAACCAATTCACATTCCCACCAGCAGTGCAAGAGGGTTCCCTTTTCTCCACACCCTCTCCAGCATTTATTGTTTCTAGATTTATTGATGATGGCCATTCTGACTGGTGTGAGATGATATCTCATTGTAGTTTTGATTTGCATTTCTCTAATGATTAATGATGTTGAGCATTCTTTCATGTGTTTGTTGGCAGTCTGTATATCTTCTTTGGAGAGATGTCTATTTAGGTCTTCTGCCCATTTTTGGATTGGGTTGTTTGTTTTTTTGTTGTTGAGCTGCATGAGCTGCTTGTAAATTTTGGAGATTAATCCTTTGTCAGTTGCTTCATTTGCAAATATTTTCTCCCATTCTGAGGGTTGTCTTTTGGTCTTGTTTATGGTTTCCTTTGCTGTGCAAAAGCTTTGAAGTTTCATTAGGTCCCATTTGTTTATTTTTGTTTTTATTTCCATTACTCTAGGGGGTGGGTCAGAAAGAATCTTGCTGTGATTTATGTCATAGAGTGTTCTGCCTATGTTTTCCTCTAATAGTTTGATAGTTTCTGGCCTTATATTTAGGTCTTTAATCCATTTTGAGCTTATTTTTGTGTATGGTGTTAGGGAGTGTTCTAATTTCATTCTTTTACATGTACCTGTCCAGTTTTCCCAGCACCATTTATTGAAGAGGCTGTCCTTTTTCCACTGTACATTCCTGCCACCTTTATCAAAGATAAGGTGTCCATATGTGCATGGGTTTATCTCTGGGCTTTCTATCCTGTTCCATTGATCTATCTTTCTGTTTTTGTGCCAGTACCATACTGTCTTGATAACTGTAGCTTTGTAGTATAGTCTGAAGTCAGGGAGCCTGATTCCTCCAGTTCCTTTTTTTGTTCTCAAGATTGCTTTGGCTATTCGGGGTCTTTTGTGTTTCCATACAAATTGCGAAATTTTTTGTTCTAGTTCTGTGAAAAATGCCCATGGTAGTTTGATAGGGATTGCATTGAATCTATAGATTGCTTTGGGTAGTAGAGTCATTTTCACAATGTTGATTCTTCCAATCCAAGAACATGGTATATGTCTCCATCTATTTGTATCATCTTTAATTTCTTTCATCAGTGTCTTATAGTTTTCTGCATACAGGTCTTTTGTCTCCTTAGGTAGGTTTATTCCTAGATATTTTATTCTTTTTGTTGCAATGGTAAATGGGAGTGTTTTCTTGATTTCACTTTCAGATTTTTCATCATTAGTATATAGGAATGCCAGAGATTTCTGTGCATTAATTTTGTATCCTGCTACTTTACCAAATTCATTGATTAGCTCTAGTAGTTTTCTGGTAGCATCTTTAGGATTCTCTATGTATAGGATCATGTCATCTGCAAACAGTGACAGCTTTACTTCTTCTTTTCCGATTTGGATTCCTTTTATTTCCTTCTCTTCTCTGATTGCTGTGGCTAAAACTTCCAAAACTATGTTGAATAAGAGTGGTGAGAGTGGGCACCCTTGTCTTGTTCCTGATCTTAGTGGAAATGCTTTCAGTTTTTCACCATTGAGGATGATGTTTGCTGTGGGCTTGTCGTATATGGCCTTTATTATGTTGAGGAAAGTTCCCTCTATGCCTACTTTCTGCAGGGTTTTTATCATAAATGGGTGTTGAATTTTGTCAAAAGCTTTCTCTGCATCTATTGAGATGATCATATGGTTTTTCTCCTTCAGTTTGTTAATATGGTTTATCACATTGATAGATTTGCGTATATTGAAGAATCCTTGCGTTCCTGGAATAAACCCCACTTGATCATGGTGTATGATCCTTTTAATGTGCTGTTGGATTCTGTTTGCTAGTATTTTGTTGAGGATTTTTGCATCTATGTTCATCAGTGATATTGGCCTGTAGTTTTCTTTCTTTGTGACATCCTTGTCTGGTTTTGGTATCAAGGTGATGGTGGCCTCGTAGAAGGAGTTTGGGAGTGTTCCTCCCTCTGCTATATTTTGGAAGAGTTTGAGAAGGATAGGTGTTAGCTCTTCTCTAAATGTTTGATAGAATTTGCCTGTGAAGCCATCTGGTCTGGGCTTTTCTTTGTTGGAAGATTTTTAATCACAGTTTCAATTTCAGTGCTTGTGATTGGTCTGTTCATATTTTCTATTTCTTCCTGATTCAGTCTTGGTAGGTTGTGCATTTCTAAGAATTTGTCCATTTCTTCCAGATTGTCCATTTTATTGGCATAGAGTTGCTTGTAGTAATCTCTCATGATCTCTTTTATTTCTGCAGTGTCAGTTGTTACCTCTCCTTTTTCATTTCTAATTCTATTGATTTGAGTCTTCTCCCTTTTTTTCTTGATCAGTCTGACTAGTGGTTTATCTATTTTGTTTATCTTCTCAAAGAACCAGCTTTTAGTTTTATTGATCTTTGCTATTGTTTCCTTCATTTCTTGTTCATTTATTTCTGGTCTGATTTTTATGATTTCTTTCCTTCTGCTAGCTTTGGGGTTTTTTTGTTCTTCTTTCTCTAATTGCTTGAGGTGCAAGGTTAGGTTGTTTATTCGAGATGTTTCCTGCTTCTTAAGGTGGGCTTGTATGGCTATAAACTTCCCCCTTAGAACTGCTTTTGCTGCATCCCACAGGTTTTGGGTCGTTGTGTCTCCATTGTCATTTGTTTGTAGGTATTTTTTCATTTCCTCTTTGATTTCTTCAGTGATCACTTCATTATTAATAGTGTATTGTGTAGCCTCCATGTGTTTGTATTTTTTACAGATCTTTTCCTGTAATTGATATCCAGTCTCATGGCGTTGTGGTCAGAAAAGATACTTGATACAATTTCAATTTTCTTAAATTTGCCAAGGCTTGATTTGGGACCCAAGATATGATCTATCCTGGAGAATGTCCCATGAGCACTTGAGAAAAATGTGTATTCTGTTGTTTTTGGATGGAATGTCCTATAAATATCAATTAACTCCATCTCATTTAATGTATCATTTAAAGCTTGTGTTTCCTTATTTATTTTCATTTTGGATGATCTGTCCATTGGTGAAAGTGGGGTCTTAAAGTCCCCTACTATGAATGTGTTACTGTCGATTTCCCCTTTTATGGTTGTCAGTATTTGCCTTATGTATTGAGGTGCACCTATGTTGGGTGCATAAATATTTACAATTGTTATATCTTCCTCTTGGATCGATTCCTTGATCATTATGTAGTGTCCTTCTTTGTCTCTTCTAATAGTCTTTGTTTTAAAGTCTATTTTGTCTGATATGAGAATTGCTACTCCAGCTTTCTTTTGGTTTCCATTTGCATGAAATACCTTTTTCCATCCCCTTACTTTCAGTCTGTATGTGTCTCTAGGTCTGAAGTGGGTCTCTTGTAGACAGCCAATATATGGGTCTTGTTTTTGTATCCATTCAGCCAATCTGTGTCTTTTGGTGGGAGCATTTAGTCCATTTACATTTAAGGTTATTATCGATATGTGTGTTCCTATTCCCATTTTCTTAATTGTTTTGGGTTCGTTATTGTAGGTCCTTTCCTTCCTTTGTGTTTCTGCCTAGAGAAGTTCCTTTAGCAGTTGTTGTAGAGCTGGTTTGGTGGTGCTGAACTCTCTCAGCTTTTGCTTGTCTGTAAAGGTTTTAATTTCTCTATCAAATCTGAATGAGATCCTTGCTGGGTAGAGTAGTCTTGGTTGCAGGTTTTTCTCCTTCATCACTTTCAGTATATCCTGCCACTCCCTTCTGGCTTGTAGGGTTTCTGCTGAGAGATCAGCTGTTAACCTTATGGGGATTCCCTTATGTGTTATTTGTTGTTTTTCCCTTGCTGCTTTTAATATGTTTTCTTTGTATTTAATTTTTGACAGTTTGATTAATATGTGTCTTGGCGTATTTCTCCTTGGATTTATCCTGTATGGGACTCTCTGTGCTTCCTGGACTTGATTAACTATTTCCTTTCCCATATTAGGGAAGTTTTCAACTATAATCTCTTCAAATATTTTCTCAGTCCCTTTCTTTTTCTCTTCTTCTTCTGGAACCCCTATAATTCGAATGTTGGTGCGTTTAATGTTGTCCCAGAGGTCTCTGAGACTGTCCTCAGTTCTTTCATTCTTTTTTCTTTATTCTGCTCTGCAGTAGTTATTTCCACTATTTTATCTTCCAGGTCACTTATCCGTTCTTCTGCCTCAGTTATTCTGCTATTGATCCCATCTAGAGTACTTTTAATTTCATTTATTGTGTTGTTCATCGTTGCTTGTTTCATCTTTAGTTCTTCTAGGTCCTTGTTAACTGATTCTTGCAATTTGTCCATTCTATTGTCCATTCTATCTCCAAGATTTCGGTTCAACCTTACTATCATTATTCTGAATTCTTTTTCAGGTAGACTGCCTATTTCCTCTTCATTTGTTAGGTCTGGTGGGTTTTTATCTTGCTCCTTCATCTGCTGTGTGTTTTTCTGTCTTTTCATTTTGCTTATCTTACTGTGTTTGGGGTCTCCTTTTTTGCAGGCTGAAGATTCGTAGTTCCTGTTGTTTTTTGTGTCTGTCCCCAGTGGCTAAGTTTGGTTCAGTGGGTTGTGTAGGCTTCCTGGTGGATGGTACTAGTGCCTGTGTTCTGGTGGATGAGGCTGGATCTTGTCTTTCTGGTGGGCAGGTCCACGTCTGGTGGTGTGTTTTGGGGTGTCTGTAGACTTATTATGATTTTGGGCAGCCTCTCTGCTAATGGGTGGGGTTGTGTTCCTGTCTTGCTAGTTGTTTGGCATAGGATGTACAGCACTGTAGCTTGCTGGTCGTTGAGTGAAGCTGGGTGCTGGCGTTGAGATGGAGATCTCTCGGAGATTTTTGCTGTTTGATATTATGTGCAGCTGGGAGGCCTCTTGTGGACCAGTGTCCTGAAGTTGGCTCTCCCACCTCAGAGGCACAGCACTGACTCCTGGCTGCAGCACCAAGAGCCTTTCATCCACAGGGCTCCTTAATTTGGGATGATTGGTTGTCTATTCAGGTATTCCACAGATGCAGGGTATATCAAGTTGATTGTGGAGCTTTAATCCACTGCTTCTGAGGCTGCTGGGAGAGATTTCCCTTTCTCTTCTTTGTTCTCACAGTTCCCAGGGGCTCAGCTTTGGATTTGGCCCCGCCTGTGCGTGTCGGTCGCCGGAGGGCGTCTGTTCTTTGCTCAGACAGGACGGGGTTAAAGGAGCCGCTGATTCGGAGGCTCTGGCTCACCCAGGCCGGGGGGGTAGGGAGGGTCACGGAGTGTGGGGCGGGCCTGCAGCGGCAGAGGCCGGCGTGACGTTGCAGCCTGAGGCGCGCCGTGCGTTCTCCCGGGGGAGCCGTCCCTGGATCCCGGGACCCTGGCAGTGGCAGGCTGCACAGGCTCCCCGGAAGGGCGTGTGGCTAGTGACCTGTGTTCGCACACAGGCCTCCTGGCGGCAGCAGCAGCGGCCTTAGGGTCCCATGTCCGTCTCTGGGCTCCGCACTCTTAGCCGCAGCTCGCGCCCGTCCCTGGAGCTCTCTCAAGCAGCGTTCTTAATCCCCTCTCCTTGTGCACCAGGTAACAAAGAGGGACGTAAAAGTCTCTTGCCTCTTCGGCAGGTCCAGACCCCTCTCTGGACTCTCTCCCGGCCAGCCGCGGCGCACCAACGCCCTGCAGGCTGTGTTTACGCCGCCAACCTCAGTCCTCTCCCTGCGCTCTGACAAAAGCCGGAGCCTCAGCTCCCAGTCCCGCCCTCCCCAGCAGGCGAGCAGACAAGCCTCTCGGCTGGTGAGTGCCGGTCGGCCCGATCCTCTGCGCTGGAATCTGTCCGCTTTGCCCTCCGCACCCCTGTTGCTGTGCCCTCCTCCGCAGCTCCCAAGCTCCCCCACTCCGCCTCCCGAAGTCTCCACCCGCGAAGGGGCTTCCTAGTGTGTGGACACTTTTCCTCCTTCACAGCTCTCTCCCGCTGGTGCAGGACCCGTCCCTATCCTTTTGTCTCTGTTTGGTTTTTTCTTTTGCCCTAACCAGGTACGTGGGGGGTTCCTTGCCTTTTGGGAGGTCTGAGGTCTTCTGCCAGCGTTCAGTAGGTGCTCCGTAGGAGTTGTTCCACGCGTAGATGTATTTCTGGTGTATCTGTGGAGAGGAAGGTGATCTCCGCGTCTTACTCTTCCGCCATCTTCCTGGAAGTCTGATTCACCCTCTTATAATGCAGAAATTAACACACCATTATAGAGCAATTATACTCCAATAAAGATATTTAGAAAAGAAAGAAAAAAAAAAGAAAGTAACATAACATTGTTAGTCAACTATATTTCAATGTAGAATAAATCAAATATATAAATTCAATATTTTAATATTTTCAAGTAGATGACTGCATCTTAATCAAGAACTTCATGTGTGTAACAGAGAATGAGTAAGAAAGTTTCAAAATTAAAAAAAAATATGATAGCGAAGTTGAATAACTGAGTAGAAAGTTTGGAAGGCAAAGTTAAGAAAAAAATTTAAAGTAGGACAAAAAGTGAAAGTTATGGAGGATTAAGAAGAAAATAGAAAAGTAAAAGTCCTGTCTTAGGAGATCAAAATAAAAGGAAGTGTGTAAAGATAAAATAGTGGGGAGGAAGTTATACATGAAACGACTGAAAGGTTTTTCTCAGAACTGAAAGAGCTGCATCTGAGGATTGAAAGGGTCCTCCAAGTACCCACCAAAATGGATGGAGCTAGACTTTACTTAAGGACATCTTCAGGAAATCTGACACCATCAAAATATCTGGAACCAAGACTCAATCCTGCCAATCTATCATTCAGTATTTAGCCAAAATACCAATCAAATAGGAGGATAAAGAAAATTTTGCATATTGAAGGTCTCAAAAACTGACATATGTACCCTTTTCTAGAAAGCTACAGGTGAATGGGTTCATCATAAAAAGTGAGCAATGAAAGAAAAATGAAAACAGGTAATACTGGGGGAAAAGTATACCAACATATTAGAGTTTCAAATGGAATACCCCAGGATGAATGTGGAAGAATGTTCCAAAATGACAACCAGGAACTATGCATAAAAGGCAAAAAATTTCAGATTAGAGCTACCAGAAGGTTCCAGGTTGTATTGAAATGATATGAATGGATGTTTTGAGAGGAGATTTAGAGAACTGGAGTAGCGTTAGAGATTTAATTCTACGTGCATTCAAAATTACCAACCAAATAAAGCAAAACAGAAAAGATAATAGGCACCTTTACATTATATAAAAATTGTACAAGAAAATAAGATTACTCATATTCCATTATATACATCAGTTATAAGTTGTATTTAGATAGTCATAATAATGAATATAGATACTTAATATGAATCAAACCAAAATTATAATAAGAGTATATTGGAAATATGGGGAAGTGTGTTTGGGTAGGGGAGCAAAGGTGGTGGTGGTAGTAATGAGATGGTGAGAAGAAATGGAGCTAAATTCTCATCTTCTTTACTGATACATATGCTAATAGATAATGCATAAAACTTAAAAGTTAGTAACAGCAATATAAACATTTATTTTGAGATACTAGAGATTTGGATGGAAATTCTAGAATAATTGGCTTAAAGAGATGAAAGTGGTTGCTTCTGGGAAAGAAGAAATAGGAGAAGGAGGACTGGGGATTGCTGCTTGTCTTAACTTACTACATGGAGCTAGATGATTATTTGAATAACAAAAGAGTTTTAAAAAATGTCTTATCCTTGAATGCTACTTATGTGGTTATGTGAGCATTATGCGTGTAATGATGCAATCAAATTCCTAGGCTCTGTTTCCTCTCTTCTGTCTGTGATTCTGTATAAATTTCTATTCAATATTAGAATTTAAGAAATTAAACCTAGCATTCAGGGTTGATATGAATATTTCAATTAAATAACATATATTGAAGAGCATCACATACTGCTTGGAAAATGTGTCTTTTCAACATAGTAGTTCTTTCCCTTATTCATCAGTCCAGAACTGTTTTAATGCAGCATTTTGACCTGAGTATAGAAGTGATTCTTGATTGGAACCTCTGTTACATTTGGTACTTGCAGTCAAATTGACCCTGAAATGAAAGTTCTTCTTTACTTAATTGAAGTATATTTGAATTACAATATTATATGTTACAGGTGTACAATATAGTTATTCACAATTTTTAAAGGTTATGTGTCATTTATAGTTATTATAAAAATTGGCTATATTTCCAGTGGTGTACAATATATCTGAGTAGCTTATCCATAATAGTTTGTACTTCTTAACCTAATACCCCTATATTACCCCTCCCACTCCCCTCTCCCCACTGCTAATAACTAGTTTGTTCTCTGTATCTGTGAGTCTATTTCCTTTTTGTTATATTCACTACTTTGTTTTATTTTTTACATTCCATGTATAAGGAGTATCATACAGTATTTGTCGTTCTCTGTCTGAAGAGGGAGTACTATATCTATTTGCAGATTATCTTGTATATAGGAAATCCTAAGGAATACACAGACATACACACACATGTGCACACACACACACACACAGTTAGAACTAATAAAGGGGTACAACAAGGTTGCAGGATACAAGATCAGTATACAAAAGTACATTGAAATTCTATACACTATTAATGAATAACTTGAAAACTAAATTAAGAAAACAATCCCATTTACAGTAGTATCAAAAAGAGTAAAGTACTGAGGCATAAATTTAACAAAATAAGTCCAAGACTTGTACACTAAAAAGTACAAAACATCATTGGAAGAAATTAAGGAGGACCTCAATAAATAGAAAGAAGTTCCATGTTCATGAATCAGAAGACAATATTGTTAAGATGGTAATACAAAATATATATAGATTCAATGCAAATATGTAGTAAAATATCAGCTGACCATTTTGTAAAAAGTGATATGGTGACCTTAAAATCCAAATAGAAAGAACCAAATGGAAAAAGAAATTTTGAAAAAATTCACAATTTTTAATTTTAAAACTTACCACAAACCTATAGTAATCAACACAGTATGGTGCTGACATAAAGATACACTTATAGATCAATAGAATAGAACTGAGAGTCCAGAAATAAACATATATGTTTATGGCTAATTGATATTTTAAGAGGTTACCAAAACAATTGAATGGGAAAGAATGGTCTTTTGAACAAATGATGCTAAGTCTACTGGATATTCACATGCAAAAGAATGAAGATGGGGCCCTAGATCATACTGTGTTAAAAAAATTAAAACTGAAAATTGGATTAGAGCTTCAAGATCGTGGAAGAGTAAGATGCGGAGATCACCTTGCTCCCCACAGATATATCAGAAATACATCTACATGTGGAACTGCTCCTATAGAACACCTACTGAATGCTGGCAGAAGACCTCAGACCTCCCAAAAGGCAAGAAACTCCTCACGTACCCGGGTAAGACAAAAGAATAAAGAAGAAACAGAGACAAAGAATAGGGACGGGACCTGCACCAGTGGGAGGGAGCCGTGAAGGAGGAAAGGTTTCCACACACTAGGAAGGCTCTTCGCGGTCAGAGACTGCAGGTGGCGGAGGGGGGAGCTTCGGAGACACGGAGAAGAGCCAGCAATAGGGGTGCGGAGGGCAAAGCGGAGAATACCCACACAGAGGATCAGTGCCAGCCAGCACTCACCAGCCCTAGAGGCTTGTCTGGTCTCCTGCCGGGGTGGGTGGGGGCTAGGAGGTGAGGCTTGGGCTTCAGTCAGATCCCAGGGAGAGGACTGGGTTTGGCTGCATGAACACAGCCTGAAGGGGGCTAGTGTGCCACGGCTAGCTGGGAGGGAATCCGGGAAAAAGTATGGAGTTGCCAAAGAGGCAAGACACTTTTTCTTGTCTCTTTGTTTCCTGGTGCACGAGGAGAGGGTATTAAGAGCGCTGCTTAAAAGAGTTCCGGAAGCGGGCCTGAGTCGCGGCTATCAACGCGGACCCTAGAGACAGGCATGAGACGCTAAGGCTGCTGCTGCAGCCACCAAGAAGCCTGTGAGCAAACACAGGTCAAAATCTACCCTGCCCCTCCTGGGAGCCTGTGCAGCCCGCCACTGCCAGGGTCCTGTGATCCAGGGACAACTTTCCCAGAAGAACGCACCGGGCACCTCAGGCTGGGGCAACGTCATGCCGGCTTCTGCTACTCCAGGCTTTCCCCTCCCTCCCCCCGGTTGGAGTGAGCCAGAGCCCCAGAATCAGCTGTTCCTTTAACCCTGTCCTGTCTGAGCGAAGGACAGATGCCCTCAGGCGACCTACACACAGAGGTGGGTCCAAATCCAAAGCTGAACACTGGGAGCTGTGCAAACAAAGAAGAGAAAGCGAAATTTCTCCCAGGAGCCTCAGGAGCAGCAGATTAAATCTCCACAATCAACTTGATGCACTCAGCATCTGTGGAATACCTGAATAGACAATGAATCATCCCAAATAGAGGAGGTGGAATTTGGGAACAAAGATATATTATTTTTTCCCCTTTTATCTTTTTGTGAGTGTGTATGTGTATGCTTCTGTGTGTGATTTTGTCTGTATAGCTTTGCTTTTACCATTTGTCCCAAGGTTATATCTGTCTGGGTTTTTTTTTTGTTTGTTTCTTTTTTACTTTTTAAAATTTTTTTGCTTTCATCATTTGTCCTAGGGATCTGTCCATCCGTTTTTTTTTTTAATTTTAAAATTGTTTTCTTAATAATATTTTTATTTTAATAACTTTATTTTACTTCAGTTTATTTTTTCCTCTTTCTTTCTTCTTTCTTTCTTTCTTTCTTTCTTTCTTTCTTTCTTTCTTTCTTTCTTTCTTCCTTCCTTCCTTCCTTCCTTTCTCTCTCTCTCTCTCTTTCTTTCTTTCTTTCTTACTTTTCTTTCTTCCTTCCTTCCTTTCTTTCTTTCTTTCTTTCTTTCTTTCTTTCTTTCTTTCTATTTTTCCTCCCTTTTATTCTGAGCTGTGTGAATGAAAGGCTCTTGGTGCTCCAGCCCAGAGTCAGTGCTGTGCCTCTGAGGTGGGAGAGCCAACTTCAGGACACTGGTCCACAAGGGAACTCCCAGCTCCACATAATATCAAACGACGAAAATCTCCCACAGATCTCCATCTCAACGCCAAGACCCAGCTTCACTCAGTGACCAGCAAGCTACAGTGCTGGACACCCTATACCAAACAACTAGCAAGACAGGAACACAACCCTGTCCATTAGCAGAGAGACTGCCTAAAATCATAATATGGCCACAGACACCCCAAAACACGCCACCATACGTGGATCTGCCCACCAGAAAGACAAGTTCCAGCCTCATCCACCAGAACACAGGTACTAGTCCCCTCCACCAGGAAACCTACACAACCCAATGAACAAAGCTTAGACAATGGGGACAGACACCAAAAAGAGGAACTATGAACCTGCAGCCTGCGAAAAAGAGACTGCAAACACCGTAAGTTCAGCACAATGAGAAGACAGAAAAACACACAGCAGATGAAGGAGCAAAGTAAAAACCCACCAAACCTAATAAATGAAGAGGAAATAGGTAGTCTACCTGGAAAAGAATTCAGAATAATGATAGTAAAGATGATCCAATATCTTGGAAATAGAATACAGAAAATTCAAGAAACGTTTAACAAAGACCTAGAAGAACTAAAGAGCAAACAATGATGAACAACACAAGAAATGGCACTAAAAATTATCTAGAGGGAATCAATAGCAGAATAACTGAGGCAGAAGAACAGATACGTGACCTGGAAGATAAAATAGTGGACATAACTACTGCAGAGCAGAATAAAGAAAAAAGAATGAGAAGAACTGAGGACAGTCTCAGAGACTTCTGGGACAACATTAAACACACCAACATTCGAATTATAGGGCTCCCAGAAGAAGAGAAAAACAAAGGGACTGAGAAAATATTTGAAAAGATTATAGTTGCAAATTTCCCAAATATGGTATAGGAAATAATCAATCCAGGAAGAACAGAGAGTCCCATACAGGATAAATCCAAGGAGAAACACGACATGACACATATTAATCAAACTATCAAAAATTAAATACAAAGAAAACATGTTAAAAGCAGCAAGGGAAAAACAACAAATAACACACAAGGGAATCCCCATAAGGTTAACAGCTGAACTTTCAGCAGAAACTCTCCAAACCAGAAGGGAGTGGCAGGACATACTTAAGGTGATGAAGGTGAAAAAACTGCAACATCTAGTCTACCCAGCAAGGATCTCATTCAGGTTTGATGGAGAAATTAAAACCTTTACAGACAAGCAAAAGCTGAGATAGTTCAGCGCCACCAAACCAGATTTACAACAAATGCTAAAGGAACTTCTCTAGGCAGGAAATACAAGAGAAGTAAAAGAACTACAATAACAAACCCCAAACAATTAAGAAAATGGGAACAGGAACATACATATCAATAATTACCTTAAATGTAAATGGATTAAATGCTCCCACCAAAAGTCACAGACTCATTGAATGGATACAAAATCAAGACACGAATATATGCTGCCTACAAGAGACCCACTTCAGACCTAGGGACACATAAATACTGAAAGAGAAGGGATGGAAAAAGATATTCCATGCAAGTGGAAATCAAAAGAAAGCTGCAGTAGCAATTCTCGTATCAGACAAAATAGACTTTAAAATAAAGACGATTACAAGAGTTAAAGAAGGACAGTGCATAATGATCAAGGGATCAATTCAAGAAGAAGATGTAACAATTGTAAATATTTATGCACCCAACATAGGAGCACCTCAATACGTAAGGAAAATACTAACAGCCATAAAATGGGAAATGGAGAGTAACACAATCATATTAGGGAACGTTATCTCCCCACTTTCCCCAATGGACTGATCATCCAAAATGAAAACAAATAAGGAAACACAAGCTTTAAAAGATACATAAAACAAGATGGACTTAATTGATATTTATAGGACATTCCATCCTAAAACAACAGAATACACACTGTTCTCAAGTGCTCATGGAACATTCTCCAGGATAGATCATATCTTGGGTCACAAATCAAGCCTTGGTAAATTTAAGAAAATTGAAATTGTATCAAGTATCTTTTCCGATAACAGCATTATGAGACTGGATATCAATTACAGGAAAAGATCTGTAAAAAGTACAAACACATAGAGGCTAAACAGCACACTACTTAATATCCAAGTGATCACTGAAGAAATCCAAGAGGAAATCAAAAAATACCTAGGGAGAAATGACAATGGAGAAACGACGACCAAAACCTATGGGATGCAGAATAAGCAGTTCTAAGAGGGAAGTTTATAGCAATATAATCCTACCTTAAGAAACAGGAAACATCTCAAATAAACAACCTAACCTTGCTCCTAAAGCAATTAGTGAAAGAAGAACAAAAAACCCACAAAGTTAGCAGAAGGAAAGAAATCATAAAGATCAGATCAGAAATAAATGAAAAAGAAATGTAGGAAATGATAGCAAAGATCAATAAAACTAAAAGCTGGTTCTTTGAGAAGATAAACAAAATTGATAAAGCATTAGCCAGACTCTTCAGGAAAGAAAGGGAGATGACTCAAATCAATAGAATTAGAAATGACAAAGGAGAAGTAACAACTGACAGTGCAGAAATTAAAAGGATCTTGAGAGATTACTACAAGCAGCTCTATGCCAATAGGACAACCTGCAAGAAATGGACAAATTCTTAGAAATGCACAACCTGCCAGGACTGCACCAGGAAGACATAGAAAATATGAACACCCCAATCTCAAGCACTGAAATTGAAACTGTGATTAAAAATCTTCCAACAGGCAAAAACGCAGGATCAGATGTCTTCACAGGTGAATTCTTTCAAACATTTAGAGAAGAGCTAACACCTATCCTTCTCAAACTCTTCCAAAATACAGCAAATGGAGGAATACTCCCAAACTCATTCCATGAGGCCACCATCACCCTGATACCAAAACCAGACAAAGATGTCACAAAGAAAGAAAACTACAGGCCAATATCACTGATAAACATAGATGCAAATATCCTCAACAAAATAGTAGCAAACAGAATCCAACAGCATATTAAAAGGATCATACACCATGATCATGTGCGGTTTATTCCAGGAATGCAAGGATTCCTCAATATATGCAAATCAATCAATGTGATACAGCATATTAACAAATTGACGGAGAAAAACCATGTGATCATCTCAATCGATGCAGAGAAAGCTTTTGACAAAATTCAACACCCATTTATGATAAAAACCCTGCAGAAAGTAGGCATAGAGGGAACGTTCCTCAACATAATAAAGACCATATATGACAAACCCACAGCCAACATCATTCTCAATGGTGAAAAACTGAAATCGTTCTCACTAAGATCAGGAACAAGACAAGGTTGCCCACTCTCACCACTCTTATTCAACATAGTTTTGGAAGTTTTAGCCATAGCAATCATAGAACAAAAGGAAATAAGAAGAATCCAAATTGGAAATGAAGAAGTAAAACTGTCACTGTTTGCAGATGACCTGATACTGTACATAGAGAATCCTAAAGATGCAAACAGAAAACTACCAGAGCTAATCAATGAATTTGGTAAAGTAGCAGGATACAAAATTAATGCACAGAAATCTTTGGCATTCCTACACACTAATGATGAAAAATCTGAGAGTGAAATTAAGAAAACACTCCCATTTACTATTGCAACAAAAAGAATAAAATATCTAGGAATAAACCTGCCTAAGGAGAAAAAAGACCTGTATGCAGAGAATCATAAGACACTGATGAAGGAAGTTAAAGATGATACAAATAGATGGAGAGATATACCATGTTCTTGGATTGGAAGAATCAACATTGTGAAAATGACTCTACTACCCAAAGCAATCTACAGATTCAATGCAATCCCTATCAAACTACCACTGGCATTGTTCACAGAACTAGAACTAAAAATTTCACAATTTGTATGGAAACACAAAAGACCCCGAGTAGCCACAGCAATCTTGAGAATGAAAAATGGAGCTGGAGGAATCAGGCTCCCTGACTTCAGATTATACTACAAATCTACAGTCATCAAGACGATATGGTACTGTCAGAAAAACAGAAATATAGATCAACGGAACAGGACAGGAAGCCCAGATTTAAACCCACGCACATATGGTCACCTTATGTTTGAGAAAGGAGGCAAGGATATACAGTGGAGAAAAGATAGCCTCTTCAATAAGTGGTGCTGGGAAAACTGGACTGGTATATGTGAAAGTATGAAATTAAAAAACTGCCTAACAGAATATACAAAAATAAACTCAAAATGGATTAAAGAACTAAATGTAAGACCAAACACTATCAAACTCTTAGAGGAAAACATAGGCAGAACACTCTATGACATAAATCACAGCAAGACCCTTTCTGACCCATTATTTTATTTCCTAGAGAAATGGAAATAAAAATAAACAAATGGGGCCTAATGAAACTTAAAAGCTTTTGTGCAGCAAAGGAAACCATAAACAAGACCAAATGTCAACCCTCAGAATGGGAGAAAATATTTGCAAATGAAGCAACTGAGAAAGGATTAATCTCCAAAATTACAGGCAGCTCATGCAGCTCAATTTCAAAATAAGAAACAACCCAGTCCAAAATTGGGCAGAAGACCTAAACAGATATTTCTCCAAAGAAGATATACAGATTACTAACAAACACATGTAAGATTCACTCAACATCATTAATCATTAGAGAAATGCAGATCAAAACTACAAAGAGATATCATCTCACGCCCGTCAGAATGGCCGTCATTAAAAAATCTAGAAACAATAAATGCTGGAGAGGGTGTGGAGAAAAGAGAACACTCTTGCACTGTTGGTGGGAATGTAACCTGATACAGCCCCGATGGAGAACAGTCTGGAGGTTCCTTAAAAAACTAAAAATAGAACTACCATACGATCCAGAAATCCCACTACTGGGCAAGTACCCTTAGGAAACCATAATTCAAAAAGAGTCATGGGGCTTCCCTGGTGGCGCAGTAGTTGAGAGTCCGCCTGCCGATGCAGGGGATGCAGGTTTGTGCCCCGGTCCAGGAGGATCCCACGTGCCACGGTGTGGCTTGGCCCATGAACCATGGCTGCTGAGCGTGTGCACCCAGAGCCTGTGCTCCACAATGGGAGAGGCCACAACAGTGAGAGGCCCATGTACCACAAAAAAAAAAAAAAAAAGAATCATGTATCAAAATGTTCTTTGCAGCTGTATTTACAATAGCCAGGATATGGAAGCAACCTACGTGTCCATCAAAAGATGAATGGATATAGAAGATGTGGCACACATATACAGTGGAATATTACTCAGCCATAAAAAGAAACAAAATTGAGTTATTTGTAGTGAGGTGGATAGACTTAGAATCTGTCATACAGAGTGAAGTAAGTCAGAAAGAGAAAAACAAATACCATTTGCTAACACATATATATGGAATTTAAGAAGTAAAAAGGTCATGAAGAACCTAGGGGTAAGACAGGAATGAAGACACAGATGTACTAGAGAATGGACTTGTGGATATGGAGAGGGGGAAGGGTAAGCTGTGACAAAGTGAGACAGTGACATGGTCATATATACACTACCAAATGTAAAATAGCTAGTTGGAAGCCACTGCATAGCACAGGGTGATCAGCTCTGTGCTTTGTGACCACATAGAGGGGTTGGATAGGGAGGGTGGGAGGGAGGGAGATGCAAGAGGGAACAGATATGGGAACATATGTATATGTATTACTGATTCACTGTGTTACAAACTAGAAACTAACCCACCATTGTAAAGCAATTATAGTCCAATGAAGATGTTAAAAAAAACCCTGAAAATTATAAAACTCTTAGAAGAAAATATAGGTGTAAACCTTCATGACCTTAGATCAGCCATGTTTCTGAGATATGACACCAAAACACAAGTAAGCAAAGAAAAAAATTTTCCAGCTAGATAGACTTCACAAATTAGAAATATTTATGCTTCAAAGGGCACTACTAAGAAAGTGCCAAGGCAACCCAAAATATCTTTTCATGTGCTTTTGTCCATCTGCATTTCTTCTTTGGAGAAATACAGAGATAAAACCAAATTTAAAAATGGGCAAAATAATTCAATAAACATTTCTCCATAGAATATACAGTTGACCGTTGAACAACATTGGTTTGAACTCCATGGGTCCACTTATACGTGGATTTTTTCAATAGTTAATATTATAGTAGTATGCAGTCTGTGGTTGGTTGAATCTGCAGATGCAGATCTGTGGATATGGTGGATCCATGTGTACGGACAGTGGACTATAAGTTATATGTAGATTTTCAATTATACGGAGATTTGGGATCCCTAACCCCCATGTTGTTCAACAGTCAACTGTAAATGCAAAGGGTCAATCAACAGGGATAAACGTTGAAAACATTATTTTAAGTGTAAAAAGAGAGTCACCAAAGGCCACATATTATATGATTCCAGTTATAGTAAATGTCTAGTGTAGGCAAATTCACAGAGACACAAAGTAAATTGTGGTTATTGAGGGGAAGGACGGAGGAACAGGGAATGATTACTAATAGGTATGTTTTTTTTTTTTGAGGTGATGGAAATATTTTGGAATTAGATAGCAGTGATGGTTGTGCAACTTAATTAATATACTAAAAACTGAATTATCCACTTTAAAATGGTGAATTTTATGATACATGAATTCTATCTCATAGTTTTTATTTTAAAAATGGAAGTGGAAGAGAAAGTGACCCACAGAGCTTTATTCCTAGAGAAGTCCCTGACATTTTCTGTCTCCCATGCTTTCTTCAAACAGTTGCTACTTTAAATAAATTCAGTACCTGAAGGAACCATTTCCCCTACTATCTTTTGTGTGAAATTTTGTATCTCAATTGTTTTGGTATCTTAGTTAGGGCTAAGACTATAGACAAGCTTCCCTGATTATTCATAAGCCTCCTGAGTGTAATTCCTTGCATGATCATCTGGGCCCTATTTGACTATGTAGAATAAATCAGACTTGTATGCTATATGACCTACAGCAAGTTAGTTCACCATTTTAGAACCTTAATTTCCTTTACAGTATGTACTTTTCAGGGTTGTGAATACTAAATGAGATATAGATTTTAAGTACTGAACACGGGAGATTGGTTCAAGATGGCGGAGTAGAAGGGTGTGCGCTCACTCCCTGTTGAGAAAGCACCAGAATCACAGCTAACTGCTGAACAGTCATTTATAGGAAGACACTGGAACTCACCAAAAAATATACTCCACATCCAAAGAAAAGGAGAAGCCACAATAAGACAGTAGGAGGGGTGCAACCACAATAATATCAAATCCCATAATGCCTGGCTGGGTGACTCACAAAATGCAGAACACTTATACCACAGAAGTGCACCCACTGGAGTGAAGGTTCTGAGCCCCACATCAGGCTTCCCAACCTGGGGGTCCGGCAACGGGAGGGGGAATTCCTAGAGGATCAAACTTCGAAGGCTAGCAGGATTTGATTGCAGGGCTTCAACAGGAATGGGGGAAACAGAGACTCCACTCTTGGAGGGCACACACAAAGTAGTGTGTGCATTGGGACCCAGGGTAAGGAGCAATGACCCCATTGGAGACTGAACCAGACCTACCTGTTGGTGTTGGAGGGTTTCCTGCAGAGGTGAGGAGTTGCTGTGTCTCACCATGAGGACAAGGACATTGGCAACAGAGTTTCGGGAAGTACTCCTTGGTGTGAGCCCACCCAGACTCCGCCACTAGCCCCACCAAAGAGCTGGGCATATTACCTTGTTGGGTCGCCTGAGTCCAAACAATCAACTGGGAGGGAACCCAGCACCACCCATCAGCAGACAAGTGGATTAAAGTGTTACTGAGCTCTGCCCACCAGAGCAACACCCAACTCTACCCACCACCAGTCTATCCAATCAGGAAACTTGCACAAGCCTCTTGGATAGCCTCATACACCACAGAGCAGACAGCAGAAGCCTCATACACCACAGAGCAGACAGCAGAAGCCTCATACACCACAGAGCAGACAGCAGAAGCAAGAAGAAATACAATCTGCAGTGGAACAAAAAACACATTCACAGAAAGATAGACAGGAGGAAAAGGCAGAGGGCTATGTACCAGAAGAAGGAACAAGATAAAACCCCAGAAAAACAACTAACTGAAGTGGAGATAGGAAACTTTCCAGAAGAAGAATTTATAATAATGATAGTGAAGATGATCCAGGACCTCGGATAAAGAATGGAGGCAAAGATCGGGAAGATGCAAGAGATGTTTAACAAAGACCTAGAAGAATAAAAGAACAAAGAAACAGAGATGAACAATACAATAACTGAAATGAAAAATACACTAGAAGGAATCAGTAGCAGAATAACTGAGGCAGAGAAACGGATAACTGATCTGGAAGACAGAATGGTGGAATTCACTGCTGCAGAAAAGAATAAAGAAAAAAGGATGAAAAGAAATGAAGAAAGCCTAAGATACCTCTGGGACAAGATTAAATGCAACAACATTCACATAATAGGGGTACCAGAAGGAGAATAGAGAGAGAAAGGACCCGAGAATATATTTGAAGAGATTATAGTCAATAACTTCCCTAACATGGGATCGGAAATAGTCAATGAAGTCCAGGAAGCACAGAGAGTCCCAGGCAGGATAAACCGAAGAGGAAACACACTGAGACACATAGTAAACAACGTGACAAAAATTAAAGGCAAAGAAAAATTACTGAAAGTAACAAGGGAAAAATGACAAATAATATACAGTGGATCTCGCATAATGTTAACAGCTCATTTATCAGCAGAAACTCTACAAGCCAGAAGGGAGTGGCATGATCTATTTAAAGTGATGAAAGGGAAGAAACTACAACCAAGATTAATCTACCCCGCAAGGATCTCATTCAGATTCGATGGAGAAATCAACAGCTTTACAGACAAGTAAAAGCTAAGAGAATTCAGCACCACCAATCCAGCTCTACAGCAAATGCTAAAGGAACTTCTAAGTGGGAAACACAAGAGAAATAAATGACCTACAAAAACAAACACATAACAATTAAGAAAATGGTAATAGGAGCATACATGTCAATAATTGCCTTTAACGTGAATGTATTAAATGCTCCAATCAAAAGACACAGGCTTGCTGAATGGATACACAGCAAGACCCATATATATGCTGTCTACAAGAGACCCACTTCAGACCTAGGGACACATACAGACTGAAAGTGGGAGGATGGAAAAAGATATTCCATGCAAATGGAAACCAAAAGAAAGCTGAAGTAGAAATACTCATATCAGATAAAATAGTCTTTAAAATAAAGAATGTTATGAGAGGCAAGGAAGGACACTACATAACGATCAACAGATGAATCCATGAAGTAGATATAACAATTATAAACATATATGCACCCAACATAGGAGCACCTCAATACATAAGGCAACTGCTAACATCTATAAAAGAGGAAATCGACAGTAACACAGTAATAGTGGGGGACTTTAACACCTCACTTACACCAATGGACAGATCATCCAAACAGAAAATTAATAAGGAATCATAAGCTTTAAATGACACAATAGATCACATAGATTTAATTGATATTTATAGGACATTCCATCCAGAAACAGCAGATTACACATTCTTCTCAAGTGCACACGGAACATTCTCCAGGATAGATCATATCTTGGGTCACAAATCAAGCCTCGGTAAATTTAAGAAAATTGAAATCATATCAAGCATCTTTTCTGATCACAACGCTATGAGATTAGAAATCAGTTACAATGAAAATAATGTAAAAAACACAAATATATGGAGGCTAAACAACACGTTAATAAATTACCAAGAGATGACTGAGAAATCAAAGAGGAAACCAAAAAATACCTAGAAACAAATTACAACAAAAACACGATGATCCAAAACATATGGGATGCAGCAAAAGCAGTTCTAAGAGGGAAGTTTATAGCAGTACAAGCCTACCTCATGAAACAAGAAGCATCTCAAGTAAACAGTATAACCTTACACCTAAAGTAACTAGACAAAGAAGAAAAAACAAAACCCAAAGATAGTAGAAGGAAAGAAACCATGAAGATCAGAGGAGAAATAAATGAAATAGAGACAAAGAGAACAATAGCAAAGATCAATAGAACTAGTAGCTGGTACTTTGAGAAGATAAACAAAATTGGTAAAGCGTTAGCCAGACTCATCAAGAAAAAGAGGGAGAGGACTCAAATCAATAAAATTAGAAATGAAAAAACAGAAATTACAACAGACACCACAGAAATACAAACCATCCTAAGAGACTACTGAAAGCAACTCTATGCCAATAAAATGGACAACCTGGAAGAAATGGTGGGCCAATTCTTAGAAAGGTATAACCTTCCATGACAGAACCAGGAAAAAATAGAAAATTTGAACAGACCAATCACAAGTAATGAAATTGAAACAGTGATTTAAAATATTCCAACAAGTCTTCCCTGGTGGTGCAGTCGTTGAGAGTCTGCCTGCCGATGCACGGGACACGGGTTCGTGCCCCGGTCCGGGAAGATCCCGCATGCCACGGAGCAGCTGGGCCCGTGAGCCATGGCCGCTGAACCTGCATGTCTGGAGCCTGAGCTCCACAACGGGAAAGGCCACAACAGTGAGACGCCTGTGTACCACAAAAAAAAAAAAAAAAAAAAAATTAAGTTAGAACACTCCCTAACACCATACACTAAAATAAACTCAAAATGGCTTAGAGACCTAAATGTAAGACCGGACACTATAAAACTCTTAGAGGAAAACATAGGAAGAACACTCTTTGACATAAATAACAGCAAGATCTTTTTTGATCCACCTCGTAGAGTAATGGAAATAAAAATATAAATAAAGAAATGGGACCTAATGAAACTTCAGAGCTTTTTCAGAGCAAAGGAAACCATAAACAAGATGAAAAGACAACCCTCAGATTGGGAGAAAATATTTGCCACCAAATTAATGGACAAAGGATTAATCTCCAAAATATATAAACAGCTCATGGAGCTCAATATTAAAAAAAACAAAAAACAAATCCAAAAATGGGCAGCAGACCTAAATAGACATTTCTCCAAAGAAGACATACAGATTGCCAAGTAGCACATGAAAAGCTGCTCAACATCACTAATTATTAGAGAAATGCAAATCAAAACTACAATGAGATATCACCTCACACCAGTTAGAATGGGAATCATCAGAATATCTACAAACAACAAATGCTGGAGAGGGTGTGGAGAAAAGGGTACCCTCTTGCACTGTTGGTGGGAATGTAAATTGATACAGCCACTATGGAGAACAGTGTGGAGGTTCCTTAAAAAAACTAAAAATAGAATTACCTTATGACCCAGCAATCCCACTACTGGTCATATACCCAGAGAAAACCATAATTCGAAGAGACACATGCACCCAATGTTCATTGCAGCACCATTTGCAATAGCCAGGTCATGAGTGCAACCTAAATGCCCATCGACAGACTATAGAAGATGGATATAGAAGATGTGGTACATATATACAATGGAATATTACTCAGCCATAAAAAGGAACAATATTGTGTCATTTGTAGAGACGTGGATGGATCTAGAGACTGTCATACAGTGTTAAGTAAGAGAGAGAAAAACAAATATCGTGTATGAACCCATATTTGTGGAACCTAGAAAAATTGTACAGATGAGCCGGTTTGCAGGGGGCATAAATAGAGGCACAGATGTAGAGAACAAACTTATGGACACCAAGCGGAGAAAGTGACGGGAGGGTGTTGGTGTGGTGAATTGGGAGATTGGGATTGACATATATACAGTAATATGTATAAAATGGATAACTAATAAGAACCTGCTGTAGAAAAATTAAATATATAAGATTCAAAAATTCAAAAAAAATAGTAAGTACCTAATGTCCTGCCTGGCCTGATGTATGCCTCAGTTAATGTTAGCTTCCTCTTTTACTTTTTTCCCTCTGGTGAAAAGCACATTCCTTACAGATCAGAGGTCCCTCAGTTCTGTGCTGGCTTCTTGCCCAGCAGCAGATTGCCTGTAGAAATAAACCATGGGTGAGGTATTTTTTTCTTTCTGTCTATGTGTTCCCCGTGCTGCTTCTTCGAATACCTGGCACACTGTAGGGGCTCAGTGAGTTTAGATTTCATATGTGACAACACAAGCCTTTTACGTGAATTTCTCAACGTGGTGCTGAGAGGATTGCCGAATGTCAGCCTTAATCTGTGACAAACTAGTATTCTTAGTGCTCCTTTGGAGACTGTGTGATTTCTTATTGTGCTGAGAGGCAGAGAGCTTAATTAAATTTCATACTTGAAGAGAGTGACGACTGAGTACTCCATCCTTCATAAGGCTTTTCAACTCTTTATTTTCAGTTAAACCTTCTGGGATTTTTTCCTCATCTTTAACATCATCTTTTAATATGCAATACTCAAATGCTTGAACAATATCAAAGAACTCCTCATTCACAGAGGCAGTCTTAGGTTCCAATTGCCTTGGAGATATTTTACTTAGTATTTGGCTGTCTAAATGCACTGTAGATTAACATTTAAAAGGTATATTCACTGTTCACTATTGTGTTCCTTCTTTGTCCTTTAAAAAATTAATGTAGTTAATGCATGTGAAAAATATTGAGAAGAGAAGGTAACCTGCACACAGGTGTGTTTTAAGTGCCATTCTCTGAGCAGCAGCTCCCAGAGCCTTTAGCTATACCAATAGGAACTACCCTTTGTGTAGTTGGAATTTTTCAAGGTTATGTTTGAGGAAGCCAAAATTACTGAGACCAATGCAGAAATTAATTCTCTCTTGCCTTTTTTTTTTTCCTTACTGGGAACTAGAGAGATTGACCACATGAAACCTGACACTGTGTTATGCATTCTCATTTCTGAGCAGACTGAACTAAAATTGTAGACATGTTAATCTGTGCCTTCTCTCCCTCCTCTAGGAGCGGAAAAAGAAATTTGAAAAGGATGGAGAGAGGTTTTATTCCTTGCTGGATCGGCACTTACATTTGTCTTCCAAAAAGAAAGAATCTCAGTTACAAGAGGTATGCTCAAACAGCCTGCCCTGCCTTCTATTGCCAGCTGTGCCTTGATACATGGCAGCTTCCTATTGCAAGGCTTTCCTCATACCCTGCCTCAGCAGAGAACCATGTATAATAGTTGTGCTTGCAGATAAAACCATGGACAATGACTCAGGAGCCCTGAGTTCTCAAGCCACCTTCTCCACAAACTCACAGTTTGGATATTTCTTTTTTGTCCTCAGTTTCTCTATCTATCAAAGGAAGAGTGGTACTCAAAGATCTCTAGAGTCCTTTTCAGTTCTAAGTTTCTGATTCTAGATTACATATTAGGATAGAGTTAAACTAGCGCTGTATTTGATAGATCAGGAGTAGATCTACTTTTTTCCCATGAGGTGTTCCAATGGTAGGGTTTGTTTTTTTTTCTTTTTGGTCCTACACTGGGACTACAGCTTATATGGCACTTCCACTGACTTCAGTTCAAAGAAGCCACTACTCAGTGAGTGCCTACCACATGCCAGGCACTATGCTGGTTGCAACAGGACTACAAAGACAGTAAGACGTACTTCCTGCTCTTCTGTAGCTTACAGTTAGGATGCTAAAATGAGAACACACATGACTCTTATATAAGTAGAATTTTTTTTACATAATGTAATGTGTATGTGGTGTCCTTGTAGGGATATGAAGGTATTTGGAGAATAAAAAACTTACATTTGGACGTGGAGAATTGCCTTTGTGGAAGAATGTTGCCCTTCTAAATTTGAGGTGGTAATGTGATTATATGTAAAGTGTTTGACAGATAGAAATATAGAAATGGACCTTTCAAGTGGAGGGCAGTGGCCCCAAGGATGGAAAACAATGTTTGGCTAAAGGTTTGACCAGAATTTGCATTACTATTGGAGGATAGTGAAAGACAGGAAAGGATCAGGAAAGTTGTAGAGATACTGTGGTGTAGTAGGCTCAGGAGTTTGCTTTAATTCTGTTGACCGTGGAAGAATTATTGAAGGCCTTTGGTTGTGCAAGCAATATGAGTACAATTCTATTTTAGGAATCTTAAACTGGTTGAAGTTGTAGGATGAATTAAATCCGGGAGAGACGGGAAGCAAGAAAACCAGTTTAGGAAACTATTGCAATGATCTAGGGGAGAAGTTCTGAGTCAGAAAAAGTGGCACTGGGGAAGGGAAAAACAGGAATTAACTGATTAAGACTTATTTACTGGTAGAATGGATCTATGTTTTGGATAAAAGATCCAGTAAGAGATAGAGATATTGAATGTTCAAGTATAAAAAGAGATACCCAACTGAATGAAGTCATAGACACGAGCTTAGAAATCATCTTGTCCATGGTCACACAGACTGTGGCAAAGCTGAAACTCATCTCATGACACCTGATTTAGTGAGTATCCATCACAGAATGTGAGGTACTTGAAGGTGATGAGTCAAGAGACTCAGTGGTAGATGGAGTTAGTGTTGAAAGGTTGAAGGACTGCTTCTCTTCCATAAACTGGAATGAAGTACTAGTCTGGGGTCATCTGCCATTTTCCTCTTGCACAATTTTGCTTTCTTCCTTTTCCTTCTATTCTGTGCCAGGGTTCCTATGCAGAAAAGAGTTACCATAACTGGCCCAAGACTTCTATGCTTAGAAAAGTCTGCTTACAAGATTAGCTCTTTTTTTTTAACATCTTTATTGGAGTATAATTGCTTTACAATGGTGTGTTAGTTTCTGCTTTATAACAAAGTGAATCAGTTATACATATACATATGTTCCCATCTTGGCTGGTCTCTGGGAACTTGGTTGGTAAACAGTACCCTACACTGATATAAAAGTTTCCCTAAGTGGTAAGAGTGACTCCTTGTGCCTAAACTGCCTGTACAAACAATGTGGTTTATACTAAACACCTTATTTTCTTCTGGGAGTCGAGAAGTTTGGTACATGCTCAGCAGAGGGAGCCTGTGTACAGCAATCAATTTAATACCTAGGGCACTTAGTATCTAATGAGCTTCTCTGGTACACAGCATTTCATGTGTTGTCATAACTTGTTGCTGGAGGAATTAAGTATTTCCTGTGTGACTGCACTAAGAGAGAACTCTTGGAAGCTTGAACCTAGCTTTCGCTGGACTTCATCCCATGCATCTTTTCTCTTTGCTGATTTTGCTTTGTATCCTTTCACAGAAATAAATCTTAACCATGTGTATGACTATATGTGGAGTCCTTTGAGTCCTCCTAGAGAATTACTGAACCTGTGGGTTTTAGAAGCCCAGACACAGTCCAAACTTTATTCTTTTAGAGCCTTTTGCAATGAAAGCTTCTAGCGTGTCCTAGCAGTTTGGTGCTGTATCTAGATGTCCCTGGTGGCTTTTCTAATGAGCAAGAATGCAGCCTTTGTGTTTGTCTAATCAAAACAAAGCTGGGGGACCTTGGATCACTCACTTCTTTTTTAATATTGAGACTATTTTTAGAGCAGTTTTAGATTTAAAGAAAAATTGAATGATAAGTACAGAGAGTTCTCATATATTCTTAATCCCCTGCATACAGTTACCCCTATTATTAACATTTGCGAGATACATTTGATACAGTTGATGAGCCAATGCATTGCACATTCTATAGATTTTGATAAGTGTATAATGACATGAATCCATCATTACACTATCATACAACATAGTTTCACTGCCCTAAAGATCCCTAGGCACCACCTGTTCATCACTTCCTCGTTCCATACCCCGGCTGACCCCTGGTAGCCAGTGATCTCTTTATGGTTTCCATATTATTGCTTATTCCAGAATGTCATATAGTTGGAATTATATAGCATGTAGCCTTTTCAGGTTGGCTCCTTTCACTTAGAAATGTGCATTTAAGGTTCTTCTGTGTCTTTTCACAGCTTGATAGCCCATATCTTTTTAGCACTGACTAATATTTCATTGTGTGGATGTATTACAATTTGTTTACCTATTCACCTATCAAAGGACATCTTGGAATCCTCCAAATTTTGTCAACTACTATTAAAGCTGCTATAAACATTTGTGTGCAGGTTTTGTGTATATAACTTTTCAAATAATTCAGTTAAATATCAAAGACCACAATTACTGAACTGCATGGTAAAAGTATATTTTGCTTTTTAAGAAACTGCCAAATTATCTTCCAAGGTGGCTGTACTATTTTTTTATTTCTGCCATCAGTGAATGAGAGTTCTTCTCACTCCACACTATAGCCAGCCTTTGATGTTGTCTATGTTTTGGATTTTAGCCATTCTAGTAGGTGTGTAGTGATACCTCATTACTTTTATAATTTGCATTTTCTTAATGCCGTGTGTTGCAGAATATCTTTTTATATGCCATCTGTAGATCTTCTTTGGTGAGGTGTCTGTTCAGATCTTTTGCCCGTTTTCAATTGGGTTTGTTTTCATATTATTGTATCTTAAAAGCTATTTGTATATTTTAGATACCTGTCCTTTATCAGATATGTTTTACAAAGATTTTTTTCCAGTCTGTGGCTTATCTTTTCACTCAACAGAATTTTTCACAGAGCAGAAGTTTGTAATTTTAATGAAATTAAACTTATCAGTATTCTCTTTCATGGATCATGCTTTTGGTGTTATATCTAAATCGTCATCACCAAATCCAAGGTCACCTAAAATATCTCTTATGTTATTTTCTAGGAGTTTTATAGTTTTGTGTTTTACATTTACTTCTATAATCCATTTTGAGTTAATTATTATGCAAGGTGTAAGGTCTGTCTCTAGATTCTTTTTTTTTTTTTTTTTTGGCATGGGGATATACAGTTGTTCCAGCACCATTTTTTGAAAAGACTATCATTTCTCTATTGAATTTTCCTAGATCCTTTGTCAAAGATCAGTTGAATATGTTTATGTGGATTTATTTTAGGCTCTCAATTCCATTCCATTGATCTATTTGTTTTTTTCTTTCACCAATACCATACTGTTCTGATTACTATAACTTACCAGTAATTTGAAGTCAGATAGTGTCAATATTTTGATTTGTTTTTCTCCCTCAGTATTGTGTTGGCTATTCTGGATATTTTTGCCTCTCCATATAAATTTTAGAATCACTTTGTTGATATCTAGAAAATAGCCTGCAGGGATTTTGAATTGGACTACATTGAATCTATAGATCAAGTTGTGAAGAACAGACATGTTGATAATATTGTCTTCCTATATTTATACGTGGACTATCTCTCCATTTATTTAGATCTTTGACTTATTTCATTAGAGTTTTGTAGTATTCATCAATGTATCTTGTACATATTTTTTTATTTATACCTAAATACTTCATTTTTTTCTTCTAATGTAAATGATACTGTGTTTTAAATTTCAAATTCTGAATGTTCAGCGTTAGCATATAAGAAAACAATTGACTATTGTATATTAACCTTGTATCCTGAAATTGTGCTATAGTTCATTAATAGTTCCAAGAGATTTTTGTATATTCTTTAGGGCTGTCTACATACATAATTGTGTCATGTGCAAAAAAGGACAGTGTTAGTTCTTCTTTCCCAATGTATATACCTTTTATTTCATTTTCTTGTCTTATTGCAATAGCTTGGAATTCCAATATGATTTTCATAGTTATTCCTAATCTTAGAGGCAAAGCATCTAGTGTCTCACCATTAGGTATGATGTTAGCTGCAGGATTATTGCAGATGTTCTTTATCAAGTTGAGGAAATTCCCATATATTCCTAGTTTGCTGAGAGTTTTTATCATGAATGAATGTGTGTTGGATTTTGTCAGACGCTTTTTCTACGTCTCTTCGATCATATTATTTTTCTTCTTTAACCTCTTGATGTGATTAATTACATCAACTGATTTTTGAATGTTGAACCAGCCTTGCATTCCTGGAATAAATCCCACGTGGTCCTGGTCTATAATTATTTTACACCTTGTTGCATTTGATTTGCTAATATTTTGTTGAGAATATTTGCCTCGATGTTCATGAGAGAGATTGGTTGTACTTCTTCTGTATTGTAATATCTCTGTCTGGTTTTGATAACAGGGTCATGTTGGCCTTAGAGAATGAGTTAGGAAATATTCCCTCTGCTTCTATTTTCTGGAAGAGAGTGTAGAATTTAGTATCATTTCTTCCTTAAAATGTCAGGTAGAATTCACCAGTGAACCCAGCTGGGCCTAGTGCTTTGTTTTTTGGAAGGCTATTAATTATTGATTCAGTTCCTATGTGCTGCTTTCACTGAATCCCACAAATATTAAATTGTATTTTCATTTTCATTTGAAAATACTTTTTAATTTTTCTTAAGGACTCCTCCTTGACCCATGTGTCATTTAGAAATGTGCTGATTAATCTCCAAGTATTTTGGTGTGTTCCAGCTATTTCTGGTTTTTGATTTCTGTGTAATTTAACTGTGATCTGAGAGCATACTTTGTATGATTCCTGTTCTTTTAAATTTGTTCAGATGTATGTCCCAGAATGTGATTGATCTTGGTGATTCTTTTGTGTTAGCTTGAAAATAAGCTGTTGTTGGATGAAGTGTTCTATAGATGTTGATTACATCTACTTGCTGATGGGGTGTTCAGTTCAACTATGTCTTCATTAGCATACCTCAGAAATATTGTGGGTTTGGCTACAGACCACTGCAATAAAGTGAATATTGCAATATAATGAGTCACATGATTTTTTTGTTTCCCAATGCATGTAAAAGTTATCTTTACATTATCCTGTAGACTGTTGAGTGAGCAATAGCATTATATTTTTTAAAATGTACATACATTAATTTAAAAATATTTTATTGCTAAAAATTGCTAACTATCATCAGTCAATGCAGTGTTGCCATAAACCTTCAATTTGTAAAAAACACAATATTTGCAAAGCACAATAAAATGAAGCACAATAAAATGAGGTATACCTGTACTGATTTTCTGCTTCTTCGATCTGTCAACTATTGGTAAAGGAATGGTGAAGTCTCCAACTCTTAATAGTAGACTCATCTATTTCTCCTTGCATTACTATCAGATCTTGCCTCACGTGTTTTGATGTTCTGTTATACATAATAAGGGTTGATATATATTCCTTCAGAATTGACCTATTTATTATTATGTTATGCCCCTTTTTTTTCCTGATAGCTTTCAATTCTCTGAAGTCTCCTTTTTTGGAAATTAATATAGCTACTCCAGCTTTCTTTTGATTTTTGTTGGCATGGAATATTTCTTCATACCTTTACTCTGAAAAATGTTTAAATTTTTAAAATTATTTTTTAATTGAAGTATGGTTGATTTACAATATTATATTAGTTTCTGGTGTACAACATAATGATTCAGAATGTTTAAAGTTCTACTCCATTTAAAGTCATTACAAAATAATGGCTATATTTCCCTGTGATGTACAGTATATCCTTGTTGCTTATTTATTTTATACATAGCAGTTTGTGTCTCTTAATTCCATACCCCTATATTGCCCCTCCCCCTTTCCTGCTCCCCACTGGTAACCACTAGTTTGTTCTCTATATTAGTGAGTTTGTTTCTGTATTGTTATATACATCTGTTTATTTTATTTTTTAGATTCCACATATAAGTGATAACATAGAGTATTTGTCTTTCTCTGACTTATTTCACTAAGCATAAAACTGTCTAGGTCCATCCATGTTGTGGCAAATGGCAGAATTTCATCCTTTTTTATGGCTGAGTAATATTCCATTTTGTGTGTGTGTGTGTGTGTGTGTGTGTGTGTGTGTGTGTGTGTGTGTATCACATCTTATTTATTCTTTCTTCTTCTGTTGATGGACACTCAGTTTGCTTCCATATCTTGATAGTTGTAAATAATGTTGTTATCAATGTTGTGGTAGATGTATCTTTCTTTTTCTTCTTTTTTTTTTTTAACATCTTTATTGGGGTATAATTGCTTTACAATGGTGTGTTAGTTTCTGCTTTTTTTTTTCATAGTTTCTGCTTTATAACAAAGTGAATCAGTCATACATAAACATATGTTCCCATATGTCTTCCCTCTTGCATCTCCCTCCCTCCTACCCTCCCTATCCCACCCCTCCAGGCTGTCACAAAGCACCGAGCCAATATCCCTGTGCCATGCGGCCGCTTCCCACTAGCTATCTACCTTACTACGTTTTTTAGTGTGTATATGCCCATGACTCTCTCTCGCCCTGTCGCAGCTCACCCTTCACCCTCCCCATAACCTCAAGTCCATTCTCTAGGAGGTCTGCATCTTTATTCCTGCCTTACCCCTAGGTTCTTCATGACATTTTTTTTCTTAAATTCCATATATATGTGTTAGCATATGGTATTTGTCTTTTTCTTTCTGACTTACTTCACTCTGTATGACAGACTCTAGGTCTATCCACCTCATTACAAATAGCTCAATTTTGTTTCCTTTTATGGCTGAGTAATATTCCATTGTATATATGTGCCACATCTTCTTTATCCATTCATCCGATGATGGGGATTTAGGTTGATTCCATCTCCGGGCTATTGTGAATAGAGCTGCAATGAACATTTTGGTACATGACTCTTTTTGACTTTTGGTTTTCTCAGGGTATATGCCCAGTAGTGGGATTGCTGGGTCATATGGTAGTTCTATTTGTAGTTTTCTAAGGAACCTCCATACTGTTCTCCATAGTGGCTGAACCAATTCACTTTCCCACCAGCAGTGCAAGAGTGTTCCCTTTTCTCCACACCCTCTCCAGCATTTATCGTTTCTAGATTTTTTTATGATGGCCATTCTGACTGGTGTGAGATGATATCTCATTGTAGTTTTGATTTGCATTTCTCTAATGATTAATGATGTTGAGCATTCTTTCATGTGTTTGTTGGCAGTCTGTATATCTTCTTTGGAGAAATGTCTATTTAGGTCTTCTGCCCATTTTTGGATTGGGTTGTTTGTCTTTTTGTTATTGAGCTGCATGAGCTGCTTGTAAATTTTGGAGATTCATCCTTTGTCGGTTGCTTCATTTGCAAATATTTTCTCCCATTCTGAGGGTTGTCTTTTGGTCTTGTTTATGGTTTCCTTTGCTGTGCAAAAGCTTTGAAGTTTCATTAGGTCCCATTTGTTTATTTTTGTTTTTATTTCCATTACTCTAGGAGGTGGGTCAGAAAGGATCTTGCTGTGATTTATGTCATAGAGTGTTCTGCCTATGTTTTCCTCTAAGAGTTTGATAGTTTCTGGCCTTACATTTAGGTCTTTAATCCATTTTGAGCTTACTTTTGTGTATGGTGTTAGGGAGTGATCTAATCTCATACTTTTACATGTACCTGTCCAGTTTTCCCAGCACCACTTATTGAAGAGGCTGTCCTTTCTTCACTGTACATTCCTGCCACCTTTATCAAAGATAAGGTGTCCATATGTGCATGGGTTTATCACTGGGCTTTCTATCCTGTTCCATTGATCTATCTTTCTGTTTTAGTGCCAGTATCATACCGTCTTGATAAATGTAGCTTTGTAGTATAGTCTGAATTCAGGGAGCCTGATTCCTCCAGTTCCTTCTTTCGTTCTCAAGATTGCTTTGGCTACTCGGGGTCTTTTGTGTTTCCATACAAATTGCAAAATTTTTGTTCTAGTTCTGTGAAAAATGCCAGTGGTAGTTTGATAGGGATTGCATTGAATCTATAGATTGCTTTGGGTAGTAGAGTCATTTTCACAATGTTGATTCTTCCAATCCAAGAACATGGTATATCTCTCCAGCTATTTGTATCATCTTTAATTTCTTTCATCAGTGTCTTATAATTTTCTGCATACAGGTCTTTTGTCTCCTTAGGTAGGTTTATTCCTAGATATTTTATTCTTTTTGTTGCAATGGTAAATGGGAGTGTTTTCTTGATTTCACTTTCAGATTTTTCATCATTAGTGTATAGGAATGCCAGAGATTTCTGTGCATTAATTTTGTATCCTGCGACTTTACCAAATTCATTGATTAGCTCTAGTAGTTTTCTGGTAGCATCTTTAGGATTCTCTATGTATAGGATCATGTCATCTGCAAACAGTGACAGCTTTACTTCTTCTTTTCTGATTTGGATTCCTTTTATTTCCTTTTCTTCTGATTGCTGTGGCTAAAACTTCCAAAACTATGTTGAATAAGAGTGGTGAGAGTGGGCAACCTTGTCTTGTTCCTGATCTTAGTGGAAATGCTTTCAGTTTTTCACCATTGAGGATGATGTTTGCTGTGGGCTTGTCATATATGGCCTTTAATATGTTGAGGAAAGTTCCCTCTATGCCTACTTTCTGCAGGGTTTTTATCATAAATTGGTGTTGAATTTTGTCAAAAGCTTTCTCTGCATCTATTGAGATGATCATATGGTTTTTCTCCTTCAATTTGTTAATATGGTTTATCACATTGATATATTTGTGTATATTGAAGAATCCTTGCATTCCTGGAATAAACCCCACTTGATCATGGTGCATGATCCTTTTAATGTGCTGTTGGATTCTGTTTGCTAGTATTTTGTTGAGGATTTTTGCATCTATGTTCATCAGGGATATTGGCCTGTAGTTTTCTTTGTTTGTGACATTCTTGTCTGGTTTTGGTATCAAGGTGATGGTGGCCTCGTAGAAGGAGTTTGGGAGTGTTCCTCCCTCTGCTATATTTTGGCAGAGTTTGAGAAGGATAGGTGTTAGCTCTTCTCTAAATGTTTGATAGAATTCACCTGTGAAGCCATCTGGTCCTGGGCTTTTCTTTGTTGGAAGATTTTTAATCACAGTTTCAATTTCAGTGCTTGTGATTGGTCTGTTCATATTTTCTATTTCTTCCTGATTCAGTCTTGGCAGGTTGTGCATTTCTAAGAATTTGTCCATTTCTTCCAGATTGTCCATTTTATTGGCATAGAGTTGCTTGTAGTAATCTCTCATGATCTCTTTATTTCTGCAGTGTCAGTTGTTACCTCTCCTTTTTCATTTCTAATTGTATTGATTTGAGTCTTCTCCCTTTTTTTCTTGATCAGTCTGGCTAGTGGCTTATCTATTTTGTTTATCTTCTCAAAGAACCAGCTTTTAGTTTTATTGATCTTTGCTATTGTTTCCTTCATTTCTTTTTCATTTACTTCTGATCTCGTCTTTATGATTTCTTTCCTTCTACTAGCTTTGGGTTTTTTTTGTTCTTTTTTCTCTAATTGCTTGAGGTGCAAGGTTAGGTTGTTTATTCGAGATGTTTCCTGCTTCTTAAGGTGGGCTTGTGTTGCTGTAAACGTCCCCCTTAGAACTGCTTTTGCTGCATCCCACAGGTTTTGGGTCGTTGTGTCTCCATTGTCATTTGTTTCTAGGTATTTTTTGATTTCCTCTTTGATTTCTTCAGTGATCACTTCATTGTTAAGCAGTGTATTGTTTAGCCTCCATGTGTTTGTATTTTTTACAGATCTTTTCCTGTAATTGATATCCAGTCTCATGGCGTTGTGGTCAGAAAAGATACTTGATACAATTTCAATTTTCTTAAATTTGCCAAGGCTTGGTTTGGGACCCAAGATATGATCTATCCTGGTGAATGTTCCATGAGCACTTGAGAAAAATATGTATTCTGTTGTTTTTGGATGGAGTGTCCTATAAATATCAATTAAGTCCATCTTGTTTTATGTATCATTTAAAGCTTGTGTTTCCTTATTTATGTTCATTTTGGATGATCTGTCCATGGGTGAAAGTGGGGTGTTTAAGTCCCCTACTATGAATGTGTTACTGTCGATTTCCCCTTTTATGGCTGTTAGTATTTGCCTAATGTACTGAGGTGCTCCTATGTTGGGTGCATAAATATTTATAATTGTTATATCTTCTTCTTGGATCGATTCCTTGATCATTATGTAGCGTCCTTCGTTGTCTCTTTTAATAGTCCTTATTTTAAAGTCTATTTTGTCTGATATGAGAATTGCTACTCCAGCTTTCTTTTGGTTTCCATTTGCATGGAATATCTTTTTCCATCCCCTTACTTTCAGTCTGTATGTGTCTCTAGGTCTGAAGTGGGTCTCTTGTAGACAGCATATATAAGGGTCTTGTTTTTGTATCCATTCAGCTAATCTGTGTCTTTTGGTGGGAGCATTTATTCCATTTACATTTAAGGTAATTATCGATATGTATGTTCCTATTCCCATTTTCTAAATTGTTTTGGGTTCGTTATTATAGGTCTTTTCCTTCTCTTGTGTTTCTTGCCTAGAGAAGATCCTTTAGCATTTGTTGTAAAGCTGGTTTGTTGGTGCTGAACTCTCTCAGCTTTTGCTTGTCCGTAAAGGTTTTAATTTCTCCATCAAATCTGAATGAGATCCTTGCTGGGTAGAGTAGTCTTGGCTGCAGGTTCTTCTCCTTCATCACTTTCTGTATGTCCTGCCACTCCCTTCTGGCTTGTAGGGTTTCTTCTGAGAAATCAGCTGTTAACCTTATGGGGATTCCCTTATGTGTTATTTGTTGTTTTTCCCTTGCTGCTTTTAATATGCTTTCTTTGTATTTAATTTTTGACAGTTTGATTAATATGCGTCTTGGCGTATTTCTCCTTGGATTTATCCTGTATGGGACTCTCTGTGCTTCCTGGACTTGATTAACTATTTCCTTTCCCATATTAGGGAAGTTTTCAACTATAATCTCTTCAAATATTTTCTCAGTCCCTTTCTTTTTCTCTTCTTCTTCTGGAACCCCTATAATTCGAATGTTGGTGCGTTTAATGTTGTCCCAGAGGTCTCTGAGACTGTCCTCAGTTCTTTTCATTCTTTTTTCTTTATTCTGCTCTGCAGTAGTTATTTCCACTATTTTATCTTCCAGGTCACTTATCCGTTCTTCTGCCTCAGTTATTCTGCTATTGATCCCATCTAGAGTACTTTTAATTTCATTTATTGTGTTGTTCATCGTTGCTTGTTTCATCTTTAGTTCTTCTAGGTCCTTGTTAACTGTTTCTTGCATTTTGTCCATTCTATTTCCAAGATTTCGGATCATCCTTACTATCATTATTCTGAATTCTTTTTCAGGTAGACTGGCTATTTCCTCTTCATTTGTTAGGTCTGGTGCATTTTTATCTTGCTCCTTTATCTGCTGTGTGTTTTTCTGTCTTCTCATTTTGCTTATCTTACTGTGTTTGGGGTCTCCTTTTTGCAGACTGCAGGTTCGTAGTTCCCGCTGTTTTTGATGTCTGTCTCCAGTGGCTAAGGTTGGTTCAGAGGGTTGTGTAGGCTTCCTGGTGGAGGGGACTTGTGCCTGTGTTGTGGTGGATGAGGCTGGATCTTGTCTCTTTAGTGGGCAGGTTCACGTCTGGTGATGTGTTTTGGGGTGTCTGTGGCCTTATTATGTTTTTAGGCAGCCTCTCTGCTAATGGGTGGGGTTGTGTTCCTGTTTTGCTAGTTGCTTGGCATAGGTTGTCCAGCACTGTGGGTTGCTGGTCGTTGAGTTAAGCTGGGTGCTGGTGTTAAGATGGAGGTCTCTGGGAGATTTTCGCCATTTGATATTATGTGGAGCTGGGAGGTCTCTTGTGGACCAGTGTCCTGAAGTTGGCTCTCCTACCTCAGAGGCAGAGCCCTGACTCCTGGCTGGAGCACCAAGGGCCTTTCATCCACACGGCTCAGAATAAAAGGGCGAAAAAGTAGAGGGAATTAGTAGAAGTATGAGGAAAGAAAGAAGGAAAGGAGGGAAGGAAGGAAGGAAGGAAGAAAGAAAGAAAGAAGCAAAGAAGGAAAGAAGGCAGGAAGGATAGAAAGGAGGGAGGAAGGAAGGAAGGAGGGAAAGAAGGAAAAAGACAGAAAGAAGATACAGTAAAAATAAAATAAAGTATAATAAATTTATTGAATTAAAAAATTCTTATTTAGAAAAAAAAAAGGGGACGGATAGAACCTTAGGACAAATGTTGGAAGCAAAGCTATACAGACAAAATCTTACACAGAAGCATACACATACACCCTCACTAAAAGAGGTGAAGGGGGAAAAATCATAAATCTTGCTGTCAGAGACCACCTCCTCAATTTGGGGTGATTCGTTGTCTAAAGGAGGGAAGGAAGGAAGGAAAGAAAGAAAGAACGAAGGTAAAGTATAATAACGTTATTAAAGTTAAAATTGATTATTAAGAAAAAAATTTTAAGAAAAAACCATGGACGGATAGTACCCTAGGACAAATGGTGGAAGCAAGACTATACAGACAAGATCTCACACAGAAGCATACACATACACACTCACAAAAAGAGGAATAGGGAAAAAAATCATAGATCTTGCTCCTAAAGTCCACCTCCTTAATTTGGGATGATTGGTTGTCTATTCAGGTATTCCACAGATGCAGGGTATATCAAGTTGATTGTGGAGCTTTAATCCGCTGCTTCTGAGGCTGCTGGGAGAGATTTCCCTGTCTCTTCTTTGTTCTCACAGCTCACAGGGGCTCAGCTTTGGATTTGGCCCTGCCTCTGCGTGTAGGTCGCTGGAGGGCGTCTGTTTTTTGCTCAGACAGGACGGGGTTAAAGGAGCCGCTGATTCGGGGCACTCAGGCCGGCGGGGAGGGAGGAGCACGGAGTGCGGGGCGGGCCTGCGGCGGCAAAGTCCGGCGTGACTTTGCACCAGCCTGAGGCCCGCCGTGCGTTCTCCCGGGGAAGTTGTCCCTGGATCCTGGGAACCTGGCAGTGGTGGGCTGCACAGGCTCCGCGGAAGAGGGGTGTGGAGAGTGACCTGTGCTCGCACACAGGCCCCTTGGTGGCAGCAGCAGCAGCCTTAACGTCTCCCGCCCGCCTCTGGGGTCCGCGCTTTCAGCTGCGGCTCCCGCCCGTCTCTGGGGTTCGCGCTTTTAGTCGCGGCTCGCGCCCGTCTCTGGAGTTCCTTTAAACAGCGTTCTTAAACCCCTCTCCTCACGCACTAGGAAACAAAGAGGGAAGAAAAAGTCTCTTGCCTCTTCGGCAGGTGCAGACTTTTCCCCGGACTCCCTCCCGGCCAGCTGTGGTGCACTAACCCCTTCACGCTATGTTCAAGCCGTCAACCCCAGTCCTCTCCCTGCGCTCTGTCCTCAGCTCGCAGCCCCGCCCGCCCCGGCGGGTGAGCAGACAAGCCTCTCGGGCTGGTGAGTGCCGGTCGGCACCGATCCTCTGTGCGGGAATCTCCCCGCTTTGCCCTCCGCACCCGTTGCTGTGCACTCCTCCACGGCTTCGAAGCTCCCCCCTCCGCCTCCCGCAGTCTCCGCCCGCGAAGGGGCTTCCTAGTGTGTGGAAACTTTTCCTCCTTCACAGCTCCCTCCCACTGGTGCAGGTGCCGTCCCTATTCTTTTGTCTCTGTTTTTTCTTTTTTTCTGTTGCCCTACCCAGGCACGTGGGGAGTTTCTTGCCTTTTGGGAGGTCTGAGGTCTTCTGCCAGCCTTCAGTAGGTGTTCTGTAGGTGTTGTTCCACGTGTAGATGTATTTCTGCTGTATCTGTGGGGAGGAAGGTGATCTCCGCGTCTTACTCTTCCGCCATCTTCAAGGTCCCCCAGATGTATCTTTTTGAATTAGTGTTTTTGTTTTCGTTAGGTATATACCCTGCAATAGAATTGCTGGATTATATGGTAGTGGCAGCCTTCGGTCCAGTGTGGAGCTGTTACTTCAGGCAAATGATGCTGGAGTCTTCTCTTGGTTCAGGCTGGTGTGTGCACCTAGGTAGTCACAGGAAACTAGTCAGTGAGACACACAGTTTCAGTCGGCCCTTTCTGCCTTGCTTTAGGAGCAAGCAAGCATTCATGTGCTCCTCAGGAGCAGAATCCAGGCTTTCTGCAGCCTTTCTGATAGTCCCACTGGTCCTCTGACCAGCTAAGGGGGCTCGTCTTCCCTTTGTTGAGCCCCAGGGCTGTGGGGCCCAATATGTGGCTTGAACCACTCACTCCCCAAAGAGAATCCCCACCAGTGTAATCTCCCTTTTCCTCTGAGTCCCCTCCCAGGGGCATGAGTCCTGATCTGATTGCTTCTTTTCCCTATCTACCAAGTTCTGTGTGTGTCTTTCTTATAGCCTTAGTTGTACAGGAGTTTTTATGTTAGTCTCCAGTTAGTTTTCAGTGAGAATTATAGATATATTTTTGATGTGTTTATGGTGGGATGAACATACTCCTACTGTGCCATCTTGATTCAAGTCTCTTCATAACTTTACTTTTAATCTATCTTTGTCTTTTATATTTAAAGTGATGTCTTATACATAACATATAATTAACTCTTATTTTTTATGTGTCCTCACAGTCTCAGCTTTTTAATTGGTGTATTTAAAGTGATTATTGATATAGTTGGATAGATATCTACCATGTTTGTTACTGTTTTCTATTCATTGCCTCTGTTCTTTGTTCCTTTTTTTGTCTTCCATTCTTGTTCTGCATTCTCTTTTTTTCAATTGGAAATTGTAATATGATTCCATTTTTTGTCCTTTCTTAGCATATCAGTTGTACTTTTTTTAAAAAAAAAACTTTCTTCGAGGTTATCCTAGTGTTTTCAATATGCATTTACAGTTAAGCCATGTCTACTTTCAAATAACATTATTCTACTTCATTGGTAGTACAGGAACTTTATAACAGAGTATTTCCAATTTCTCCCTTGAGTCCCTGATAATATTGCTGTCATTCATTTCACTTTTTCATAATCTCTAATCACCAAATACATTGTTGCAATTATTATTTTGGACAAACTCTTATTTGTAAGATCAGTTAAGAATAAGAAATATATAAGATTTTATTTTACCTTCATTCATTGCTTCTCTAGTGCTCTTCTTTATGTTGGTACACATTTCTGACCTATATCATTTTCTTTCTTAAGAACTGTAACACTTCTTGGACTCAGAGTCTACTGGCAACCAAATCCTTCAGTTTTTGTGTTTTTTGTGAAATTGTTTAATTTTCCTTCACTTTTGGAAGATAATGTCACTGGATACAGAATTCTAAGTTTGTGATTTTTAAAAATTTCAATGCCTTAAACATTTTACTCTACTCTCCTCTTTTTGCATTTTTTTGAAAAAAGAGAAGTCTTATCCTTACTCCTCTTTGAGTAAGGTGTTTTTTTCTCTTGCTTCTTTCAAGATTTACTCTGTGCCTTTTACTTTCTGTACTTTCAATATGACATGCCTGCATGTAGATTTTTTGGTATTTATCCTGCTATTATTCTCTGAGCTTCCTCAATCTGTTGTTTGTAACTATGTTTAACTTTAGAAGGTTTTCAGTCATCATTACTTTAAATATTTCTTCTGTTTCTCTCCTTCATTTCCTTCTGGCATTCCTAGTATGCATATCTTACACCTTTTATAATTGTCCAACATTTCTTGAATAATCTACTCTATCTTCTTTATTCCATTTTGTCTGCATTTCAGTTTTTGAAATTTCTATTGGCATATATTCAGTTCACTGATTCTTTCCTTAGCCTTGCCCAGTCTGTTGGTGAGCCCATTAAAGGCATTCTTTATTTTTGCTAGTGTTTTTGATTGCTATCATTTCCCTTTGATTATTTCTTCAAATTTTCATGTCTGCTTATATTATCCATCTGTTCTTGTGTATTGTCCTCTTTTCCATAACAGCCTTTAGCTGTAATCCCTGGTTCTATGATTTCACCATCCACCATCTCTGCCTTCTTTGAGTCTGATTCTGATGCTGATTCTTCAGACTGTGTTTGTTGGTTTGTTTTTCCTTTTTGCATGCCTTGTAATATTTTGTTGAAAGCTGAACATGATGCCCTGGGTAAAAGGAACTGAGGTAAAAAGGCCATTATTATGAGGTTTTATGCTTATCTGACTAGGATTTAGGCTGTGCTTAGTTTGCTATAGCTGTTCTTGTCAGAGGCCAAAATTTCCTCTGGTATCTTTGTTTTTTGTCTTCCCTATTGTCTTTGGATTTCTTCAGAGAGATATTCTTAAATAAGGTTTGATACTGGTTACAGCAACAGGCTTCTGCTTCTGGGCTTCTGCTCTGGCAAGCTTGGATTCTCCATATTCAACTCTCTATCCAATTTTTGAGGCAGTGGTTTTTCCTCTGACTTCAATGCTCTGTTGGCTCTAAGAAGAGTTGTTGATTCTCAGCTTAGCTTTTCCTTATATGAGGATGGTCACAATAACTTCCAAGCTTCTTACTTGTTAGGCCAGAAACTGGAAATCTTGCATCAGTCACTTTTTCTATCTTGGCTTTATGTTCCCTATCTGTAAAATAAAGGGATAAGATCACTGCTTGGTGGCACAATTCTCCTCCAGCCCTAACATTCTGTTGAATCCGTAAGAACTGACTTACATGAATGACTATGCTGTTATGTGACATTTGTTACCCTTCTTCTACAGGCAGACCTCCAGGTGGACAAGGAGAGACACAATTTCTTTGAGTCGTCCCTTGATTATGTTTATCAAATCCAGGAAGTTCAGGAGTCTAAGAAGTTCAATATTGTGGAGCCAGTAAGTTCTATCTGTTGATGAATGGTCTAAAAATATTTACCAAATCTCAGGTAAATGTGGAGAACTTTGATTATAAAATTGGAGTCTCCAAGAATATGAAGGATAGTCAGTGCTTAGTAATGAATGTCACAGAAGTAGACACACTGGCTTATATTACTCTTGCTCTCTCACTAATATTCTCTCTCTCACTCTTCTTTTCCCTCCCCCACACTCCTTCCTCCCCCATTTCTCTCTATAGCTATGATTTTTTCTTTATCTTTCTTTTCCTCCTCTCCTTCCTTCCCTTCCTTGATTTCTCTGTCACCTTTCATTTTACCTTGTTCTCCTCCCTTCCTTCCTCTCATACTTTCATAAGGTTTATGAATGTACTCATCATATCCCAGACACTGTTCTAGGAACTCATGTTCCTTGCATTCAGTGACTTCCCATTCTACTATTTTTACTTCCATCTTTTGAAAATTTTTCTAATTAAATAGCCTTAATTTATTATAAAAGATGACGGGCTGTGGTTTGACAACTATGTTGAATTTTAACAACTTTCTTTTTTATTATAAAATAATGTAGAAAACAATGTAAAAAACAATTGCAGAAAAGCTATAAAAACTTATATGTAGAACAAAACAAATACAACAAATCTCCCATACAGAGATGATCACTGTTAATATTGTGGCATTTTTCCTCCTAAATTCCCTGTGTATCTGTTATATTCCTTTCTCTATCTATTGTGCATGTGTACTTGTAGAGGTGTGTACACAAGTGCATGTGTGTTTACACATGTTACACATGAATATGTATATATCTGTGTACATGTGTATCTGTGCTCACAGTTGTATATATCTGCATATGTATATGTGCAAACAAGTATTTATTAATTTATCCAATAAGCATTTATTGAGCTTCTGTTATGTGCCAGGCACAGTGCTAAACAATGGGTATCCTATAGTGAAAAAGACAGACTCAGTTTCTGTCTTTATGAAGACTATACTTTCATGGGGTAGACAGAAGGGAAAGAAGGATACACATAAATAAAATAACTATAAGTTGTGATAAGGACTAAAACAAAGAACAAGAACAGACAGCTACTTTAGATCAAGTGGTCAAGGGGCACCTCTGAAAGTGTCATTTAAGATGAGATCTAAAGAAAGAGAAGATGAGGCAATGTGAATAATGGGGAAAGAACATTCCAGGCACAGAAAAACACATGTGCAAAGTCCGTAAGTTAGAAAAGAATGATGTGCTCAAGGAATGAAAAGATTAATGCCTTTAGATACTGGTGAGAGTGGCAGGAAACAATATCTGACAGGAAGGCATAGGATCTGTAAGCATGGTGAAGGGGTTAGGTTTTAGTCTAAGTATAGTAGAAAAATCACTGACGGGTATTAAATAGGATATGACATGCTGATTTTGTTGTGTGGAGAAGGACTTGGAAGTGGGCAACAGTGGGATTGAGGAAACCAGTTCGGAGGCTACTGCAGTGGTCTAGGCAAGCAAAAATGTTGCTTTGGGTTCAGATGGTGGTAGTAGAAACAGAAAAGAATGATTGGATTAGAGATATATTTTAGAAGCAAAACTGACAGGAATTACTGATTGATTAGATTGAGATGTGAGTGAAAGAAATCAGAATACTTTCTGGCTTGATTGACTGAGTGGGTGGTGGTGTCATTTCCTGAGATGGGAAACCTTGGAGAGAAACAGGAAGAATGTCTATATAACTGTGTGTGTGCTACACACACTCATATGCATTTAGATGTATGTGTACATATATATATACATATATATAACTATATATGTATATATACATACGTGTATAGTACATAAATGTGTACATAGTTTTTATATGTTTATGTATATATAGTTTGTGTTTATGTACATATATACACACATATTTATGTGTTTGTATGTATATATGTGTGCACATATTTATATGTACTCACCTGTTTACTTTCTAAAAAGAACAGAGCAGTTTTTACTACTTCCTATTACACTCTACTATTACCAGCATTGAGCATTGCTTTTAAAATGTTTGTATTTGATAGATGAAGATTGTATTTTCTTTTGTTTTTATTTGTGTATATTTGATTTTTATTGGGGTTGAACATTTTAAACATTAAAAATATATTTTATTGATCATTTCTACGTCTTCTTCTGCAATGTCCCAACCCCTCCCTGAAACATTTCTAACTTGAAAATTGGTTTTCAAAAAAAATATCCTTGGATCTTTTAGCATTATGACAGTCTTCATTATGCCATTTAGCCATTTTAATTTATTGAGTACCTATTCTGTGCCATTCCTGAGGATATAAAGACACAGTCTATTCCCACATTATGTCCATATTGTCCACATTATGAATGGTTTTATATGCTATCTGAAAAGGGTATTGATGAATAAATTTGGTAATAGTTCTTATTTTGTAGATCTGAGTCCAGTGTTAATGTTTAACCTAATAAAAGAATAGCTATGTGTAGACCTGTTTGTGTTTGTGTTACTGCTTTTAACACTATACTCCACTGTGTGGAGTTTCTTTTTGTGCATCTATTTCCTTTATTTGATTAATGAGAAGGTGCTGGTGATAAAGTTATTTTTATACATTTTTCCCTAGGTCTTGGCCTTTCTTCATAGCCTCTTCATTTCCAACAGCTTGACCGTGGAGCTCACACAGGATTTCCTCCCATATAAACAGCAACTCCAGCTCAGTTTACAGAATGTGAGTTTACATGTGGGTTTCTTCACCTGTCTCTGCATTCCAATTGGATTTCAGCTCTAATATCTTGACCTTGGAGTTCTAGGTTATTACATCCCAGATAATTTGTCAGGACAGACTGGTATGGATCACAAATGTTTTAGTGTACTAGATTGTTCTTACTCTTCCAGTTTCAGCTCTTCCCTGTGTTTGAGGCTGACCATTGTTCAAACCCACCCTTCTACCCACTGACGTGTCTATCTATCCAATATTTATTAAATGTTGCTAGTTTGTTATATCTCTCCCAGATCAGAAACCACCTATGCGCTTTTTAAAGCACAGGTCTTATGCTCCTTCCCTGCTAGTTAGTCAGGACACTCTCTTTGTAGGTTTTATTACCACAAATGCCCATTTTCCCCTCTTTTCCTTTTCTCACTACTTTTCTCATTACATTACTAGAGTTGAATAAATTATTTTTAAAGGTTGTCTGCACCTTCTTTCCCATGCTGTTTCTTTTTTTTTTTTTTTTGCGGTACGCGGGCCTCTCACTGTTGTGGCCTCTCCCATTGCGGAGCACAGGCTCCGGACGCGCAGGCTCAGAGGCCATGGCTCACGAGCCTAGCTGCTCCACGGCACGTGCGATCTTCCCAGACCGGGGCACGAACCCGTGTCCCCTGCATTGGCAGGCAGACTCTCAACCACTGCGCCACCAGAGAAGCCCATCCCATGCTGTTTCTTATAGATGGGCATAGGCACACCCTTCCCTTCCTTGTCACATATATTATTTTTCTCATTTACTTATTTAACCCACATTTAACAAATACTTAGGTATGTAATGAACATATACTCTGTGCCAGACATTGTAAAATGCACTGGACATACCATAATGAGGCATGTTAGTTTTTGCCTTCAAGGAATATATAGTCTCTTGGAGCCGAGAGATATAAACAGAGATATATCATAATTACTTATGAAAAGTGCTAAAATACAGTTAAGACCAAAAAAGTTAAAGCATAGAGAGTGGAATAATTGACTATCTGGTACAGTAAAAGAAGGCATCACTGAGTTAGTGACTTTGGACTTGTTACATTGCATAAAATTTATAGTTGTATTTTTAGATGGAAACGGTAAGTTGAAGTGGAAATAAACTTTACTTGGTTGTTTAGGAGAATGCTGATTTACAGGTATTGTTAATTGTTGTTTTTCTTTCTGGGTACTGTCTTTCACCAGAATGTGAGCGCCCCTCTCTTCTGCTGATTTACAAAATATTCCTATAACCAGGAATATTTAGTTGTGTACTTTTAAATATATTACTTCTTAACATTAGCTTTTGCTATTCATGGGCATGAAAACATAGGTTTTCCATTAACCTATGTTCAAAGAGAGCACCCTGTCATATCCTTTATTCTAATGGCCTGGATTTGATTCAGAGTCAAGTAGGCAGTAGCTTTACTTGAGGCAGAATGTAGAAGTTGCCGTGATAATATTATCTTTGGGAACCTTCTTTATAGCCTCCCTTTTCGTAAGGCAGGGGTCAGTCTGATGCTCAGAATTCTTAGAGCCTTTATTTATTGGAGACTTTTGTCATTTTCATTAGAAAATGTCTCCCAGATGTGGTTTTATGGGTACATTGGTATTTATGTTTCCCTCTCCCATTTAGACTTTAGTACTGTTAAACCCCACTAAACTGTTTTCTAATTACTATGCCATTCAACATTTGTTTTTTTGCTATGTTGTAGCACATGGTGAAAGCCAAGAAAACTCTGCACTGGGTCTCTGACCAGTGAATGCTTATTCATCATGATGGTGATGATGATAATGATTATGATGATAATGTCTTACAGACAAGAAATCATTTCTCCAGTACCCGAGAAGAGATGGAAGAACTTAAGAAAAGGATGAAAGAAGCTCCACAGACATGCAAACTTCCAGGACAGCCAACCATCGAAGGCTATCTCTATACACAAGAGAAATGTATGTGGGAATACAGGGATAGCTACTGGGTTTCAGTAGGCTGACACCAGCTGCCACTTGGCTTCTCCAAACTCCAGGCACCCATATAGTTCATAGACCCCTGCCAGCTATACCTATTTGGAGAGTAGTGTGGGAACAGAGAAAACAAAAAGGAAGGAGAAATTGGAGGAGGAGGTTAAGGATTTGTCTTACAAAGGCTGTGGGATGATAAGACCTAAGGTTTTCTCTGAGATTCAAAATGGGGATTGTTAATTGCTTAATCCTTTCAATGACTCTTTGGGGCTAAAAGGGAGGTAGGAGAAAGGAGACATAAAATAATACTTATTATACCTACTATATTCCAGGCATGGTGTTAAGTGCTTTAAATATACTACCTCATGAAATCTTTGAAACCACCTTATCATACCCATTTTACACATGAAGCCACCGAGGCTTAGAGAGATCACTAGTTGAAAGTCACCCAACTATCATGTATCAGGGCTAAGTGTAAATTCAGGTTTGGGAAATGCCAAAACCTATGCTCCTACAGCTATACCCTATACCTTCCACTGCCTTAGGATGATAAACTTGCCCTTAAAGCACTACACAACCATTGCGATTTCAGTGAGCAACACAGTTGTTCATTGCTAACCAAGGAAAATGGGTTAACTTATCTGGTCACTGAATATCGCAGAGGGTTCAAGCTTTTCTACCTCCTAAATAACATTATGTAAACCTGTATGTGCTATTTGATTTTCCTTTTGAACTATGACCCAATGTCCCCAAAGCCTGTGATTTCATTCCCTGACCAGAATTATTCTACCTGGTGAGTAGGCAAATGAGACTACCCAGAGGTTACCAGTGGCAAAACCCACTGAAATCCACAAAACATGGTATTTCAGCAGTGATATTATCATGCTTTTCATCCCTTAGAGCAACTCACTTTGATGGTTTTCAAAGATGTGTTCTTCTATTTGTCAGGTTCATCTCTTCAACTCTCCATTGCAGGATCTCTCAGTCTCAGTGGTATTGACATTTCAGGCTGGCTAATTCTTTGTTTCGAGCAGTTATCCTATGCATTATAAGGTGTTTAGAAGCATCTATAGCCTCTCCCCACTTTATTCTAATAGCACTTCCCAGGTGTGATAACCAAAAATGTCTCTAGACATTGCCAAATGTCCCCTGGGAGGCAAAATTGCCCCTACTTGAGAACCACTGTTATATTATAAGAGAGGCACAGAGTAATGAGTATGTAATCTTGGCTCTAATATCAACTAACTATGTGATCCTTCTACGCCCCAGTTTTCTAATTTGTTAAATGGATATGACATTCCTACTCAGTTGAATGTACGCTTACTAAGAATCCTTTTTGCCAAACAATATGCAATGCATTGGGGGTACAAAAAATGGATCAAGCTTGGTTTTTGCCCTCAAGAAGTTCACAGTCTGATTAAGACACAAGTATATCGAGAACTATAATGAAATGTGTTGAGCACTGCATTTGGGGCATATATCTAAGGGCTTCACTGAGGAAGTGATATATGAACTGAAACTTGAATTATGACTGGGAGTTTGACAGGTAAAGAAAATGGCAAAGAAAATTCCAGGTGTATACCACTGCATGAATAAAGGCACAGAGGTGTGTGAGGTTATAGTTTGTTTGTAGGGTCTTGGTTTTACAAGGACAGTCCTGGTTTATACTTGTTGTCCTGATATAATTAGTGATAGTGCCTTATTCACTCTTAAGTATGTCTTGAACTTGGTCTATATATTATATTGCCACCTATTTTTTTGGTAACTGAATATAATTCCATGAGACAAGAGCATAGAGGTGAGGGTGGCAAAAGACAAAGTTGGAAAGGTAAATACGATCACATTATAAAAGGCTTTGTGAGCCAACCTAAGGAGTTTGGAGAGAGTGGGAAAGCCATGGGTGGTTTATAATAAAAAGAATGATATAAATAAACCTATAATTAAAAAAATATTTCTCTAACAAAAGAGTAGAGAATGGGCTAGAAAGGAGTGATCACAGATAGGGGAAACCAAAGAGAAGGCCACTGAAAGAATTAATTGGAGAAATAGTGAATTTTTGTTTTGTTTGAAATAGCTCATAAAACATTTTTTAAAAAGTCAGAAATAGGGTCCTGAATGAATTCAGTTCTGAAAGGGGTGAAAGGAGAGACATGTAGGGGATTGAAGGGCAGGTTACAGGGAAGGAGGAGCAGAAGATTACAGATGTTTCCAGATCATACAATAGGATATATAATGGGAGCATTCACAGGGAACATGGCAAGGAGAGTGGTTTGGAGCAAGCCAGAGCAGATGTGGAAAGCAGTTGATGATGATTAGGTTATCCATCTGTGTAGTGGGCAAGTGGTACTGCACGGCTGGAGCTCAGGGGAAAAGTAGCACTAGATCTGGATCATGACCATGAAGAATAATCTGTACACAGCTTCTGTCTTAGGGGTGGACTGACCATGAAGACAAAATACTTATTCTATCAGCTCACTGTTGCCTATCTTTGTAGGGGCTTTGGGAATATCCTGGGTGAAATACTACTGCCAATATGAGAAAGAGACCAAAACGCTCACCATGACACCTATGGAGCAGAAGCCAGGTGCTAAGCAGCAGGTCAGTTCTTTTATGGGCCACATTTTTTTGAAATACATCTGTGACTGCATCTCAGAAAAGAGTATATGTTGACTTTGTGTCAAAGAATCAAGTCCACCACTGTTGTGTGAAGCCATGACTTCATATGTTCTTTGTGGCCTAAGTTTGCATTGGGCCAGATACTACTCAGTTGAGTGAAAAATCTGTGTTAATGATTCTAGGCCTTCTGAAAGTGCCTGTACTCTTTTAGATCATTATTACAAGAGTCTATCACATTGTACAAAGAAAATTTGCAAAAAAATATGGTTAAATTGGAGGAGAGTATTACTTGCTTTTAAGAAGGCTCTACTATAGGATTCCTTTAAATAGTTAAGACTTTAAAATACAAAACATTTTCCAAAATTCCTTTTTTCAAGGAGTATTCTGTTGCCTAAAGTTGGAATAATCTATACCCCACATTGTATGTAATGCTCAAATATCTTTAAACAGTTAATGCATCTTCTTCTGCCCTCCAAACTTTCCCCTACTCTCCAAAATGGCAAGATGAGTTTAACACACTGAGAAGATAGTTCACTAACCTGGAGGAACCTGATCTTATATATATATATGTTATATTATGTTATACATTATATATTATTTTTTATGTATGACCACCCAGCTAAAAAAATTATTCTGTTATCTCACTTTTGCCTATCTTGGTAGGGGCTTTGGGAACACATGCACACACACACACACACACACATACACACACACGCACACATGTACACACACCTGAAGGTTTCTTAAGATAAAAGCTGATAGACTGACTCTTCATATTCTAAAAGTAGTTAAGTGTGTCCCTTTAACTGTTTCTCAGACAGGGTCTTAGGGCATATTTTTAAGGATTTCCCTTATTTACAAATTGTTTATAAAGTGAAAAAAAGATTTACTTGTTAGCATTGAAAGTTGTGGTGCATGAAGACCCAATTTCGATAGGCAGGAATTTGGAGACTTTTTCTCCGTTGCTGGTGCTTTCCATGGAAGATCTCTCTTATGTGGCTTATTCATAGGAAATTAGTGATGATTGAGATTTGGTGGCAGACTGTTGAAAAACTGCTTTTCTTTTTTGTCATTAACCACAAGTTTTGCCACTCTGCTTTGAATGTGGATTAGACATGGGATGCACCTCTAACAGAGCATACCATATTGGGTCTCCACAACCCTCATCCATGTTTCTATGCGGGCCAGTTATTCATCCATGAATCCAAAACTCTCTTTAGTTTCCAGTCTGCCAATTGCCAAAGAACCTTTCAACGTGGTTCCAATAAATTGTGCTGTAGCACAGAATTTGTCCCATTTCTGTCAGAACTTAGCTTATGTATCTGACTGGCAAGTGCTTTTAAGTAACACTGTCCTGTAGTCTCTTTCTTTTCTTTTTCTACACACATTACTTTCCAAACTTTGGACTTCAAAGTTCCTTTCTTAGGCAGGTCCTACTGCAAAGCTGAGGCCAGAGGCAGCAGATACCACGTTCATAGGTTCTTAGCAGATGAGAGCAAGCCCTTCTTTTAGTTATTCTTTCCCCCTGCCCTTTTAATTGAGTGGCTACTTGCAAAACTGCAGTAAGTGTCAGCCTAAGCAATTTAAATATGGGACTCTTTATGGAATGGAAAGAGGAACTTGCTTGACCATTTACAGCAAAGGGGAGGTGGAAGTAGTTACTTTAATTTACATAAACTGAATTGGAGATGGTTTCTTCTTATCATTTCTCTCAGTTCCTTTTACTAGTTTGTGTTTTAGAAAGGTAAATAATACAAATAAGTGAGACTATAATAATGATAACACCATAAAAGCCACTATTTATTCAATGTTTGCTGTTCACCAGGCTCTGAGCTAGACATTTGCTGCCATGGGCCATTTACTTTCTCAGCAGCACTGTGAAGTATCATTAACCCAATTTGGAGTTGGAAGAATTAGCTCTCTTTCTGACTGTGATACTTACAAGTGTACTCTAGTAGTTCAGCTTATCAACTTCCATTTGGGTTGTACTGCTTACTTTACAGAGCACAATCCCAAATACTATTTTATAAGATTCTCATCCCTTCCCTTTCAGGTAGTTGTAAGAGGCAAGAGAGCTACATTTTGAATCACAATAACTAGTTTTACCTATTTATTCATTTACTTATTCCTTCATTCATTCTTCATATCAAATATTTTTCCCTTCCAGTTATACTGAGATATAACTGACATACAGCACTGTATAAGTTTAAGGTGTACAGCATAATGATCTGACTTACATACAATATGAAAGTATTATCACAATAAGTTCAGTGAACACCCATTGTCTTATACAGGTACAAAATTAAAGAAAATTTTTTTTTCTTGTAATGAGTACTCTTAGGATTTACTCTCTTTACAATTTTCATATATAACATACAGAAGTGTTAATTATATTAATCATGTTATACATAACATCCCTAGTATTTACTTATCTTACGATGGGAAATTAGTACCTTTAGATGCCTTCGTCCAATTCCCTATTCCCCCAGCTTCCACCTCTGGTAAGCACAAATCCAATCTCTGTTTTCTATGAGTTACTTTGTTTATTTGTTTGTTTATCAAGTATAATTGACCTGTAACACAATGTTAGTTCCTGATGAACAACATAGTGATTTGGGATTTCTATGTATTATAAAAGGATCACCATGATAAGTCTAGTTATTCTGTCACCATATAAAGATAGTACATAATTATTGATTATATTCTCCATACTGTACATTTCATACCCGTGATTCATTTATTTTGTAACTGGAAATTTATACCTCTTAACCTTTCTCACCTATTTTTCACATCCTGCCCCCCCTTTCCCTCTGGCATCCACCTGTTTGTTCTCTGTACCTATGATTCTATTTCTGTTTCATTATGTTGGTTCATTTGTTTTGTTTTTTGGATTTAACATATAAGTGAAATCATATGGTATTTGTCTTTGTCTGACTTGTTTCACTTATCATAATACTCTCGAGGTCCATCCATGTTGACGCAAATGGCAAGATTTCATTCCCTTGTATGGCTGAGTAATATTCCATGGTTTTTATATACCACATGTTTTTTAATCCATTTATCTACTCGTGTGCACTTAGATTGCTTCCATATCTTGGCTATTGTAAGTAATGCTCAACATAGGGGTGCATATATCTTTTCTAATTAGTGTGTTTGTTTTCTTCCGACAAATACCCAGGAGTGGAATTGCTGGATCATATGGAAGCTTTATGTTTAAATTTTTGAGGAATCTCCATACTGTTTCCCACAGTCGCTGCACCAATTTAAATTCCCACCAAGAGTGTACTAGGGTTTCCTTTCCTCTACATCCTCACCAATATTTGTTATTTGTGGTCTTTTTGATGATAGCCATTCAGTCAGATGTGAGGTGACATCTCATTGTGGTTTTGATTTGCATTTCCCCAATGATCAGCGATGCTAAGCATCTTTTAATGTTCCTGTTGGCCATTTGTTTGTCTTCTTTCAAAAAATTCAGGCCCTCTGTCTATTCTTTAAATAGTTTTTTTTTAACTTTGAGTTTTATGAGTTCTCTGTATATTTTGGATATTAACCCTGTATCAGATATATCATTTACAAATATTGTCTCCCATTCAGTAGGTGGCCTTTTCATTTTGTTTATAGTTTCCTTCGCTGTGCAAAAGCTTTTTAGGTTGAAGAAATCCCATTTGTTTATTTTTGCTGTTGTTGCCCTTGCCTGAGAAGACAGATCCAATAAAATATTGCTAAGCCTGATGTCACAGAGAGAACTGCCTATGTTTTCTTCTAGGAGTTTTATGCTTTCAAATCCTACACTTAAGTCTTTAATTCATTTTGAGTTTATTTTTGTATATGATGTGAGAAAGTAGTCCAGTTTGATTCTTTTGCATGTAGCTGTCTAGTTTCCCAACATCATTTATTGAAGAGACTGTCTTTTCCCCATTGTATAGTCTTGCATCCTTTGTCATAGATTAATGGACTACATAAGTGTGGGTTCATTATTGGTCTCTCTGTTTTGTTGCATTGATTTATGTGTCTGTTTTTGTGCCAGAACAATAATGTTTTGATTACTGTATCTTTGTAGTATAGTTTGAAATCAGGGAGCATGTTAACTTCAGCTTTGTTCATCCTTCTCAAGATTGTTTTGGCTACTCAGGGTTCCTGCATTTACATACAGATATTAGAATTACGTGTTCTAGTTCTGTGAAAAATGCCATTGCTAGTTTTATAGTGATTACATAGAATCTGTAGATTACCTTGGGTAGTACGGTCATTTTAACAATGTTAATTCTTCTAATCCACAAGCATGGAGTATCTTTACATTTGTTTGTATCATCTTCAGTTTCTTTCATTAGCATCTTATAGTTTTCTGAGTACAGGCATTTTACCTCCTTAGATTATTCCTAGGTATTTTATTTTTTTATGAGATTATAAATGGGATTATTTTATTAATTTCTCTTTCTGATAGTTTGTTGTCAGTGTGTACAAATGCCACAGATTTCTGTATATTAATTTTGTATCCTGCAACTTTACTGAATTCTTCAATGAGTTCTAATAGTTTTTTTGGTAGCATCTTTAGGATTTTGTATATGTGGTATCATGTCATCTGCAAACATTGACACTTTTACTTCTTCCTTTCCAATTAGGATTTGTTTTCTTTTTTCCTTGTCTGATTGCTGTGGCCTGCAATGCCAATACTATGTTCATTAAAACTGGTAAGAGTGGGTATCCTTGTTTTGTTTCTGGTCGTAGAGGAAATGCTTTCAGCTTTGCACCATTGACTATGATGTTAGCTGTGGGCTCATCATATTTGACCTTTATTACGTTGAGGCATGTTCCCTGTATATCAATTTTGTTAAGAATTTTTTTTATCATAATGGATGTTGCATTTTGTCAAAAGCTCTTTCTGCATCTCTTGAGATGATCATATGATTTTTTAGTCTTCAGTTTATTAAGTGGTGTATCACATTGATTTGTGGATATTGAACCATCCTTGCATCCCTGGGGTAAATCCCACTTGATTATGGTATATGATCCTTTTAATGTACTGTTGAATTGGCTTTCCTAAAGTTTTGTTGAGGATTTTTTTCATGTATGTTCATCAGTGATATTGGCCTGTAATTTTCTGTTTTCGTGTTGTCTTTGTCTGATTTTGATATCAAGGTGATGCAGGCCTCACAGAATAAATTCAGAAGTGTATTGCCACTATAATTTTTTGAAATAGTTTGAGAGGAATAGGTGTTAGTCTTCTTTAAATGTTTGGTAGAATTCACCTGTGAAGCCATCTGGTTCTGTACTTTTGTGTGTTGGGAGTATTTCTTTTAATTACTCATTCAGTTTCATTACTGGTAATTGGTCTGTTTGTATTTTCTATTTCTTCTTGATTCAGTTTTGGAAGGTTGTACATTTATCTCTAGGAATTTCTCTTAGGTTGTCCATTTTATTGGTGTTTGATTGATCATAGTAATCGCTTATGATCCTTGGTATTTCTGTGCTGTTGGTTGTAACTTCTTTTTTATTTCTGATTTTATTGATTTGGGCCCTCTCTCTTTTTTCTCAATGACTCTGGGTAAAGATTTATCAATTTTGTTTATGTTTTCAACCATCTCTTAATTTAATCTATCTTTTCTAGTTTTTTGTTTTTTAGTCTCTATTTCATTTATTTCTGCTCTGATCTTATGATTTCTTTTCTTGTAGTGACACTGGCTTTTGTTTGTTCTTCTAGTTACTTTATGTGTAAGGTCACGTTGTTTATTTGAGATTTTTCTTGTTTCCTGAGATAGGCTTGTATTGGTGTAACATTCACTTTTAGAATTGCTTTTGTTGCATTCCACAAATTTTGGATTGTTTTGTTTTCATTTTCATTTGTCTCCAAGTATTTTTGATTTCCTCTTTGATTTCTTCAGTGATCCTTTGGTTGTTTGGTAACACAGTGTTTATCCTCTACATGTTTATAGGTTTTTTTGCAGTTTTTTTCTTGTAGTTGATTTCTAGTCATAGTGTTGTGGTTAGAAAAGATACTTGATATGATTTCTATCTCCTTAAATTTACCGACACTTGTTTTGCATCCTAGCTTGTGATCTATCCTGGAGAGTGTTATGTGCACTTGAAAAGAATGTATATTCTGCAGCTAGCTTTTGAATAGAATGTCTTATATATAAAAAGAGGCCCCTCTTTTGGTGGGGCCTACTATTATGGGCAAACTGGTGGGCAACCCCCCGTGGTTGGTTGCCAGGCCCTGCCTACTGCTGAAGCTACCACCTGCTGGTGGGCTGGTCTGCATTCCATTGCAGTTGGCTGTGGGGCCCAGGGAGTCCTGGAACTGGTTATTTCCCCATGGTAGTTTAGGCTGTGTCCTGGTCCTTACCCACTGGTGGGCTTGGCCAGGTCACTGGTTGGCTTCTTGTGAAGCCCAAAGGAAGGGTCCCAGAGCAGGTGTCAAGCTGCTGCTGGGTCAAGCAGGGGTCTAAGGACTGGTGTCAGCCTGCTGTTTGGTGGGGCTGGATCCTGGGTAAGCTGGCTGTGGGGCACAGTATGTCTCAAAGCTGGTTTCAGCACACAGCTGGGCAGTGTTGGAGCCCATTGTATCCTGGGGCTGTTGCCTGCCTGCTCCAGAGTAAGGCCAGTGCCTGGAGCTTTTGCCCACTTACTGGTGAGCAGGGCTGAGCCCTGTGCTCTCTGTTAGATGACACTGGGTCCTGGAATGGCTGGGTAGTCCAGGGGGACCTATTGCTGCTGCTAGCCTGATGGTGGATGGGGCTGTTTCCCTCTGTGGCTGGACTAGCATGTCCTAGGACTTTTTCCAACTAGCTGGTGGGTGGGGCCAGGTCTGACATTAATAAGCTACAAGGGGAACTCCAAAATGGTGCTCCTCAAAATGGCTGCCACCAGTGTCTATGTCCCTAGGGTGAGTTCCAGTTGTCTCCTGTCTCTCTGGGAGGGTCTCTAATACCAGCAGGTTGATTTGACCCAGGCCCCTTTCAAATTACTGCTTTTGTCCTGGTTCTCAGAGCAGGTGAGATTTTGTGTGCACCCTATAAGAATAGAGTGTCTATTTCCTATAGCCCTCTGGCCCTCCTGAAAGGAAGCCCTGGCTTTCAAAGCCAGATGTTCTGAGGCCTTGTCTTCCCAGGTCAGGACCCCCTGACTAGGAATCCCATATGGGGGTCAGTTTATCCCTTGCCCCTTAGGGATAAACTCTGCGATTGTAATTATCTTCCTGTTTGTGGATCATGTACCCAGGGGTGTGCGCCTTGACTATACCATGTCTGTGCCCCTCCTACTTGTCTAGTTGTGGTTCCTTCCTTATACCTTTAGCTGTAGAAGATCTTTTCTGCTAGTCTTCAGGTGATTCTCATCATTGATCATCGCTCCGTAAATAGTTGTAATATTGGTGTGCACATGGGAGGAAGTGAGCTAAGGGTCATCCTACTCCACCTCTTGGACACTCTTGTCTCAAGAACTAGTCTTAAGTCCTAGTTCTGTGGCCTAGTAAATTGTGATCTTGAGTAAATTACTTAATGTTGCTCAGTATCATTTTTCTCAGAAAAAATGGCAAGGATGATAATGTAGTTTATATTTATTGAGCACTAACTCTTTACTAGGTACTAGAGATATAAAGATAAATAAGACACTGCCCACATCCTTGAGGAGATCTCAGTCAAGTGGGGAAATCAGACATGAAAAAAAAAAGCTTTAATACAATGCAGAAAACACATAGCAGACAGTATATGGTATTGGGGAAGGATTTTTGAGGAAATGAAAGCTGAACTACAAGTTGCAGAACAAGTTAAGAGTTTAGCCAGTCAAAGAATATAGATAAAGTCAATTTGGGTGGAGGAAACAGTATATGCAAAGTTGGAGTCATGAAAGAGCATGATACATGTGTGAAATAAGAGTACTTTTGCACTGATGGGACATAAACTAGATGACGGTGTCTGGAGGTGAACCTGGAGTGGGGGGCAGGGTGTTGTCCCCCAAGCTTTGACATCACCTCACCAAATCTGAAGGAGTTGAGAGTTTAAAGAAGGAGGGTGAGTACACGATACTGTTAATTACTCTCATCTTGCAAGGCTAACAGTGCTTGATATCCTAAGTGTTGGGGTTGGGAAGGCAGATTGAAAGGTAAATATAGAGTTTTGTTTCTATAGTGCAGGAACAGGTAAAAGGATAGACCTGCAAAGGGCTTGAGTGTGACAATGAGAGGGAAGTACTGGATGATCAGCTTTATGGACCAGTTTGGATGGTATAGTGCTTAGGCAGTATTTCTGAATTCGAGACAGCAAGGTGGGTAGTATTATTCCTATTTAATAGGTTGTGAAGTTTATATTCAGAGAGGAAGAATATTTACTCTGGGCCACATAGCTAGTAAATTGCATAACTGAAACAAGACCCAAGGTTTTAAACTTCTTAGTTTATTGCTATTTCTGCTATATCGACTTGGGTGACTTCGGGTAAGCCATTTTACCTCTCTGCGGTTCACTTCCCTCTGAATGTTGTTATTGAAGAAAAGTGGTTTAAAAATACCTAGCATAATATGTGGCACATAGTAGGTGATCCATAAACATTACTTCTCTTTCCTATACCCCACTGTCTCTGTTGAGATAATAGAAGGGAACTGAACTATGTTGGGATTTGGGGAATTTTAATCTGTGGACACAGTGGATTTCTATGGCCTTGTTACATGACCACAAGACAGATGGGCCACACTATCCTGCACATATGAAATACCAAATGCCACCTTGACTATTACACAAATATGCCTATTTTCCCTACTCCTGCCCTATCTTTGGAGATATTGCTTTTGTAATTCCCATCATCTTAAAGACTCTGGAAGTGGGGAACCAAAAATATTTTTCTTCCCCTCTTCTATCTGCCACTTTAATGCAAGGAAGATGCAGAAAGCCACTTACTCATTGCAAACTCCCTACCTAGAAGCCTCACGAAATTTTATTTTGTACATTTATTTTGTACACTTTGGGCAGTGCATTTCTCCTGAATTCCCCTTTACATGTTGTATAATGAGTTTCCTATTTAATATATCATGCTTGGAAAAGAGCAAGGGCTTATCCTGAGCATTTTCTCCTGAACTCAGCCATTGATTTTTGGAGCAGAGAGAAACCATCTGCCACCTTGCTGCAACTACCATTTGAGGGGACAAGCTTCTCAGTGAGGCTAAACATTGTTCCCGCTGCCCTGAGAGATGCCTTCCAAGTGACACTGAGAACGCTGCAGTAGGCAGAAGAAGCTTCTATGTATTTTTTTTCAAGCTGGCTATTAATCCTTTTCTTATATCAGGGACCCTTGGACTTAACCCTGAAGTACTGCGTGAGAAGGAAGACGGAGTCTATCGACAAGAGATTCTGTTTTGATATAGAAACTAATGAAAGGTAAGCTGTGCTGATATGAATTGACAATGTCCCCATGTGCCAGATGCTGAGCCTGGGTAGGTATTTTATTTTCCTCTGTCATCTCTCGTTGATAAAAATGAGCAAAATTATTCATGACATCATTGTCTTGGCTCTTCTGGCTGCCCTTTCAGGGATCCCTGTTAGAGCTGGCCCAGAGCTAGTTCTCTCTATTCAAGGTTCAGTCAGCTTTGCCTCACTTGCTTTAGGCAGAAGTTACTCCTAGGATTTAATTTGCTATTATATATGCAAAAGGTCAACATTTGGTGATGCTACAAAAGGACAGGGTAACAAAACTCATTCTTTTTTATTTCTTAATATACAAGAACAAATGAATTGGAACACATATTTAAGGGGAGGTAGATTGGATGGAGGGTGGTAGTGGTATTGGGGAGTCTTTTTTCCCCATTTGGTACAAATATGATACAGATTTTCCTACTTTGCAGATATTTATGTAAAGTGGAAATAGTTTGATTATCAACTTTCTGGTTTCAGCAAAAGCTTGCAAACTTTGGACTTCGTTGCATTTGTTTCTCTCCAGTGCCCTCTTTTTTGTTTTTTTAACCTGGGCAATTTTATCAGAGGGAAATTTAACTGTTAAATTTTAAAATGAGAATATTTGGAGTTACTTTGGAAAAAGGCATGTTATATAGTTGGGAGGTTGATCCAAAATTCAGTGAGTAAATGTGTTGATTTTATTTCAGTCCATTATTTCCATGTATTAGGCACTAAGTAATACAGTAGAATTTAACAAAATGATCAGATTGCTAGAAAGGAACTTGAAGGTTGAATTACAATATCATATGAACAAAACTATTAGTGACTGGAGTCATACAGATCAGATTAAGAAAATAAGCCATTTTTTTTGTCTGGGAATAAGTAACTATTAGTCCATTTCCCCATTTTAAATTTCTGTTTGTGGAAGGGCAAGCTGGGGAGAAGTTGAGAGAGTGGCATGGACATATATACACTACCAAATGTAAAATGTAGATAGCTAGTGGGAAGCAGCCATATAGCACAGGGAGATCAGCTCAGTGCTTTGTGACCACCTAGAGGGGTGGGATAGGGAGGGTGGGAGGGAGACGCAAGAGGGAGGGGATATGGGGATATATGTATACGTATATCAGATTCACTTTGTTACACAGCAGAAACTAACACAACATTGTAAAGCAACTGTACTCCAATAAAGATGTTAAAAAAAATCTGTTTGTGAATCTATATGCATTCTTTGTTAAGCATGGATGGTCCTGGACTTCCCTGGTGGCACAGTGGTTAAGAATCTACCTGCCAATGCAGGGGACACAGGTTCAAGCCCCGGTCCAGGAAAAGCCCACATGCCACGGAACAACTAAGCCCGTGTGCTACAACTCCTCAACCTGCGTACCACAGCTACTGAAGCCCGTGTTCCTAGAGCCCCTGTTCCACAACAATAGAAGCCACCACAATGAGAAGCCCACGCACTGCAACAAAGCATAGCCCCCGCTCACCGCAACTAGAGAAAGCCCACTGCGCAGCAACAAAGACCCAACACAGCCAAAAAAAAAAAAAGAATGGATGGTCTCAATCAAAGATGGCTGTAATTGTAAACATTGTTACTGATAACCAAAAGGCTGTCACTCATTTCCCCCACAGCTTCAGGCCCAGTAGGAAGGGGAAAGTGACTGTTGACTGTCTTCTTTTCATGAACATTTAGTGTCTTTGGCTCTGCAGCATCAATGTACATAAACGAAATAAAAATTTTCTGTGTCTAGTTCCATTCTGTTTCACTTTTCAGCTTAAATTTGCCACCCACTTGCAAGTAATATTGCCATAGACTCAAAGCATTTGCAAACAGTTTGGCACTAAGGTTACGGACTAAGACCAACTCATCTTTATATATCTTGCATCTATTCCTGTGTATAGCTCATGTTAGATACTGAATTTGGTATTCATTTTTAAATGTGTTTTTCCCTAACCAAAAATGCTGAGGAATTCTGAGAATAGAACCCAGGAATTAAAGTTTCAATGTATCTATGATTTTACTTGCCACATCTAGGGCATTTTATTTTTATTTATTTATTTATTTTAAATGTTATTTTATTTTTTTTTCTTAACATCTTTATTGGAGTATAATTGCTTTACAATGGTGTGCTAGTTTCTGCTTTATAACACAGTGATTCAGATACACATATACATATGTTCCCATATCTTTTCCCTCTTGCATCTCCCTCCCTCCCACCCTCCCTACCCCACCCCTCTAGGTGGTCACAAACCACCGACTTGATCTCCCTGTGCTATGCGGCTGCTTCCCAGTAGCTATCTATTTTATGTTTGGTAGTGTATATATGTCCATGCCACTCTCTCACTTTGTCACAACTTACCCTTCCCCCTCCCCATATCCTCAAGTCCATTCTATAGTAGGTCTGTGTCTTTATTCCCATCTTACCCCTAGGTTCTTCATGACCATTTTTTTCTTAGATTCCATATATATGAGTTAGCATAAAGTATTTGTTTTTCTCTTTCTGACTTACCTCACTCTGTATGACAGACTCTAGGTCCATCCACCTCACTACAAATATCTCAATTTTGTTTCTTTTTATGGCTGAGTAATATTCCATTGTATGTATGTGCCACATCATCTTTATACATTCATCCAGTGATGGACACTTAGGTTGCTTCCATGTCCTGGCTATAGTAAATAGACCTACAATGAACATTTTGGTACATAAAGTTTTGAATTATGGTTTGCTCAGGGTATATGCCCAGTAATGGGATTGCTGGGTCGTATGCTAGTTCTATTTTTAGCTTTTTAAGGAACCTCCATACTGTTCTCCATAGTGGCTGTACCAATTCACATTCCCACCAGCAGTGCAAGAGTGGTCCCTTTTCTCCACACCCTCTCCAGCATTTATTGTTTCTAGATTTTTTAATGATGGCCATCCTGACTGGTGTGAGATGATATCTAATTGTACTTTTGATTTGCATTTCTCTAATGATTAATGATGTTGAGCATTCTTTCATGTGTTTGTTGCCAATCTGTATATCTTCTTTGGGGAAATGTCTATTTAGGTCTTCTGCCCATTTTTGGATTGGATTGTTTCTATTTTTGTTATTGAGCTGCATGTGCTGCTTGTAAATGTTGGAAATTAATCCTTTGTCAGCTGCTTCATTTGCAAATATTTTCTCCCATTCTGAGGACTGTCTTTTGGTCTGGTTTATGATTTCCTTTGCTGTGCAACAGCTTTTAAGTTTCATTAGGTCCCATTTGTTTATGTTTGTTTTTATTTCCATTTCTCTAGGAGGTGGGTCAAAAAGGATCTTGCGTGATTTATGTCATAGAGTGTTCTGCCTATGTTTTGCTCTAAGAGTTTGACAGTGCATGGCCTTACATTTAGGTCTTTAATCCATTTGAGTTTATTTTTGTGTATGGTGTTAAGGGGTCTTCTAATTTCATACTTTTACATGTACCTGTCCAGTTTTCCAGCACCACTTATTGAAGAGGCTGTCTTTTCCCCACTGTATATTCTTGCTTCCTTTATCAAACATGAGGTGACCATATGTGCGGGGTTTATCTCTGGGCTTTCTATCCTGTTCCATTGATCTATATTTCTGTTTTTGTGCAAGTACCATACTGTCTTGATTACTGTAGCTTTGTAGTATAGTCTGAATTCAGGGAGCCTGATTCCTCCATCTCAATTTTTCTTTCTCAAGATTGCTTTGGCTACTCGGAGTTATTTGTGTTTTCATACAAATTGTGAAATTCTTTGTTCCAGTTCTGTGAAAAATGCCAGTGGTAGTTTGATTGGGATTTCATTGAATCTGTAGAAGATTGCTTCGGGTAGTAGAGTCATTTTCACAATGTTGATTCTTCCAATCCAAGAACATGGTATATCTCTCCATCTATTTGTATCATCTTTAATTTCTTTCATCAGCATCTTATAATTTTCTGCATACAGGTCTTTTTTCTCCTTAGGCAGGTTTATTCCTAGATATTTTATTCTTTTTGTTGCAATGGTAAATGGGAGTGTTTTCTTAATTTCACTTTCAGATTTGTCTTCATTAGTGTATAGGATTGCCAGAGATTTCTGTGCATTAATGTTGTATCCTGCTACTTTGCCAGATTCATTGATTAGCTCTAGTAGTTTTCTGGTAGCATCTTTAGGATTCTCTATGTATTGTATTATGTCATCTGTAAACAGTGAAAAGTTTACTTCTTCTTTTCCCATTTGGATTCCTTTTATTTCTTTTTCTTCTCTGATTGCTGTGGCTAAAACTTCCAAAACTATGTTGAATAATAGTGGTGAGAGTGGGCAACCTTGTCTTGTTCCTGATCTTAGTGGAAATGCTTTCAGTTTTTCACCATTGAGGACGATGTTGCCTGTGGGTTTGTCATATATGGCCTTTATTTTGTTGATGAAAGTTCCTTCTATGCCTACTTTCTGCAGTGTTTTTTTTTATCATAAATGGGTGTTGAATTTTGTCAAAAGCTTTCTCTGCATCTATTGAGATGATCATATGGTTTTTCTCCTTTAGTTTGTTAATATGGTGTATCACGTTGATTGATTTGCGTATATTGAAGAATCCTTGCTTTCCTGGAATAAACCCCACTTGATCATGGTTTCTGATCCTTTTAATGGATCAGTCCAAGAAGAAGATATAACAATTGTAAATATTTATGAACCCAACATAGGAGCACCTCAATACATAAGGCAAATACTAACTGACATAAAAGGGGAAATTGACAGTAACACAATCATGGTAGGGGACTTTAACACCCCACTTTCACTAATGGACAGATCATCCAAAATTAAAATAAATAAGGAAACACAAGCTTTAAATGATACATTAAACAAGATGGACTTAATTGATATTTATAGGACATTCCATCCAAAAACAACAGAATACACATTTTTCTCAAGTGCTCATGGAATATTCTCCAGGAGAGATCATATCTTGGGTCACAAATCAAGCCTTGGTAAATTTAAGAAGATTGAAGTCCTATCAAGTATCTTTTCCGACCACAATGCTATCAGACTAGATATCAATTACAGGAAAAGATCTGTAAAAAATACAAACATGAAGGCTAAACAATACACTACTTAATAACCAAGTGATCACTGAAGAAATCAAAGAGGAAATCGCAAAATACCTAGAAACAAATGACAACGGAGACACGATGACCCCAAACCTATGGGATGCAGCAAAAGCAGTTCAAAGAGGGAAGTTTATAGCAATACATCCTACCTTAAGAAACCGGAAACATCTCAAATAAACAACCTAACCTTGCTCCTAAAGCAATTAGAGAAAGAAGAACAAAAAAAATCCCCAAAGTTAGCAGAAGGAAAGAAATCATAAAGATCAGATCAGAAATAAATGAAAAAGAAATGAAGGAAACGGTAGCAAAGATCAATAAAACTAAAAGCTGTTTTTTTGAGAAGATAAACAAAATTGATAAAGCATTAGCCAGCCTCATCAAGAAGAAAAAGGAGAAGACTGAAATCAGTAGAATTAGAAATGAAAAAGGAGAAGTAACAACTGACACTGCAGAAATAGAAAGGATCATGAGAGATTACTACATGCAACTCTATGCCAATAAAATGGGCAACCTGGAAGAAATGGACAAATTCTTAGAAATGCACAACCTGCTGTGACTGTACCAGGACGAAAGAGAAAATATGAACAGACCAATCAGAAGCACTGAAATTGAAACTGTGATTAAAACTCTTCCAACAAACAAAAGCCCAGGACCAGATGGCTTCACAGGCGAATTCTATTAAACATTTAGAGAAGAGCTAACACCTATCCTTCTCAAACTCTTCCAAAATATAGCAGAGGTAGGAACACTCCCAAACTCATTCTATGAGGCCACCATCACCCTGATACCAAAACCAGACAAAGATGTCACAGAGAAAGAAAACTACAGGCCAATATCCCTGATGAACATAATTACAAAATATTGTGCACTTTAAAAAACATTCCCTCATTTAACAGTGAAGAGATTAAGACTTGTATATATTTAACTGCCTTCCCTAATCAAAGTCACATAGTAGCAAAGCTGTGCTCAATCCCTGGTCTGTAGGCCTCCACACCCCACGTTCTTTTTATTTTTATTCCATTGTCTATTATAAGGAGAATAAATATGTTCTGAAATAGAGGGTCAAATATATTAACAGATGCTGAGGTACCTCTGTGTATGTGGAGTTTTCTGAGTCATGTGACCTCCGCATTTGCTTTCCTTGCTTGTCAGTCAGATATAAGGGGCAGAGGCAGGCCTCCCAGTAGACATCAGGCACCTTTACTCATGTTCTCTGTGGGATAGAACAAAGGACTCTTTGAGTCCCTTTTTCTATTTCCAGAATAGAGGATAACTTTTTTATTAGTGTTCCTACCAATATTTGAAGCCATAGGCTCATAGGCCATCAGAACTTGAAGGGCAATAATAATAGTAATAATGACAACAGTGACGATGATGATGACAACAACAACTGCTAACATTCTCTGAGTACCTCTATGTGCCAGGCACCATTCTCAGCCTTTTAAGTGTATATTTTCCTTTAGTCTTCATCAGTCACATGAAGTAGGGGGTGTTACTATCCCAATTTCACAAAGACAAGGAGACAGAAAGTAGTTAAGCACTTAGGTTATACAGTTATTAATATTAGAGCTAGGATCCAAATCCAGGAATACTGGTTTCCAAGTCATACTCTTAACCACTGGACTCTACTGCAAATATGCTGTATATGCCTTTTTGTTTTAGATGCGTGACTCAGACCTCAGGGTGGGCAAAGGATTTGTCTAAAGTCATAATGGAAAAGCCTGTACTCTCTACTTTGTCATCTTGTTCTTAGCAATATTTTTCTTTGAATTTGAGTTTCGGTAGCACCCAAGAATCTCCAAATGCTTATTGAATAGTCACTTATTTATTCTTTCAGTTTCTCCGTATGGTCAAGAGAGGACACATACCAGCTTATTGGTTTCCCATGTAGGGAAACTGAGTCTAGAATGGGCTTAACATCTTATCTAGTCTACAGCATGTGCTTTTATGTTTGTTGCCCATTTGCTTGCTCTCCTTCCTTCTGGCTTCAGGATTCAGCTGTGTAGCTGTTTTTACAAAGATTTCTGGACTTTCTAGCCCCATAAGTTATATCCAAATGGTTGGATGTTTCTTAGAAAATGGTAAACTTGAAAGAATCCAGTGCCCAAAGCCAAGTCCTGGTTTTCAATTGATTCTGGCTTAAAGATCATTTGGGGGCTTTTTTTTTTTATTTAAGGGTTTAGTCTTATTTGAATATTATAATTTGAGTCTGTGAGGAAAAAATTGGCATGGGGTCGATAGGTGGTCACAATGCTTATAAGCTCCTGAGGACACCTAGAATTCAGAATTCCTTTTCATTAACTGATGACAATGTTAGCTAATATCCCTAGTTCAGTAGCAAATCCTGTAAAGTGTAATTGTGCCCAAACAGCTAAAGAGCAGAAAAAAGAACGATTCATTCTAGTTAATGAATTGCTTTTTCTTTTTTTTTTTCTTTCCTTTTTTAAGGAGTACTTTAATGGAATAAGAGACAGAAGGACAGGTAGAACAGGAGTCTCGATATCGGAACTGTAAAGGACCTCACAGCTTGTCTGCTCCAACATTTTTATGGATAAAGAAACTGAGGCACAGTGACTTTTCCACTGAACTCTCTTGTAATTGCTCTTATCATTTCATGACTCTGAGAGAGGTCTCATCTTAACATAGAAGGAGTGAGAGTAACAAGCATCTCATAATGGCACAACTACACAGAGAATGGAAGAGACCTTATACCTGCAATAATGTGGTCAATCCCCAAATTCCAGTTTGGCTTTGAAGGTCTAAAAAGAACATAGTATACCAAATTGGGGTATCTCTGTGTATGTAGTTATAGTTACTGCAAGTAAATAAAATAAAATTGGATTTGAAGTCATCTGCCATGCAGAAGAGGCCTTATAGTGTATTAGTTAAGAAAGAACATGGCTGCTGGACCAAAATTCCTAAATTCAAATCCTGGCTCTATATTTACCCACTGTGTGAACTTAGGTAACCTCTCTGTGCCTCAGTTTCCCCTTCTATAAAATAGGGATTACTATAGTTCCTGCTTTATAGCCTTCCTGTGTAGATTAAATGAATTAATACCTATAAAGTACTTAGAAAAGAACCTGGCATCTGGTGAGCATTCAATAACTATTAGTTGTCATTGTTATTCATAAGATTGCTTAAATCAGCCAAAAGGCCTCCTCCATGTGGCTGAGCCATTGTGCATGTTGTTGACTTATTTCCAACTGAAATGCTCCTTGGACATCCTGGGTGGTAAAAGTAGCAAGCCATTTTCCTGATAGATGAACGTGCCCATAATGAACATGCTCAGAAACCCTAGAGCCCAGACCAAATGGCTGGCTTCCAAGAGAGAGAGGCAGGGCGAGCCTCAGTTTGGCTCAAGCACAGTGAGGCCAGTTTAAGTGTGTATTATGGTGAGGTGTCAGTATCTGCCTTCCTATTTCCTTGTCCAACTCTGGCATGAGGCCACCAAGATACCACCTCCACCAGTGTCTCCAAAGTTACTGTTCTCTAAGTTCCATTGTTTTTCTGAGTAAAAAAGATTATGAGAAGTTGGAAATCTATATGCCTGTGCCTGCTCAGTCTGATATCTCCCAGGGCTGAGGAGGACCCTAGATCACGAGACTCCATTCTCTCAGGAGACTTTTCTGCTCTCAACTTGTCATTTTTTTCCTTAGGCCAGGAACCATCACTCTGCAAGCCCTTTCAGAAGCTAATAGAAGACTATGGATGGAGGCCATGGATGGGAAAGAACCTGTAAGTTATCCTAGGGAAACCTCAGCAACATAATCCAGTATATGAGTCGCTCTAGTGGTAGCAGTGGGTCCAGGATAATTAAATGGTGATAGATCTTTGATACTCAAAATTTTAGAGGTAGAAGGAATTGTTGAGTTGACATTTCTTGTTTAACAAGTTAGGCAACTTGAGTTCCAGAGAGGGTGAAAGACTTCTCTAGGATCACTCTCAGAAAGGCATCACAATGGGCCTAGAATCCAGGTCTCTCAGCTTCCTGCTCTGGTCTTAGATTATGCAGCCATGCCCACAAAATCTTCTTAAGAAAGAAAATTAAGCCTTTTTGCAGTTTATAATATTAATATGTGTTCATATATAAGGATGGAAAATAATTTCCATGGTTGTGAACAAGCCATTTATTAAGATTTTATTCAAAATGGTTTTGCTGCCCCTCCCTTACATCCCCAAGTCAGCTTGTTCTCTTTAAGGGCAGGAGATGGTATTGCCATCCTATATCTCAGGATGCACTACTCCATTTAGAATACTGTTACATATGATGACAAGTAATACTTTTAAAGGCTAGTGATTATCATAGAAAGATCAATATGAACAGTCAGAGGTCACTGAAAAGCATTTTCTCTCTTCAGTATCTTCTGCGTAGGTTTCTTCTCGTGGCGTATGAAATAACATCAGCTTCCTAGTGTTGGAATCCCAAAAGTTTAGATTTGGATCTGGTTCTGCCATTCAATGGTTCTGTGACCTTGAGATAGTTATTTACTCTCTGAGACTGTTCTCTTCTCTTAAGTAAAATGGCTTTAATAATATCTGTTCTACCTACCTCACAGAGTTGATTTGAAAAATCAATTGAAAGCTAGTTTGTCAACCATAATGTACTGTATTAGTTTGAGGTGCTTCTGACTGGTCTGAAGTTTGGGTACAAACCTACTGAAATTCAACAGTGTTTGGATACAGTCCAATCTTCTTGCTTTATGCAAGGCAAAAACTTGCTAAGAGGGGAAATATATTACAGGGCTTTCTTTCTGTGTGTTTTCAGTGCCTTGGAGACTAAAGAGGAGTGCCCAGATGCCAGATTGCATTAATAGCAACCAAGATGGTAGCAGGAGAGAAGTGGTGTTGTGAGGACTGTCATCCAGAAAATAGGCCAGGGCCTTTCTCCCCTTCCTCCCCTCCCAGAAACCTGGAGCTTAACTATTACATGCCTGTGATATTTCTTTAGGAGGATAGTAGGAAGCTCCACAAGGCATTTTATTCTTTTTTTGTTTTTGTTCATATTTCTTTCTTCTTACTTTTTAAAATTGAAGTATAGTTAATTTACAATATTGTAAGGCATTTTACTTTTAATTCCCTCTCCTGAAATTGCTCTCCCTTTAGGGTTTTAAAAATCAAAGGATACAGATGGCTTTTCGTGGAGAATGATGTTAGAACATGGGCCCACTGCATGTGGATCCTTACCAACTTGATTATGAGAGACGTTTCACAAATATCTTTTTTTTTTTAATTTTTATTTATTTATTTTTTAACATCTTTATTGGGGTATAATTACTTTACAATGGTGTGTTAGTTTCTGCTTTATAACAAAGTGAACAAATATCTTTTTTATAGCAGTGGTGAAAAGAGGCTGGCCAAGCACAGAAACCTCTCTCACTGAAATATCCATTGGCATACACACATAGGGAGAAACTTTTCTTTTAAAAGGAGAGCTTGTTAAAGCAAACTATACAGATGGCATATAGAGGACTTATTTCCTGCAGCCTCACATTACTAATGTTGTCACTGCTTTATTAACCCCCCCAATTCACTGATCTTATACATAGTATGCTTGCCTTTGCTTAAAGTGTCAAAGAAGATCAGGACTTGAAGGAACATCTACTCCAACCCTGATCGTTTTAGAGATATGAATTTTGAAGTCTAGAGAATGAAAAGGACACGCCTAAGTTTCATAATGAGGTAGAGGTAGAGCCAAGATTAGACTTCAAGAGTCAAGGATCTCTTCTTTGGTCTCTCACATAGCTATCACAGTGCATACTTCAAGATGGCTCAGAGAAATCTTGGTGAATGCATGAATCTCTTTCACATGGGCACTTGCCTTTCTACAGGGAAACACCCATTAATATCTCTGGGTGGGGAGGTTGGTATTAGGAATATTTAAATTTTACCATCAATGCCAATTACCCAGGTATCCATGAGAAAATCACTTTCTTTCTCTCATGCTCTCTTGCTCCATCAGAAAAATTCTCTAAGCTTTACATAAGTAAATGTCTAAGATGAGTAGGCTAAAACTGCAGTGAACTGTATGAAATCCAGTGTAATCTTCAGGGATTGTTAATCCAACTGTTCCTAGGGCCCTAGGCAAAGATGATTCTGTTTAGCCCACTTTCTTTCTTGTTAAAGCCTTAAAGTCACTAATGGTTTTGATGGCTTATTTGGGGAAAGCTATTTAGTATTTGCTGTACTTACCTATAGTGATTCACAATAACCATTGCTCTTTCTCTCTCTTTTTTTGTAGATCTATCACAGCCCTATAACGAAACAGGAAGAAAGTGAGTCAAATTTCTGATCTACTGATATTATGAACTGTTAGCTGTCCTAATCACAGTAAATGTTATCATCAATGATATGTAATATTGATGCAAGTGTATTTGTGGATACCTCTGTATGGAATGAAATTCAGGCCTATTTTTTTAAAAGGTGTTTATTGATTGAATTAAGGAAGTCACTTTATCTTAGCTTATGGGTGGGATAGTAGTAGTAATATAAAGAAACACGTTATATCCTTCTTTTTCTAGACACATGATAGAAATTGTGTGCATTTCCAGCCTCACATTTCACATTTGATGTAGCTCATGCCTAAAGCAGACATAATGCAGAGGGTCAAGTAAAAGAATTTTGTGTTATAAGAGTAAAATCTCTAACCACCCTCTCCCCTGAATGAGGAATCTTTCCACCTAAGGCTGATTGAAGAAGAGCAACCAAACCCCTAGTTCTCTCACTGCAGTCTCTTAGCAAGATCATTGAATGCTTGGTAGGTGAGGCTTATTACAGCAGAATCTAACTCTGCTTTTTTTGCTTGAAACAGTGGAGCTGAACGAAGTGGGGTTCAAGTTTGTTAGGAAGTGCATCAATGTCATTGAAACCAAAGGTAAGATATGAACCATAGCCTTAGCAGTGTTTGAATCTGGTCATTCTTTTTTTTTAAACATAGTTTTATTATTTATTTATTTAAGTTTTATTGACGTACAGTTGATGTACAATATTATATGTTACAGGTATACAACATAGTGACTCACAATTTTTAAAGGTTATACTCCATTTATAGCTATTATAAAATATTGGCTATATTCCCTGTGTTGTACAACATATTCTTATAGCTTATTTATTTTATACATAATAGTTTGTACCTCTTAATTCCCATCCCTATTTCGCCCCTCCCCTCCCCCCAACCCCACTGGTAACCACTAGTTTGTTCTCTATATCTGTGAGTCTGTTTCTTTTTTGTTATGTTCACCAGTTTTATTTTATCTTTTAGATTCTACCTGTAAGTGATATTATACAGTATTTGTCTTTGTCTGATTTATTTCACTTAGCATAATACCCTCCAGGTCCATCCACGTTGCTGCAAATGGCAAAATCTGGTCATTCTGAATTTTTCCTGGGCAATTTTTCTAAAGGAACAATGATATCATCTATTAGTCAGGACCCGTTTTAGGAAAGGAGACTGTTTATAAACCTTGAGTACTAGACACAATGTTTAAAATTTCCTCAAATTTCAAATCAGTGGTATTTAACCATGTTTGGATAATTTGTGGTTTCCTGCCTTTAAAGATAAAGAGCTTCAAATGGCTTATAAAATATTCTCAAATACTATCTGGCACTCTTCAAATAGTGTTATGATAGTTCCATCCTAAATAAACAAGAGTTCAATTTCTGCCACAACACATATTGATTTAAAATTTTGGGGGGGCAAAGTTAAATTCAGGCAAATGTGGCATCAGCATTCTTCCAGGTTGACGATACTCTCTTGTTTCTCTCTGAGAATATTTTGAATGTAGGCAAGTGTAGTTTATGAGCCAGGCCTCTTTTTAAGTTGCTTCAATCTTTCTCCATGCAAAAAATGGCTGTTTGCTTCATATCTGCCACACTCTAGGCCTCTCTTACTTCATACCACTGCTCAGGGGCAATTTGAAGGTTCATATTTCCTCCTTTATCAACTAAACCCTAGTTCCTTGACGAGATGGTAACACCATTCTCAGCCATCCGCTGCTACTCACCTGAGCATTTTCTTCTATTTACTATAGAGTGTGTTCTTTTCTGTTCAGGTTAATAAGGGCTTGGTACAATCCAAATGGAAGTATGAAAAGAATAATTTGCAGAGATGTTTCAGGACTGTTCCCCTATTGCAGGGGAGGGCTGGAGAGATTGGAGAGAGTAGGGAGACCCTTTCCTGTTTGAACTGACTCCATTGTGTAAGTACCTACTTTCTCTACCCTGAGGGAGATGAAAGCTCTAGTTATATAAATAAAACTGACTTGGTTTTCTTTCCCTAGGGATCAAGACAGAGGGATTGTACCGTACCGTGGGCAGCAATATTCAGGTTCAGAAGTTGCTGAATGCCTTTTTTGGTAACAATTTTTATTTCATAATTCTTTTTGGGAGTTGTCTGTGTATTAGGAAGAAATGTGGCTATAAGAGAAAGGAGACATTGCTAAAGAAGGTTGTAGAATATATTTTTTAAAATATTTTCAAACATACAAAAATGTACATTTATTTGCCTATCCTGCGTCAGAGACCATCTTGCCTTGAAACATCTTATTCACTCCTCAAACCCTTTGCAATCTGGATTCTACCCTAACCTCTCCATTGGAACTACTCTGGCCAGGCTTAGAAGGCACCTTCTTGTGAAATCCAGTGGACTCTTTTCAGTCTCTATTTTGCTTGATATCCTTGTTGACCACTCTCTCTTTTTCTAAACTTTCTCCCTACATGACTTCTGTGACTCAATGGTCTCTTGATTCTTCTAACATCTTGTATTATTCCTTTCAAGTGACTCTTGTCAGGTCCTTTTTCTTTTTCTTACCTTTTAAATCTTGTCTGAGTATTTCCCAGCATGCTGTCTTTGCCCCGCTTCATTTCTTCCTCTACATGTTTTCTTAATGATTGATTTTTATCCTGACTATGGATCACATTTTTCTTTTATACATATGTCTAGTAATTTTTGTTGGACACTGGACATTGTGACTTGAGTGTTTCAATTTCGTTGACTTCTTTTTAAGAGTGTTGAATTTTGTATTGCAGGCAGTTATTTGTGGAGCAGCTTTATCCATTTGAGGATTATTTTTAAGCTTGTTAGGATAGATATAAAGTATCCTTTCCTAGCTAGTTTAGCCTTACATCTAAGGTCTGACTTCTTTTGTCTCTTCATTCTTAGTTATTGGAACTTAAACATTTGCCAGCTTTGTGTGAGTTCTGGGTATTCTTCAGCTTAAAGCTTCTTGGTATTTCTTTGCCTAGACTAATGGATTTCCATCCTAGGCACTAGGATTTATATTCAATAACAGACTCAAGGGGACCCATAGCTAGGGGTTTTCAGTTCTTTTTTTACATAGCTCCCTCTTCTCTGGTACTCTGCCCTGCAAATTCTAGTTTCCTCAGCCTCTCTGAACTCTGAACTTTGATCTCTGTCTCTTCAACTGAGCAAGACTTGCATGCTCAGCTTGAGCTCTCACTCCCCATGCTACCATCCAGAAAGTGTTTTCAGGCAGCAAGCTATGGCGATAGTAGGGCTTATTCTTGTTTTTTCCCCTCTTTCAGAGTCATAGTCTTATACTGTATGTTGTTCAATGACTACAAACAGCTATTTCATATATTTTGTCCTGTGTTCTAATTGTTATAACAGGAGGGAAGTCTGGTCCCAGTTACTCCAACATGGCCAGGAGTGGAAGTTCCTCTTTGTGGTTTTTACTAGCACCTCTTTGCTTTCGGCACTCAAAAATCACTAGTCCAAGACATCATCTCATGAGTTCTAAAATCATGGATTCAGTTTCCCACTGGACCTGTGCTTCTCAAACATACTTAGGTCATGGCACACATTGGAATGATCATATCTGTGTAGCACACTCTGATAAGTGGACAAAACTGATCATGGCTGAGGCAGTAAGCTCCAAAGGCTGAGGAAGTCAGTATTGGAATTTTTGCACAAGATCTCTGTACATAGATGTTCCACAGGTACCTATGTTTTACATGTCCAAAACTAAACTCATTGTTTATCTCTTCCTGAAAACTTGTTCTTCTTCCTTTTGTGAATGATGGTGAACTATCTGGTAAGCTCAGTTCTCATAAAGTGTCAGAGAACAAATTGAGTGTGGAAAGCTGCAGTTTGGATAAAGCATATATTTTTGGTCTTTTCTGTGGTGCATACCTTACCTTCCGCAAACCTGCAGGCCTGACATCCTAATCTATTAACACTTGAGGGTGCTGCAGCATCCAGTAAGAACAGTTATGGAGATTTTGCATTGTGGATTACATCATTGGTACCTCAATATCTGTTTCTCTTTATCATTTTACACTGTTGGCTTTTAAAAGTTTAAGCTGTGTTATTCCTGGCCAATTTACATTGCATTTTATAAGCTAAAGGACACTTTTCATATATAAAACAGTTAACAGCATGGCCCAGGATATTTAGTCTCTAAAAAATTATTGAACTATTTAGAATTCTGTTTCCAGTATCACTACATTCTTCTACCTGATGTATAATAAGCTAAAAGAACCACCATGCTGGGCATTCTACTGATTCTGTTACAGGACTGAATAGGACTGAAATGGTTCATTCAAATCACACATGACAGTACAATTCAGTTAAAGTATCATGGAAAGTGGCTGGGCTGGTGTAGTGCATGTGTTCAACATCAGTCTCCAAATATCAGTACTCATAAGAATATCTGAAAAATAGACAATAGTCTATTACATTCAGAATATTTATATTCTGAATAAAAATATTTATAAGTATTTTATAAAACAGTGTTAATTTACTTATGTATGCATAAAACTGGTAAACACTGATCCCTGTCCCAGATCTAATAAATTCTAAATCTGGTGATGATCCTCATTCATTTATTTATTCATTAACAAATATTTGAGTATCTACAAAGGGCCAGACATTACGCTCAGGGCTATAGATTAAACACTGAACACACCACTTATATTTCCTACCTTTGTGGGACTTACATTCTATGGAGAAGACTGTCTGTCAGCTAGCATATAATCTATAAATATGTAAAGAGACCTCCCTTCTAAGCTTCTTTCGTGTTACGTCTTCTGGAGATTCTCACTGAGATACTCAAAATTGCCCTGCTTCTTTTGACCTATCCTGATCTTTTCCCATACCACTACGAATTGGCTGCCTTGGCTTCATGTAGGCTCACCATGATTTATCCAGGAGAAAGAGCATTCATTTCCTTTTGCCAGCATGATATCTTTTCCTTACTTCTTTCCTTAGGTCGCATGCTCTTTGCTAGTCAAAAAGACACTTCCAGCCACTTTTTTTAACCCAAACAATCTGCGGACTGCAGACTACTTTCTCTATGGCATCTCCCATAACACTTGACTGTGGACTTTCTTCTGTTGTTTACTAGAGCCTTCCATACTTCCCCTACCTGAAAATCTGTCTTTTTGGCAAATATAATATAACACTAAGTCAAAGGGGATATATCCACAATTAATAATTATTTTTCAATCAGTCTGTTGGTTGGTTAGTCACAGTTCTCCCCTACCCTCGATTGTTGCATGATGCCCTATGTTAATAGATCCTACCAACTGTGAGGAATAGTCTTCACTTGTGCTGGATCCATCAAAAACTACCTTAGTCACAGAGAAACTAATTTGATTACCTCAGAGGCAGTTTGGTACCACATCTAAGAGTTCTGCTTCTTCACCCTTTACCAAGTCATAGGCATTTCATTAATGATAATGCCTACTGTTATCATTGTAATCTTGATAATCATAATTATGCTCATGATAATGCCAATGTACCTAGCACATTGTGGTAACTCAGTAACTGTTCCTTCAATGGAACTCTGAGATCATGTTGTGCTTCAGAGACTAAGTGTTTTACAATGACTGGAGCAGAGGGGTGAAATGGGGCATGGAGAGCAAAGAGACTGGATATATTAACAGAAGTCCTTGATGAAGTTGAACCTAGCTAGGAAACCATACACAGAAAAGCATTGTTCCTACAATACTATTACCATGACAGAGGCCTACTGAGCCAAACAGAGGAGAAGTTCGCATGGTGAGTGAAGTAACTAATCACTAAGATGTTATTTAGTTATTTAAATTTCTCCTTTCACATTCATGCTATTAGAAGAAAATACATTTTATTTTCAGAAACCAGTGGAATATCACCTAATATAATCATATGTAGAGAGTTAAATAGAGTAGAAACGTGCACACATGGATGATAGTAGACATTTTTTATTGCCATACTTAATGCAAAGTATTCAGCACCTGAAAACTTAACTTTAGTATTAAACTCACATATATTTAGACAAAAAGATAATAAGTATATATTAAACAGAAGCAACTTCAAATTATATGAGCTCTTTGGCTGAAGGAGAAAGAAGTTCATTAGCAAATAAAACAAAAGCATGTTACACTCCACTTCAGTAGTCCCCGAACTTGAACTCTATGCATTAATCTTTAAAGCAATTCTATATGTTAATAATTTTTATTATACTCTAGAATAGTGGGGATCTTTAACTTTCAATACATATCAAAATGCTTTTATTCCTAAATCCAGATCTGTGTGTGTACATATATTTTAAAAATTCATGTAGGTTCTATACATTAATCATGACTATACTTACTAACCTAGATACTTTGATTATTCTCAGATTATGCTTCCTTTGAACCAGTACTGCTGGAGGCCAAAAGAATTTACCATCTATATGTAATGTTGTCCTTTAAAAATTATTTCTTATTTTTCTTTAGTTTTGAAGCTGACTTCAGAAACTTTTAGAAATAAAGTTTGTAGACTGAATATTTTTTCTATTGTTTTCTCAAGATCTGAATATCTGAGGTCAAATTCATCTTTAGATCCCAACGAACATATTGCCCTTTCTTAGCATTTCTTTCAATATATGAAAGGTGGGATAAGAATTTTTGTTTCAGGGGTATTTTAATGTACAGAAAATAAATTAAAGCTGACATATGAATCTGGCAACCCCCTCATCCAACTTGCTCCATGCTGCTGGGTTTCTGATATATGGACAGTCTTTCAGTTATCTCACCATGAGTAAGGAACCAGGGAATGGTTCACATTAGTGTCCTATTGCTGCTGTAACAAATTGCCACAAACATAGTGGCTTAAAACAACACAAATTTGTTCTCTTATAGTTTAAGAGGTCAGAGGTCTAAAATCAGTCTTATGGAGCTAAAACAAGATATTGGCAGGGTTGGATTCCGTCTGGAGGCTCTGGAAGATAATCTGTTTCCTTGCCTTTTCCAGCTTCTAGAGGATGCACATTTTCCTTGTCTCCTATGTGCTAAGCACTGTATTAGGTGGTCAGTACACAGCAGAGAACAAGGCAGACAAAAATTCCTTTCCTCGCAGAGCTTAGAGTCTTGCAGCAGCTTTAGTTCATGGACATAGTCATACATTTTCCTCTCAGAGTAACCTCTGGAATATCCCAGATACAGGGTCCTGTTGATGTCTGCTGGCAGCACAAGGACATAAAACAGTATAAAAGAGAAATCACAGTATTCCCCTTGGAATAAAATAGCCTGTTTCTTGAACCAAGATCTTTCATATATTTCTACGATGCATGTAAGGAAAATATATTAACTTAGGGATAATGTAAAGCTATTCCTTTTCCTGATGTGGAGTATATACCTCATTTCCTCTGTCTAAACTCCATTTTTTTTCATTTTCTTACAGGTCTTATTGTCTTCTGCCTCCTTCTGTCTTGACTTATCAACACTTTTCTCCTTTTCTTTCTTTCTTTTTTTTTTTTTTTTTTTTTTTTTTTGGTAAGCGGGCCTCTCACTGTTGTGGCCTCTCCCGTTGCGGAGCACAGGCTCCGGACACGCAGGCTCAGCGGCCATGCCTCACGGGACCAGCCGCTCCGCGGCATGTGGGATTTTCCCGGACCAGGGCACGAACCCATTTCCCCTGCATCGGCAGGCAGACTCTCAACCACTGCACCACCAGGGAAACCCTCCTTTTCTTTAGACCAGTCTTACAATTCTCTCCATCTCATTCATTGATTCACCCAGTGTTTATTGAGTGCCTAGTATGTGATAGACACTGGTGTTTATGGCTACTGTTTATCTCTCTTCATTTGTTCTTTTATCCCATTCTTCCCATATCCCTTGCTTTCTATTCTTTTCTTTTTTAAGCAATGCTTTTATTTTTTTTAATTTTTAAATTTTATTTTATTTTTTTATACAGCACATTCTTGTTAGTTATCTATTTTATACATATTAGTGTATATATGTCAATCTCAATCTCCCAATTCATCCCACCACCACCACACCCTTGCTGCTTTCCTCCTTTGGTGTCCATATATTTGTTCTCTACATCTGTCTCTCTATTTCTGCCCTGCAGACTGGTTCATCTGTACCATTTTTCTAGGTTCCACATATATGTGTTAATATACGATATTTGTTTTTCTCTTTCTGACTTACTTCACTCTGTATGACACTCTCTAGATCCATCCACATCTCTGCAAATGACCCAATTTCATTCCTTTTTATGGCTGAGTAATATTCCACTGTATATATGGACCACATCTTCTTTATCCATTCGTCTGTCGATGGGCATTTAGGTTGCTTCCATGACCTGGCTATTGTAAATAGTGCTGCAATGAACATTAGGGTGCATGTGTCTTTTTGAATTGTGTTTTTCTCTGGGTATATGCCCAGTAGTGGGATTGCTGGGTCATATGGTAATTCTATTTTTAGTTTTTTAAGGAAGCTCCATACTGTTCTCCATAGTGGCTGTATCAATTTACATTCCCACCAACAGTGCAAGAGGGTTCACTTTTCTCCCTTGCTTTCTATTCTAATGTACTATGACTATTGATTCGCTTCCATAAAATCTCTCCCATTAGCTCATATTGGAAACGCTTCCAGATACAAGTAGCAAAATAATCAGAAATGAAAGATTAGTCTTCCCTAGATCAAACCTAGCCATCATCTGGGAAAATTGCATTTACTGAATGCTCAGGTAGACAGTACATGCCCTAGCATTTTTCTATCTATGTTTCTTCACCAGATGCCTGAATCTCTAGGAATCTAGTATGCAGCACAGTGGCTGACACAGGAAATATTTGTGGAATGAATGAGTGCTGTAGTGAATTAACTAATAATATCCCCAAACTAATAACATAATGTAGACCACAGCAAAATCCAGCTATAATTCCATATTTGTATATTCCCCATGTGTCCCTAATAATGGTACAAGAAATTGATTGCCAGTTACTTTGAGCAAAGTTCCACATACTTTTTCAATTAAAAACAAAGCAAAAATTAGAAACCAACACATTTGTAGAATAAGAATCCTCAGCGAGTCCCACTATCATGTGAATACATGTTCTAAATTGATTTCATGAGTTGATCAGTCTATACTTGCACTCACAATTTTGCATTCCATGGTGGGTATATCTACTGTTAAAAGATAAACTGAGGCATATTAAAGTTTCTAAAAGTTTATTTGAGCAAAAATTGATTTGAATCAGGCAGCACCCATCTAGCAGATAGAAAGGAGCTCCAAGGAGCTGTACAAAATGAAGCCTTTTATAGGGAATGGGGAGCAGGAATAAGGAAATATTACTGGTAAAATAGTGGGTTGGTTATTACAAGGTTAATTTCCTTTAGGGGGTAACAGGGATCTATCAGGTAGATTCCTTAACTAGTGTTGATCATGTGATTCCTGACTGACCAGATTAAGATTGCATTTCTGGGAGAGCAGAAATTGTAATTATGTCTTAGTTTGGTGACATGAGGCTTAGCATAAAAGACTCCATTTTGGATCTGTTGTTTTTTAATTGTACAAAATGCTGTACAATATTGAGAACAGAACAAATAAGTCATGAATGAAAGCATAAAACCCATCAATAATGGACAAATTTAGCAATAAGGATTTTTTTATACCTCAGAATTAAAGTAAAACAATAAATGTTTCACTCTTTTATACTAATTTCCAATGTTGAACACATTTTTTGTACCTATCGCCTATCACATTCTATTGAAATTATTTCTTCATGCATGTCTCTCCCATAATAATTCCTTTTTCTCAGAAACAGGTACTATTCCATATATGGCTTACTTCATACTATTGCACAAAATTCCTACCTTATATAATTTCACAAAATATAGCTTCTATGAATCTCTACAAAGAGCATTAGTACCATTAAGTTATTTGAACTGACATGTAATTAATATTTGGGCATAACAGATAGTAATTAGCAAGTCATTATTTATTTTTTTCGTATGGAGGCCAGAATTCTCAAAGATGCCTAAATCCCAATCAGAGGCAATTCTTCATTTAAACCATGTAGATGATAATGGGCAAAGGGGAACTGTAGCTCCTTTTCTCTATTTGAGGACATCTTTTATTTGTTCTTCCTGTTGCCCTCCTCACTCCCTCACTGCTGTTCCTTTGCTGTCCAGATAATCACATCCAGCTTTCCTGAAGGGTCTTCTTACCTCGGTAGTTAGTTCAGTTTTGATTCTTCTCCCCATCCCATTCATGTTTTTTTCTTTTTTCTTTTTTTTAAGCATCTTTATTGGAGTATAAATGCTTTACAATGTTGTGTTATTTTCTGCTGTATAACAAAGTGAATCAGCTATATGTATATATGTATCAACATATCCCCTCCCTCTTGTTTCCCCCTCCCAAACTCCCTATCCCACCCCTCTAGGTGGTCACAAAGCACCAAACTGATCTCCCTGTGCTATGTAGCTGCTTCCCACTAGCTATCTGTTTTACATATGGTAGTGTATATATGTCCATGCTACTCTCTCACTTCTTCCCAGCTTACCCTTCCCTCTCCCCATCTCCTCAAGTGCATTCTCTACATCTGTGTCTTTATTCCTGTCCTGCGCCTAGGTTCATCAGAACTGTTTTTTTTCTGATTCCATATATACGTGTTAGCATATGGTATTTGTTCTTCTCTTTTTGACTTACTTCACTCTGTATGACAGACTCCAAGTCCACCCACCTTACTACAAATACTTCAATTTTGTTTCTTTTTATGGCTTAGTAATATTCCATTGCATATGTGTGCCACATCTTCTTTATCCATTCATCTCTCGATGGACACTTAGGTTGCTTCCATGTCCTGGCTATTGTAAATAGTGCTGCAATGAACATTGTGGTACATGTCTCTTTTGGAATTATGGTTTTCTCAAAATATATGCCAAGTAGTGGGATTGTTTGGTCATATGGTAATTCTATTTTTAGTTTCTTAAGGAACCTCCATACTGTTCTCCATAGTGGCTCTATCAATTTACATTCTCACCAGCAGTGCAAGAGGGTTCCCTTTTCTACACACCATTTCCAGCATTTACTGTTTGTAGATTTTTTGATGATGGCCATTCTGACTGGTGTGAGGTGATACCTCATTGTAGTTTCAATTTTCATTTCTCAAATGATTAGCGATGTTGAGCATCCTTTCATGTGTTTGTTGGCAATTTGTATATCTTCTTTGGACAAATGTCTATTTAGGTCTTCTGCCCATTTTTGGATAGGGTTGTTTGCTTTTTTGATATTGAGCTGCTTGTATATTTTGGAGAGTAATCCTTTGTCAGTTGCTTTGTTTGCAAATATTTTCTCCCATTCTGAGCATTGTCTTTTCGTCTTGTTTATGGGTTCCACTACTGTACAAAAGTATTTAAGTTTCATTAGGTCCCATTTATTAATTTTTGTTTTTATTTCCATTTCTCTAGGATATAGGTCAAAAAGGACCTTGCTGTGCTTTGTGTCATAGAGTGTTCTGCCTATGTATTCCTCGATGAGTTTGATAGTGTCTGGCCTTACATTTAGGTCTTGAATCAATTTTGAGTTCATTGCTGTGTATGATGTTAGCAAGTGTTATAATTTCATTCTTTTACATGTAGCTGTCCACTTTCTCCAGCTCTACTTATTGAAGAGGCTGTCTTTTCTCCATTGTGTAATCTTGCCTCTATTGTCAAAGATAAGGTGACCATATGTGCGTGGGTTTATCTCTGGGCTTTCTATCCCGTTCCATTGATCTATATTTCTTTTTTTCTGCCAGTACCATAGTGTCTTGATTACTGTAGCTCTGTAGTATACTCTGAAGTCAGAGAGCCTGATTCCCCCAGCTCCATTTTTGTTTTTCAAGATTGCTTTGGCTCTTCGGGGTCTTTTTTGTTTCCATACAAATTGTGGATTTTTCTTTTTATAGTTCTGTGAAAAATGCTATTGGTAGTTTGATATGGATTGCACTGAATCTGTAGATTGCTTTGGGTAGCATAGTCATTTTCACAATGTTGATCTTCCAAACCAAGAACATGGTATATCTCTCCATCTGTTTGTATCATCTTTAATTTCTTTCATGAGTGTCTTATAGTTTTTCTCATACAGGTCTTTTGTCTCCTTAGGTAGGTTTATTCCTAGGTATTTTATTCTTTTTGTTGCAGTGGTAAATGGGAGTGTTTCCTTAATTTCTCTTTCAGATTTTTCGTCATTAGTGTAAAGTAATGCAAGAGATTTCTCTGCATTAATTTTGTATCCTGCTACTTTACCAAATTCATTTATGAGCTCTAGTAGTTTTCTGGTAGGATCTTTAGGATTCTCTATGTATAGTATCATGTCGTCTGCAGACAGTGACAATTTTACTTCTTCTTTTACGATTTGGATTCCTTTTATTTCTTTTTCGTCTCTGATTGCCATGGCTAAAACTTCCAAAACTACGTTGAATAATAGTGGTGAGAGTGGGCAACCTTGTCTTGTTCCTGATCTTAGAGGAAATGCTTTCAGTTTTTCACCATTGAGAACAATGCTGGCTGTTGGTGTGTCATATATGGCCTTTATTATGTTGAGGAAAGTTCCCTCTATGCCTACTTTCTGCAGGGTTTTTATCATAAATCCATGTTGAATTTTGTCGAAAGGATTTTCTGCATCTATTGAGATGATCATATGGTTTTTATTCTTCAATTTGTTAATATGGTGTATCACATTGTTTGATTTGTGTATATTGAAGAATCCTTGCATTCCTGGGATGAACCTCACTTGATCATGGTGTATGATCATTTTAATGTTCTGTTGGATTCTGTTTGCTAGTATTTTGTTGAGGATTTTTGCATCTATGTTCATCAGTGATATTGGCCTGTAGTTTGCTTTCTTTGTGACCTCTTTGTCTGGTTTTGGTATCAGGGTGATGGTGGCATCATAGAAGGAGTTTGGGAGTGTTCCTCCCTCTGCTATATTTTGGAAGAGTTTGAGAAAGATAGGTGTTAACTCTTCTCTAAATGTTTGATAGAATTCACCTGTGAAGCCATCTGGTCCTGGGCTTTTGTTTGTTGGAAGATTTTTAATCACAGTCTCAATTTCAGTGCTTATTATTGGTCTGTTTCTATTTTCTGTTTCTTCCTGGTTCAGTTTCGGAAAGTTGTGCTTTTCTAAGAATTTGTCCATTTCTTCCAGGTTGTCCATTTTATTGGCATATAGTTACTTGTAGTGATCTCTCATGCTCCTTTGTATTTCGGCAGTGTCATTTGTTACTTCTCCTTTTTCATTTCTAATTCTGTTGATTTGAGTCTACTCTTTATTTTTCCTTGATGTGTCTGGCTAATGGTTTATCAATTTTGTTTATCTTCTCAATGAACCAGCTTTTAGTTTTATTGATCTTTTCTATTGTGTTCTTCATTTCTTTTTCAGTTATTTCTGATCTGATCTGTATGATTTCTTTCCTTCTGCTAACTTTTGGGTTTTTTTTGTTATTATTTCTTTCTTTATTATTTTCTTGTTCTTATCTAGATTTTTTTAGTAGATCATTATTGGCGTATAATTACTTCACAATATTGTATTAGTTTCTGTTGCAGAACACAATGAATCAGCCATATGCATACACATGTACCCATATCCCCTCCATATTGACCCTCCCTCCCATCCTCCCTATTCCACTCCACTACGTCATCGCAAAACAGCGAGCCGATCTCCCTGTGCTATGCTGCTGCTTCCCAGCAGCCAACTGTTTTACGTTCGGTAGCGTATGTATGTCGATGCTTCGCCCCAGCTTTGCCCTCCCACCCCATGTCCTCAAGTCCATTTTCTATGTCTGTCTCGTTACACCTGCCCTGCTACTAGTTCGTTATTACTTTTTTTTTTACATTCCATATATATGTGTCAACATATGATATTTGCTTTTCTCTTCCTGACTTATTTCACTCTGTATGACAGACTCTATGTCCATCTACCTCGCTACAAATAACTCAGTTTCATTTTTTTATGGCTGAGTAATATCCCATTGTATATATATGTCACATCTTCTTTATCCAGTCATCTATCAATGGACATTTAGGTTGCTTCCGTGTCCTGGCTATTGTAAATTGTGCTGCAGTGAACATTGGTGAACATTTTCAGGTATTAAGGGTGTGAAGATTCTCTCTAAGCATACTTAACGCGATTCTTGTTAAAACTGAATTCTGCAAGGACAGACACTGAAGCCCAAAGCCGAAGCTTATTTGAGAAGAGGTCTCAGAAGATCCTTACTAAAGTTTTCTCAAAGAGAGAGTCCACGGACTTCCCTGGTGGTCCAGTGGTTAAGACTCCATGCTTCCACTGCAGGAGTCACGGGTTCGTTCCCTAGTTGGGGTACTAAGATCTCACATGCCACACAGCACAGCCAAAAAAAAAAAAGATTTAAAGAAAGAGTCTTTGTCAGTCCCTTCTGTTGATCAAGGAAATAATAGACATTCTTTTATTTTATTTTAAAAATTTATTTTATTGAAGTGTTGATTTACAATGTTGTGTTAATTTCTGCTACATAGCAAAGTGATTCAGTTTTATATATATATATATATATATATATATATATATATATATATATATATATATATATACACACATTCTTTTTCGTATTCTTTTCCATTATGGTTTATCACAGGACTTTGAGTATAGTTCCCTGTGTGGAATAGACATTCTTTTCTCCTTTGAACAATACAAGTCCATTTCCCATTTGGTCACCTTTCATTCATTAAGGAGCAGCTGAACCATCTGTTGTGATTTAGCAGTAGGCCAGCTAGTTTAGAAGATTCCTAGGTGTTGAGCTCAAAGCATTCTGTATGGGATACACAGCAGCAACTCAGTATGTGAAGATTGCCTATACATGACCTGTTGTGGTGATTTCTTTGAGGGTTTTATCAAGCCGCCCACCTTCAGCTTGCAGGACTTTGGGAAGAGAGCAGTTTTAGTCCTAAGTGATGCCAAGTCAGGAGGGTGGGAAAAATTGGAAATGTTAATTTACAGAGTTGTTAGCCAGATATTGAAGGAAGCTAGAAGAATTGAGAATTTGGTATGTACTGACAAAATGTGCATGATGGCAGAATCCAGTCCAAGTTATAGCCTGATGAAATAGAAAGTAAAATGTCGTTTACCAAGAGGTGAAAAAATAGCTCAAAGATAATGAACAGGACTAGAATCTAATGACTCATATGGGTGTGCAATAATTTTCCATTGAAACATAAAATATCTCTGTAGAGTCATCCCCCTTTTTGATTCTTGTTTAGAAAATAAGTGTAGTCTCATTAGATTTTGCTTGATTATTTACATAAGTGCAGCAAGAATGATAATTGACTATATAGGCCTTTTAAAGTTTGCTTTGCTGGAACTTTCCATAAAGAATCTCATATTATGTGGATATCCAGTTTTCCTAGCATCATTTGTTGAAAAGACTGTCCTTTCCCCATGAATGGTCTTGATACGCTTGTCAAAAACCATTTCACTACATATAGGAGGATTTATTTCTGGGTTCTCTGTTTTTTTCCATTAGTCTATGTCTGTCTTTTTTCAGGTACCACACTGTTTTTTTCCCCAGAGTTATTTTTTTTTTTCTTGTGATGAGAAGTTCTAAAATCGACTCTCTTAGTACCACACTGTTTTGATTACTGTGGCTTTGTCCAAGACAAGATGCACCAAACAATTAAGGGGATGGTTTTATTCAGGCTTTTGCAATAGCCAGAACCTTTATTAATGAGGAATATCTCAAATACATATCATAGAATAGGAAAGAAATTTGGGTTTTTGTAGAAGTAGGTAAGCAATGGAGTCAGCATGAGTTTTGTGTGAATTCTGCAGAAGGACAGGGGTGTGTCTTATATGCAAGGGCAGGGTGGTCCTTTGAAATTAGTTGTTCTTCTGGACACAAAATTGATGAGGGTGATTTCTTAAACATCCCTGTTTCCTTGGATCACAGGGTTCAGGTAAAGTTCAACATTGTCACTGTACTTAACTCCTTTTTCTATGCCAGAATTTGGGTTAAGTTACTATCCTGGATTTTGAACAGAAAATGTTTCAGTTTTTAAAGATATTTATTTAGATATTTAAATAGGAAAAACCCTGCTTTGGCTTAAATAGTTACATTTCTTTCTTAATCATGCTATAATTTTTTTCCAACCAAATACATTAACCATATAACCAATTATATACTGAAATAACTGCCTTGCAAAATAATAGTTTGTGTGTGACTCAGAAGACAGTTTGGGTTTTTTTATGTACTTAGGTGACATAATTAGTAGGCTTACAGTATAAAGTTTGTTTTAAAACTCTCCATTTTAATTGTTGAACCAATCTCACACATAGTGATGCTTATATCTACATTATTCAGGGCAGAATTTCTAATTTTTTCACGTGATTCTGAATAGTTTATAGTTTCTGTGGTTTTAGATGAATCATTCCTAGCAAGACAGAGCTTAATTTTTTCTCATCCTAAATATTAAAGTTCTATTTTTAGAATAAGTCCAAAGGTAATCTTCATAACACATAAGGCAAAGTCCAATAACAATTTAAATTACAGGGCTATAACAAAAGAATATAACTGCATAGTTAGAAAGTGTGTCTTTAATAGGAAAAAAAGAGTCCGCCACTTCTGATAGTAAGAATGTGGTTTCAGTGATTCAAGAATAGGCTTTGGGCTCTTATTCACCCATTTTTAAATTGAGGTACAATTAATGGACAGAGATATACACAGATCTTAAATGTACATTTTAATGGACACTTTAAAAAATATCCATTCATGCACTAAAGTGCAGAAATCTCAATAAATTTTCACAAAGTGAACAAACCTGTGTCACTAGTACTGAGATCAAGACAATAGAACATTACCTGCATACAGAAGTCCCCTTCTGACCTTTTGTAGTCACAACCCCATAACAGAGGTTAACCATTATTATGACTTCCAACAGTATAGACTAATATTCTTTATTATTGTTTTTATATAAATAGAATAATACATTATATACTCTTTTGTGCCTGACTTCTTTCATTCAACATTAAGTTTGAGTGATTCATCTCTATCATTGTTTGTGGTTGTAGTTTGCTCTTTCTCAATGTTGTATAGCATTACAAGGTATTAACATATTATATTTATCCATTCTGTGTTGATAGACATTAGGGTTGTTTCCAGTTTGTGGTTAGCACTACTCTGATTATTCTTGTACATGCCTTTAGGTGAATATACACATGCATATTGTTACAGATATATCTGGGAATGAAATTGCTGGTTCACAGGGTGTGTATATGTTCAGTTTTTTAAACTCATTCAGGATTTTTTTTCATATCATAAAATCACTGATTTCAAGTATACAATTCAATGGTATTTACTAACTTTAGCCAGTGGTGCAGCCATACCATAAATCAGTTATAGAACATTTTTATCCCTCCAGTAAGATCCCACAGATGCATTTATAGTTGATTCCTGTTCCTAACCTCAGCCCTAGGCAACCAATAAACTTCTTTCTGTCTCTATAAATTGGCCTTTTCTGGGCATTTCATAAAAATGAAATCATATGATATGTTTTCTGTCGTGTCTGTTTTCTTTCACTTAAGATAATGTTTTTGAAATTCATCTGTAATATACCTATGCATCAGTAGTTCATTTGTTTTTATTGCTGAACAGTATTCCTTTGTATGAATATACTACATCTTTCCATTCTTAAGTTGATGAACATTTGAGTTGTTTCTAGTTTTTGAATATTATAAATAATGCTGCTATGAATATTTGTGTCCAGTTATTTGTGTGGACATACATTTTCCTTTCTCTTCGGTAGGTAACTAGGAGAGGAATTGCTACATCATACAGTAAATTAGTAAATTTCTATTTAACTTTTTGAGAAACTCTTCCAGCCTCTGCCCATTACCCAGTTCCATAGCCAGTTCCATATTTTTTTGATATTTGTTACAGCAGCACCCCATTCTTCTTTACCAATTCCTGTCATAGTTAGTTTGGGCTCCTATAATGAAAATATCATATACTGGGTGACTAAAACAGCAAACATTTATTTCTAACAGTTCTGGAGGCTAGGATGTCCATGATCAAGGTGCTGGTAGATGGGATGTCTGGTGAGGACCCAGTTCCTGGTTCATAGATAGCTGTCTTCTAACTGTATCTTCACATGGTGAAATGAAAGCGTTCTCTGGGGTTTCTTTAATAAGGGCACTAATCCCATTCATGAGAGCTCCACCCTCATGACTTAAATGCATCCCAAAGGCCCCACCTCCTAATACTATCACATTGAGGTTTAGGAGTTAAACATGTAAATTTTCAGAGGAACACAAACCTTCAGTGCATAACAGTCTTCCAGTCCATGAAAATGGAATGTTTCTCCATTTATTTAGATCTTCTTAATGTTTTTAACAAAGTTTTGTAATTTTCAGTGTGTTAGTCTTGCACTCCTTTTGTTAAATTTGTTTCCAAATATTTCATTCTTTTTGATACTGTTGTAAATGCAGTTGCATTATTCATTTTATTTTCATATTGTTCATTATTCATATATAGAAATACAGCTGGTTTCTGGATATTGATCTTGTTTCCTGTGACTTTGTACTGAACTCATGTGTTAGCTCTAATAGTTTTCTTGGGATTTTCTTCTGTGTAACCATGGACCATGCAATTGGTGAAAAAAAAAATGGTTTACTTCTTCCTTTCCAATGTAGATGATTTTTATTTGTATTTCTTGCTGCATAGTACTGGCTAGACCCTTCTATCCTATGGTAAATAGAAGAGACAAGAGTAGATATCCTCATCTTGTTCCCAGTCTGAGGAGGAAAGCATTTACTCTTTCACCATTAGGTCCTTTATTAGGCTGAGGAAGTTTCCTTCTAATCTACGTTTGTTAATAGCTTTTATTATAAATGGATGTTGGTTTGTGTCAAGTACAGATGGTCATATATTTTTTGTCTTTTATCCTATGAATGTGGTTTGTTACATTAATCCATTTTCAAATGATAAATCTTGCATTCCTTGAATAAATCCCACTTGGTCACAATGTGTAATCTTTTAAAATGTTTTAGATTTCTTTTCCTAATATTTTGATGAAGATATTTGCATCCATATTTATAAGATATATTGGTATATAATTTTGTTCTTTCTTCTGATATCTTTTTTCTGGCTTTGCTATGATACTGTCCTTATAGAAAGAGTTGGGAAGTGTTCCATTTTCTGGAAGAACTTTTGTAGTATTGGCATTAATTCTTCTTTATATGTTTGATAAAATTCACCAGTGAAACCATCTGGACCTGGACTTTTCTTTATAGCAAAATTTTGAATTACTAATTAAATTTTATAATCTTTTTAACTTCTTAGGGGTCAGTGGTATTGTTTCCTCTTTAATTTCTTATTTTTGTGATATGTGTCTTCTCTGTTTCTTACATAATCTAGCTAAGGATTTGTTGATATTTTCAAGAATAAACTTTCAGTTTCATGAATTTTCTCTATGATTGTTCTGCTTTTTCTAGTTCTTTAATTTATGCTCTAATTTTTATTGTTTTATTGCCTTGGCTTGATTCAGTTTGATTTTGTATTTTTTTCTAGATTTCTAGGATAAATGCTTAGATTAATAATCTGAGATTTTTATTATTTTCTAACATAAGCATTCAAGATTATAAATATCCCTCTAAGCATCAGTTTAACAATGTTCAATAAATGTTGATATGTTGTATTTTTATTTTCATTCAGATATAAGTAATTCCTATTTTCTTTTAATTATTTTTTGATCTACAAATTACTTAGGGATATAGTATATAATTTCCAAATACTTGTGGATTTCCTAAATTTCTATCTTTATTTTGATAATGTAACTCCATTGTAGTCATATAATATACCTTTACGATTTAAATTTTATTAAATTTATTAATACTGGTTTTATGGTCTAGTATATGGTCCATCTTGGAAAATAGTCTGTGTGCTCTTAAAAAGAATAGGTAATCTACTGTGATTGGGTTTTTATACAAATGTCTGGTAGGTCAAGTTGCTTGATAGTTTTGTTCAAGTCTTCTATATACTCATTGATATACTCATTGATTTTCTGTCTAGTTAATCTATCAATTATTGAAGTGGGGTATTAAAGTGTCTAATTATTATTATTATGCTGTCTATTTCACCCTGTACATCAGTCATGAATTTTTAAAATGTTTCTTGTATTTTGAGGCTCTGAGCTTAGATGCACCTATGTTTACAATTGTTCTCTCTTCCTGTTAAATTGATCTAATTATCATTGTAAAATGTCCCTTTTTGTCTCTAATGACAATTTTTGTTTTAAATCTCTTTTGTCTGATATTATTATAAACATTATGGCTCTATATGTTTGCTATTTATATCGTATTATTCCCATCCTTTTCCTTTTAACCTGTTTGAACATTTGCATCTAAAGTGTGTCTCCTGTAGACAGCATATCATTAGATGATATATTTTTGTACTTCATCCTGCCAGTTTTTGTCATTGGTATTTAATTTATTTACATTTAATGTAATTACTGGTAAGGTACAATTTACATCTATAATTCTCTTTTATTTTCTTCATGAGACCTTTATTTGAAGATTATGTCACTACTTTCTGTTACTAGTTGTCAAGTTTTTTTGTTTGTTTTTAAATCTTTATTGGAGTATAATTCCTTTACAATGGTGTGTTAGTTTCTGCTTTATAACAAAGTGAATCATATATATATGATTATACATAAACATATGTTCCCATATCTCTTCCCTCTTGTGTCTCCCTCCCTCACACCCTCCCTATCCGACCCCTCTAAGTGGTCACAAAGCACCGAGCTGATCTCCCTGTGCTATGCGGCTGCTTCCCACTAGCTATCTATTTTACGTTGCATAGTGTATATAATGTCCATGCCACTCTCTCACTTTGTCACAGCTTACCATTCCCTCTCCGCATATCCTCAAGTGCATTCTCTAGTAGGACTGTGTCTTTATTCCTATCTTACCCCTAGGTTCATGACATTTTTTTTCTTAAATTCCATATATATGTGTTAGCATACGGTATTTGCCTTTCTCTTTCTGACTTACTTCACTCTGTATGACAGACTCTAGGTCCATCCACCTCATTACAAATAGCTCAATTTCATTTCTTTTTATGGCTGAGTAATATCCCATTGTATATATGTGCCATATCTTCTTTATCCATTCATCCGATGATGAATATAGAAATATAAAAAATGAAAAATAATTATTAAGAAAAGCAATTAAAAAAAGAAAAAACAGAGGGACAGAACCCTAGGACTATTGGAGAAAGCAAAGCTATACAGAGCAAAAGCTCACACAGAAACATACACATACACACTCACAAAAACAGGAAAAGGGGAAAAAATAATATATCTTTCTCTCAAAGTCCACCTCCTCTATTTGGGATGATTCGTTGTCTCTTCAGGTACTCCACAGATGCAGGGTACATCAAGTTGATTGTGGAAATTTAATCTGCTCCTCCTGAGGCTGCTGGGAGAAATTTCCCTTTCTCTTCTTTGCTCACACAGCTCCCAGGGTTCAGCTTTGGATTTGGCCCTGCCTCTGTGTGTAGGCCGCTGGAGGGCATCTGTTCTTCGCTCAGACAGAACAAGGTTAAAGAAGCAGCTGATTCAGGGACCCTGGCTCACTCAGGCCCGGGAGAGAGAGGGGTACAGATGCGGGGCGAGCCTGCGGTGGCAGAGGCCCGCGTGACACTGCACCAGCCTGAGGCGTGCCGTGCATTCTCCCGGGGAACTTTTCCCTGGATCACGGGACCCTGGCAGTGGTGGGCTGCACAGGCTCCCGGCAGGGGAGGTGTGCATTGTGACCTGTGCTCACACACAGTCTTCTTGGTGGTGGCAGCAGCAGCCTTAGTCTCTCATGCCCGTCTCTGTGGTCCGGGCTGAATATCTGCAGCTCGCGCCCATCTCTGGAGCTCCTTTAAGCAGCGCTCTTAATCCCCTCTCCTCATGCACCAGGAAACAAAGAGGGAAGAAAAAGTCTCTTGCCTCTTTGGCAGGTCCAGAATTTTTCCCGGACTCCCTCCCGGCTAGGCTAGCCGTGGTGCAGTAACCCCTTCCGGCTGTGTTCACGCTACCAGCCCTCTCCCTGTGATCCAACCGAAGCCCGAGCCTCACCTCCCAGCCCCCGCCCACCCCGGCGGGTGATCAGACAGCCTCTCGGGCTGGTAAGTGCTGGTAGGCTCCTATCCTCTGTGCGCGAATCTCTCCACTTTGCCCTCTGCACCCCTGTTGCTGTGCTCTCCTCCGCTGCTCCGAAGCTTCCGCCCTCCGAGTCCTGCAGTCTCCGCCCACGAAGGGGCTTCCTAGTGTGTGGAAACTTTTCCTCCTTCACAGCTCCCTTCCTCTGGTGCAGGTCCCATCCCTATTCTTTTGTCTCTGTTTATTATTTTTTCTTTTGCCCTACCCAGGTATGTGGGGAGTTTCTTGCCTTTTGGGAGGTCTGAGGTCTTCTGTCAGCATTTAGTGGATGTTCTATAGGAATTGTTCCACGTGTAGATGTATTTCTGATGTATCTGTGGGGAGGAAGCTGATCTCCATGTCTTACTCTTCTGCCATCTTCCCCCTCTCCTGTTGGAAGATTTTTAATCACAGTTTCAATTTTATTACTTGTGATTGGTCTGTTCATATTTTCTGTTTCTTCCTGGTTCAGTCTTGGAAGGTTACACCTTTCTAAGAATTTGTCCATTTCTTCCAGGTTGTCCATTTTATTGGCATAGAGGTGCTTATAGTAGTCTCAGGATGCTTTGTATTTCTGTGGTGTCTGTTGTAACTTCTCCTTTTTCATTTCTAATTTTATTAATTTGAGTCCTTTCCCTCTTTTTTTTGATGAGTCTGGCTAATGGTTAATCAGTTTTGTTTATCTTCTCAAAGAACCAGCTTTTAGTTTTATTGATCTTTGCTCTTGTTTTCTTTGTTTCTATTTCATTTATTTCTGCTCTGATCTCTATGATTTCTTTCCTTCTGCTAACTTTGGGTTTTGTTTGTTCTTCTTTCTCTAGTTCCTTTAGGTGTAAGGTTAGATTGTTTATTTGAGATTCTTCTTGTTTCTTGAGGTAGGCTTGTATAGACCACAGCTCTATGAGAATAGATATCAGTTACAAGAAAAAATTCTGTAAAAATTACAATCACATGGAGGCTAAACAATACACTACTTAATAACCAAGAGATCAATGAAGAAATCAAAGAGGAAATCAGAAAATGCCTAGAAAGGAATGACAATGAAAGCACGATGACCCAAAAGGTATAGGAGGCAGCAAAAGCAGTTCTCAGAGGGAAGTTTATAGGAATACAATCCTAACTCAAGAAACAAGAAACATCTCAAGTAAACAAGCTCACATTACACCTAAAGCAATTAAAGAAAGAAGAACAAAAAAAAACCCAAAGTTAGCAGAAGAAAAGTAATTAAAATGATCAGATCAGTAATAAATGAAAAAGAAATGAAGGAAACAATAGCAAAGATCAGTAAAACTATAAGCTGGTTCTTTGAGAAGATAAGCAAAATTGATAAAGCATTAGCCAGACTCATCAGGAAAAAAGTAAGAAGACTCAAATCAATAGAACTAGAAATGAAAAAGGAGTAAAAACTGACACTGCAGAAATAAAAAGGATTATGAGAGATTAGCACAAGCAGGTATATGCCAGTAAAATGCACAACCTGGAAGAAAAGGACAAGTTCTTAGAAAAGCACAACCTTCCAAATCTGAACCAGGAAGAAATAGAAAATATAAACAAACCAATCACAAGCACTGAAATTTAGACTGTGATTAAGTATCTTCCAACAAACAAAAGCCCAGGACCAGATGTCTTCACTGGCGAATTCTGTCAAACATTAGAGAAGAGGTTACAGCTATCCTTCTCAAAAGCTTCCAAAATATAGCAGAGGGAGGAACACTCCCAAACTCCTTCTATGATGCCACCATCACCCTGATATCAAAACCAGACAAAGATGTCACAAAGAAAGAAAACTACAGTTTAGTATCACTGATGAACATAGATGCAAACATCCTCAACAAAATACTAGCAAACACAATGCAACAGCACATTAAAAGGATCATACAGCATGATCAAGTGGGGTTTATTCCAGGAATGCAAGGATTCTTCAGTATACACAAATCAATCAACGTGAAACACCATATTAACAAATTGAAGGATAAAAACCTTATGATCATTTCAATAGATGCAGAAAAATCTTTTGACAAAATTCAACACCCATTTATGATAAAAACCCTCCAGAAAGTAGACATAAAGGGAACTTACCTCAGCATAATAAAGGCCATATATAACAAACCCACAGCCAACAACATTCTCGATGGTGAAAAATTGAAACCATTCCCACTAAGATCAGGAACGAGAGAAGGTTGTCCACTCTCACCACTATTATTCAACATAGTTTTGAAAGTTTTAACCACAGCAATCAGAGAAGAAAAAGAAATAAAAGTAATCCAAATCAGAAGAAGAAACAAAGCTGTCACTCTTTGCAGATGACATGATTCTATACATAGAGAATCCTAAAGACGGTACCAGAAAACTACTAGAGCTCATGAATGAATTAGGTAAAGTAGCAGGACACAAAATTAATGCATAGAAATCTCTTGCATTCCTATACACTAATGATGAAAAATCTGAAAGATAAATTAAGGAAACTCTCCCATTTACCACTGCAACAAAAAGAGTAAAATACCTAGTAGTAAACCTACCTAAGGAGACCAAAGACCTGTATGCAGAAAACTATAAGACACTGATGAAAGAAATTAAAGGTGATACAAACAGATGGAAAGATATACCATGTTCTTGAATTGGAAGAATCAACATTGTGAAAATAACTATACTACCCAAAGCAATCTACAGATTCAGTGAAATCCCTATCAGACTGCTAAATGGCATTTTTACTAAATGGCATTTTTCACAGAAGTAGAACCAAAAATTTCACAATTTGTATGGAAACACAAAAGACCCCCAATAGCCAAAGCAATATTGAGAAAGAAATACGGAACTGGAGGAATAAAGCTCCCAGACTTCAGACTATACTACAAAGCTACAGTAATCAAGACAGTATCGTACTGACACAAAAACAGAAATATAGATCAATGGAACAGGGTAGAAAGCCCAGAGATAAACCCACACACATATGGTCACCTTATCTTTGATAAAGGAGGCAAGAATATACAATGGAGATAAGACAGCCTCTTCAATAAGTGGTTGTGGGAAAAGTGAACAGCTACATGTAAAAGAATGAAATTAGAACACTCCCTAGCACCATACACAAAGCTAAACTCAAAATGGGTTAAAGACCTACATGTAGGGCCAGACATTAAAACTCTTGGTGGAAAACATAGGCAGAATATCTGTGAGATAAATCACAACAAGATCCTTTTTGACCCACCTCCTAGAGAAATGGAAATAAAAACAAAAATAAAGAAATGAGACCTAATGAAACTTAAAATCTTTTGCACAGCAAAGCAAACCATAAACAAGACGAAAAGACAACCCTCAGAATGGGAGAAAATATTTGCAAATGAAGCAACTGCCAAGGGATTAATCTCCAAAATTTACAAGCAACTCATGTAACTCAATATCAAGAAAACAAACAACCCAATTCATAAATGGGCAGAAGACCTAAATAGACATTTCTGCAAAGAAAATACACAGTTTTCCAACAAACACATGAAGGAATGCTCAACATCCCTAATCATTAGAAAAATGCAAATCAACACTATAATGAAGTATCACCTCACATCTGTCAGAATGGCCATCCTCAAAAAATCTACAAACAATAAATGCTGTAGACAGTGTGGAGAAAAGGGAACCGTCTTGCACTGTTTGTGGCAATGTAAATTGATACAGCCACTATGGAGAACAGTATGGAGCTTCCTTAAAATCTAAAAATAGAACTACCATACGACCCAGTGATCCCACTACTGGGCGTATACCCTGAGAAAACCATAATTTAAAAAGAGTCATGTACCACAATGTTCATTGCAGCTCTAACAGTAGCCAGGACATGGAAGCAACCTGTTTCCATGGAGAGATGAATGGATAAAGAAGATGTGGGACATATATACAATGGAATATTACTCAGCCATAAAAAGAAACGAAATTGAGTTTTTTGTAGTGAGGTGGATGGACCTAGAATCTGTCATACAGTGTGAATTAAGAAAGAGAAAAAGAAATACCATTGCTAACATATATATATGGCATCTAAAAAAAAAAGTTCTGAGAACCTAGGGGCAGGACAGGAATAAAGACATAGATGTGGAGAGTGGACTTGAGGACATGGGGAGGTGGAGGGGTGGGCTGGGATGAGGTGAGAGTGTGGCATGGGCATATATACACTACCAAGTGTAGAATGGATGGCTGGTGGGAATCAACCACATAGAACAGGGAGATCAGCTTGGTGCTTTGTGACCATCTAAGTGGGTGGGATAGGGTGGGTGGGAGGCAGACACAGGAGGGAGGAGTTATGAGGATATTTGTATATGTATAACTGATTCACTTTGTTGTAAAGCAGAAACTAACACACCATTGTAAAGCAATTATACTCCAATAAAGATGTTAAAAAATACTAATTTAAAGAAGATAGTAATAAAATACCATATGTTATATGATTGATTTTATATAGAATTTCTGTAATAACCCAATCCTTAGAGAAAGAAAGTAGATTAGCATTTGCCTATGGTGGTGGGGGGAAGGGGAAAGAGGGAATTGGGTAGTGAGTACTAAAGTGTATGGGGTTTCTTCTACGAATAGTAAAAATATTGCATAATTAATTGTGGTGATGGTTGTAGAACTTTGTGAATTGACTAAAAGCCACTGAATTGTACAGTTAAATATTTATATATGTGTGTGCATGCAAGTACTTCTGTTATGTTTTTTTCTTGGCTTCTTCCCTCAGATATTCTGATTTAGTAGGACCTAAGATGGGAGTCTGCATTTTAAACAAGGAACCAATTCGATTCTAATGCAGTTGGCCACAAAATATTATTTGAGAGACACTGTCTTAGGCAAGATTGTATTCCTTATTTTACTTTCTTCAAGAAATTTGTGATGAAGTACAGAGGATGCGTATCTTTATCCTAGGTATATGCTAATACCTTGCCCTCCTTTATACCATGGTTATATTTTGAGCTAAAATTTTCAGATCTGGGTAATGTTGACACATTTTCTTTGTATGACAGGCCATTGCTACTTTAGGCAGATTATGACAGTTGCAGTGGGGTACTCAGATGGTTTTATCTTCTCAGTTGAATTTTTTTTTGCATTTTTTTTCAAAAAGAGAATTGGTATTTTCCATAGTATTCCCTCTGCCATAGGTTTCAAAGTAATTGTAAAACCTCTTTCTCTACATTATCCTACTCTTCCTATTTCATGATATGCATCTCAAATGGTTGGTTGGCTTATCTAGTGAGATATTTGAAAGATAGCCTACATAGGCCAGTGTATGTCTACATGTGGTGGTAGATAACCTGTGTCTGAATCATCTAGAATGTTTGTTAAACTTCTGGAGTCCCAAGCTTCAGAGTCTCTGAATGTGGAGCCTAAGAATCTGGATGAATATTATGCATACTAAAGTTTGAGAACCACTGACTTAGGTAGTGATCTTTGTCTTTGAATTTTCTAATATACAACTTGAGAAGAGTTTTAAATTTCTTCCAATTTTTCTTATATTATTTATTATATTTGTTATTCCTGGGAAGGTTAGAATTTTGCTTCCACACTTGAAAGTCCTGGTTTTTTTGTTTCGACTTGATCTTTCTGTTTTAATAAAAAATGTACTTTGCACTGTCTAGCTATGCTTTTGGTCCTTCCCACTTCTTTGCCCTGATTTCCACACTGATTAATTTGGTCAGTATGTAATTCATCTTGTTCTATGGACAAAAATTCTATAGTGTGTGTGTGTGTGTGTGTGTGTGTGTGTTTGTGTACACTATTGTTGCTGCTAAATTTCTACTCATCTTTGGTTGTTCCTGGAAAGCCCTAAAACTATAGGGATAGCAATATTAGAACTGTAAGAATCTTTAATATCTGGTCTTTCATATACTATGTGCAAGTTATAGTAATACTGACTTGAACATATCTAAATTGCTATGAATTCTGACAATTCCCAGGAATCTGAAAAGGTATGGGACTTTTTATTGCATTAGTAAAGCAGTGACCAAGAGCTGTGATTTCAAAATAAGAATTGTAATAGACTGATTACAAAATGTACACTCTGAAAAGCTAAGCTTCATAATTATGGGCATACTATGTGCATTCTCTATCAAATGTTAAATATGAGAAAATTGCCCTAAAAGAGATGAAAAAGAGTTGACATAATTTTAACCAGTAGAGTATACTAATATAACTGTTTATTGCTCCTAACAATGGTATACTGTCCTTTAGTTGTTATATTTATTTGGATGCTATTTTTATTTATTGTTATTAAAATAATAATAATCATTTATGAAGTAATTCTATGAGTGAAGGGCTTTTATTATCACTTAACATATAGCATCTCATTTAATCATCAGAAATTCATTAATCATATCAATTTTCTAGACAAGGACGCCAAGCTTCAGAATGATTACATAACTTGACAAAGATTAATAGGTAGTAAGTGGCAGTGCAGACATCAGGCACCTGGTTTGCCTTAAAGAAAATCCTGTGCTGTTTTCTTTTTCCAGTTTTATTGAGATATAATTGACATACAGCACTGTAAAATTTTAAGGTGTGTAGTGTAATGATTTGACTTAAGTACATCATGAAGTGATTATCACAATAAGTTTGCTGAACATCCATCATCTCATACAGATACAAAATTTAAGAAATAGAAAAAATATTTTCCTTCTGATGAGAACTTTTAGGGTTTATTTTCTTGACATCTTTCATCTATAAAATACAGCATGTTAATTACATTTATCATGTTGTACATTACATCCCTAGTACTTATTTATTCCATAACTGGAAGTTTGTACCTTTTGACTGCCTTCATCCAATTCCCTCTCCCCCAACCTCCCACCTCTGGTAACCGAAAGTGTAATCTCTTTTACCATGAGTTTCTTTGTTTGTTTATATGTTTTTGGAGTATAATAACCTATAACACTATGTTAGTTACTGGTACAACATAATTATTTGATATTTCTGTACATTTTAAAATGATCACCATGGTAAGTCAGTTAACATACGTCACCATACAAAGATAATACATAAATACTGACTATATTCCTCACACTGTATTTTTCATACCCATGAAGTATTTATTTTGTAACTTGAAGCTTGCACCTCTTAAACTCCCTCACCTATTTCTCTTCCACCCCCATCCCTCCCCTCAGGCCATCTACTGTTATCTGTATCTATGACTCTTTCTAAAATTTTTTTTACGTTTGTTTATTTGTTTTCTGGATTCCACATATAAGTGAAATCATGTAGTATTGTTTTTCTCTGTCTGACTTACTTCACTTATCATAATACCCTCTAGGTCCATTCATGTTGTTGCATATGTGAAGATTTCATCTTTTATGGCTGAGTAATATTCCATTGTGTGTGTATACATATATATACATCCCATCTTCTTTATTCATTCAATTATTGATGGGAACTTATGTTGCTTCCATATCTTGGCTATTGTATCAATACTTAAGCTGCAATGAACATAAGATTGCATATACCTCTTTTACTTAGTATTTCTGGTTTCTTAGGATAGTAACCAGGAGTGGCATTGCTGGATCATATGATAGGTCTACTTTTAGTTTTTTTGAGGAATCCTCATTGTTTTACACAGTGGCTGAACCAATTTAGATTCGCACCAACAGTGTACGAGGGTTCTCTTTTCTTGGCATCCTTGCCAACATTTGTTATTTGTAGACTTTTTGATGATAGCCATTCTGACAGGTGTGAGGTGATATCTCATTGTGGTTTTGACTTGCATTTCTCTAATAATTAAGAATGTTGAGCATCTTTTCATATGCCTCTTAGCCATCTGTGTGTGTCTTCTTGGGGAAATGTCTATTCAGATCCTCTGTCCATTTTTAATCAGGTTGTTTGTTCTTTTGATGTTGAGTTGTATGAGTCCTTTGTATATTTTGGATATTAACACCTTATCAGATACATTGTTTGCAAATATTTTCTCCCATTCAATAGATGGCCCTTTCATTTTGTTGATAGTTTCCTTCACTGTGTAAAAGATTTTTAGTTTGATGTATTCCCATTTGTTTATGTTTGCTTTTCTTTGTTTCTTTTGCTTGAGGAGACATATTAAAACACATATATTACTAAGACTGATGTGAAAGAATATACTGACTCAGTTTTCTGCTAGAAGTTTTGTGGTTTCAGATCTTAAATTTAAGCCTTTAATTCATTTTGAATTTATTTTTCTGCATGATGTTAGAGAGTGGTCCAGTTTGATTCTATTGCATGTAACTGTCCAGTCTTTCCAACACCAGTTATGAAAAAAGGCTGATTTTTCCCCACTGTATATTCTCACCTCCTTTGTCATAGATTAATTTCCCATTGATTCTGGCGCTAGTGCCTGCTCGCTGGTGGGAAGATACGTGTCCTGGGGTCTCTGGCTGCAGGGCCCTGGGGTTCATGGAGTTGGTGTCAGCCCACTGGTGGGCAGGGTTGGGTAACAATGTCTGGCTGCAGTACCCCAGGATGTCCTGGGGCTAGTGTTAGTGCACTGGTTTTCAGAGCCAAGTTCTGGGCCCTCTGGTGGACAGGCTTGTACCAGGGAAGCTGTGGGCTCAGGGCATCTTAAGGGTAGCTGCTTGGCCTGAGGCATCCCAGTACTAGTGCCAACAGTCTGTTGGGTGGGGCTGGGTTGCAGCACTAATAAGCTAGAGTGAGGATACCAAAATGAAGCTTGTCAGCACCAGTCTTCTCCTGGTATGAGGTCTCCAAACGGCTGCTGCCATTGTCCATGTCCCTAGGGTGAGGTCCAGTTGCCTCTTGCCTCTCTAGGAGGCTCTTCAGTATTCTCAGGTGAGTCTGACCCAGGTTCCTATCAAATTACTGCTTCTGCCCTATGTTCTGGAGCACGTGGGATTTTGTGTGCACCCTTTAAGAGTGGAGTCTCTATTTCCCAGAGCCCTCTGGTTCCCCTGAAAGTAAGCCCCGTTGACCTTCAAAGCCAAATGTTCTGGGGGTTTATCTTTCCAGTACAGGATATCCAAGCTGTGGAGCCAAGTGTGGGCTTCAGATTCCTTGCTTTTGGGGAAGAACATCTTCAACTGTAATTATTCTCCCGTTAGTGGGTTCCCCACCCAGGGGTATGGGTCTTGACTCTGCCACATCTCTATCCTGCCTACCCATCTTGTTGTGGTTCCTTCTTCATATCTTTAGTTGTAGAAAAATATTTTCTGCTATTCCTATCTTTCTCACCATCAATAGTTGCTCTGTAAATAGCTGTAATTTTGATGTGCCTGTGGGACAAAGTGAACTCAACATCTTCCTACTTTGCCATCTTGGTAACTCCTCGAAAATCCTGTTCTTTTAAACATTATTATAGCTTGACACTAGGTTTAATGAATAAACCTGTGGTGTGTGAATAAACACTCACTTCATAACACATTTTAGTTATAACATTAGATATTAGCTAGTAAGGATATAAACCCTATTATCTCCAATTATCTGTATGAAGTTAGAGATGACAAAGCACATTAGGTAATGGAGGATTGTGCCCTGGAAAGAACAGTGAGCTTGACTACTAGCTAGCACAATGAAATAATAAAATTAAGTAAAAAGTAAAACTGGGAATAGTGAAACATTTTGTCATAATTTACAATACTATCCTGAAATCAAATCATTTTTTAATTAACTTTTTATTGTGGTATAAACACTTCACATGTGATCCATCGACTTAAATTTTTAGGCGTACAGTGCAGTATTGTTAATTTTAAGTACTGTGCTGTACAAGCAGATTTTGAACACATATTCATCATGTAAAGTTGAAACTCTATAGCCATTGAACAATAACTCCCCATTTCCACTTCTTCCTAGCCCCAGGCAACCACCCTTCTACTTTCTGCTTCTATAAGTTTGATTATTTTAGATACCTTATATAAGAAGGATCATGCAGTGTTTGTCTTTCTGTGTATAGCTTATTTCATTTTGCAAAATGTGCTCTAGGTTCATCCATGTTGTCACTTATGGTGGAATTTCCTTCTTTTTTTAAAGGCCAAATAATATCCTATTGTGAGTATATACCACATTTTCTTAATTCATTCATCTGTTAATGTACATTTAGGCTGTTTCCATATCTTGGATACTGTGAATAATACAGCAACGAAAATGGAAATAAAAATATCTCTTTGAGAGTTCCCTGGTGGTCTCGTGGTTAGGATTCCGGTCTTTCACTGCCATGGCCCAGGTTCAATCCCTGGTTGGGGAACTGAGATCAGTGCAGCCACACACACACACACACAAAATCTCTTTGAGCTCCTGATTCAAATCTTTGGGATATATATCTATAAGTTGGATTGCTGGATCCTATGGAAGTTCTATTTTTAATTTTTTTGTGGAACCTCCATATTGTCTTCCATAGTGGCTTAATGATTTTATATTCTCACCAATACTATATAAGTGTTACAATTTCTCCACATCCTTACCAACATTTGTAATCTTTTTTTTTTTGTAATAGTCATCTCAACACGTGTGAAGTGATAACTCGTGGTTTTGATTTGCATTTTCCTGAGAATGAATCATGTTGAGCACCTTTTATATACTTGTTGGCCATTTGTATATATTCTTTGGAAAAATGTCCAGTCAAGCCTGTTGCCCATTTTTTAATTAGGTTATATGTTTTTTGCTATGGACTCAGAGGACTTCCTTATTATTTTGGATATTAACCCCTTATCAGATATAGGGTTTGCAAATATTTTCTCCCATTTCATAGGTTCCCTTTTCATTTTGTTGATTCTTTTTACCTTTGCTGTGCAAAAGCATTTTAGTTTGATGTAGTCCCACTTATCTATTTCTTTTTTCGTTACTTGTGCTTCTGGTGTTATATTTATACAATCATTGCCAATACTAATGTCAAGAAGCTTTTCCCTTATGTGTTCTTCTAGAAGTTTTAAAATTTCATGTCTTTGGTTTAAGTCTCTATTGCATTTTTTTTTCAAATTTGAAATTATCTGTGTATTTTATTTTATTTTTTAACATCTTCATTGGAGTATAATTGCTTTACAATGGTGTGTTAGTTTCTGCTTTACAACAAAGTGAATCAGCCTTACATATACATATATCCCCATATCTCCTTCCTCTTGCATCTCCCTCCCACCCTCCCTATCCCACCCCTCTAGGTGGTCACAAAGCACCGAGCTGATCTCCCTGTGCTATGTGGAGACAATTCTTTGCCTGTTGTGTATTCTTGGCTCATTCGTTGAACATCAGTTGACTATATATATGTGGGCTTATTTCTGAGCTCTCTATTCTGTTCCATTAGTCTGTATGTCTATCTTTATGTAAGCACCATACTGTTTTAATTACTGTAGATTTGTAATATATTTTGAAATCAGGAAGTGTAGTGCCTCCAGCTTTGTTCTTTCTCAAGATTGCCTTGGCTATTTGGAGCCTTTTATGGTTACATTTGAATTTTAAGATTGTTTTTTCTGTTTCTTTAAAAACTGCCACTGGGGCTTTGATGAGGATAACATTGAATCTGTAGATCACTTTGGGTATTATGGACATTTTAAAAATATTAGGTCTTCAAATCCATGAAAAAAATGTCTTTCCACATATTTGTGGCTTTAATTTTTTTCATTACTGTTTTGTAATTTTCCGTGTTCAAGTCTTTTACCTCTTTTGTTAAATTTACTCCTAAGTACTTTAAATACTTTATTCTTTTTGGTGGTATAGTAAAGGAGATTGTTTTCTTTATTTTTTGAAGTATAGTATCTGTACAATATTATATAAGTTAGAGATGCACAATATAGTGACTCACAATTTTTAAAGGTTATGCTCCATTTATAGTTATTATAAAATATTGGCTATATTCCCCATGTTGTACAATATCCTCTTGTAGCTTATTTATTTTATACCTAATAGTTTGTACCTCTTACTCCTCTACCACTATATTGCCCCTCCCACTTCCCTCTCCTCACTGGTAACCACTAGTTTGTTCTCTATATCTGTGAGTCAGCTTCTTTTTTGTTATATTCACTAGTTTGTTGTATTTTTTAGATTCCACATATAAGTGATATCATACAGTATTTGTCTTTCTTTGTCTGACTTATTTCACTTAGCATAATGCCCTCCAATTCCATCCATGTTGCTGCAAATGGCAAAATTTCATTTTTTATGGATGTGTAGCATTTTATTGTGTGTGTATGTGTGTCTGTGTGTGTATCTCACATCTTTATCTATTCATCTGTTGATGGACACTAAGGTTGCTTCCATATCCTGGCAATTGTAAACAATGCTGCTATGAACATTAGGGTACATGTAAGTTTTCAAATTAGTGGGTGTTGTTTTTTGTTTATATACTGAGGAGTAGAATTGCTGGGTAATATGGTAGTTCTATTTTTAGCTTTTTGAGAAACCTCCATATTGTTTTGCACAGTGGCTGCAGACCAATTTACATTTCCACCAACAGTGTACCAGGATTCCCTGTTCACCACATTCTCACCAACATTTATTATTTGTGTTCTTTTTGGTGACAGCCTTTCTGACAGGTGGGAGGTGATACCTCATTGTGGTTTGGATTTGCATTTTCCTGATGATTAGTGATGTTGAGCATCTTTTCATGTGCCTGTCAGCCATCTGCATTTCCTCTTTGGACAAATGTCTACTTAGTTTTTTCTGTCCATTTTTTAATTGGGTTGTGTGGGGTTTTTCTGATGTTGAGTTCTATGAGCTGTTTATATATGTTGGATATTAATCCCTTATCAGTCATATCATTTGCAAATATTTTCTCCCATTCAGTAGGTTATCGTTTCATTTTTTCAATGGATTCTTTTGTTGTGCAAAAGCTTTTAAGTTTATTTTGGTCCCATTTGTTTATTTTTGCTTTAATTTCCTTTACTTTAGGAGATAGGTCCAAAAAAAATAGTGCTGTGATTTATGTCGTAGAGTGTTCTGCCTGTTTTCCTCTTGGAGTTTTATAGTATCCAGTCTTATATTTAGGTCCTTAATCCATTTTGAGTTTATTTTTGTATGTAGTGTTAGAGAATGTTCTAATTTCATCCTTTTACATGTAGCTGTCCAATTTTCCTAGCACCACTTATTGAAGAGACTGTGTTTTCTGCATTGTGTATTCTTGCCTCCTTCATCTTAGATTAATTGACCAGAATTCCATGGGTTTATCTCTGGACTTTCTATCCTGTTCCATTGATCTATATTTCTGTTTTTGTGTCAGTTCCGTACTGTCTTGATTAGTGTAGCATTGTAGTATAGTCTGAAGTCTGGGAGCGTGATTCCTCCAGCTCTGTTCTTCTTTCTCAAGTTTTTTGTATTTTTTTGGATATTCAGGTTCTTTTGTGTTTCCATACAAATTTTAAATTATTTGTTCTAGTTCTGTGAAAAATACCATTTGTATTCTGATAGGGATTTCATTGAATCTATAGATTTCCTTGGGCAGTATACTCATTTTAACAATACTGATTCTTCCAATCCAAGAACATGGTATATCTTTCCATCTGTTTGGGTTTTTTGCCTCCTTAGATAGGTTTATTCCTAGGTATTTTATTCATTTTGATGTGATGGTAAATGAGATTGTTTCTTTAATTTCTCTTTCTGATCTTTCATTGACAGTGTATAGGAATGCAACAGATTTCTGTATATTAATTTTGCATCCTGCAACCTTACTGAATTCATTGATGAGCTCTAGTAGTTTTCTGGCAGCATCTTTAGGATTTTCTATGTATAGTATCATGTCACTGTAAACAGTGACAGTTTTACTTCTTGCTTTCCAATTTGGATTAAAGGAGATCGTTTTATTAATTTCCTTTTCAGATAGTTCCTTGTTAGTGTAGAGAAATTCAGCTGATATGTTTATTTGTATGTTGATTTTGTATCCTGCAACTTCGCTGAATTAGTTTGTCAGTTCTAACAGCTTTTTGGTGGAGTCTTTAGGTTTTCTGCACATAAGAAGATGTCATCTGCAGAGACAGTTTTTCTACTTCCTATCTGTTTTGGATGCTATGAATTTCTTTTTCTTGCCTAATTGCTCATCTAGGACTTAGAGTACTATTTTGAATAGAAGTGGTAAGAGTTGGCATCCTTGTCTTTTTCCAGATCTTAGAGAAAAAACTTTCAGATTTTCAGCATTGAGTATGATGTTAGCTGTGGGATTTTCCTATATGGCCTTTATTATGTTGAGTTAATTTCTATACCTAGTTTGTTGAGAGTTTGTATTTTGTTTGTTTGTTTGTTTGTTTTGTTTTTTTTTTTTTGCGGTACACGGGCCTCTCACTGTTGTGGCCTCTCCCGTTGCGGAGCACAGGCTCCGGACGCGCAGGCTCAGCGGCCATGGCTCATGGGCCCAGCCGCTCAGTGGCATGTGGAATCTTCCCGGACCGGGGCATGAACCCGTGTCCCCTGCATCAGCAGACGGACTCTCAACCACTGCGCCACCTGAAAAGCCCTGTTGAGAGTTTTTAATCATGAAAGTGTGTTGAATTTTGTCCAGTGCTTTTTCTCTGCATGTATTGAAATGATCGTATGATTTTCATCTTTTATTTTGTTAACATGGTGTATCACATTTATTGATTTGTGTATATTGAACCATCCTTGCATCCCAAGGATAAGTTCCATGTCCATCACAACTGAAGGGAGCAAGGTACATTCACATAGAGAGATTATAAGAAAAATTATACTGGTCGAAAATTCTGAGCCTTCAGGTCACTGGCTTCATACCTGCCATGAACGATATGCCTGGAGGTTAATTTCATGCATGTTGGCTACAATTTTGGTATAGCTTCTCATAAGTTGGTTTCTTCTACATTCATTAGAGCCTACCACTCAAGGATATAATAATAATTATTTTGACTATTTGCAAGGGATTTGGAAAGGTAAGCATATGTGGTGATTTTTCATTTGGCTGAATCAATTATTTCAATTGTATGGGTTCCAAGGCTGAAGCTGTAGGAGCAAGGAATTATTTAGTGGCGTGAGTCTGGCAGTGTCTTAATCATCAATCTCAAATGTGGTTTTGTTAGTCTTCATAATAATATTCCTAAATTTGGGAATTTTCACAAAGTATCTGCAGGGCCAAATTATGGTTTCCAATGGCCATATGTACTTCTGCTTTAATAAGCCACTTCTTCCATACCAATATTAAAAGTTATATTTTATGACTGTTTTAGTATCAAGACAAATATTATCCAGACTGGATTATATTAATGTTTTATTTTCATTTTAAAAGAAATTAAAATATTTCATAAGCCTCCAAAAGTATCATGAGCCCTAGACATAATGCTTACTGTGTGTAGTCAATGTCAGCCCTGGGTATTTGGGCACATTCCTCAGGATATTTTATAGCCCTTTCAGAGTTTTATTGTCATTGACTTATGAATCTTAACAGTTACAGTGTTGAGTTCCTCGTAATAATATTCTTTACAACTACTTTGAATTGTCTACCTTATATAGGTCATATTAAACTTGCCTTTTTTCATCAGTTTCATCATGGACTCAAAACTATTTTACAGTCTCAGCTTGTTCCATTTCATTTTCATTTTCTATTTAATACCCTGCTTGTCACCATTTGAGGTCTCAGATGTTGGGAAGACCTTCTCAGATCAGGCCTTTGGGTTAGCATATTACTTTTTGGTTAAATATTTTTCAAAGGATTAAGTTCAGTGTTCATTTAATGTCCACTGGCAGCACTGAGGAGACATGACAACACAGGCTGGAAAAGAAAAAAATCACACAAGATTTTTTAAAATAGTGAAAAAATGGAAGAAATAAAAATGTCTATCAGCATGTTATAAATTCACACAATGAAATACTATGCAGTGATTACAGTGAATGAACTGTTATAAGAGTTGGCAAACTCTATAAAGGGCCGGAGAGTAATAGTTTAGTTATTTACAGCCATATCATCTCTGTCTCAACTACTCCACTGTGCTGCTGTAGTTAGAAAGCAGCTGTAAACAATATGTCAGCTAATGAAAGTGGCTGTGTTCCAATAAAACGTTATTTACAAAAACAAGTAGCAGGCTGGTTTTGGCCCAAGGATAATAATTTGCTGACCCTTAAACTAAAGCAGGATATATCAACATGTATAAATATCAGAACTGTAATTTGAGTAAACAAAGTAAGTTGTAGGATTCATATATTTTATTGCCATTTGGATAAAGTTTAAAGACCTTCAAAATATTATGTTTATGGATGTGTGTGTGACTGCATGTATGCATGCACTTGTGTGTGCACGCATGTGCATGTGCATGGGGATGATGACCATTGTATTCATGATAGCTGTTATTTAGTAAATAGAGTGAGTCAATTTAATTAATTTCTTTATAAAAGCTATCTGATGGAAATATAGTATATTAAAATATGATTAGTACATGGGTGTTTGCTTTATTTTTTCTTTGTGTCTTCATGTTTGAAATATTTTACAATTATAAAACAACACTGGCAAAGCCAATCAAAACATGTTTTCAGGCTGAATTTGACTGAGATTCCATCACTTTACCACCTCTGCTGTTTATGCATCCAAGCATTCTAAAGAATATCAACATGGTAGAAAATGATGAGTCTTTATGTTAACAACTTGGAATCTATTCCATATATATCTGGAGGCTTTTAATGCAATAGCAGTTCATGATAGGTGATCTGGATATTAACCAGCATGTAAGCTGCTTTTCCTCAACATCAATATAACCTTTCTCTTTCTTTACAAAATCGTTGCATAACTTCTTGACTATATATATATATATATATATATATATATACCATAATTCCTTTTTTATGATCTTGTTCTCTAGGATAATTCTTATTAGCTTTCCATTTCCTGTGTCATTTTGTGGACTCTTAGACTCAGCTTGTTCCAGTTAGAACTAATTATTTCATAATCCAATTGACCAACTCTCCTCATCATGGAAGCCTTTCTTCAGACTTGCCTCTAGACATCCCAGCACTATCCTAGAAAACTTGGAAAGCACTGTGCCTTTTTAACAATATGATGTTCTATAACCTTTCTTTTTCTTGTTCCAAGATCAAGGCTGGCATGCTTTTTTGTTGACCTTGAACTCGTTAAGTAAAGAGTCATGAAATGATCCATATTTTGAGCTCTATGAAGGCAGAGATTTTGCTTTATTTCCTGCTATCTTCTTAGCACTTTGAAACAGTATTTGGCACAGAATAGCTATTCAATAAACATGTGTTGAATGAAAAAAAATTAATGATGTTATTCCTTTCAGAGGATATAGTTCTACATGGGTTCTGGTGGGATGTGGGGTTATTCCAAAGGCAGCTTTAGATACCGCAGTGGAAGAGGGAACCTTTCAAAGTCCTGAATTTGTGATTGATTAACTTCAGTTTCACCCCAGTTCCCTAGCTGTTTACTTCTTATTTTAGTATAGTTTTATTTCTAAGATTCCAATGTTTCCTTTTTACTTTTTTTCATATACAACATACATATATCAGATTATATATAGTATGCTATGTTTTACTTCACCCAATTTCATGTATTGAATATGTTTTATAAACCTTAACATGTAAATGCCAACTTGTGGTTTCTTTACTTAACTGAAACTTGCTTGTGTGACTACGCGAACTTTCTTTATACTTAATGCTTATATCTGTGATATTGTCATTTCAGTATCATTTTAGTACATTACTTTCTATAATTGCCACCCATTATGGTACAGTGCACCTAGTCAGTGTCAGTTGAGTTACCTAAAGACTAAAAAGGAAATTATATCTCTCCCTGAACAAGTCCTGAAAATGTACCACCTATATGCATTGGGGGTCTCAAAAACTAACCCCGGTTTGGTCATTTGCTATAAGAATTCAGCATATAGTCATACTCATAGCTATGATTTATTATAGCCAAAGGATATAAAGCAAAATTAGCAAAGGGAAAAGGCACATAGGTTAAAGTCTGGAGGAAACTTGGCACAAGGTTCCAAGAGTTCTCTCCCAGTGTAGTCACACAGTGTGCACTTAATTCCTCCAGTATTGAATTGTGACAATACATATAAAGTGTTGTCTACCACAGTAGCTCATTAGAGACTGAGTGCCTAAGGTTTTTATTGGTGGCTGATCATGAAGGCAACTTCTGCCCAGCATGTACCAGAATTCTAGATTCCCAGAGGAAAGCAGGTGTTCAGCATAAAGCACAGTGGTTGTACCGGCAGTCTGGGCACAATGAGCCACTTTTATCTGTTCTGGAAGTGATGGGAACACTTCCAAAATTCCATGTTCCCAGACACCAGCCAAGGTCACACCTTGTGAGCAGGTCTTAAGGATAGAAGTCTCAGGCCTGCTATGTTAACTTCTTTCTGGACACCATATGAATACAATTCTATATGGGTTTCCCTAGGTGACTAGCATAATAGAATAAGGCTATTTTGGCATACTGCCTACCCCAGCATTCTTGGGACGATAAGTGAAAGGGAGAAGATAGAAATTCATAACACACAAAAATGTTTGTAAGGTAAATGAATATTAAATAACATTGATTGGTTTGTCGGTTTATGAATCTATCCAGGCCCTTTTTCCCGTGTTTTAAAATTTCAGGGACTTCCCTGGTGGTCCAGTGGTTAAGACTTCACCTTCCAATGCAGGGGGTGTAAGATCCCACATCCCTCATGGCCAAATAACCAAAACATTAAACAGAAGCAGTATTGTAACAAATTCAATAAAGACTTTGAAAATACAGAGTTGAGGTGCACTCCAGGAACTTTCATTTTAAAAATAAATAAAATTTCAGAAGTGGTGATTATCTGTCAGCTTACAGTGGCTGAAGATGTAGGTATGCTTTAATTTAGACTACACTGATTCTCCCATTTTGGTGCTGTCAGTATGATCCCAGCAATGGTACATTTCCTGACCTTTCTCAGCTGCAGATGGGCCCTTGTCATCACCAAGCACCAGTTTCCCAAAGATGAAGAAAGCCAATTTCATTTTGTTGTCACATAGTGTCTTTTCCTTCCCCCCCTCCCCGCCTGGATAGCTTCAGCTCTATGCCTTTACCCCTAAGCATAACTTCAAACTTCCTCTAATGAGCTTCTCTCTTTAACTAATGTGAAGATTCTTTTTCCTACCTCCTGTCCCAGAATGCAACTTGTTGGTTTTATATTTAGTACATCATTACATACACAATATGTTATTTAGAAAGTTTCCACTGAGGCCAAGCACTGAGCAGTTTCTCTCTGCACTCTGGTTATGTACCAGAGATAGGGTACAATTCCCAAAAATATTAACATATCTTGTTTTCTGTAGGTACTCTTGGGGCTTCCAGAATCTTCATTGATAGCCCAGATTTCCTGAGCAAAAGAGGATTTTCAAGTTTGAATCCAAGATAAAGGAACTTACAGAGAAGGCTTGTTCTATAGGGGTCTTAATATAGAGCATAGCAGGCCTCAAACCATGTCCATCAAATAATATGGGGAAACTAAGCAATTGAAATCTGGCAAGACAGAAAGATCCTTACAGGAGAATGTGTACCAAGAACAGGGCCTAACTCTTCATCCAAGTTTTTGAATGAAGTTTTGAATAATCTTTTCTCATTTTCATTTGTGTAACACCTAAACACCTGTGCAAAAGTCAGCATGCCTTTACAAGAATTTCCCAGGGTATTTGTGACCTGGAAGATTGCTGGTTTTGTCCTAAATCCTGTGTTAGCACCATCTAAGACATGGACTAGGCACACTTAGACTTCAGTCAGCTGAATAGATGTTTAATCAACATTTGAAAAACCATGATAGAGAACTAGGGGCAGCGGACAATGTCAGGACTTGAGGTCCTGTTTGCCAGGGGCCAAGTTGTGGGTGTCGTCTCCAGGACTGTCCACACTCACAGGCAACTCTCTGCCATTTTTAACTCTTCCGAGCTTGCCTTTCTAATTCCTTTTTTTCTGAGCAGCACCATGTTTTCTGCTATTAAATTGTCACCAACTTCATCTTCTCTCCCTCTTTTGGCTTTTCCTTTCCTGGCCAGAATGTTCTTCTGGTTTCTTCTATGGACTTTCTTGTCCAGAAGTCTCAGCCTCTGACCCTCTTTATGAGATACTATATCCCCAGTGGGAAAGAATCAGTCCAAACAAACATAAACATCATATTTCATTGAGTCTAAGAATCACACTTTTTTCACATTTTAAATTTGGATTCATCTCATAATTTGATGTATGTCACAGTATAATTGGCAGAGTTTTTTTTTCTTAATAGTATAAAAATGATGGTGGAAATTCAATTAGAGGCATCTTAGATTTGAAGTAGCAGTGATTTAAAAGTATACAAAGTCACACTGGTAACCTACACACACAAATTTTGTTTGCATGTGGTTTCTGTTTTCTTCCCTGACCTCACCACATTGCTTCATGCTGGCCTGTTAAATCAGAATGACAAATAGCCTTCATGCTGGCCTCTGAGTGTTCCCTGTTATATAGGTCTCTCTTGAGTCCACCAGTTTAATGTTTATTGCATATCTACTACATGCCAAGCATGGTGGTAAGTGCTAGGGAGAGAAAGATGAGAAAAATCAGACATAGTTTTTGCTTTTTTGATTATAGAGTCTTTTAAGATAGTGTTAAACATTAGCATTATAAATTGGTCTGATCATAGGCCAGATCATTCAGTTGTTCCTGTGGTGTCTAGATTCCTCAACCTTTCCATCTTTCATAAGGAAGGAACTATTCTGGGTGATCATTTTGGACTTGTGTCCAACGAACCTGTAAAGGTACGTCAGCAGTTTGGGTTGACCACTTCAAGCTGATTTATCTCTTCTGTGGCATCATCAGTTACATCTCTAAGGTTTTCTTCCTAGTGTGCAGATACAATCTGTTTCATCTGTCTTTGTTAAACTTCCAAAGGAAATATAACGTGTTCAAATGGAATTTGCTCAGGGTTTAATTTTTCTGTTTATGCATAATAATTATTTTAAATAGTCCCAAGGAAGATTGCACTGAGAATGTGTCAGCTGGCACTTGCTCTGTCCTACAGGGAACCTGTTACTTCCTCCTTTGTAGTTAAGTTGTCCTCAAGAGGTTGGTGTCTGTATAGATATACCTCAGTGCCCTACCTGTTTTCTTAGACATCTATGCTTGAATTTATTAATATAACCACCTCCTCTTGAGACAGCAAGTAGCCAATATGCACTATCTTGCTATGGCCTTACCCTCAATGAGGTTTTGTCTTTTCTTTTTCACCTTTTTAATTGAGATATAATTAACATATAACATTGTGTTAAGTTTAAGGTGTACATTCATTGTTTTGATACATTTATGTATCACAATATGATTACTACAGTAACATTAGCTAACAGCTTTATCGTGTCACATATTTATCATTTCTTTTTGTTGTTGTTGAGAACAGTTAAGATTTAGTCTCTTAGCAACACTGAAGTTTATAATACTGTATTGTTGATTATAATCACTATGTTGTGCATTAGAGCTACAAAACGTATTTATCTACTAGTTGTAAATTTGTACCCTTAAACATCTCCCCGGTTCCTCCACCCACCAGCCCCTGGTAACTGTCATTCTACTCTGTTTTTATAGGTTCCGTTTTTTTAGATTCCTGTTAGGATGGCTTTTATCAAAAGGCAAGAGGTAAATTCTAGTGAGGATATGGAGAAAGTGGAACTCTTATACACTGTTGATGGGAATGTAAATTTGTATAGGTATTATGGAAAAACAGTATGGCAGTTCCTGAAAAAATTAAAAATTGAACGACTATATGATCCAGCTCTCCCACTCCTGTGTATATATCAAAGAAATTGAAATCAGTATCCTGAAGGGATATCTGCACACCCATGTTCACTGCAGCATTATTCAGTATAGCTGAGACATGGAAACAACCTAAGTGTCGTCAACAGGTGAATGGATAAAGAAGATGTGAGATATGTATAATTCAGTCACGAGAAAGAAGGAAATCCTGTCATTTGTGACAACATGGATGGAACTTGAAAGCATTATGCTAAGTGAGATAAGTCAGACAGAGAAGGACAAATACTGTATATCACTTATATGCAGAATCTAAAAACACTGAATATGTTTTTCTTTTAAAAACTACAAAAGGTAAACTGTGTAAAGGAAGTTTCACCCCAGCCTCCAGCCACCTAATTTCCATCCCAGGAAGCAAGTACAGTTACTGATTTCTCTACCTCTCAGTTCTTTTTAAACAGTATGGAAAATTTCAAACATATATGTAAGTAAAAAGTACAGTATATTGAACCTCCCTGTATCCAGCACCTTGCTTCAACAAGTATCACCAAGTGGCCAGCCTTGTTTCAGCTATATCCTCACCCACTTTCTCTTCCACCCACTGGATTATTTTGAAACAGATTTTAGATGTCCTATTATTTGATCCATAAATATGTCTGTATCACTAAAAGATAAGGAATTTTAACATAGCCACAATACCAATTTCACACTTAAAAAGCAACAATAATTTCTTAATATCATCACATTCAAAAATTTCCCTGTTGGTCCCATTTTCTTTTTTACAGTTTGATTGTTTGAATCAGGATCCAAATCAGATCCACATATTGCATCATTGCATTTGGTTAAAACTCGTCTCTTTTAACCCATAGCTCCCCCACCCCCAGCTCTTTTTTCTTTCTTTCCATTTATTGTGGAAATAACTGGGTCGTTTATCCTGTAGAATATTCCATATTCTTCAAATTTCATCACCAAATACAGTGTGTCTATAACCAAATACAACCTGTGTTCTATAAACTGGTATTTTGATTTAGAGCTTTGATCAGTGTGGTAGGTTCAATTTATGACATATGCTTTATAGGTGTCTGTATTCAGTTTTAATATTATAGATAAACCAGGAAAATTCCCTGTTTCTGTTTTATTTTTATTTATTTATTTTTTATAACATATTGGTTAAATACATGGGTTCTGTGACCAAACTGCCTGGGTTTGTATCCCAGTGCCACAGCTTAGTGACTGTATAATCTTGGGCAAGTAATTCCACCTCTCATTGCACGTTTCCTCATTTGTAGATTGGGGATAGTAATAGTACCTAATTCATAGTGTTATTGTGAGGAATAATGAAGTTAAATATGTGTACTGCATTTAGAATAGTGCCTTGCCACAGGATAGGTGTTTAATGCATATTAACTATTACGTTATTATATTTTTATTTCGGTATCATCTGATATGGTATAGCCAGGACTTCCATATTGCCACACTCCAGGGATCACCATTTATGTCTTGGGCATTGTGAATGATGGTCATCCTGGTGGAGTACATTGCACAGTCTGTGTGGCCATATGTGGCAGCCCTAGGTGTAGCATCACATCTTTCAGCTATTTTATGTTTTTTGGTAGCAAGATTTTGTAAACAGGATTTAGTCTCCATCTGGATTTCCTGTTAGCAAGCATGTATATCAACTACCTTTTTGTTTCTATCCTCCTCTTCCCTGAAATGTGCATGTGTATGCACCCACAGATACATATCACATATACCTTTAAAGTCAGAGCTAAACAGTAGTCCTCATACAACCTCTCTAAAAGTCTAGTGATTTTAAAATCAAATGTCTTTTGGTGTATGCCACTTACCACTCCATAGTACACATCCATGGGGAGTTGAGGATCTTAGTCAGATACCCACAAACCAGAAGTCAATCAAGTAGCTGTATTCCTGGGGGCCATGTAGGCATGTTCAGCAATCTCATGATTTGTTTCTGTATCTGTCCTTGGAATCTGGCCAAGGGTGCTTATATTTTAAACAATACAAGATAGATGACTTCAGAATGAAGACCCTGTGGAGTGGCCTATAAAAATCTGGACTTCTTAATTGTTGCCAAGCTTAATTGTTTCTCTGGGAACAATTTCCTTTTTTGTTTTTCCTCAGATCTGGCATGGAAGCCATGAATGGAAAAGTATATCTTTCTAGATTGCTCTCAAGAGGGCGAGTGAGAGGGGAGAAGGCATTATTCACTAATAAAATGTTAGTCATATCCTTTCTAATTTAATAAAAAGGCAATATAATTTCCATAGATGTGACACCAAAGAATTAAGGAATACAGGATCCTGATTTTTGGAGTTTTCTACTTCACAACTAATTCCTTATGTACACACACATACATACATACATGCCCAACTACCCAAATAATACATAGTTACAATAATCCTTTCATAAATAGTACAGATGAACCAATTTTCAGGGCAGGAATAGAAACGCAGATGTAGAAAACGGACGTGTGGACACAGTGGGGGAAGGGGAGGATGAATTGGGAGATTGGGATTGACATATATACACTACCATGTGTAAAATAGATAGCTAGTGGGAATCTGCTGTATAGCACAGGGAGCTCAGCTCGGTGCTCTGTGATGACCTAGGTGGGTGGGATGGGGGCTGGTTGGGAGGGAGGTCCAAGACAGAGGGGGTATATGTATACATATAGGTGATTTGCTTCATTGTACAGCGGAAACTGACACAGCATTGTAAAGCAACTATACCCCAATTAAAAAAAAGTCAGCTGTGGTCTTAGTTGAGCTAATAGAAGATTTAGCTTATGGGGTGGTTTAGATGGAATGTGCCTAGAAAGGTCCGATTACACAGAGCCTTTAGGAAGAACCCAAGAAACCTCTGGTAATTTAATTATCCTATTCTGTCTAATTAACATTAACCATCAATCAGTGTCAGATTGGACCAAAATATGCTTGATCTTGAAGTAGGGGTTGTATTTGTTAATCTGTATTCTCTAAGGTCACCATGCTGTTGACTGAGGTCTGCTCGTGGGTCATGAACCAATCAACTCTTTACCCAAGCTTATCCAGGTAAACAAATGCAAATTCAAATTCTAAGATGCTCTTTATAAATCAGCCCCTCTTGTCTTCCTTTCCCATGATTTAATTCATTTTTTAGTGATATAGGCTTAGTTAGTATTGAATATTACCTATAACCATTCAATCTACCAAAGATTTGCTGTTGTGCTTTGTCAATACAATGGAAATTGACAGAGTTAGCCCTGGCAAATATAGAAATCACTGTAATGTCTTGGCCCATCCTGCCTCATATTATATCACCCTCCTCCCAATAACACACCTCATATTCATAGTAGATATATTATTATTCAAGAAGTTTTATACAGCATAAAGTTTTTATACATATTTACTCATCCATCATAGCAGTGGCACTGGTACACACATAGACAATATACTGAAAAATTCTGAGCCTTCTTCAAGACATTGGCTTGAAATCTTCCAAACACATGGTTCTCAGAAACTTTTTGTAAAACATTTATTTCTTTTTATTTATTCATACTCTTTTCCCTGATTCAGGTTCAGTTGTTGGCATCTAGTGACATATTCAAAATATAATCAACCAATTTGCCACTGTGATTTAACAACACAAAGAAATAACACTGCTTTAACACTTACTATATGCAATGATCTGTGCTAAGCATTTTGTATATGTAAACTCATTTAAGCCTCACATCATGTCAACGAATCAGATTTTATTATCCCATTTTGTAGATGAAGTAACTAAGCCACAAAGTTTAAGCAGGTTCCAGAAGTTAGAACCAGGATTTGAACCCAGCCTTTCTGAGTCTAGTGTACATGCTTTTAACACTACCTTATATAATATACTGCCGCTTTTACTTCTAAAATTGTGACTTGTTAGGCTTGCCTTTATTTCTTTCTATTACATCTTGGACAATAGGATCTAGTACAGCATGGTCCAAAAGAACTTTCTATGCAGATGGAAATGTTTTTTATCTGTTCTGTCCAATATGGAATCCACTAGGCACATGATGCTATAGAGCATTTGAAATATGGCTGGTGAGAATAAGGAACTGAACATTTAACATGCCACATGTGGCTAGTGGTGACCATATTGGACAGCACAGGTTTTAGCACAATACCTGGCATACAGATGACATGCAATAAGCATTTGTTGAATGAAGGAATGACTCCCAGATTTATTTCTCCAGCCCAGATCTCTCCCCTGAAGTTCATACTCATGTATCCAATTTCCTATTTGGCATCTTCCCTGAGTTTCTATTAAACACTTCCAAGCTTATCATGTCTAAAATTAACTCCAGATTTACCCCTCCAAATCTATTCTTTCCACAGTTTTCTCCATTTCAGTTTCTTGACTCGCTCAAGCTAAAATCTTTAGAGTTGTCTTTGACTTCTCTTTTTCTTCTTCTCACGTCTAATCCATGAACAAATTCTGCAGCTCTTACTTCAAAATCTTACCACTTCTAAGCACCTCCACTTTTGTATGGCTGAATAATATTCCATCATATACCCACATTTTGCTTATCTACTCATCAGTTGAGGGACATCTGGTTTGTTTCCACATTTTAGCTATTGTGAACAGTGCTGCTATGAAGCCTGCTGTGAGTTCGAAAGGGATCACATTGAATCTGTAGATCAATTTGTGAAGTGATGTCATATTAACAATATTAAGTTTTCCAATTGATGAACATGGCCTGTCTTTCCATTCGTTTGGATATTCTCTTCTGACAACGCTTTGCAGTTTTCAGAAATAAGTTTGGTACTTTTTTATATTAAATTCATTCCTAAGGATTATATTATTTTTGATGCTATTATAAATGGAATTGTTTTCTTAATTTTTTCAGTTTAATAGTCACTTTTTTACTTAAAAATATATTTACATTTTTTTCAATCTTGAAAAAGTATAGATTTCAAAAACAACCTACATTTTTTCCTGAAAATTGATACATGATTCTTTTATGTGTTTTAAAGGAATTGTCAATTTAATAACCTTAATTGATTAAGTAATTTCTACCCGATATATAGATGCTTAAAATATTGGGCTTAATTTTGAATAATAAGCATAGTATTCTTCAGTAGGTGAATTCATTCCATTCACATGTATTGTGATTACTGAAAAGTTCTACCATTTTATTTTTTCAATAAATTGCTTTCTTGTATTCTTTTTCTCACCTTCTGATGGTTTCATTGTCTTCTGTGTTCCATTATTTTTTCCACTAAAGGTTTGAAAAATTTACATAATATTCTGTTCCGTTAGTGGGAACCCTTATATTTTCCCCAATTTTTATTATATTGGTTGATATTTTGCCACATTTGCAAGTGCTGTCTCTATTTCTGTCATGCTATCTATCTATATTATTTATATATTTATACATCTATATCTTATTTTATATTAGAGGGAGAGAGAACATATATGCATACACACACACACACTTCACTCTCAAATACTTCAGCATGGAACTCCTAAGAATAATTTGCTTACATAACCATAATATCATTAACTGAAAAAATTATTTCCAGAAGATAATCCGATATCAAGTTCATAATCAGATTTACCCAGTTGCACAAAAAATTTTCTTACATCTGTATCTCTTTTAATCTAGAACAGTCCCTTTACCTTTTTTTCTATGACATTGACTTTTGGCAGAGTCCTAGCCAGTTTTCTTGGAGAATGTCCCATGTTCTAGATTTTTCTGATTACTTCATCATTTTATATAACTTGTTCTTATATCACCCATGTTTCCTGCAAATTGGAAGTCAGGTCTAAAAGACTGAATATATCAGCATGAACATTTTTGGCAGGAATGCTTAATGGGTGAGACTGTATACTTCTCATTGTATCATATTAAGAGAAACCTTCTTTTACCTGTATTAGTGATGCAGTTTGATCTCCTGCATGAGGTAGTGATTGCCAGATATCTCCACTGTAAAAGTGCATTTCTCTTTTCTAGTTGGTAATTAATTTATCAGGTGATACTCTGGCATCATATGAATAGTCTGCTTCCCAACAACCTTATTCCCAATAGCCTTACTATCCACTCATGATCCTGGCTTGCCTGAATCAATTATTATATTGGGGGTGGTACTCATATATTCTTAACCCACTTACTTAAACTTATATTTTTGATAGGTTTCAAAGAATATTAAGTCCTTTTATCTAAATTACTCAATTGCTCATATTTAAAAATTAACTTCTTCCTAAGGAGTCAGGAAACTTCACCTGTGAGCTGTTGGCTCCTTGGTTACATGGAGATATGTTTTTTCTTTTACTTTTCTAATAGGTATCCCTTAAATCAGCAGTATACCATAATGATTGAGGGTGCAGATATTTTCAAATCATAGTTCCTCTACTTACTAGTTGTGTGTTCATAACAAGTAACATAATTTCTCAGAGCCTTGGTTTCTTTATGAGTAAAATGGGACACTTAAGATTACTTGTTTCATAGAGTTTCAAGGATTTAATAAGGTAACATATGTAAAATACTCAGCAAATTTTCTATCTTATAGTTAAACTCTCAATACCTGTTAGCTATTAAAAATAATTGGTTATTAGCATTATGATTTGGATTATAATGAATATTGTAACTCCCTCCTGATCTTCTCTGGCTTGTTTATAATCTTTCCTTTCCCAGAACAGGTATACTTTTTCTTTTTTTTTTTTAATTTTCTTTTCTTAGAGACTCATTTACCTTTTCTTTCTGTTTTAGGTTATAGACATGTCTCTTAAATATTTTGAGTTTCTTTATCCTCTGATTCATTCTAGTGATCCAGAATGTAATATAAATATTGAAATGTTAACATTCTGTTGCTAACTCCAATACTAACTCTGATAACCTCCCTAGGGTCCTGGGCAATGTAGACAAGACTAGTCTGCTTTTTAGTTTCTTAGAAAAAATTACTGACTTCCTGCATGTCTTACAGAAAGGTTTATAGAGCTTATACCTCTGTGTTTATTACAATAACTTTTTCAATTCTCTCCCAATTCAACCCCATCTGGCATAATAAGGGTAGCAAAATAAATGGTGATGGAGAGAGGTCGACATCTTTCTTGAGATTCCTCTTATCTTATAGACTTCTTCTATCTTGTGATGTAAGTCATCTGCAGTTAATACTAACAGACGGAACTGAATGCTTCTCAATCTAAGTTCCTAAGGATGTTACTTAGATTCATATCTGTCCTGCATGCAGATATCAGAATGAAGAGTGCCAAGTGACAGGAATTCTTCTGAGAAATTAGTGAAAGATCTAACTAGGTCTTACTATATAAGTAGAATCAAATGAGGAGCCTGAAAAGATATGCTAAGGCAAGATAGAATATAAGGTCAAGATGGCAGAATAGGAGGACATGGAGTTTGCCTCTCCACACGAATACATCAAGAATACATCTACAAATGGAACAGTTCTCACAGAGCACCTGCTGAACACTAGCAGAGGATCTCGGACACCTAAAAGGACAAGAAAAATTCCCTTGAACCAAGTAGGATGAAAGAAAGAAAAAAAGAAAAGAGGAAACGGGACAGGACCCATACCCCTGGTGGGGGGAGCTGAAGGGAGAGGAGAGGTTCCTGCACTCAAGGAAACCCCCTCACCAACTGGAAGATTGGCTGGGATAGAGAGGGACCTTCAGGGCATTGGAGGAGAGTGCAGCAACTGCCCAGTGTCAGGCAGGACAGAGTAAGACCTACGTGGATGGTCTGTGCCACACCCCTGTGCACCCCAGCCTGAGTCATGTGTCTCCTGTTGCAGAGGGAGTCTGGGTGCTGGAACGTGGAGTTTGGATCATGGATCCAGGGAGGGGACAGCTGTTGGCTGCGAAGAGACAGCCTGAAGGGATGAGACTAAGAAGCTCCACAACTGGGAAAGATTGTGGAAGAAGTCCAGGCCACAATAGAAGCAGGGTGACATGGTGGAGTGGCACAAAAGGCTCAGGGCCACCATTGCAGCCCCCTTCCCTATGTGCCAGCCCTTGACTCCATGGGCAGTAGGAGGGGCACCTGCCTTGGCAGGCTCACCTGCCCCTCCAAAGCCTCCTCCACCCAGGCTGGCTGAGGTGCCCATGCAGCACTCCTTGCCAAAGCCTCCTCTAGCCACGCTGGCCCTGGAGGTGCCCACACACCACACCCATCACCACCCTTACCCCTGCCAGCCTGGGTGGGCGCCTGTGCTCTGGAGCAGACATGAGTGGGAGGAACACATGGAAAGGTGGGGATGAAACCACAGCAGAGGGCCATGCAAATAAGGAAGAAGAGCTGAAATCTCTCCTCATGACTCCCCAGTCATGACTCATGACTCCCCAGTGAACCATGGATTCACACCCCAAATGCTGGCTTTGTAAAATCAGCACCTGCAGAATATCTGAATGGCTGAGTGCTCCCACAGCTGACATGGGTCTAGCTTTAACAGCTGTGGGCTTTGTGGGCACGCACAGGTGGGGATTGAACTAGGTCAGAATCGAGCTGCCTCCATATCTCACACAGGGAGTTCAGGTACACAATTACTGCAGTCCTGGGACCTGACTTTGGTAGAGACACCAGGGCCAATTACCAGCATACCCACAGCTAAGGTGGAGCTGAGAGCAGTTCCAACAACAGTGTAATTTGTGAGCCAGCATAATGGGTGAAAAGTGACACAAGAGAGCACAGTCACAGGTGAACAGCTCCAGAGGAGGAAAACTCAGTGACTTCTCTCAGTGGGAGTGCTCCAGTCCCACCTACCTCACACCACAGAGCAGAAACACAGCTCTGAAATAGATCTGGGAGCCTCTACACCAGCAACTAGGGAACAGACCCTGCCCTGACAGGGCTGTAACAATCACATAACAAAGGGGAGGTCCTGCTCAATATCCAGGGCAGGCTTAGGTCACCACATCATCAGTCGCACCTCCAATCAAGGGTATAACACCCAGCATACACTGAAGAAAGAGGGTCAGACATCCATACTAAAAACCACCCTTGTACCAAAAATATAAAACACACAAGGACTACATAGGGATGTTCCCACATAAAGATATCCCTCTAAGACAGTCTGAGGGTCAGGCATGGGGAGAAAGAACCCCAGAGCATATGCTTTGAAGGTCAGCAGGGCCTGAGTGTAGGAGCTCCGAAGGGCTGGGATAAACAGAGACTCCAGTCTTGGAAGGGGCACATAAAACCTCACATGCATTAGGACCCAGCACAAAGAATTACCTCTGTAGGATCCAGGAGTAAACCTAACTGGGGGCCTAGGAGGGTCCCTGGGGAAGTGAGGGTAGACTGTAGCTCACTGTGGAGGCAAGGACACTGGTGGCAGAAGCCCCAGAGAATACTGATTAGCATAAGCTCTCCCAGAGGCCCCTATTTTGACACCAAGACCAAGCCCCACCCAATAGCCTACAGGCTTCAGAGTTGGAACGCCTCAGGCCAAACAACCAGCATGATAGAAACACAACTTCCTTCCAACAGCAGGAAGGCTGCCTAAAGTCATACTGAGCTCACAATTTCTGCAAAACACATCTTGACACAGCCCTGCCCATGAGAGGGACAAGACCCAGCTCCACCCACCAGAGGGAAGGCACCAGTCCCTCCCATCAGGAAGCCTGCAAAAGCCACATGACCAACCTCACCCAACAGGGGCCAGACACCAGAAGTAAGAGGAACTACAATACTGCAGCCTGTGGAAAGGAGACCACAAACAAAGAAAGTGACACAAAATGAGATGACAGAGAAATATGTTGGAAACGAAGGAACAAGATAAAAACTCACAAGAACAACTAAATGAAGAGGAGATAGGCAATCTACCTGAAAAGAATTCAGAGTAATGATAGTAAAGATGACCCAAAATCTCAGAAAAAGAATAGAGTCATGAATGGAGAAGATACAAGAAATTTTTAACCAGCAGCTAGAAGATTTAAAGAACAAGCAAACAGAAATAAACAATACAGTAACAGAAATGAAAAATACACTAAAAGGAATCAATAGCAGAATAACTGAGGCAGAGGAACGAATAAGTGAGCTAGAAGACAGAGTTGTGGAAATCACTGCCACAGAACAGAGTAAAGAAAACAAGAATGAAAAGAAATGAGGACAGGCTAAGAGACCTCTGATACAACATTACACACACCAACATTCACATTATACGGGTCCCAGAAGAAGATGAGGAAAAAAAAGAGGCTCAGAAAATATTTGAAGATATTATAGCCAAAAAATTCCCTAACATGAGAAAGGAAACACTGAAGTCCAGGAAGCACAGAGAATTCTATACAGAATAAACCCAAGGAGGAACACGCCAAGACACATATTAGTCAAACCAACAAAAATTAAAGACAAAGAAAAAATATTAAAAGCAACAAGGGAAAAGCAACAAATAATATACAAGAGAATCCCCATAAAGTTATCAGCTGATTTTTTTCGCAGAAAATCTGCAGGGAAAAATGTAGTGACACGATATATTTAAAGTGATGAAAGGGAAAAGCCTACAACCCAGAATACTCTACCCAGCAAGACTCTCATACAGATTTGATGGAGATATCAAAAGCTTTACAGACAAGCAAAATCTAAGAGAATTCAGCACCAGCAAACCAGTTTTACAACAAACGCTAACAGAACTTCTCTAGGTGGGAAAGAGAGCAGCAACTGAAAACAACCTTGTACATATACAAACTGCTATATCAAAACCTCATGGGAAAAGCAAACCAAAGAACTCAATGGATACACATACAAAAAAGAAAAAGCAGCCCAGACAGAAAACCAAAGATAGTTATGAAATCACAAAAGAAGAGAACAAAAGAGGAAAGGAAGAAAAAAGACCTGCAAAGACAAACGCAAAACAATTAAGGAAATGTCAGTAGGAACATATATATTGATAATTATCTTAAATGTAAATGGATTAAATGCTCCAACCAAAAGACATGGACTGGCTGAATGGATACAAAAACAAGATACATATATATGCTGTCTACAAGAGATACACTTCATATCTAGGGACAGATACAGACTGAAAGTGTGGGGATGGAAAAATTTATTCCATGCAAATGGAAACCAAATGAAAGCTTGAGTAGCAATACTCACGTCAGACAAAATAGATGTCAAAATAAAGACTGTTACAAGAGACAAGAAAGGACACCACATAATGATCAAGGGATCAACCCAAGAAGAAGATATAACAATTATAAATATATATGAACCCAACATGGAGCACCTCAGTATATAAGGCAAATGCTAAGAGTAATAAAACAGGAAATTGACAGTAACACAATAATATTGTGGTGGACATTAACACCCCAGTTACACCAATGGACAGATCATCCAGAAAGAAAATCAATAAGGAAACGCAAGCCTTAAAATGACACATTAGAAAAGAGAGAGTTAATTGATATGTATAGGACATTCCATTCGAAAGCAATAGAAAACACTTCTCAAGTGCACACAGAACATTCTCCATCATAGATCACATTTTGGTCCAAAAATCAAGCCTTGGTAAACTTAAGAAAATTGAAATCATATCAAGCATCTTTTCTGATCACAACACTATGACATTAAAAATCAATTACAAGAAAAAAAACTGTAAAAAACACAAGTGCATGGAGGCTAAATATGTTACTAAACGATCAGTGGATCACTGCAGAAATCAAAGCGGAAATGAAAAAATTCCTAGAGGAAGATGACAATGAAAACACAATAGTCCAAAACGTATGGGACACAACAAAAGCAGTGCTAAAAGGGAAGTTTATAATAATACACTCTTAACTCAGGAAACAATAAAAATCTCAATTAAACAACCTAACCTTGCACCTAAAGCAACTAGAGGAACAAGAAGAAACAAAACCCAAAGTTAGTTGAAGGAAAGAAATCACAAACATCAGAGCAAAAATAAATGAAATATAGATGGAAAAACAATAGCAAAAATCAATGAAGCTGAAAGCTGGTTCTCTGAGAAGATAAACAACATTGATAAAGTTTTAGCCAAACTCATCAAGAAAAAAAGTGAGAGGACTCAAATCAATAAAAATAGAAATGGAAAAGGAGAAGTTACAACTGACACCACAGAAATTTAAAGGATCATAAAAGAATACTACAAGCAACCGTATGCCAGAGAAATGGACAACCGAGAAGAAATGGACAAATTCTTAGAAAGGTACAACCTTCCATGACTGAACCATGAATAAACAAGATATGAACAGACCAATCACATGTAGTGAAAGTGAAACTGTGATTAAAAATCTTCTGACATACAAAAGTCCAGGGCCAGATGGTTTCACAGGCGAATTCTATCAAACATTTAGAGAAGAGGTAACAACTACCCTTCTGAAACTCTTCCAAAAAAAATGCAGAGGAAGGATCACTCCCAAGCTCACTCAACGAGGCCACCATCACCCTGATAACAAAACCAAACAAATATATCACAAAAAAAGAAAATTACAGGCTAATATCAATGACGAACATATTGAGATAATCAAACATCTATTTGATTATCTCAGTAGATGAAGAAAAAGCTTTTGACAAAATTCAACATCCATTTATGATAAAAATTCTCCAGAAAGTGGACATAGAGGCAGCCTACCTCAACATAATAAGGGCCATACCTATATGACAAACTCACAGCAAACATCATTCTCAATGATGAAAAACTGAAAGCATTTCCTCTAAGATCAGGAAAAAAAGAAGGATGTCCACTTTCACCACTTTTATTCAACATAGTTTTGGAAGTCCTAGCCACAGCAATTAGAGAAGAGAAATCCAAATTGGAAAAGAAGTGAAACTGTCACTGTTTGCAGATGACATGACATTATACATAGAAAATCCTAAAGATGGCTACCTAAAGGAAACTACTAGAGCTTATCAATTAATTTGGTGAAGTTGCAGGATACAAAATTAATAAACAGAAATCTCTTGCATTCGCATACACTAGCAATGAAAGATTAGAAAATTAAGGGAACAGTCCCATTTATGATTGTATCAAAAAGAATAAAATAGAAAGGAAGCAAGATGGCAGGCCTTTAGGATTTGTTAGAAAGAAGACCCAACTGCAACTGCTGTATTGCTGCAAGGCTGAGGGATGAGAATGAGGCTGGCCACCATTCAGCACCAGACCATCTCAAGATTGTATACTTGCCCTTGCTCCTCTTGATTAACCATGGGCGGAAGCAGGAGATGGGCTCAGCAGCAGCCAACAGGCCATGATCTAGGAGGCAAAGTGAGGGATAGAGCTGCTGCTGTGTGGCTGACAGGGTCTTGGTGTTCCAGCCAGGTGTCAGGCCTGAGCCTCTGAGGTGGGAGATCCGAGATCAGGATGCTGGACCACCAGAGATCCCCTGGCCCCATGTAATATCAATTGGTAAGAGCTCTCCCAGAGATCTGCATCTCAATGCTAAAACCCAGCTCCACTCAACGACCAGCAAGCTCCAGTGCTGGAAACTCCATGCCAAAGAATTATCAAGACAGGAACACAACCCTGCCCATAAGCACAAACCTGCCTAAAACCATAATAAGTTCACAGACACCCCAAGACACATCACCAGACGTGGTCCTGCCCACCAGAAAGTCAAGATCCAGCCTCATCCACCAGAACACAGGCACCAGTCCCTTCCACGAGGAAACCTACACAAGCAACTGAAACAACTTTACCCACTGGGGGCAGACACCAAAAACAAAGGGAAAGATGAACTAACACCTGTGAAAAGGAGACCCCAAACAGAGTAAGTTAAGCAAAATGAGAAGACAGAGAAATACACAGCAGAAGAAGGAGCAACCTAAAAATCCACCAGACCAAACAAATGAAGAAGAAATAGGCAGTCTACCTGAAAAAGAATTCAGAGTAATAATAGTAAAGATGATCCAAAATCGTGGGAACAGAATGGAGAAAATACAAGAAAACTTTAACAAGGAACTAGAAGAACTAAAGAGCAAACAAACAATGATGAACAACACATAAATGAAGTTAAAAATTCACTAGAAGGAATCAATAGGAGAATAACTGAGACAGAAAAGCAGATAAGTGACCTGGAAGATAAAATAGTGGAAATAACTACCACAGAGCAGAATAAAGAAAAAAGAATGAAAAGAATTGAGGACAGTGTCAGAGACTTCTGGGACAACATTAAATACACCAACATTCGAATTATATGGGTCCTAGAAGAAAAAATGGAAAAGAAAGGGAGTGAGAAAATATTTGAGGAGATTATAGCTGAAAACTTCCCTAATATGGGAAAGGAAATAGTCAACTCCAGGAAGTTCAGAGAGTCCCATATGGGATAAATCCAAGGAGAAACATGCCAAGAGACGTATTAATCAAACTATCAAAAATTAAATACAAAGAAAAAATAGTAAAAGCAGCAAGGGAAATACAACAAATAACATACAAGGGAATCCCCATAAGGTTAACCGCTGATGTTTCAGCAGAAACTCTGCAAGCCAGAACGGAGAGGCAGGACATATTTACACTTTTGATAGGGAACAGCCTACAAACAAGATTACTCTACGCAGTAAGGATCTCATTCAGATTAGACGGAGAAATTAAAATCTTTACAGAGAAGCAAAAGTTAAGACAATTCAGCACCACCAAACCAACTTTACAACACAAGCTAAAGGAACTTCTCTAGGCAGGAAACACAAGAGAAGGAAAAGATCTGCAATACCAAACGCAAAACAGTAAAGAAAATGGTAATAGGAACATACATATCCATAACTACCTTAAATGTAAATGGATGAAATGCTCCAACCAAATGACATAGACTGGCTAAATGGATACAAAAACAAGGCCTGTATATATGCTGTCTATAAGAGACCTGCTTCAGACCTAGGGACACATACCGACTGAAAGTAAGGGGATGGAAAAAGATATTCTATGAAAATGGAAATCAAAAGAAAGCTGGAGTAGCAATTCTAATATCAAAAAAATAGACTTTAAAATAAAGACTATTACAACAGACAAAGAAGGACACTACATAACAATCAAGGGATCAGTCCAAGAAGAAGATATAACAATTGTAAATATTGATGCACCCAACATAGGAGCACCTCAATACATAATGCAAATGCTAACAGCCATAAAAAGGAAAATCGACAGTAATACAATAATAGTTGGGCACTTTAAACCTGACTTTCACCACTGGAAAGATCATCCAAACTGAAAATAAATATGGAAACACAAGCTTTAAATATTACATTAAAAAAGATGGAATTAATTAATATTTATAGGATATTCCATCCAAAAAAACAGACTACATTTTCTTCTCAAGTGCTCATGGAATGTTCTCCAGGATAGATCATTTCTTAGTTCACAAATCAAGCCTTGGTAAATTTAAGAAAATTGAAATCATTTCAAGTATCTTTTCCAACCACTATGCTATGAGCCTAGATATCAATTGAAGGGAAATAACTGTAAAAAATACAAACACATGGAGTCTAAACAATACACTACTAAATAACCAAGAGACCTCTGAAGAAATCAAAGAGGAAATCAAAAAATACCTAGAAAAAAAAATACCTAGAAACAAATGACAATGAAAACATGACGACGCAAAACCTATGAGATTCAGCAAAAGCAGTTCTAAAATGGAACCATATAGCAATAAAATCCTACATCAAGAAATAAGAAAAACCACAAATAACCTAAATTTACACGAAAAGCAATTAGAGAAAGAAGAACAAAGAAAACCCAATGTTAGCAGAAGGAAAGAAATCATAAAATTCATATGAGAAAAAAATGAAAAATAAATGAAGGAAATGATAGCAAAGATCAATAAAACTAAAAGCTGGTTCTTTGAGAAGATAAACAAAATTAATAAACCAAAAGCCAGTCTCATCAAGAAACAAAGGAAGAAGACTCAAATCATTAGAATTAGAAATGAAAAAGAAGTAACAAGTGACACTGGAGAATTACAAAGGATCATGAAAGATTACTACAAGCAAGTATATGCCAATAAAATGGACAACCTGGAAGAAATGGACAAATTCTTAGAAAAGAATAACCTTCCGAGCCTGAACCAGGAAGAAACAGAAAATATAAACAGACCAATCACAAGCCCTGAAATTGAAACTGTGATTAAAAATCTTTGAACAAACAAAAGCCACGGACCAGAGTGCAATCCCTATCAAACTCATGAGGGAGGGGATATTGGGATATATGTATATGTATAGCTGATTCACTTTGTTATGAAGCAGAAGCTAACACAGCATTGTGAAGCAATTATACTCCAATAAATATGTTTATAAAAAATAGAATAAAATACCCAGGATAAATCTGCCTAAGGACGGAAAATACCTGTACTTGACTGTAAGATACTGATTAAATAAATCAAAGGTGACACAAACAGATGGAGAGATATACCATGTGCTTGGATTGGAAGAATCAATATTATTAAAATAAACATACTACCCAAAGCTGTCTACAGATTCAATGCAATCCCTATCAAATCGCCAATGGTGATTTTCACAGGATTAGAGCAAAAACATTTACAATTTCTATGGAAACACAAAAGACCCCGAATAGCTGAAGCAATCTTGTGAATGAAAGATTGAGCTGGAGGAATCAGCCTTCCTGGCTTCAGAATATACTACAAAGCTATAGTAATCAAAACAGTATGGTCCTGGCCCCAAAATAGAAATATAGATCAATAGAATAGGAGAGAAAGTCCAGGGATAAACCCACGCACCTATGCTCAACTAATCTATGACAAAGAAGGCAAGAGTATACAGTAGGTAAAAGTGTCTCTTCAGTAACTGGTGCTGGGGAAATTGGACAGCTAAATGTTAAAAATGAAATTAGACCACTCCCTAGCACATACAGGAAAGTAAACTCGAAGTGGATTAAAAACCTAAATGTGAGGCTGGATACTATAAAACTGATAGAGGAAAATACAGGCAGAACACTTTCTGACATAAATCACTGCAAGATCTTTTTTGACCCACCTCATAGAGTAATGGAAACAAAAACAAAAAGAAAAAAATAGGACCTAATTGAACTCAAAAGCTTTTGCACTGCAAAGAAAACCATAGAGAAAGCAAAAAGTGAACCCTCAGAATTGGAGGAAATATTTGCAAATGAAGCATCTGGCAAGGGATTTATCTCCAAAATATACAAACAGCTCATGCAACTCAATAACAAAAGAACCAACAACCCAATCAAAAAATGGCTGGAAGACCTAAATAAACATTTTTCCAAAGAAGACATATAGATGGCCAACAAACACATGAAAAGATGCTCAACATCACTGATTATTAGAGAAGTGCAAATCAAAACTACAATGAGGTATCACCACCTACCGGTTGGAATGGCCATCATCAAAAAATCTGCAAACAATAAATGCTGGAGTGGGTGTGGAGAAAAGGGAACCCTCATACACTGTTCGTGGCAATGTAAATTGATACAGCTACTATGGAAAACAATATGGAGGTTTCTTAAAAAACTAAAAATAAAGTTACCGTATGACCCAACAATCCCACTACTGGGCATATACCCCGAGAAAACCATAATTCAAAAAAAACATGGAGCAATCATACTCCAATAAAATTTTTTTAAAAAATAAAAGAATTAACTCCTTTCCCTCCACCAGTTTGGAAGGTATACATTTTATTCCTTTTGTTTTATTGATCATTCTTAAATTTTATAATGCATTTTTGGTTTCAAAATTATTTAATATATTAATTGGGTACAATAAACATACAATAAACTGCACATATTCAAAGTACAAGAAAATGCTTAACATCATTAATTATCAGAGAAATGTAAATCAAAACTACAATGAGGTATCACCTGACACATGTCAGAATGGCCATCATCAAAAAAATCTACAAACAATAAATGCTGGAGAGGGTGTGGTGAAAAGGGAACCCTCCTACATTGTTGGTGGGAGTGAAATTGGTACAGCCACTGTGGGGAACAGTATGGAGACAACTGAAAATAGAGCTAACATATGACCCAGGAATCCCACTCCTGGTTATATACACAGAGAAAACCATAGTTCAAAAGATAAATGCACCCCTATATTCATTGCAGCACTATTTACACTAGCCAGGACAGGGAAACAACCTAAATGTCCATTGACAGATGAATGTATAAAAAACAGTAGATACATATATACAATGGAATAGTATTCAGCCATAAAAAAGAATGAAATAATGCCATTTGCAGCAACATGGATGGACCTAGAGATTTTCATACTAAGTAAGTCATACAGAGAAGGACAAATATCATATGATATCACTCATGTGGAATCTAAAACATCATAAATGAACTTATTTATAACACAGTAATAGATTTATAGATGTAGAAAATAATCTTGTGGTTACCAGGGGTGAATAAGGGGAGGGAAAATTGGAGATTGGGATCGACATATACACACTACTATATATAAAATAGATAACTAATAAGGACCTATTGTATAGCACAGGGCACTCTACTCAATACTCTGTAATGACGTATATGGGAAAAGAATCTAAAAAATAGTGGATATATGTATATGTATAACGGACTCCCTTTGCTGTAAAGCAGAAGGTAACACAACATTGTATATCAACTATACTCCAATAAATATTAAAATAAAAGATAGAATGTAAAATGCCACCGACTAACCTCATCTCAATGGAAGGGACTATCTATCAAAAGGCATTAATCAGAAAAAGGAAAAGAAAGATTATTACAGACAATGTTTTCTCTTCTTTAGACAGCACAGCTTATTCCAGTTCACTCCTTTTTTTTTCAGGCTCCCCTCTCAGATATATATATTTTTTTTGAGTGAGGCAGAATATGGAGTAGAGTGTTCACATTCTGGTGACATACTGCTTGTCTTTAAATCCTGACCCCATTACTTATTAGTGGTGCCTCTTTGGGCATTTTTCTTAACCTCTCTGGGCCTTTGCCCATTTTCAAAATGAGGAAGGTAATAAATAGGAAATAGGACTGTGGTGAAGATTAAATGTGATAATGCAAGTAAAATCTTTTGATCAGTCTGGCATATAGTAACTGTCAAATTTCACTAAGATAATAATACAAACCTTTATTGACCCCTTTTAACTATGAATGCTTTTTTGAATGTTACCCACATTCCCTCAGATATTATCATCTAGAGGTGGTGTGTATGGATTGATGGACAACTCTATGCATGGGGAAATGAAGCCTCTTATTTGCTTCATCTTCTCTTGGAGTTACCATTTCTTTTGCCTTCCTTAAGGAAGTTCTCCCTTCCTTGACATTTTATGTAATCTGGTTTTGCGATGTTTCCACCATATCTGTCTTCTTGGAATTAATGTAGAGATCCACATACTCTAGAATGGAGTTCTGGTTTTAATTCCTATCTTTTGGTAGACTGGATGTCCACCATTTTTCCCCTCTCATCTCTCAGTAAACTTATTGCCACCTAAGGAATGACAAGCAAGTGGAAGGTGTTGAAAATCAGTGTTTGCTGACTGTGTGTTAGAATAAATTAGAGAGTCCTGTAAAAATACAGATTCACTGGTCCCATCCCTAGAGATTCTGATTCAGTCTCTCTGAGGCAGAGTCTGAGAATCTTTATTTTTTAACGTTCTCCAGACAATTTTGATGCCATGATATATAGTCATTCTTTTAGAAACTTGTTTAAAATGATGATTAGATTATTGGTCAGAGAATCCTGGGAGATTCCAGTCGCTACTTCAGCCAGTTTCAACCACTTTGGCAGTCACATACACATACCTATATGCCCAAATTCCCATATATACATATATCCGTACATACTCATATATGTGAGTATTCATGGTTATGATTCCAAAGGATGCCAAGATATTCAGAACAGGCTAGGTTTATTTGCCTGGGATTTCCCATGCCTCAGCATTTGCTATCTTGAATCAGAGGAACTGAAACAAAAATTAAAATTCACATGAATAAATATTAAAGGAATTTATATAAGCTTTCAAATGCTTTTTGTACATTTGTAACATTTAAACTTCTGATGATACTGAAGCTAAAAAGTATACTAAGACTTTTGGGACATACTATATATGCACTTTTTTTCTGAAGAATTTGAGAGTTTTCTAAAAACAAGGAAATGATCTTGCATAACCACAGTATAATTCTTAAAACAATGAGATTAACATTGATATGATACTATTATCTAATGTACAGATCTTATTATTAATTCAGCTAACTGAAAGGGAATCTTGGTTCATCTGTTGCCTTTGATTGTCACATTACTTTTTTGTAGTAAACATTTTTTAAATTTTTTTAACTTTTTAAATTAAACTTTTTATTTCAGTATAACAAACGTACAGAAAAGTGTACAAATCTTATGTGTAACATGCAATGAATTTTTAAAATTGATCACACCTCTATAACCACCACCCAGGTGAAGAAATAGAACAGTTCTTGGAAAACCACTCTTTGGGGCCTCCCCCAATCATTATTCCCATTCATTCTCTCCAAAGGTAATCACTAACCTGACTTCTAGACTAGTTTAGACTCTTTTAGAATTTTAAATAAATGGAATTACAGTATGTATTCTTTTATGTCTGGCTTCTTTTTCTCAGTATTATGTTTCTGAGATTTAGCCATGTTGTCTGAATTGCAATAGTTTGTTCATACTCGTTGTATAGGTTTGCATTTAATTATTTTTAGATTAGTAATTGTAATCTTATTTATGGAGTTAACAGACTCAAACCTACATTAGATTAAAATCACTGCTCACATTGATATTAAAAGAACATCAGCAGATTGCCTTCAATCATGCATTAAACTAGATAATTTAATCCTTTTGCTTATCTCCCTTTATATCCACAGTTAAATGGTACACTATCTTAAATCCTTTTTGTAACAAGGAAGGGAATGAATAAAAGTTGGGATGCTAGATGTGTGATCCGAAGCCTTCACTCTTCAGGAGAAGGTTCATACCAGAGTTCAGGGTTCCCTCCTGACTATACGGTATTATGCTGGGTGGAGTGACTGGTTTACAGTGAGAGTATATCTCCATCTTTCCTGCCAAATTCCATGTGGATATTTTCTCATTTGCCCAATATATAGGAGTCACTCAGCTAGTTTCTGGATTTCTCTCAGAGGGAATTGCTGTGTGTGTCTGTGGGAGGAGGGACGTTTAGTAGACTCCTATGTCACCATCTTGGTCTCCTCTAAATCTGTATGTTTTTTTAAAAAATTTTATTTTATATTGGAGCACAGTTGATTAACAATGCTGTGTTAGTTTCAGGTGTACAGCAAAGTGATTTAGTTATATATATACATGTAGTTATTCTTTTTCAAATTATTTTCCTATTTAGGTTATTATAGTATGTTGAGCAGTATTCCCTATGATATACAGTAGGTCCTTGTTGGTTATCTATTTTAAATATAGCAGTGTGTACCTGTCAATCCCAAATTCCCAATCTATCCCTGCCCCCTTTTTTTCCCTAGTAACCATAAGTTCATCTTCTAAGTCTGAGTCTGTTTCTTTTTTGTAAATAAGTTCATTTGTATCATTTTTTAAGACTCTGCATATAAGCAATATATGATATTTGTCTTTCTCTGTCTGACTTACTTCACTTAGTATGATAATCTCCAGGTCCATCCATGTTGCTGCAAATGGCATTATTTCATTCTTTTCTATGGCTGAATAATATTCCATTGTAAAATTGTACCACATCTTTTTCCATTCATCTGTCAATGGCCATTTAAGTTGCTTCCATGTCCTGACTATTGTAAATACTGCTGCAAGGAACATTGGGGTACATGTATCTTTTTGAATTATGGTTTCCTCAGGGTATATGCCCAGTAGTGGGATTGCTGGGTCATATGGTAGCTCTATTTTTAGTTTTTTAAAGAACCTCCATACTGTTTGTTCTCCATAGTGGCTGTATCAATTTACATTCCCACCAATAATGCAAGAGAGTTCCCTTTTCTCCACACCCTCTCCAGCATTTATTGTTTGTAGATTATTTGCTGATGGCCATTCTGACTGGTGTGAGGTAATATCTTGTATTTTTGATTTGCATTTCTATGATAATTAGTGATTTTTGAGCATCTTTTCTTGGGCCTCTTGGCCATCTGTATGGCTTCTTTGGAGAAATGGCTATTAAGTCTTCTGCCCATTTTTTGATTGTGTTCTTTGTTTTTTGATATTGAGCCACATGAGCTCTTTGTAAATTTTGGATATGAATCCCTTTTCGGTCACATCATTTCCAAGTATTTTCTCCCATTCTGTTGGTTTTCTTTTCGTTTTGTTTGTGCTTTCATTTGCTGTGCAAAAGCTTTTGAATTTAATTAGGTCCCATTTGTTTATTTTTGTTTTTATTTCAATTACTCTGGGAGACACATTGAAAAACATATTGCTGCGATTTGTGTCAAAGAATGCTATGCCTATGTTTTCCTCTAAGTTTTATAGTATCTGGTCTTACATTTAGGCCTTGCAGGGCTTTTTAAAATTTATTTATTTATTTTTGGCTGTGTTGGGTCTTCGTTTCTGTGCGAGGGCTTTCTCTAGTTGCGGAGAGCGGGGGCCACTCTTCATCACGGTGTGCAGACCTCTCACTGTCGCGGCCTCTCTTGTTGCGGAGCACAGGCTCCAGATGCGCAGGCTCAGTAGTTGTGGCTCACGGGCCCAGTTGCTCCGTGGCATGTGGGATCTACCCAGACCAGGGCTTGAACCCGTGTCCCCTGCATTGGCAGGCAGATTTTCAAACACTACGCCACCAGGGAAGCCCAGTCTTGCAGTTTTAAATTGCATTTCCTTACTATGAGAGAGGTTGGTCTTCTTTTCATATGCTTAATGGTACACACACATATACACAGATGTATACATACTATGTATGAAAATTGTCTGTTCATGTCTTTTGACATGTTTTTATTTTTATTTTTTAAGCATCCTTATTGGAGTATAATTGCTTCACAATGGTGGGTTAGTTTCTGCTTTATAACAAAGTGAATCAGCTATACATATACATATATCCCCATATCCCCTCCCTCTTGTGTCTCCCTCCACCGCTCCGTATCCCAGCCCTCTAGGTGGTCACAAAACACTGAGCTGATCTCCCTTTGCTATGGGGCTGCTTCCCACCAGCTATCTATTTTAGATTTGGTAGTATATATTAGTTGATGCCACTCTCTCACTTCGTCCCAGCTTACACTTCCTCCCACCCCGTGCCCTCAACTCCATTGTCTACATCTGCATCTTTATTCCTGTCTTGTCCCTAGGTTCTTCATTACCTTTTTTTTTTTTTAGATTCCATATATATGTGTTAGGACATGGTATTTGGGGTTTTCTTCTGACTTACTTCACTCTGAATGACAGAGTCTAGGTCCATCCAACTCACTACAAATAACTCAATTTCATTTCTTTTTATGGCTGAGTAATATTCCAATGTATATATGTGCCACATCATCTTTATCCATTCATCTGTCAATGGACACTTAGGTTGCTTCCACGTCCTGGCTATTGTAAATAGAGCTTCAGTGAACATTGTAGTACATGGCTCTTTTTGAATTATGGTTTTCTCAGTGTATATGCCCAGTAGTGGGATTGCTGGGTCGTATGGTAGTACTATTTTTAGTTTTTTAAGAAAACTCCATACTGTTCTCCATAGTGGTGATACATACATTCATATATACACTTACATTCCCACCAACAGTGCAACAGGGTTCCCTTTCCCCACACCCTCTCTAGCATTTATTGTTTGTAGATTTTTTGATGATGGCCATTCTGACCCATGTGAGTTGATACCTCATTGTAGTTTTGATTTGCATTTCTCTAATGATCAGTGATGTTGAGCATCCTTTCATGTGTTTGTTGGCAATCTGTATGTCTTCTTTGGAGAAACGTCTATTTAGGTCTTCTGCCCATTTTTGGATTCGGCTGTTTGTTTTTTTTTATATTGACCTGCCTGAGCTGCTTGTAAATTTTGCAGGTTAATTCCTTGTCAGTTGCTTCATTTGGAAATATTTTCCCCCATTCTGAGAGCTGTCTTTTTGTCTCGTTTATGGTTTACTTTGCTGTGCAAAAGCTTTTAAGTCTCATTAGGTCCCCGTTGTTTATTTTCATCTTTATTTCCATTTCTCTAGGAGGTGGGTCAAAAAGAATCTTGCTGTGATTTATGTCATAGAGTGTTCTGCCCATATTTTCCGCTAAGAGTTTCATAGTGTCTGGTCTTACATTTAGGTCTTTAATCCATTTTGAGTGTATTTTTGTGTATGGTGTTAGGGAGTGTTCTCCTTTCATTCTTTTCCATGTACCTATCCACTTTTCCCAGCATCATTCATTGAAGAGGCTCTCTTTTCTCCATTGTATATTATTGCCTGCTTTATGAAAAATAAGGTGACAATATTTGTGTAGGTTTATCTCTGGGCTTTCTATCCTGTTCCATTGATCTATCTTTCTGTTTTTGTGCCAGTACCATACTGTCTTGATTACTGTAGCTTTGTAGTATAGTCTGAAGTCCAGTAGCCTGACTCTGTTACCTCCATTTTTCTTTCTCCAGATTGCTTTGGCTATTCGGGTTCTTCTGTCATTCCATACAAATTGTGAATTTTTTTGTTCTTGTTCTGTGAATAATGCCATTGATAGTTTGGTAGGGATTGCATTGAATCTGTAGATGGCTTTGAGTAGTATAGTCATTTTCACAATGTTGATTCTTCCAATCCAAGAACATGGTATATCTCTCCATCTGTTTGTATCATCTTTAATTTCTTTCATCAGTGTCTAATAGTTTTCTGCATACAGGTCTTTTGTCTCCTTAGGTAGGTTTATTCCTGGTATTTTATTCTTTTTGTTGTGATATTAAATGAGTGTGTTTCCTTAATTTCTCTTTCATATTTTTCATCATTAGTGTATAGGAAAGCAAGAGATTTCTGTGCGTTAATTTTGTGTCCTGCTACTTTACCAAATTCATTGATGAGCTCTAATAGTTTTCTGGTAACATCTTTAGGATTCTCTATGTATAGTATCGTGTCCTCTGCAAACAGTAACAGCTTTACTTCTTCTTTACCAATTTCGATTCCTTTTATTTCTTTTTCTTCTCTGATTGCTGTGGCTAAAACTTCCTAAACTGTGGTGAATAATAGTGGTGAGAGTGGTCAAACTTGACTTGTTCCTGATCTTAGTGGAAATGCTTTAATTTTTCACCATTGAGAATGATGTTAGCTGTGCATTTGTCATACATGGCCTTTATTATGTTCAGGTAAGTTCCCTCTATGCCTACTTTCTGCAGGGTTTTTATCATAAATGGGTGTTGAATTTTGTAGAATACTTTTTATGCATCTATTATGATAATCATATGGTTTTTCTCCCTCAATTTGTTAATATGGTTTATCACATTGATTGATATGCATATATTGAAGAATCCTTGCATTCCTGGGGTAAACCCCACTTGATCATTGTGTATGAACTTTTTAATGTGCTGTTGGATTCTGTTTGCTAGTATTTTGTTGTGGATTTTTTCATCTATGTTCATCAGTGATATTGACCTGTAGTTTTCTTTCTTTGTGACATCTTTGCCTGGTTTTGGTATCAGGGTGATGGTGGCCTCTTAGAATGAGTTTGGGAGTGTTCTTCCCTCTGCTATATTTTGGAAGAGTTTGAGAAGGATAGGTGTTAGCTCTTCTCTAAATGTTTGATACAATTCTCCTTTGAAGGCATCTGGTCCTGGGTTTTTGTTTTTTCAAAAATTTTTAATCACAGTCTCAATTTCAGTGCTTGTGATTGGTCTGTATATATTTTCAATTTCTTCCTGGTTTAGTCTCAGAAGTTTGTGCTTTTCTAAGAATTTCTTCCAGCTTGTCCCTTTTATTGGCATAGAGTTGCTTGTAGTGATTTCTTATTATCCTTTGTATTTCTGCAGTGTCCATTGTTACTGCTCCTTTTTCATTTCTAATTCTATTGATTTGAGTCTTCTCCCTTTTTTTCCCGATGAGTCTGTGTAATGGTTTATCAATTTTGTGTATCTTCTCAAAGAACCAGCTTTTAATTTTGTTGGTCTTTGCTATTATTTCCTTCATTTCTTTTTCATTTATTTCTGATCTGATCTTTATGATTTCTTTCCTTCTGCTCACTTTGGGGTTTTTCTATTCTTCTTTCTTTAGTTGCTTTAGGTGTAAAGTTTGTTTATATGAGATGTTTCTTGTTTCTTGAGGTAGTATTGTATTTCTATAAACTTCCCTCTTAGAACTGCTTTTGTTGCATCCCATAGGTTTTGGGTCATCATGTTTTCAATGTCATTTGTTTCAATGTATTTTTTTATTTCCTCTTTGAATTCTTCAGTGATCTCTTGGGTATTTAGTAGTGTATTGTTTAGCTTCCATGTGTTTGTAGTTTTTACAGAGTTTTTCCTGTAATTGATATCAAGTCTCATAGCGTTCTGGTGAGAAAAGTTACTTGATACAATTTCAACTTTTTGAAAATTACCAAGGCTTGATTTGTGACCCAAGATATGATCTATCCTTGAGAATGTTCCATGAGCACTTGAGAAGAAAGTATAGTCTGTTGTTTGTGGATGAAATGTCCTATAAATATTAATCAAGTACGTCTTGTTTAATATATCATTTAAAGCTTCTGTTTCCTGATTTCTTTTCATTTTCGATCATCTGTCCATTGGTGGAAGTGGGGTGTTAAAGTCCCCTACTATGATTGTGTTACTGCTGGTTTCCCGTTTGCTGTTAGAATTTGCCTTATGTATTGAGGTTTTCCTATGTTGGGTTCATCAATATTTACAATTGTTATATCTTCTTCTTGGAATGGTCCCTTGATCATTATGTAGTGTCCTTCTTTGTCTCTCATAATAGGCTTTATTTTAAAGTCTATTTTGTCTGATGTGAGAATTGCTACTCCAGCTTTCTTTTGATTTCCATTTGCACGGAATATCTTTTTCCATCCCCTCACTTCCAGTCTGTATATTTCCCTAGGTCTGAAATGGGTCTCTTGTAGACAGCATATATACTGGTCTTGTTTTGCTGTCCATTTAGCCAGTCTATGTCTTTTGGTTGGAGCATTTAATTCATTTACATTTAAGGTAGTTATGGATATGTATATTCCTATTACCATTTTCTTAATTGTTTTGAGTTTTCTATTGTAGGGTTTTTCCTTCTCTTGTGTTTCCTCCCTAGAGAAGTTCCTTTAGCATTTTTTATAACGCTGGTTTGCTATTGCTTAATTCTCTTAGCTTTTGTTTGTCTGTAATGTATTAATTTCTCCCTCAAATATGAGTGAGATCCTTGCTGGGTAGAGTAATCTTGGGTGTATGTTTTTTCCTTTCATCACTTAAAAAATGTTCTGCCACTCCCTTCTGACTTGCAGAGTTTCTGCTGAAAAATCAGTGGTTAACCTAATGGAGATTCCCTTGTAAGGTATTTGTTGTTTTTCCCTTGCTGCTTTTACTATTTTTTCTTTGTATCTAGTTTTTGATAGTTTGATTACTATGTGTCTTGGTGTGTTGCTCCTTGGATGTATCCTGTATGGGACTCTGTGTGCTTCCTGGATTTGATTGACTATTTCCTTTCCCATATTAGGGAAGTTTTCAACTATAATCTCTTCAAATATTTTCTCAGTCCCTTTGTTTTTCTCTTTTTCTTCTGGGAACCTATAGTTCGAATATTGGTGCATTCATTGTTCCCAGAGATCTCTGAGACTGTCCTCAATTCTTTTCATTCTTTTTTCTTTATTCTGCTCTGTGGTAGTTATTTCCACTATTTTATCTTTGAGGTCACTTTTCTGTTCTTCTGCCTCAGTTATTCTGCTATTGTTTCCTTCTAGAGAATTTTTAATATCATTTATTGTGTTGTTCTTCATTGTTTGTTTTCTTTTTAGTTATTCTAGGTGCTTGTTAAACATTTCTTGTATTTTCTCTGTTGAATTTCCAAGATTTTAGATCATCTTTACTGTCATTACTCTGAATTATTTTTCAGGTAGACTGCCTATTTCCTCTTAATTTGTTTGGTCTGGTGGGTTTTTACCTTGCTTCTTCATCTACTGTTTGCTTCTCTTTCTTCTCCTTTTGCTTCACTTACTGTGTTTGGTATCTCCTTTTCGCAGGCTGCATGTTTGTAGTTCCCATTGTTTTTGGTCTCTGCCCCTAGTGGCTAAAGTTGGTTCAGTGGGTTGTGTAGGTTTCCTTGTGGAGGGGACTGGTGCCTGTGTTCTGGTGGATGAGGCTCGGTCTTGTCTTTCTGATGGCAGGACTGCATCTCGTGGTGTGTTTTGGGGTGTCTGTGACCTTATTATGATATTAGGTAGCCTCTGTGCTAATGGGTGGGGTTTTGTTCCTGTCTTGCTTGTTGTTTGGCATAGTGTGTCCAGCACTGTAGCTTGCTGGTCATTGAGTGGATCTGGGTCTTCGCATTGAGATGGAGATCTCTGGGATATCTTTTTCCAGTTGATATTATGTGGAGCTGGGTGGTCTCTGGTGGGCTAGTGACCTGAGCTCGGGTCTCTCACCTAAGAGGTACAGGTCTGACAGCTGGCCACAGCACCAACACCCTGTCAGCCACACGGCTCAGAAGAAAAGGGAAGAAGAGAGAAAGAAAGAAATAAAATAAAGTTATTAAAATATTTTTTTAATTATTAAAAGTTAAAAATATTAAATAGTAGTAAAGAAAGAAAAGAAAGAAAGAAGAGAGCAACCAAATGAAAAAACAAATCCACTAATGATAACAAGCACTAAAAACTATACAAAAAAACCCCAAACAAACAACAAAAAAACGGACAGACATAACCCTAGGACAAATGGTAAAAGCAAAGCTATACAGACAAAATTACACAAAAAAAGCGTACACATACCCACTCACAAAAAGAGAAAAAGGATAAAAATGTATATATCTATATCTATACAAAAAGGAAGAGATTAACCATATCAATAAACAAATCTTCCAATAATAATAAACTCTAAATTCTAAACTGAGATAAACATAAGACCAGACACAAATTAGATGGAGAAAGCAAACCTGAAGTCTACAGTCACTCCCAATGTCCACTGCCTCCATTTTGGGATGATTCATTGTCTATTCAGTTCTTCCAGAGTTGCAAGGTGAATGAAGTTGATTGTGGAGGTTTAATCTGCTGCTCCTGAGGCTTCTGGGAAAAAATTCCCTTTCTCTTCTTTGTTCACAGAGCTCCTGGGGTTCAGCTTTGGATTTGACACTGCCTCTGCCTGTAGGTCGCCTGAGGGCATCTGTTCCCTGCCCATGCAGGACAGGGTTAAAGTAGCAGCTGATTAGGGGTCTCTGGCTCACTCAGACCAGGGGAAGGGAGGAGTACAAAATACGGGGTGAGCCTGCAGTGGCAGAGGTCGGTGTGATGTTGCAACAGCCTGAAGCGTGCCATGTGTTCTCCCAGGGAAGTTGTCCCTGGATCATGGAACCCTGGCAGTGGCAGGCTGCACAGGCTCCCGGGAGGGCAGGTGTGGTTAGTGACTTGTGCTTGCACACAGGCTTCTTGGTGGCTACAGCAGCAGCCTTAACATGTCACGCCCGTCTCTGGTGTCTGCGCTGGTAGCCGCGGATTGCGCCTGACTCTGGATACTCATTTAGGCGGTGCTCTGAATCCCCTCTCCTTGCGCACCCTGAAACAATGGTCTCTTGCCTCTTAGGCAGTTCCAGACACTTTCCTGGACTCCCTCCCGGCTAGCTGTGGCACACTAGCCCACTTCAGGCTGTGTTCACATAGGCAACCCCAGTCCTCTCCCTGGGATCTGACCTCTGCAGCCCAAGCCTCAGCTCCCAGCCTCCACCCGCCCTGTCGGGTGAGCAGACAAGCCTCTCAAGCTGGTGAATGCTGGTCGGCACTGATCCTCTGCGCAGGAATCTGTCTGCTTTGCCCTCTGCGTGCCTTTTTGTGCTCTCCTCCGTGGCTCCAAAGCTTCCCTACCACCACCCCTCTGTCACCGCCAGTGAAGGGGCTTCCTAGTGTGTGGAAACTTTTCCTCCTTCACAGCTCCCTCCAATAGGTGCAGGTCCTGTCCCTATTCTTTTGTCTCTGTTTTTTCTTTTTTTTTCTTTTTTTTTTTTTTTTGCCCTACCCAGGTACGTGGGGAGTTTCTTGCCTTTTGGGAAGTCTGAGGTCTTCTGCCAGCATTCAGTAGGTGTTCTGTAGGAGTTGTTCCACATGTAGATGTATTTCTGATGTATTTGTGGGGAGGAAGGTGATCTTTACGTCTTACTCCTCCATCCACCTTGAAGGTCTCTCTCAAGACTGCTTTTTGAAGACTGCTTAGAACACCTTTCCCTAAGTGCTCTGATCTACCCTGACTGTCTTTCAGTATTTTTACACTTTCTGTAGACTTTGTCTTTCTGGTGCTAGCTTTAGATTAATCTTAGACCTCTAGTCCTCTTTATTTCTCATGAATGAACTTTGCCCAGCATTGCCCTTGTTTTCTACAAGGGTTTGTGGAGGGGGACTATGAGTGATACCTCACTGGGATTTGGTGTTTATTTTCCTACTTACAATTAATTTGGAATTTGGGTGTTCTCTGTGTTTTCATGTGGAGGGCATGGCTTTGTGTACTTTTATGTGTTTCTAGTGGTTCTGTGTTGATTTATGGAGGATGTGTAGGGAGATTTAATTTTTCATGGCCACAATTACCTCAACATAAGCATTTCCTATATGATTAAAAATGCTTTGCAAATATTTTAATGGCTGCATAATATTATGATAGACAAAAGAACCAAAATTTATCAGATCATTTCCTTCTTATTGAGCATTTTATTTGTCTCCTTTTTTGTGATTACATAATTTGTGGATGAAGTCGTTCTAATGTTTACTTTGCATAGATTTGCTGAAGTAGAATTATTTTCTTAAGGTTATAAATATTATTAATAATCTTGATATAATTTGAATCCAGGGAGAACCAGTAGATCACATATGGATTTATTTTAATCAGCTAACTAAGGTTGCTTCCATCTTTTTTTCAGGTAGCACCCCTGTCTTCTACATATATAGCAGGAACCAGGTCTGAAATAGCTGGGAGGCATCAGTGTGGCTATTTCTGGTGTTTACAACCAGTATCTCTGCTTATTGATGGAACCATGTGCCATTATTGGTTATTAAATATTTGAAGATCTCCTGCAGCCGTAGTTTATAATATTTGTTTTCCTATGAGTGTATTGTCTTTTATCACTCTACTTGGGACACATACATATACAGCAACAACAAAAGGACAAGTGACCTTTATTTCAGCTCTCCTTTAGTCTGCCATCCCTGGGTTTTATAAGTGAAGAAGGGAGATAAGCAAGAGACTGAGCTGGCAAGGCTGTAACTTGGTGAACCTGATCAATCCTCACATTAATCATTACTGCCTTCATGACTTGTGTCAGAGACTGATAGTCTCATTTTTCCTCCACTTTCTATTAGTGACTTCTCTTTCTTCCTCTCAGTCGATCAGTTTTATCAACTGCAAGTAATCAAAGCTTATCTTACTATTAATGCAACCAGAATTTTCACAGTAATATCATATTACTCATGTTTTCTTCATTAGTTGGTACACTCTGACATGACTCGTGTGTTTTAGAGGAGCCACTATGACCTTGCTATTGTGGGGGTATTTTTGTTGTTGTGTTTTTTTTTTGTTTTTCTGCCTCTAAATGTGAGGGAAATAAACATTGTGCCCTCATTTGGAGTGGTAGTTAGAACTTTGACCAAGATATTCCTATGATTATTTTTACTCCCAATCTTATTATCTATCACATAACAAAACACAACAGGAAAACAGCCTCACCCTAGAATCACATTTGAGAAGTTGTTATTCAAAAACAAAACAAAACAAAACAAAACTTCCCAGGCCTAACCCTGGACCCAATGAAACAGTCTCTTGTCTTGGGATCCAGGAATCTGTATTTCACAAAGCTTCCCTAATGTCTCTGGTGCCGTTTGTCACCTGACTATAGGCTCATTTTGGGGATGCATAGTTTCAGTGCATATTCTACATCAAATGATGACCCCAATATAGCTGTCAAATGGTCATCTCTGTTCCAGTTTCTAGAACTTGTTAACCTTGCTGTATATTCATGATGTGCTCCAGGGTGCATACAAAACTTCATTTTCTAATATGCTCAGAATGTCATTCCCAAACCAAGAGCCTATAAAAATTCATTTGGTTTTCTGCGAATTGAATGGTTTTTTTTACATGTTAATTCTTCTGTTAATTTGAAATTGAATATGTTTGGTTGTGAAATAGGGATCTAACTGAATTTTTTCCAAATTATTAATTTTCTATGCTCCATTTATTGAATGTCTTCTTTTTTCACTAATTTATAATGCTGCTTTTATTGTATATTAAGTTCTTATATTTACATGATGATCTTTTCATGAGCTGTTCACTTTTTCCATTTGTTATTCTTGTACTAGTATGACCTTGTTATTGTTGTAGCATCTTTAATCATTTTCCTATCAAGTAGCACAAATTCTCCCCAATTATTCTTCTTTAAAAAAATGTTTAAACCATTTTTGCCAACTCATTGTCCCATGTAAACTTTTTATCATGTTCCAGAAAACATAAGCTTTTTGACATTTTTATTTGAATCCTATTAAATCTAAAACTTAATTGGAGTCAAGTTGATAACTTTTCAATATTTAGTCTTTCTGCACAGAATCACAGTATATGTTTTCATTTATGCAGTTTTCTTTTTATATTTTATACTTTTTTCTAGATAAGTCCTAAATGTTTACGTATATTTATTCCTAGGTTTGATTATAAAAATAACATATACACACACACACATGCACAGAGTACCATTTTTCCTATTATCAATAAATTTTTGAACTGATTATTGCTAGTGTATAAGATGCTTATGATTTTTGTATCTTTATTTTCTGACCAAGGATTTTAACAAGATTTCCTGTGAGTTTTAACAATTTTTTAATTGTTTATTTTGGGTTTTTCGGGTGGACAATTACGTCATTGATAAATAATTCTTACTCTATCTCCTTTCCAACAGCTCTAAGTTTCCTATTCCTTGTTTAATTACATTAAATGTCCTAGCTGTTCACTGCCTTTGCCATTCATTAAAATCATCTGGAGAATTTAAAAAACAACCAAGACTCACCTCCAGAGGTTCTGATTTACTTTACATGGAGAGGAGCCTGGACATTGTTATTTTCAAAGTTTCTCAGAGATTTCTAGAAGTTAGGTTTGAGAATCATTGTTCAAAACACTCTGATCCAATGATAAGTAGTAGTGGTGAAAGAAGGATTCCTTTCTGGCTTCTGATCTTAAGCTTTAACTATGATATCAACTGATCATTTGAGACAGATTCAGTGGTGTACTGGATGTGCTCATACTGGCTCATGAGACCTGACTTTGCACATCTTTTCCAAACTTCAAGTTTATTGACATCGTGGTAGCTTGGAATTGGCCCCACTCCACAGAATTTGGCAAATGCTGCAAATCAAGGCTCCCCTCCTCTCCCAGCATACTATTGTAAATATTTCCTTCTATTCCTAATCTAAGGGTAATTTTTATCTTCATTACTATTTGAGTTTTATTGAAGCCACCTTTCATCATATTGACAACTTATCACCAAAGTTTTAAAACTTTCTATTTCTTGCAGTATTTTTTTTTCAGATGGATGCCTGTATTCTGATTCTTCAGAGTGTTTCCCTTATTTTGAGCTACATTGACTTTTCCTGGCCCTAATAACTTTTCAGTTTGTTGTTTCTATTACATTATAGACAAGGAGGAGTCAAATTTGGGTTTGTAAGATATTGGTTTGAGTTCTTGCTCAAACTTTCAGGTCCAAATGAGTAGAAAAGCGAAACATTACTCCAACAATCACTGCTGTGGTAAACCTCAGATTCAGAGGGTAGTTCGTTTGGGTGGAAAAGAAAATCTCAGTCACTAACTTAGAGGAATATCTTGACTGCATGTTTCTCCAATAATTCTCTATAAATACTATCTTGTCACAAAGATGTGCATAAGAATTAGGCAATATAAAGCTGAAATTGGCATTCTCTGAGAAGTAATTGGAATTCAGAAATCATAGTCATGTCAGTTACATGCAGACCCATATGTTTTACAATCAAATGAGCTGAAATTTGGGTAGATAGGTTCTTTTGAAGATTAAGAAGCCTAAATGCGACACATGGCTAAATTTATGGCCACTTTACTTTCACTGAGAATGGACAGGCCTTGGGCAGGGCCAAGATTTTACACAAATAAGGCTGCAGTAATCTTCAGAATATACCAATTACCAATTTATATAGGAGGATATTATTCTCATTCAAGCAATTGAAGTGTTGATTCTATAGCTGGGAATCTTTTGCCTTTACTTAGTGCAAAAGGATGAAGCTTACCTACTATATGCCAGACACTCTTCTGAGAGAAAAGGATTATATAAGGGGAAGCACAGGCACAAGCTTAAAGTGGTTGCCCCTCTGGAGGGCATAGGCACTAAACCTTGTGGGCATCACTGCAGCACCTTCTCTGCCAGCATGCAGAGTGCAAGAGCTATGGAGGTGTGACTACTTCCACATGTATTTTGATGGGTGGAGGCAAAGGGCTGTTGTAAGCCATGGCCACCACAGAGAGTCCCCACTGGTGCAATGCCAAATGGAGCTGTGGGAATGGGGCTGCCTCCATTACCCCGGACTAGTAGAACCACATGTATGCAGTTTCAGCCTGGGAGTCACCCGCACTGAACTCTGACCCAGGAGAGCTGCAGAATGTGCTGTGCCGACCAAGCCATGGGAGCAGGGCCACCCAAAGCCTTGGGGACAGGACCACTACCCCAGTGTGTCTAGAAGGCAGGATCCCCATGCAAACTGGCCTTAAGTTTTGGGACTTGCTCAGTACCAGTACCCCTTTCTATTTTCTTATTTCTTCCTTTTGGAATGGGAGTGTTTGTTCTATGCCTGTCCCATGTTTGTATTTTGGAAGCACCTAACATGCTTGATTTCGCAGGTTGCCAGCTGGAGAGCAGTTTGCTTCAGGATGAATTATCTCACCAGTATCTGATTTAGATGATATTTAGATAAGACATTGAACTTAGACTTTTTTTTAAATCATAAACTTTATTTAACCCTATATATTAAGAATATTACCAATTTAATATGTAATATAACAAATTATTAATGAGATATTTTACATTCCTTTTTGTACTAATTCTTCAAAATGTGGTGTCTATTTTATACTTACAGAATATCTCAACTCCAACTAACCGCTATTTTTCCTTCCATTTTTATTGAGATATAATTGACATATATATGTTTAAGGTGTACAAAATAATGATTTGACTTACATACATCATGAAATGATTACCACAATAAGCTTACTAAAAATCCATAGTCTCATATAAATATAGCATAAAAGAAATAGAAAATAAGATTTACTGTTTTAACAACTTTCATATACAACATAGAGCAGTGTTAATTATCTTTGTCATGTTGTAAATTACATATCTAGTACTTACTGATCTTATAACTAGAAGCTTGTACCTTTTGACTACCTTCATCTAATTCCCCCTTCCCCCATGCCCTGTCTCTGATAACCACAAAGCTGATCTCTTTTTCTCTGAATTTGTTTGTTGGTTTTTGAAGTATAATTGACCTACAGCAGTGTGTTAGTTCCTGGTACACAAGATAGTGATTCAATATTTCTGTACATTTAAAAATGATCACCATGATAAGTATAGTTGTCATCTGTCACCTTACAAAGATATTACATAATTATTGACTATATTCCCCACACTGTACATTTCATAATGTAACTAGAAGTTTAATCTCCCTAACCTATTTCTCTCCTCCCCTCAACCACTACTCCACTGACAACCACCTGTTTATTCTCTTTATCTGTGACTCTGTTTGGTTATGTTTTCACGTTTGTTTTGTTTTTTTTAGATTCCACATGTAAGTGAAATCATACAGTATTTGTCTTACTCTGTCTGACTTATTTCACTTAGCATAATACCCCCTAGGTCCACCCATGCTGTGACAAGTAGCAAGATTTCATTCTTTTTTATGGCTGAGTAATATTCCACTATGTATATATAACATATATTCCTTATCCATTCATTTGTCGATGGACACTTAGGTTGAACCTAACATATGGGTGCATATATCTTTTAAAATTAGTGTTTTCATTTTCTTCACATAAATACCCAGAGTGGAGTTTCTGGATTTTATGGTAGTTTTATTTTCAATTTTTTAAGGAATCTTCATATTGCTTTCCATAGGGGCTGCACCAGTGTACATTCCTACCAACAGTGAATGAGTGTTCTTTTCTCCACATCTTCACCAACACTTACTATTTCTTGTCTTTTTGATAATAGCCATTCTGACAGATGTGAGGTGTTAGCTCATTGTAGTTTTGATTTGCATTTCCCTAATGATTTTGAACATCTTTTCATGCGCCTGTGGCTATCTGTATATCTTCTTTGGAAAAATCTCTATTCATGTCCTCTGTCATTTTTAAAATTGTGTTGTTGGTTTCTTTGAAGTGGAATTATATGATTTCTTTTTTATATTTTGAATATAATATATATATATTATCCTTGTATATATCCTTGTTGTGTGTGTGTGTGTTGTATATGTGTGTGTGTGTATACATATATATATATATATATATTCTTGTTGGATATATCATTTGCAAATATCTTCTTGCATTCAGTAAGGTGGCTTTTCATTTTGTTGATAGTTTCCTTTTCTGTGCAAAAGCTTTGTAAGTTGATGTAGTCTCACTTTTTTTTTGCTTTTATTTTCCTTGCCTGAGGAGACATATTCCAAAAAATATTACTAAGACTGATATCAAAGAGCCTACCACTTATGTTTTCTTCTAGATGTTTTATGGTTTCAGGTCTTGTATTTAAGCGTTTAATTCATTTTGAGTTTATTTTTGTATGTGGCATGAGAAAGTAGTCCAGTTTGATTCTTCTGCATGTAACTAGCTGTCCAGTTTTCCCAAACCATTTATTGGAAAGAGGGTCTTCTCTCCATGGTATATTCTTGCCTCCTTTGTCATAGGTTAATTTACTATATAAGCATGGGTTTATTTCTGGATGCTCTATGCTGTTTCATTGATCTATGGGACTGTTTTTGTGCCAGTACCATACTATTTTTATTACTGTAGCTTTGTAGTATAGTTTGAATTCAGGACATGTGATACGTCTACTTCTGTACTTCTTTCTCAAGTTTGTTTTGGCTATTTGGGGTCTTGTTTTTCCATACAAATTTTAGAATTATTTGTTCTACTTTTGTGGAAAATGCCATTTGTATTTTGATAGGGATTTCATTGAATATTATATTACTGTTATTTCTTTCTAGTTTAATTTCATATTGGTGTAAGGTTTTATTCTTTTGAATTTATTAAGGTCTGTTTTATGGCCCAGAATGTGGTCTATCTTAATGAATGTTCTATATGAACTTTAGAAGAATGTGTATTCGCTTTTGTTGGATGAAGTAGTCTATAAATGTCAATTAAATCCAGCTGATTGATGATGCTGTTCAGTTCAATTACTTACTGATTTTTTAACCATTGTATCTGTCAATTACCAATAAAGGGGTGTTGAAAAGCACATGTTTCAGTGCTTTTTTGTTGGATGCATATCTTTTAAGGATAGGTATGTATCCTTGGAGAATTAATCCTTCTATTTAATGGCCCTCTTTATCCCTGATAATTTCCTTGATCTGAAGTCTGCTTTGTTTGAAATGAATAGAGCTACCTCAGCTTTGTTTTTGATTAATGTTAGCGTGGTATATCGTTCTCCGTCCCTTTTTTAATCTATATGTCTCTTTATATTTGAAGTCGGTTTCTTGTAGATAATATATAATTAAGTCTTATTTTATAATACACTCTGACAGTCTGTGTATTTTCATTGGTGTATTTATACCGTTGACATTTAAAGTGATTATTGATATAGTTGGATTAATACCTACCATACTTGCTACATTTTTCTGGTCATGGTCCTTGTTCTTCATTTCTCTTTTCATTTTCCACTCTTTTTCTGCCTTCTCTGGGTTTAACTGAGTATTTTTTATGATTCTATTTTTTCTATTCTGTTAACGTATAAATTATACTTTTTTAAAACTCATTTTTAGTGGTTGCCCTTGCATTTGCAACATACATTTACAATTTATCCAAGTCCTCTTTCAAATAATACCATACCACTACACTGTTAGTGCCAGTACTTTATAACAGAATGTTTCTAATTCCTCTCTTTAATCCCTTATAACATTTTTGTCATTCATTTCACTTTCCATAAGCTATAATCACTGAATACATTGTTGCTATTATTTTAAACTTTTATCTCTTAGACCAGTTAATAATAAGAGTAATAGTGTTTTGTTTACCTTCATTTATTCCTCCTCTAATACTCTTCATTTCTTTATGTAAATATGAATTATTGACCTATAGGTTTCTCTGTGAAGAACTTCTTTTAACATCCCTTGCAAGGGAGATCTACTGGTGACAAATTTTCTCAAATTGTAGATTTGTAGATCAAACAATTGTCCTTGTTTTTATTTCCTCTATTGTCTTTTGTTTATCTGAGAAAGTATTTATTTCTCATTCATCTTTGAAAGGTAATTTCTTTCTTTCAGGCTGGTCTTTTTTTTCCTTTTAACACTTTAAATATTTCATTCCACTCTCTTCTTGTTTACATGGTTTCTTGAGAAAAGTTGGAATAATTCTTATTGTGCTCTTCCTTCAGTAAGGTGTTTTTTTCTTCTGGCTTCTATCAAGATTTTTTCTTTGTCTTTGGTTTTATTCAGTTTGATTGTGGTATACCTAGGTGTAGATTCTTTTGATATGTATCCTGATTGGTGTTTTCCAAGATTCCTGGATTTGTGGTTTTGTGTTTATTATTAGTTTTCAGAAATTCTCAGTCATCATTGCTTAAGATATTTCTGCTGTTCCTTTTTCTCTTTCTTCTCCTTCTAGTATTCCCATTGCATGTATGTTACACCTTTTGTTATTGTCCCACAGTTTTTGGATATTCTCTTCTGTCTTTTTCTTTCTTTCTTTTTTTTCCTCATTGCATTTTATTTTTGGAAGTTTATACTGACATATCTTCAAGTTCACTGATTATTTTCTCACCTGTGTCCATCAAAGGAATTCTTCATTCTGTTATGGTGTTTCTGATTTCTAAAATTTCCTTTTGATTCTTTCTTAAGGCTTCTATCTCTCTGCTTACATTAATCCAACTCCTTTTTTTAATGTTGTCCACTTTACCCATTATGGTCCTTGGTATATTAATCATAGTTGTTTTAAATTCCTAGTTTGATAATTATAAAGTATCTGCCATATCTGAGTCTTATTATGATGCTTTCTGTGTTTCTTGAAACTTTTTTTGTCTTTTAGTGTTTTCTTGTAATTTTTGTTGCAAGCCAGACATTATGGGTAAAAGGAACTGAGGTAAATGGGTCTTTAGCATGAGGTTTTATTTATCTGACTAGAGTTTAGCTTGTGTTTTTTGGTTGCTGTAACTGTAGGTCTCAGGGGCTAAACTTACCTCTGGTGTCCTTGTTTTTATTTCCTCTCTTGTCTTTTGTTTTCCCTAGAGACTTCTTAAATATTGTCTGAGAAGAATAATTCTTTTAGTCATATTCCCTTGTTATTATCCAGGAAGCCTGTTGATATGGTGGTAAGGTGTGAGGGCAGGGGTAGTGTTCTACAATTCTACAGTTATGTGTCAGTATTTTAGTGAACCTGTACTTCTGGCCTGTGACTTTCACAAGCATTTCTCAGTTTTGTTTCAGTTTTCTCCCTTGGAAGAGACAGGAAGGGATTTCATATCTGGAATTGGGAAATTTCCCCCTTCCCAGGTCAGTTAAGCTCTGTTAAAGTAGTTTCTCTTGAGGGTAGGCCTTATTAAGAAGAATGAAATGCTCTGTGCATATTTTTAAATGGCTAATTTTCTTATCCCCTTCTCAGAATTACAGTAACATGAGGGAATTTTTCTCAGATCTTCACTGTGAGAACCTGATAGGGCTCCTGGAGGTAAAACTCACAAAAACTTGGGAGTCCCCTAGGACTGGGCCTGCTTAAAATTTTTAACTCTCAATCTTGTCCACACTGAGCCACTAGCAATTTGCCAATTACAGATTGGGTTTTCCTAGCCCTGTACTGTTTCCCAAGGAGTTTTCTAACCTTGGGCTTCTGCTCTATAAGTTTTGATTTTCTGTATGTGCCTGTCTGTTTATTCAGTTTGCCCTATGACCTCAGTTCTCTGATGGAACTAAGAGGAGTTGACTTTCAGTTTGTTCCATTTTTTTTTCTTATTGTGTGAATGAAAGAGGTGGCTTCCAAGCTCCTTACATCCCTAGCTGGAATATAAGGGAATTTTTGAGACCTCAAAAACATGTTTGTTGTAAAGTTTTCATCTTTTGAAAACTGGTTAGAGTAACCATCTTTTAATTAATGCACTTTAAATGTAAGCTAAAATGTAAGATCTTGTGGAATGTTAACTTATTTCTCATTTTTTTCTTCTCAAATAGATCCTAAATGTCCAGGAGATGTTGATTTTCATAATAGTGACTGGGACATTAAGACAATCACCAGCTCCTTGAAATTCTACCTCAGGTATATCTGATATGATTTGGAACATTCCTTTTCAGAGTTGATGAAATATTTCTGGATGGAGATTGGAGTTAATGTGGTCCCAATTTTGGGAGGTTGGATAGGATTGCTAAAGAAAAAAATAGTGAAAAAAATTTCTGTCAAAGAAGAATGTGCATTAGGAGACTTTTTAAAATTTGGGAATTTAAGCGAGGGAAGCATTAAAATAATAGAATAGTTATTGAAATATGGCTTTTTTGAAGAAAATTGGCTTTAAAAAAGATTATTTAAAAATCACACCCTTAAAATAATTGAAGTTTTGCCATTGTGCACAGATAGGGTGATGTCACAAATGGACTCACTAGTAAAATCAAGAGTTGTGACATTTCAAGGTTGTTAACATGTTTTGGTGGATAATAACCATTTTGAAACATTAAATTGCATTTACACAAACATAATTTGTGTATTTGTATGTCTTTTGTTAAAATGGCAATAAAAACCAAAAAACTACAACCATAAAAATGTTAGAACTGAATGAAGTGATGGCATTCGGGAAAAAAATTAACTTACAAGCAAAATTTGGGGATGCACAATGATGATGAATATATCATTCAGTTTATTGGCATAGATTTATATTACGTAAAAATATTTGTGACATATGCACTTTTTAAAGTCATTCATTTCTTACCATTTTCTATGTCCCATGTATGCACCATACTTTATGTGGTAAAATGTCTTCTTTTCAATTACTGTACTCTTTAGACATTAAGATAGGTACTTTAGCTATGGGAAATGTCATTAATCCAAAATAGATTGGGTCCCAGATATTGCTATTAAATGACCTTCTGCTGTAGCATCATCTTAGAACTTTAAGTAAACATGAATGCTCTTTCCAGGGGTATTTCTCCTGCATATGCCGAAGAAGAAAAGCACTGGTGTTGGAGGGTTTATTCTGTGCTAGGCTGTGTTCTAGTTGCTTACATTGACAATATCATTGTTTTTTTCTCACAATAATCTTATAAGGTAGGTGTTACCATACTCATTTTACAGATGAAGAAATTAAATCATATCCCTCCCCCATTAAGTGATATTCATGATCGTGGCTCATATTATTTGAACCTAAGTATCTCTGACTTATAAGGCCACTGGTATTGGAGCACGTTATTCCCCTATTCCCCACTGCCCAGGGGCTGTGGCCTTCTTGGAGTTGCTTGGGTAATTTAAGAAAGACAGAGCAATCTGCTATGCATACTTTCAGGAGACTCGTGATGATGAGAATAATGCAAGTAAATAACTCTGTGTCTCTAGCCTCCTTAAAAGGAGTTAGTTTTTTCAGAGATTTATATAGAGTAAGTCCCTCCCACATTACGTCTTTCCCAGCTTATCCCATAACAAGCAGTGTAGCTCTTTTGAAAGATGAGAAGATCGAGCCTGAAAGTTTGAGTGGCCTGTACCCCCAATAAGAGATATTTGTTCTTAAGTGTCTTATCCATGAACATTTAATATGTACTAGCCAGTCAACACCCTTTAGATTTCTTAAATGTGTCAGTATTTTCATAGTGGACTTCCTCCATCTGTGTTCTAGGCACCTAACTCACCCCTTGTCTCCAACACTTCTAGAAAATTACTGTAAAAAACATCCCTTCTCTCTTCTGTATCTTTACCCTCTCTCATTCAACAGGCTTTTTCCTCTCAGCATGTAAATATGCTCCAACATTACACATTTCTTTGCATTCATTTATTCTACCGTTCACTAAACCATTCAGTAAACATTTCCTGACCTACTCTATGCCTAGCATGGTGTCTGGCAGTAGCCATACAGTTGTGAGTAGATATGACCTTATAAAGGTTATAGTCCAGTGAAGTGGACAAAAGACAAATAATTATACAAATATAATGTGCTATGATAAGTTCTCTGAAGGAAAAGTGCAAGGTGCTATGCAGTCATATAATAGGAAGGCCTAACTTATTCTGGTTTTTAGTTTGGAATGATGTTTGAATTATAACTTGGAGTCAACTGGGGATGGAGGGAGGCATTTCCAGACAGCAATAACTTCATATGCAAAGACTTTGAAGCAAGAGGAAGACCCTTTTAAGAAACTACATGTACCAGTTTACGTGGAGTATTGAGTGTAGACAGGGAGGGAGAGATATGTAGGGGCCAGATCATACAAGGGCTTTTAGGACATTTTAAGAATTGGGGTATGAATTTGTATTAAAAGGAATGAGAATATATTGAAAGATTTTTAAGCAGGAGGTTATATGATGAGATTTGCATTTTGAGAAAAACATAGAGAGATGAGATTAGAGAGAGGCAAAATAAGTAGAGGTGGAAACCAATTAGCAAGCTATTGCTGTGGTCCCGGAAAGAGATGATGCTTCTGTGTGGACTAGGGAGTAGCGGTGGGGATAGATAGAAATAAGCATATTCAAGAGATTTAGGGAGTAAACTTGGATATGAAGATGGAGGAGAGGGAGATAAAAGAATGGCTTCCACATTTCCCACCCATACAACCAAATGATGGTCATACATTTACTGATTTGGGAAACATAAGAAAATGACTAAATTTGAGGGATATGACAAGTTAGGTTTTGGATATGTCAAATTTGGGTGTCTTTGAAGAAATCAGGAGAATTTTAAGTAGGCAATTTGATATATAGGAAATATATAGGAATGAAACTCAAGAATTCTGGGCTCGAGCTAAAAAATTGAGAATCATCAACAGTGTAGATGATAATTGGAGTCAGGAGCTTAGATGAGATTGCCTAGTGAGATATTTCACCCCTTCCCAATCTAGCTTCAGTGTATGAAGTAATATACACTCCCTGTCTCTGCTTCTTAATGTCCCAGTTTACTCCTTAACCCACTGCAGTCTGACTCCCGCCCCCTCTGCTCTACTGAAGCTGCTCTTGCCAAGGTCACCAGTGATTCCCTCAATTCTAAACACAATGGACAATTGTCAGCCTTTACCTTATTTGACCTCTTTGTAGCATTTGAAGCTGTTAACAAGCCCTCCTTGAAACTTTCTTCTTTTCGATTCTGCTAATCCATTGCTTTTGGATTTTCTCTCACCTCTGACAATTTTTAGAAGTCCCTTTTATGGACTTTCTACCTGGTATTTCCTAGGGCTTTCCTCTCTTTTTACTACACTGAGGGGATGGAAAATTCAAATATCCACAAGAGCCAGGACATGAAAATGACTGAAGTAGACTGCTTTTATGTTAAACATGTTGCATATAAAACCTTTACTTGCATAGCAATCCCTTTGTTTATATATAAACAGCAATATTCTTTACTTCCACAAATAACCATATGGACCCAATATAGACAGATCTTTCAGTTTTTCAATAGAGGCAGACAATATTGACTTTTATGTGTAATATACAATTTTTTCGTATTCTGATGACTCATTCAATTCCATTTCTTTTTTACACACTACTCTGGACAGGGAAGAATTGTTGAAAGGTCTCATGTAGCTGTTGGCTGCCAGTTTGTCATCTTTCCTTGAGCAGTGGTATCTGTTCTCATGGTTCTAATCACCCTCCTAGGCTCATGATTTCCACATCTACTTCTCAGATCTAGAAAGGCACTCCATCCATCTTCCTAATAAACATCTGCCTTTGGCTATCCCAGAAACCCTTCTGACATAGCATCTCCACTTCCCTCTCAATCAATTTCTAATCTATTCAGTCACCCAAACCAGATTACTCTCTCCGTCACCAGCATATGCAATTATTGAAGCTCTGTCTTTAATGTCTTTCAAATGACTCTTCTCACATTTTCTTTCTATCCCTAATGGCACTATTTTCGTTTAGGCCTTTATTATTTCTCACCTAGATTACTACAATAATAGCAGTGGCAAGCAGTATAAAGTAGTGATTAAGAACATGGACTTGAGACAGACTGCTAAATTCTGCCACTTACTAATTGTGTGGTCTAGGATGAACTATTTAACTTTTCTGAAGCTCAGTTTCCTTATCTATAAAGTGGAGATAATAACAATATCTACCTTACAGGGTTGTCATGAGAATTAAGTGAGTAAATATATATAAACCACTTAGAACAGTGGATAGTTTGTTATTATTATTATTAGTGTATTACTTCCTTCCTCTGAGCCATGCATCACCTACATTTTGTATATGGAACTCTCCTCAACTAGACTATTAGCTCCTTGGAGGTTTAGACTATGTCTAATTCATCTGGATCCCCAATACCTGGCACAATGCCAGTCACGAGTAGGTGCTCAGCCAACATTTTTTTTTTTTTTGGCTGCACCACACAGCAAGCGGGATCTTAGTTCCCCAACCAGGGGTTGAACCCATTCCCCCTGCAGTGGAAGTATGGAGTGTTAACCACTGGACCGCCAGGGAAGTCCCTCAGCCAATATTTTTTGACTAAATAAAGAAACCTATTTGAGGCTCAATTTCCTTCTGCATTAAATGGGTATTTGAATTACTGCTTCACCTCACAGGATCTTTGGAAGGATCAAATGGGAGGACAGATATAAAAGCACTTTGGGGGCTTCCCTGGTGGCGCAGTGGTTGAGAGTCCGCCTGCCGATGCAGGGGACGCGGGTTCGTGCCCAGGTCTGGGAAGATCCCACATGCCGCGGAGCGGCTAGTCCCGCGAGCCATGGCCGCTGAGCCTGCGCATCTGGAGCCTGTGCTCCGCAACGGGAGAAGCCACAACAGTGAGAGGCCCGTGTACTGCAAAAAAAAAAAAAAAAAAGCACTTTGGAAACTGAGGAACTATCCAACTGTAAGGACTTCATAGTAGCATTCATAGTGGGTCCACTTTGGAATTTTGCAGGACTGATTTGTGTCTCTTTTCACTTTGGGGAACTAATTGGAGACCCTGCACAAGGTCTCAGCTCATACTTTTATAGGTCTTCTGTCAAATTACTAGCAACTAGGATTCCTCTGACAAAGTTTCAGATGAAGAGAGAAATGTATGTAGTCATTAATCTGTGGAGCTCAGAAACTTCAGCCTTGCTGCTCACAGAACTGCGCATCTAAGGCCTTGCTACTCCCTCCCCAAAGGAACTTACAGTCTTCATTAATTTCAGGAATCTTTCTGAACCTGTCATGACCTATAGACTTCACAAAGAGCTGGTCTCTGCTGCCAGTAAGTATTTATGTTACTTAGTTAATTGTGTTGTCCTCGCTTCTAAGTAATATTTACAGCAACAAGCCTAGAAGACTGCTTGAGGGAAAGTGAGGGAAAAAACAAACATATACACAGATTTTGTCCACTGTCAAATGAGAGTATTCTTACTTGCTAACTCAAGTGTTGTATTATTTTTCATAAATCAATGTTAGTTGAGTGAATTGGAGAAAACTGGCTAACGAGGGATATGACAGGTCTGAGGATTTTATTGATCGATTTTGCCTCTTACATCAGAACAAGATGGCTCACATTGCCAGGGGACAGCAAAATGTTTCCATTACAGTTACTATTTCAGCATGTTTTCAGCACTTTGCCTTTTCAAATGCTTTTCAATTGTGTTGTGAATTATTATTCCTAATCTTTTAGTGCTAGCATCACATTTTTTTAGATGATAAGACCAATGGTGAGGGTGGAAGGGTACACAGGAAATAAGGCATATGGAATCACTTAAAAAGTTGGCAGCTGAAGAAGCATTAAAAGTTTTGACTGAGGCCACTGTATGAGTATCCCTCCCTACCTTGATGTGACTCTTCTGCATTATGCCTTGTATGGTATTCAGGAAAATGATTCAGGGGATTTGTCTTCATAATGAATATTTGTTGAGGCAAGAGAGCTTTGATCTTTACTCTGAGGTCTCTCAGTGATTTTCATAGGAACCCAGAGGCAGAAGCATACCTCCTAGTTCCACAAGGAAAGTGGGTGGGCAAGGGATTCCAGCTGGAAGTTTACATGTGGAACTTTAGGAGCAACCTGCTGTATCCAGAATTCTGACTTGCTCTGAGACAGTCTTGTCTTCTCTACTCATATTTCTTTTCTCTTCTATCTTCTAATTCTTCATCTTTCTAGGCCTATTTCTTTGTTTTCAATCTATGTTTTTATCTTTTAGTCAGTCTCTCTCCCTCCCTCTCTTTCTTTCAGTGTCTGTTTCTTGGTCTCTCTTTGTCATTGTGTCCCTGTGTCTATATATCTCTCTCTTTCCATCTATTTGACTCTATGTGTCTCTGATTGTGTCTGTGTGCACATGTGCACATGTGTGTGTGTGCCTGTGTGTATATGTATGAGAGTTTGCTTGATCCAGTTGCCCAGAAGGCAAAACTATCTCTCTGTTCTCTCTCAGAGTCTGACAACCTGGATTATCGGCTGGGAGCTATTCATTCCTTGGTATATAAGCTACCGGAAAAGAACAGAGAGATGCTGGAACTTCTTATAAGACACTTGGTCAAGTAAGTAACTTCTAGGTTTTCAGGAAGAGTTCCTATTAGAGGGCTGGCCCACATGGTAGCACTGCAGATTAACTGTCTGTCAGCTCATTAAGTCTCAGCCCCCAACTGCTTCATCCTGGGCAGTCTGAGTGCTCTGTGAGAAAGTCAGTTTTCCCTTTACCCTTATATATATCCTCTCAGGGTCATCATGCATCTTAGTTGAGGGGTTGTCTCAGTTGAATGGTAACACCAGGTAGAATGGTGGCTGAGCACAGGCTTTGCTGTCAGATAAACATGGGTTCAAATCCCAGCTGTGTAATCTTAGGAAAACCTCTCTTAACCTGTTTGATCATCTATAAAATGAGAGTAGTATTCCCTACCACATAAGACTGTTGTGTGGATTTGAATGAACACAGGTGAAGTACGTGGCACATAGGAAGTTCTCAAGACATGGGAGTTATGATTATGGTCACCTTCTTTGCTTGGGTGTGGCATGTAGGAACAGATAGCAGCATTCCAGAGAGTAGGTCTGGTGATAGGCTCTAAGATGGGTGGGTGTAAGGGCATGTGTGCCCCACTGTGGTGCTTCCTGGCATGAAGGTTCAATGTTGTGAATAAAGATGAATTTACTTGACTCATAAAAGGCTAGCTGCTCTAAGGAAACAGTATGGTGCAGCAGAAAATACTCTGTCCAGGAGTCAGCAAACCTGGGTTCTAGTGTCAGTTCTGCTACTAGCTTTCTTGATGACCACGGGCAGGTCTCTCTTAAGACCACTCCTGGTGTATTAAAAAGTAAATAAGTGAGACAACAAGCTTAGAAAAATTGTGATGCCTTTTAAGTGTTTGTGTTTAACAAAATAAAGCTATCAGCACACTCATAAATGCATTGATGAGATATTTTAACCTCATTTGGAGAATATCTCAAAACACCTAAAATTGAGGCCCTTAGTGAAGGTTAAATGGCCCTCTTTGCCTCCTGCTGTAATAAATCCTGATCACTCTGTACCTCTGGACCTCAGGTTCCCCTGTGATATGATAATATCTCTCCAAGATCTGACCAACTCTGACATTCTAAGTTTTTGTTTTGGAGTTTTTTTTTAATACGTCTATAGCCAATATTGCAGACAAATAGGCAGAATTAACAAGACAATAGCTTTTATATTTATTGCCAATGTTTGTAATTTGGGCTAATAGCAAACATTAAAAAGCATTTTCTTTCCAAAAAATTGTTTATGATAATCTCCGTAAAGTACAAAAATCAGCACATGTTGTTAATTTGAAGTTGCCCGGGGAAAAGGGACTTTGGGTTCAAATTTCAGCTTTATTGCTAATTTGCTATGAACCTAAAGAAAGTCCATCCTACTCTCTGGGCCTCAGTTTGGTCATCTATAATATGAGGGGACTGGAATAGCTAATCTCAAAGTGTTCTTCCAGCTCTTACTTTCTAAGAGTCTTAATATGTGACATGAGCCAAGGATTCAATTGAAGATTCTCCTACTAGCAGTTAGTGAGAGACACCTACCTCCCTCCACCAAAAGGCTGGCCATCTACCTTACTTGAAGAATCTTGCTCCTCAAAATCCTTAGAACAAAAGGAACAATAGACACAGACACACAAAACACAGAACTAGAATGACAAATAACCTTAAATATGTGAAAAACTGTGCAAGTTAACTTGTAATAAGAAAAATGCAAATTAAACCTACATTGAGATACCATTTATTGGCAAACCCTAAAGCTTGACCACATTCTGTTTATGAGACTTTGGGGCACAGGGAGTCCAACACATTGCTGGTGTTAATGCAATACAAACACAGACGTACAGGACGGGAATTTGGCAATATCTAACAAATCTGCATTTTCAATTATCCTTTAACCCAGCAACTCCACTTTTAGGCATCTACTCTGAAGATATACCTCCACAAATACAAAACAACATATGCACAAGTTTGTGTCAGTGCAGTGTAATTTTTAGTAACAAAATATTGGAAGCAACATAAATATTCAACAATAAGTGACTAGTTTTGTAAATCATGGTATATTCAAGCAATGTGGTATTATATAGTCATTAAAAAGAATGAGGAAAATATGAATTTTGTTTTTGAAGTGATTTCCAGATGCATTACAAATTTCTGTACAAAAACTTGTACACAAATATTCATAGCAGCATTATCCATAGTTGTCCAAAGGTGGAAACAGCCCATATGACCATCAAATGCTGAATGGAAAAAATAAAATATGGTATAAACATACAATGGAAAATTATTCAGCCATAAAAGGAATCAAGTATATGGATGAACCTTGAAAATATTATGCTAAGTGAAAGAAGCCAGACACAAAAGGCTACATATTACATTACTCCATTTTTATGAAATGACCAGAAAAGACAAATCTATAGAGGCAGAATGTAGGTTAATAGTTGCCTAGGACTGAGACATGGGAAGTAACAGCTAATGGTTACAGGGTTTCTTTTTGGAGTGGTGAAAGTGTTCTGGAATTAGATAGTGATGATTGTTGGACAACTCTATGAATATATTAAAAACCACTGAATTGTACCTTTTACAAGGGTAAATTTTATGGTACATGAAATATATCTCAATAAAGCTGTTATAAAAACAAACTAATGAAAATGGTTACTATGGAGGTGTTGACCTGAAATAGACTACCAGATATTTCTTCAGCAAAGGTGGGTTTATTTGGGATGAGCAGAGATTTGTAATTTGGAATCTGCAACCATGCCAAACAATGGGCAAGTCCTCACCTGACAAGGGAAGGACAACGCTTTTATAGAGGGGAAAAGGAAGTTGGGAGGGCTATAGTAAACAAAGAGTCCATAGCTTTTCATTGGCTTGGGTCCTTGGCAGGAAAGAAAAATCTGTTTTCTTCCTGTTGGGCTCTGCTATCATGGCAGGGTATAAGAGCTCCCCCTTCTGGTCTCCTGACTATATTTAATTGAGGCTTCTCTTTTTTTTTTCTTTTCTACAGGGGATAGGTGGTGACTAGGGTGGAAGGGACAAGGATGAGAGCTAGATTCCTCTGAGTCCTCCTTCTATGGTTTTGACTTTTGAGCCATATTAATATTTTAGGTATCCAAAAAGTAAAATTAAATGAAAAGGAAAACATTACAAACCCTAAAATGGAATGCAAAAAATCAAATGAATCTAAATGTTTATCAAATTCATAGCATAGTCATACAGAGAAAACAGTTATTTCATCTAACTTGTCAACACAGCCTCTGATTCATGCTAATGAAATATATTCTAAAAACAGGAAAAACTGCAAAAAAAGTTGTAAGCATCAGCCAGTAGGTTTATTAGTACTAGTAATATTATAATTATAACTTGAAATTATTTTATGTATATGTATCTCATAAGGATAAAATAAAAAATAGTAAATATATTAATATTATCAGAAGCCAAGGTTTATGGTGTAAGAAAAAGAGATGTGGATACAAAATTCAAGATGTAAAGAAAAAAAAATTCTCTAATGGTAAAGTTGAATTGAGAATGCCAATATGAACTCATGATTTAAAAACAAAACAACAAAATCTTCTATTCACTTAACGAGTCTTGAGATGATTCTACCCAAGAAAGCAATAAACACATGTAGTGCCCAGATCTTTTGTCTCTAAATAACATTCCCTTCTCAAAAGTGCCAAGTCTTCTTAGAGAACTGGCTGATTCCAGGTCTGGGGCAAGGAAAATACAAGGTGAGTCTTGGATCAAGTATACCTTTGTAAGCAAAGAAGAGCTCATGCACTAATAGGGTCATGTCACAAAGATTCAGGAATCTGCTTGAAAAGGCTGACACTGATTACATCTGGAGCAACCGAAACATCAAAAACAATGAGTGCTGTATTTGATAATAACATTTTGAATAAATAAAAATCCATGGGAGGTAGTTAGAGTAAGGAAAGCCCTTTATTACTGAAGAATACCAGCTAATAAGTGTGGGAGGAATGATAGAATTAGAAAAACTAGTTTTCAAAAAGCTACAGTAATCAAAACAGTGTGTTCTTGGCACAAAAATAGACACATGGATCAATGGAACAGAATAGACAGCCCAGAAATAAACCCACACACCTATGGTCAGTTAATCTATGACAAAGGAGGCAAGAATATACAATGGAGAAAAGACAGTCTCTTCAATAAATGGTGCTGGGAAAACTGGACAGCAACATGTAAGAGAATGAAATTAGGACATTCTCTAACACCATACACAAAAATAAACTCAAAATGGATCAAAGACCTAAATGTAAGAGCAGATACTGTAAAATTCTTAGAGTGAAACATAGGCAAGACACTCTTTGACATAAATTGTAGCAATGGTTTTTTTGTTCTGTTTCCTAGGGCAAAGTAAACAAAAGCAAAAAAAAAAAAAGAACAACAAAAAAAATGGGACCTGATTAAACATATAACCTTTCACACAGCGAAGGAAACCATTGACAAAATAAAAAGACATTCTACCAAATTGGAGAAAATATTTGTAAAAGATATGACCAATGAGGGGTTAATATCTAAAATATATGATCAGCTCATGTAACTCAATATTGAAAAAACAACTCGATTAAAAAATGGGAAGACGTGAATAGATATTTTTCCAACAAAGGCATACAGATCACCAGACACATGAGAAGATGCTCAACATTGCTAATAATCAGAGAAAGCAAACAAAACCACATTGAGATATTACCTCACACCTGTCATGGAGGTGGTGGGATGAATTGGGAGATTGGGACTGACATATATACACTACTATGTATAAAGTAGATAACTAATGAGAACCTACTATATAGCACAGGGAACTCCACTCACTGCTCTGTGGTGACCAAATGGGAAGGAAATCCAAAAAAGAGGGGATCTATGCATACGTATAGCTGATTCAGTTTGATGCACAGCAGAAACTAACACAACACTGTAAAGCAACTATACTACAATTAAAATTATTAAAAAAACATGGACAGCACCAGATGATTTTGATGTTGTAAATGGTAAGGACAAAGTGTCATGCAGCGTTGATTAAGTGAAAGGTACTCATTGCAAAAGCAAGGGTGTAAGGATGAGTAAGAGGAAAATAATTTTTAATTGATAGCTCAGAAAAGTATTAATTTTATAATCTCATGTTTTGAATCAATCAAATGTGACACATTATAACCTGCTACCACTTTTCATCAGAGAAGGTAGCATTTGGCAGAGTTTAAAAATCAGAATTCAGCTTTTATAGAAAAATAAATAAGGCTTTGGATATGAGTATAAGCTTGACATAACTAAATATTTTTGAGAAAAATTAATAAAAAGGAATTTTAAATGGATGCTCCAGTTCCTACTTAATTTGTAACTTTTTCCCCTAAGTTCAACAGTATATCATAAGAATAAGTGGAAACATTCTGGAGCTAATTTTGGAGCTAAGGGATAATTTTGACCATGCTCTGCAAGTAAACACTACTGATCTGCTACCAAATGAGGCCAACTCCAAGGAAACCTTTGCATTCAAACCAGGAAATATCTCAGAAGAAAATGAAACCCACATATTCATTGCCATTCAAAATGTGGATTAAAGCAATTTGACATCAAAAGTATCCAACTTTACACAAGTAGCTTTGTTCATTTCTCAAGCAGATCACCAGTCGTGGTGAAAGTCATCCAAATCCCAGAGTTAACATTTCTACCTTGGTATTGTCAGTGGTTGGATCTGTTGCAATTGTTAGTGTTATTTTAAGTGCCACTATTTATATTTTAAAGAAGGAAAGAAATGCAATTAGATCGAGGACTGGATTTTAATAAAATAAACAAAATTGAAGGATACTGTGAATTTTTAAATTCTGTGTGGATCATTAGCTCATGAAAATAATTTTAAGAAGTCTGAATGGATACGTAGATTAAATATAAACACCCAGAGATATTTGAAATACTGTAAATCAATATTAAAAGTATAATTTTATTTACTCATTGTTTCATTTATCATCCATAGTGATAAATAAAACTCTTTTCTTCTTGCTAAACAAACAAACAAACAAAAAGAATGACTGTCATCAAAAAGGAATCCTAGTATGCTGCTGGTGAGAATGTAAATTGGTGCAGCCACTATGGAAAGTATTTGGAGGTTCCTCAAAAAACAAAAACTAGAATTACCATATAATCCACTCCTGGGTATATATACAAAGAAAACAAAACACTAATTCAAAAATATACATGCACCCCAGTGTTCATAGCAGCATTATTTACAAAAGCCAAGATGTGGAAGCCTAAGTGTCCATCAACAGATGAATTGATAAAGCAGCTGGTATATATACATACAATGGAATATTACTCAGCCATAAAAGGAATGAAATTTTGCCATTTGCAACAACATGCATAGACTTGGAGGGTATTATGCTAAGGAAATAAGTCAGGCAGAGAAAGACAAGTACTGTATGTTGTCACTTATATGTGGAATCTAAAAAATAAAACAAACGAATGTACATAATAAAACAGAAACAGGCTCACAGGTGTAGAGAACAAACTAGTGGTTACCAGTGGGGAGAGGGAAGTGGAGAGGGGTAAGATAGTGGTAGAGGACTAAGGTACAAAGTACTATTTATAAAATGAATAAGCTACAAGAATATATTGTACAGCACAGGGAATATAGCCAATATTTTATAACTTTGGATGGAGTATAATCTATAAAGATATTGAATCACTATGTTGTACACCTAAAACTAATATTGTAAATCAACTACACTTAAGAAAGAAAGCAAAAAGAAAAACTTCGAGTTTGCAACCTCAGCACCCTGTTTCAGGCATGGATCAAAACCACTGAGTAAAAGAATTTTCAGGAACAAGATATTCATATAGTTTCAAAGTATTACCCACAGATTACTTACTAATTACAAATGGAAACTATATCTTTACAATGAAGTTATCTGGCAAATACCACCTTAATTAATTGATCAAATTTAGCATCACTAATAATGATACAAACTGACCTTATCTACCTTCTGATGGGATACAGTAAGAAGTATACAACATAAACAAATATTTTTGCCAAGAATGTTTAACCCCAATCAAATTTAGCCTTTTAAGTTTACAGGAAATACAGGGTATAGAAAAATGCAGAATTTTGACATTCTTTTAGACAACTGGCTTGGAATTTTTATAAAAGTCAATGCCCTGGGGAAAAAAGGTAGTGGTACTGTTTTGTATTAAGAGGCTAAAGAAACAGAAACAAATGCAGTGTATGAACTTTGGATCTAGATTTGAAACACCCACCTATAAAATAATTTTTTCATGATATTTGAGAAAATTTGAATATGGACCGGATATCAGGTGATATGGAATTATTATAAATTTTCCTCGGTATAAAAATGTTATTGTGGTTTTGTAGGACAGCATGCTTATTATTTGGAGATGAATACTACAATATTTAGGGTTGAAACAATTTACTTCTAAAGGGCTCAGAAAAAAAATATACAGAGAGAACAAGCAAATGTAGGAAAATGTTAATTCCTGAATTTAGGTATAGACAGTATTATTTTTCATAGTACCATTCTTTCAACTTTTTTGTATCTTTATAACCAAGAGTTATAGGGAAAATGCAAATAAAATAGGCTTAGTTCCAACAGGGAAATTTACACAGGAGAAGAAAATCTATGTGCTTTCAAAATTCACATAATTTTTCTGCCTGCCAACCACTGCTTTCATAAGCTATATGATAATCATAACTTATGCCTTCTTAGTGTGTTCCCACTGCTGGCCCATTTTCTAGGCTAATTACTGGCAAACACAAATTGACATCAGCCAATTTGAGATTCCCAATTATTCCATTCTTTTTGCTTTTTACCTATTGCTTCCATTAATCTGAAGTAGGAGAACGGTACAGGTTACCTCCCCCACAATCTCATGACCAGTGGCATATACAATGCAAGCAAGCCTCAGGCCTAATTCTGCCACTCACGCAGGTATTTATCTCGAAGCAGATTCAAAACAGTTGTACAACCTGTTCTGTAAACTCAGTGAAGTCTCAGCTCTCTTTCCTTTCAGTTGCTCTGACTGTATCATGCATTAAAGTTTAAATTGAAACAGATGAGATAATAATACAGCAACGCAATTGTAGTTCAGGCAATAAAATCCCATGATCTAATGCCCAAATGCAAGACCAAGACCCCTTTGCAATCCTAGGCTTCGGCTACCATTCTATAGGGTGTGAGCTCTTAGGCTTATTAGAATCTTCTTACTTTTGTAATAATAGCACTTGTTATTTCTGAAGCAATACCATTGCATTGTAGAGATTGGAAAATATAGAAGAACAAAACAAGTCAATAAACAAAAATAAAAGCTTTCTATTTTCAGCATCCAAAAGTCACTACTATTAATATATTCGTGCTTTTTCTTCTGGATCTTTCTGTGGGTGTGGGTGTGTGTTTATGTATACACACACACCCCACACAAACACATTTACATTTTTTACCAAATTGAGGTTATGCTGTTCAGTAACACCAAACTTTTTTCAGTTCAACAATTTCCACCTTTTTTCAGTTCAACAAGTTCTACCTCTCCAGAGCATATTAACATTTCCTTAGTTGACCCAAAAATTTGTTTTTCTGTAGAGTCTTTTTTGTTTTTTTTTTAACATCTTTATTGGAGTATAATTGCTTTACAATGGTGTGTTAGTTTCTGCTTTATAACAAAGTGAATCAGTTATACATATACATATGTTCCCATATCTCTTCCCTCTTGCATCTCCCTCCCTCCCATCCTCCCTATCCCACCCCTGTAGGTGGTCACAAACCACCGAGCTGATCTCCCTGTGCTATGCGGCTGCTTCCCACTAGCTATCTATTTTACGTTTGGTAGTGTATATAGGTCCACACCACTCTCTCACTAGTTTTGTCTACTTTCGTCATTGTATTTTTCAGCTTGTTCCCCTATTTTCTTTATTTCTTATAAAGTAGAGGTTGTATTTTAAGGCTAGATGGATTCAAGTTAACTATTTTGGGGATAGAACACATCATAGGTGATTTTGTGTACCTTATGCTGCATCACATCTGAAGATTCATAATATTAGTTGACCCACCTTACTGATGTTAAGATTGATCATTGCTCTATTCTAACCTGTCAATGAAAGCTTGAGAATGTCTATACAATATTTCTAGCCAATCCACAATCCATTTATCTTGACACATCTAAGCAATGAGAAGTCAGTTTGCCACCAACCATGCTAATTAACAGAGCCATTGGTGTTGATTGGAGATGAGGTTAGCTGAAGCTTATAGTAGCCCCTCTGGCTTCTGATTAGAGTCTTTTAAATACTAATTAATCAGCCCTAGAGTATGTAAATATGCATTTAAAATTAGAATACTACAACCATAACTGACCTGTCCTAGGGTGTGCATGAAAACTAACAAACACATGTATCAAATTTCATCCATTCTAAAGGGCACTTTTCTTTTTCAAATTGTAACCTGAATTCTGGATGCATCTTAGAATCAATTGTTTCTTAAAATCACTGTTGTCAGATAGCAGTTTTTATCTAATTATCATAACGTCTACATGCATGAACATGATCATAGCTGCTCATGTTGTAGTCATTTTAGTTAAATTATGTTCATTGTTGAGTTTATTTTCTATTTAAAATGTCTTCAAAAATATTACATAATGATTTGACAGTGAAAGTTTCTTCTTTCTCAGTGGTACATACTAAAATAATGGTGTGATTGCAATTGATGACATTGATGAAATTTAGGACATTGTACTGGCTATGTTGCAGTATTTAAAGTAAATTATGAATAATATAACACCAATGGTTGAAACCAAAGCTGTCTGCCCTTAAGGGCATCATCTTCAGGAATTGGGATGTTACCAAAAGCTCAGCTTCTCTGTATACCAGTGCCGAATCAAACCTTGGAGACCGAGTTTTGGGTGAATAGAAAAGGATAGCTTTATTATTTTGCTAGGCAAAGGGGGACACAGCTGGTGCGTGCCTGAAAAACTATGTGTCACAACCCCAGAGGATTTGATGAAGGGTTTTATAACAGTGGTTCAAGGGTGGGGTCTCTGACAAGATTAGGTTATGTGTAGGGCCTGCACTCCTCTAATCTGGTCTCAGGTAATCATCTTGATGAGCTTCTCTGGTTCCTTTAGTCTTTCCTCAGGTGGTTTTCTGGCTGCTTCTCCCTTGATTAGCAGCTGTTCAAACCCTCCCTTTGGAACACAGGGAAAGTCATGCAGGCTGGAGTCTTGCCTACAAGAAACGGGGAGGCCTGGGAGCCCCACAGGGCCCTGCTTGGTCTCACTCCCCGCTTTTTACTTGATCCTCCTCAATCTTGAGGAGAACAGATATTAGATTAGAAAGGGAACAATCATTTTGGATAGAGATGTTAATCATAAACTCAGCAGAGGAACTTGGTTTTAGGGGAACTCGGTTTTAATCCCCACTTTGGTTTTATCTTTCCCCAAATCTTTCAGGGAACTGGGTGACGACCATTCTACTTCCTGCTGAGATGGGGTGTCTAAATTTTGGGGAGTAGATACCAAATTTACAATATTTGAGCTCCAAGTCCTGGATCCGAGTCTTATGTGATTAAGATCTCAATCCCTTGGTCTGCCATTTTGGTGCAACAGGCCCAGTTAGAGGTAAGAGGAATGACAACTGGAACTTTAGTAGACAGAAAAGATCTCATTTCCTTAGGAATTCAAGGGAATAAGTCTGAAGCCTAGTGTGGAACTGGTACTTCAGAGAGACTTGTTGTAGCCAGTTGTTTCCAAACCATTTCCTGTATGGGGAAAACCCATTAAGGCAATCCTGAAGACCCAGAAATAGGAAGCTGACCACATATCTGGCAGTTAGAATTATCAAAAGGATCAGCATATGGATGTATAACTTTGTACATAAAAGGTATGAGAAAGAATAAGAAAACAGAACTTTCATTCTGCTTGTCAGAACAAATACTTAAAGTTTCTGAGTAGTAAGAAGAATGTCATAGGATCCCTTCCATTTTTCTTCAAGCTGCTGCTCAGATCCTTGCTCTTTTTTTAAAATTTATTTATTATTTTTGGCTGCGTTGGGTCTTTGTTGCTGCATGCAGGCTTTCTCTAGTTGCGGTGAGCAGGGACTACTCTTTGTTGTGGTGCGCAGGCTTCTCTTATTGTGGAGCACAGGCTCTAGAGCACGTGGGCTTCCGTACATGCAGCACGTGGCGTCAATTGTTGTGGCTCTTGGGCTTTAGAGTGCAGGCTCGGTAGTTGTGGTGCACAGGCTTAGTTGCTCCGCGGTATATGGGATTTTCCTGGAGAAGGGCTCAAACCCATGTCCCCTGCATTGGCAGGCAGATTCTTAACCACTGTGCCACCAGGGAAGCACCCTTGCTCTTTTGCACACTTTCAGCAGCACTGGCTCTCCTGCTTTAAAGGGATGCAAGGGAGCTTCCAGGTGAGGGGGAGACCTGTGGAATACAAACTCATGCAGTGGTTAACAATTGACCAATCTGTTGTACATACTGTTTAATTTTTGCCTCCTGTGTTAGAAATGTTTCTCTTTCTTTACTCTTAGGAGGTAAGAGTGGTATCCTGTATACCTAGCCCGCTTCTAGGGGCCACCAGTGTACAAAGGAGAGCAATCAGCAAGACCTTTTTCCATTTTAGATGAGTTTCCTGGCATCGTTTGGCGAGCATTTTCTTCAGAGTGTGGTTCATCTTCTTACCCTTTCTGTAGATTGCAGTGTCCATGCTGAGTGAAGTTTCCATTTTATACCTAAACCTTTATTTGCTGTTTGCATTATTTCTGTGATGAAAGCAGATCCATTGTTGCTCTGAATAGTAGAGGGAAGGCCGTACCTAGGAATAATGTCCTTAAGAAGGGTTTTTGTCACTTCAGATGCTTTTTTCCGTTCTGGCTGGAAAGGCCTCTACTCAACCTTGATCCAGGTATAATCCTCTTAAATCTTTAACCAAAATCTTGTGAAGGAGGGTGGGGGACTTTTTAAATCCTTGTGGCATCCTGAGTCTGAAGGAATAGTATAAGGAACTCTCATATGCCTGTAAGGAACTCTCATGTGCCTATCACCCAGCTTCAACAATTTTCAACACGTAGCAAACCTTGTTTCATCTATATCCCTATTCATTTCCCCTCCTCCTATATTATTGTGAAGCAAATCTAAGACATTATTTTATCCATAAATATTTCAGTATGTATATTGAAAAATGAAAATTCTTTGTACATATAAACACAATATAATTATCACATCTGAAAACAAACTGTTAATAATTACTTAATATCATTAAATATTCTGTGTTCAATTTTCCAGTAGTCTCAAATATGTCATATATATATATATATTTTTTTTTTAATAAGGATCCAAATAACGTCCACACATAGGAATCTTTTCAGATGTTTTTTAAGTCTCTTTTAATCTCTAGCAGAGGTCAGCAAATGTTTTCCAGAAAGGATTAGATAATACATATTGAAGGCTTTGTGAGCTATATGGACTCTGTTGCAGCTACTTAGTTCTACCTTTATAATACAAAAACAGCCATTGATAATATGTGAATGAATAAGCATAACAATACTCCAATAAAACTTTATCTACAAAAACAGGTTGGATTTGGCCCAAGGGCCATAGTTTGGTGATCCCTTATCTATAGCGGTAGTTCTCAATCTTTTGTGTGTATCAGAATCACTTGGAGGGCTAATAAAGAACACAGAGGCCAAAGTTTGATAGGATAGGGCCTCTGTGTTTTTACCATGTTCCCAATCTGTAAGTTTCTTCTTCATCTCTTTCTTGTTTCTTATAATTTATTTGTTAAAGAAAACAGGTCATTTGTCCTTTAAAGTTTCCCATATTTTGAATCAAGAGGCTTGCTCTGATTCAAGTTCTTTTTTTTTAATTTGTTTTTTGGGGATTTGGGGTGGGTTTTTTTGGTTATTTTGGGTATTGGGGGCGTGGTCTTTACAGTGGGGAGGGCAGACATACTTAATAAATGGTTCTATGTTCTTCCAACAGTAGACGTGTAATGTGTGACTGTTTCTTTTTTCCATTATTTTCAAGGGAAGGACTTTCTTAGAGTCACTGAATGGCAGAGCTGAAAGACTCTTTAGATTACCCAATAACCACCTCATTTTATAGGTGAGGGAACAGATATCCAGGGATGGAAAAAGATAGGCCCCAAATCATACAACGTGTTAGTGATGGAACCAGTTTAATGAACTTATTCAGTTTTTATTTTTATTTGTTCATATTTGTTGAGGTATAATTGACAAATAAAAATTGTATATATTTATGGTATATTACTTATATACCATAATAATGTTTGGTATATGTATATGTTGTGAAATAATTGCCACAATATAGCTAATTACTATATCTATCACCTCATATAGTTACCGTTTTCTCCCTTCCTTCCTTCCTTCCTTCTCCCCTCCCTCCCTCCTTCCCTTCTTTCTTTCTTTTTCTTTCTTTCTTTCTTTCTTTCTTTCTTTCTTTCTTTCTTTCTTTCTTTCTTTCATTCATTCATTCTTTCTTTCTTTCTTTCCTTCCTTCCTTCCTTCTTTCTTTCTTTCTATGAAGAACACTTAAGATCTACCCTCTTAGCAAATTTCAAGCACAAAATACAGTATTGTTAACTATATTCATATTGCTATATATTAGATCTCTAAAACTTACTCATCTTATATAACTGAAAATGTGTACCTCTTGACCAACATCTCCCCCATTTTCCCCTCCCCCAGCCCCTGGCAACTACCATTCTACTCTGTGTCTGGCTTATTTCACTTAACATAATGTCCTCCAAGTTCATCCATGTTGTTGCAAAAGGCAGGATTTCCTTCTTTTTTAAAGCTTATTGATATTCCATTGTGTGTATATGTTTATCTGTTTGTCCATCTAAGGACACTTAGGCTATTGTGACTAATGCTGCAATGAATATGGGAGTACAGATATTCTCTTTGAGATACTGATTTCATTTCCTTTGAATATATACCTAGAATTGGGATTGCTGGATCATAAGGTAGTTCTGTTTTTATAGGCATTTTAATTTATGACCTCTGATCTAAACCATCTAATCAAAATTATTTTTTCCTAAACTGGAGGCTTTTTATAACCTCTCTCTACTCTGGTTTAAATTTTGATGTTCAAGAAGTTGTATCCATTGAGAACATGGGGAGGGGGAAGGGTAAACTGGGATGAAGTGAGAGAGTGGCATGGACTTATATATACTACCAAATATAAAATAGGTAGCTAGTGGGAAGCAGATGCATAGCACAGGGAGATCAGCTCAGTGCTTTGTGACCACCTAGAGGGGTGGGATAGGGAGGGTGGGAGGGAGATGCAAGAGGTAGGGGATATGGGGATATATGTATATGTGTAGCTGATTCACTTTGTTATAAAGCAGAAACTAACACACCATTGTAAAGCAATTATATTCCAATAAAGATGTTAAAAAAAAGAAGTTGTATCTATTTTCTTTAGTCTAAGTGGACTAAAGAATTTAAGATTTCTTTGCTTCCAAATCATATTACAAACTCCCACCTAATTAACTACTCATGATGCCCTTATTTTTGGTTTCATTCATCTTATTAACCCACAATTATGCCTCTTAATGATTTTCAAAATGTATAATAAAAAAGGAGAGATGTCAAATGGAAAGAAACCTCCCCAAAGAATAGATTACCTTTCAAATCTCATAAGAAGACTAAGAATGAAAAGAGTGTCCTAAATGGAATACCTTGAACCTCCATCAGAGAAACAGAAGGTGGCTTTTGCCTAAAGGGGCCCCCATAGGGGCTGATTTCTTGACAGGAACTAGACAAGCAGGCAGTGGGATGCAATGGGATGACTGTAAGACTTGGAGCCCAACAGATATGGGTTTGAATCCCTGTATTGCCATGTATTCACAAACTGTTTGACTTTAACTAAGTTCTTTACCCTCTGTGAAACTAGGCTTCAGAGATAATATACTCTGCCTTTTGGAGTTATGCGGATTAAGTGAGCTCTGGCATATTCAACCAAAGTCACTTTCTTTCAAAGCTCAAAAAAGGAGATAAGCATTTACACATGCTGGAGGCTGTTGTCTCACAAGTGTCCTTGCCTTGTTACTAGTGGTTTAGCCATTCTGGATCTCGGTGGCAGCATGGAGTTGCTTTTCCATTTTAACATCTGAAATATTCTGTCACTAAAGAATAAGGGTTAATTGCAGAAGTATTTAAACTGTTAAAAGGGATCCATCATCAGTCTAGCAATACCAAAGGCCTGTGAATAGTTGCTGTTCATTATCATCTGAATGGCACCCAGCCTTTGTCATGGGCTTAACAGACCTCATTAGAATTTGTCTAAGGATTCTGTCCCTGTCAATTACCTTGTTAGTGACAGGAGCCTGCCTATTAATGGGGTCAGTCTCTCAAGGGACTTGACCTGGGCAGGTTTTGAAAATTAGTGTTTGTGGCGGGCTGTTCCATTCCCTTATCTCCCCACTCCCACAGCCAAACTGACCAAAGCGCTGTACACCTTTTACTTAGCTGCCTCCAGTACTATATGAAAGAGTGCTAGAGGCTCTCAGTTCTATTAAAAATAATTAATTAGTATCTACTCTGTGTGAGGCACACACACTTGGAAGTTGTTTACCACCTAGTAGGAAAGGCAGATAAGAAACAGAAAATTGCAATATACTCGACTTGCCAATGGTGTCAATCAAGATGAGGACAGTGGGCTGTGAGAGCCCTGAAGGAGATGTCGCCTAAAGTGAATCTCAAAGGACAGACATTCTTTGGATCTAGGAGGATGGAGACATTCTAAACAGAGGGAATGGCATGAGCAAAGATACAGAGATCTGAAACAGCATGATATAGCCAGAAAACTTCATCTAAGCAGTGTAGTATATAAGAGTGTCAGACATCAGCAGTGCCTAGATGGAGGCTCCTGGAGAGGTCATTATAACAGCAGATACTTCTAATGGAATATTTCCAGGATACCATGCTAAAGCAATTTAGCTCTATTTATTTCACAACCGTCTGAGGTGGATACTATTTTTGCAAGTGGGAAAACTGAAGCCCAGAGAAGTTAGGTCAGCAACATTCACTGTTGCACGGCTAATGGGTGGCAGAGTTGGGATTCAAACCCAGGTCAGCTTCAGAGCCCAAGCTGTGCATTGGGATTGGAAATATGTGTCAAGTTACTGAAGACTTTAATTGCTACTTTGAAGAGAATTGGCAGTGTCCTATAAGTGATAGGAAGCCACTTAAGGTAATTTAAGTAAAGAAAGTGACTAGGGACCAGAAAATTTGGGATTAGAGGCCCTTCTCTAATCAGGCTAACTGACTGTGGCTTCAGCCAAATCTCTTTCCTTCTTTGGACCTCTGTTTTCTCATCTGTAATGTGAGGACAATGAAAAAGTGCTAATCTTAAGGATCTCTTTTGGCTCTTTGAGTTTTTTGCCTCTCTAGCTAGGGCTGGGGAAGAGACTAGATTCCTGACTGGTGAGACTGGTAGGCACTTTCTCTATGTGCTTTGTTCTTTATATATGCTTTATACATGCTGTACCTCTTGCCCTGGAATACCTTCTTGCTTCCCTCCTGTCTTTCCAAATACTATAGCCATCCGCCCCTCTTCTCATGACTTCTACAGTGCTACAAACTAAGTTAGCCATGGCTCAGTTTGGCCCCTAATTATATGCTATCTTGTATTCTTTGCTAGTTGCTTCCTTTGTAATCTTTTCTTCCCATATATATTTTGGGCCTCTCCTCTTCTTCTACTTTTTAGTTTCTCTTACCCCCTAAAGCATCTAACACAGTCTTGGTTACAATGGGGTCTTGGAGAAAATCTTGTTAATCATTTTCTTTCTCTTCTGGCAGTGTGTGTGAGCACAGCAAAGAGAATCTTATGACCCCCTCTAACATGGGGGTGATCTTTGGGCCCACTCTCATGAGAGCTCAGGAGGACACTGTGGCTGCCATGATGAACATCAAATTCCAGAACATTGTGGTGGAAATCCTAATTGAGCACTTTGTCAAGGTATGTATTTCCTATCTTTACCATCACTCCTCCAACCATGTGACACTTCCCTCTAGCCAATTTTTAGAGTTGTGTCTTCTCTCTGGCTCAAGTTATAATGGAAGGAAAATCCATATGACACAATGACATTTAATATCATTTCTGACCCTGTGAAATTCATTCTTTCAGCAAACATTGCTTGAGCATGCAACTATTTTATTATCAGACCCCATGCAAGATGGTATAGAAGAAAAATATCATTGTACATGCCTTTAAGGAGTTAATAGTATAATATGGAGACAACCATGTAAACAAAGGAAAATGATAGGTATAAAAGTGGTATATGTACAATTAAACCATAAGGAAAGCAATACTTATTAAAACCCCATAACATTCTAAAGAATTTAAGGTGTTATATTTATATGGTATGTAAAATATGAGGTAGTGTACATTGTAATTAGATCAAATGAAAAATCATGATACAGATAGAAAATGAACCCAGGAATGAGGCTAGACAAGAAATATTTAATGACAAGTCCTATACACTTGCTACGGATGGTCCTACATTTGACTCTAGGCTTTCTAGCAGCCAATGCCATCCTAGCAGAACATAATTCAATACAAACTTTTCTTCAGGGGGAGGGGACTGGTGATATAGTCCAGGTGGTATGCACAGTTCAAATCCAAGCTCTTCCACTTACTAGCTGTATTAGGTAAGATACAGGTTAGGCTGCTAAGATACCACAGTGGCTCCAACACAAGAGACATTTATTTCTTGGTTTGGAACAGTTCAGCAAGGTGGTCCAGGCCTGATACAGTGACTTGACAAAGGCTAGAACCCAGCTTACTTCTTTGTTGTTGTTCCATCATCCCTAAGGTGCTGCTTCATCTGCATGACCAAATATCTTCTACATTATATCAATTGGGAAGTATGAAAGAAAGAAAGCTGAGGATATAACCCTTTCCTTTAAGGCAATGACCTGGAAGTCATACATATCACTTTTATTTACATACCATTTATCAGAATTTAATCTCATGGTCAGATCTAGCTATAAGAAAAGCAGGGAAATTTAGTTTTTGTTTGGGGCAGCCATGTGCCTAGCTAAGACTTTAGTTCTTTTACTAAAAGAAGGAGAGAATGGATATTGGAGAACAATTGACATTCTCTGCCATATTATCTGTGTTACATTGAGCACTGTAACTTCTCTGATAGTCATTGTGTTTCAGCTGAAATGTGAAGATGATAATAAACACATGCTATGTGAGAGTTACATGCCCAAGGCCATTTAGCTAGTGAGAGAGCTAGAATTTAAATCCATGTACGTGGCTCAGAGTTGAAGTACTTAATCACTATACAGTGCTGCCTTACCAATCATTTTGGTACAATGATATTATTGGGTATATACAGGACACTTTGGGATTATCAAGGTTGGGTACTTGCAGAGAAGTACAACCTATGTCAATACTTAAAGTGGGAAAGAAAGGGAAATAGGGAAAAGAAATTTCAAGGAGATGGTTCAGCATGAACAAAGGCCCAAGGACCTAAAACCCCAAACCATTTTATATTGTTGGAACATGAAATGGAAATAGGAGTGGCAAGAGATGTAACTGGAGGCAGACGGTGGCCATGTTCTAAAAGGACTAGGCTTTGTCTAATTAAGGAGTTTGGAATGTTTGAAATTGTTCTTGCAGGCTTGGGAAAGCCTTGCTTCAAATTAGAGTAGTATGATGAATAGAGTTAAATTTGGGTGACTGTGTGGATGGGGCTCTACTTCATACATATAAGAAAGATGGAGCAAAAGCTCAGTTTGGGGCAGATTGGATTTGAGATTTCTGGAATATATCGAGAGAGCAATATCTAGGAAGTAGTTGACTATGAATCCAAAGCAGGGATCGGCGAACTTTTTATTGAAGAACCATATAATAAATATTCTAGGCTTTGCAGGTCATAGATGTGTGTCACAACTACTCAACTCCACCTTTGTACTGGGAAAGCAGTCATAGATAACATAAACAAATGAATGTTCTAATAAAACTTTATTGACAAAACTGGCAGCAGACCTGTGGGCTGTAATTTTCTGACTCTTGGTCTATAGCCCAGATATCATTTATTGATTAACTGATTAGTTCATTCATTCAGAAAATATGTTTTGAGTATCCACATTTGCCAGGTACTGTTTTAGGCATGGGGATACAGCCCTCATATAATTTAGAAAAACAGTATCAATATAACTAAAATATATAATATATTAAATGGTAATGAGCATTAAGATGAACAGTAAAGCAGAAAAGGGGAATAGGGAGGGTTGAGAAGTGGTTTTCACATTTTAAATACAGTGGCCAGGAAGACCTCATTGAGAAGGACTTTTGAGCAGAGACCCATAGGAAATAAAGGAATTGTTCATTCAGATATCTGGGGGGAAATCATTCTAGGCTGAAGAAATGGTAAGTGGAAAATCCCTGAGGCAGAAATGTGTATATCATGTTCATGGTACAAAAAGGAGGCCAGAAGGATTAATCAAAAGAGGAAACAGAAGAAGATGGTTCAGGGAGGAAATGGAGAGGGAAAGCTAAATAGATCCTATAGGGACTTAGACCCATTGGAAGGATTTTGACTTTACTATCTGAGTAGAATGAGGTTTTTGACTAGAGAAATGACATGATTTGACTTATATTTAATAGGACTATTCTGGATGCTGTGTGGATAATAGCTGTAGGGGGACAAGGGTAGACACAAAGAGTCTAATTAAGAACCTGTTTCAATAATGCAATCAAGAAATGGTTTGTACCTTGGATGGCGGTGGTAACAGTGGATATGGTGAGAAAGTGGTCAGATTCTAAATAATTTTGAAGGCAGAGCTGACAGGACTTGCTAACAAATCATGTGGAATGTGGGAGAGAGAGAGGAGCCATGGATAACTTCAAGGTTTTATATCAGAGCAACTAGAAGGATGAAGTTTCCATTTACTGTGATGGATAGGCTGAGGGAGAAGAAGATTTGAAAAAAAGAGCGGGAGTTCAGTTTGGGACAAGTTAAGATAGATATGCCTATGAGACATCTGAGGTCAGAGAATAAAACAGGATTAGGGAAATAAAGTTGGCCTTCCATAGCATAGAGGCAGTGGTTAAAACCATGCAAGTCTTGCCTAGGGATACTTGTAGCAAGACAATAAATGTTAGACCAAAGATTGAAATCTAGGGAGTGCCAATGTTTTAAGGGCCATTAGAAAAGACCACAAAACAGATCAAAAAGAATGTTCAGTAGCATGAGAATGAGGAGATAGGGGAGCCATAGACTCCTGGAGAGGAGATAGTTTTTGGAAGAAAGAGTGGACAGTGGTTTCCATTTCCCAAGACAAGTCATCTAGGACAGGAACTGAAAAGTATTTACTGCTTTAAGTGTTTTTTTTTAAATTTTTAAATATAAGCAATACATATACATGGTAAAAATTTCCAACCATGAAGAAAGTATAGAATGAAAAATAATTCCACCCTTTACTTATTCTCAACTCCTAGTTCCAAACGTCATTTCAATAATTTCTTCTTTGGCATTCCGGCAAAGAAAAACAATACATATATATACATACACATGCATTAATATATTTGACAGATTTTAATATGCATATTTTATTTCTCTACTGAGAAAGCCTAAAAACCCTAGACATTATATGTAAAAGCAACACAAAACAGAAAAAGCCTCACAGACTTAGAGAACAAACTTATGGTTACCAGGGGGGAAGCGGGGGAGGGATAGATTGAGAGTTTTGGGTTTTTTTTTTTGTGGTACATGGGCCTCTCACTGTTGTGGCCTCTCCCGTTGCGGAGCACAGGCTCTGGACACGGAGGCTCAGCGGCCATGGCTCACGGGCACAGCTGCTCCGCGGCATGTGGGATCTTCCCAGACCGGGGCACGAACCCGTGTCCCCTGCATCAGCAGGCGGACTCTCAACCACTGCGCCACCAGGGAAGCCTGCAGATTGGGAGTTTAAGATTGACATGTACACACTGCTATATTTAAAATAGATAACCAACAAGGGCCTACTGTATAGCACAGGGAATGCTGCTCAATATTCTGTAATAACCTAAATGGGAGAAGAATTTGGAAAATAATAGATTATGTGTATATGTATAACTGAATCACTTTGCTATACACCTGAAACTAATGCAACATTATTAATCAAGTATGCTCTGATATAAGATAAAAATATAAAAAAGAAAACTTAAAAAACAAACAAAAAATGAAGACTCTGTAACATGAAGGGAACAAGGCACACCAGACCATGTACGGACCTTGGGACCTGAGGAATGACATGGCCACAAGTCATCAGGGTTTTGATTTGGCCTCATGTCTTCCATATTGAGTAGTGTAGAAGCTGACAACCTAAGAACACCAACGGGTGCAGTCAAAAGAGGTCCCAGCAAAAGCCTGCTCTCTCTGTCCAAAGGAACTGGAAAGGAACAGCCTAATGACAAAAAAATTTAGATAATAACCCCTTCACCACAAAATGCCACCAAAAACTTGAGGCCTCACCCCCACCCTCAGAAAATGCTGAGTGGAAAGACTAGACTTCTATCTTTGCCAGTCTGTAACAAGGCACCTCAACCAACCTCTTCCTGCCCCATGTGGTTGTGTCAAGGAGGCCAAGTGGGGAACCAGACTTTCATCCTCACCTGAGGTAATGAGATACCTTCCCCCACTCCCTATGGTGTCAGTGGAGACCACATAAAGCACCTGGACTCCCATGACCATTTAGCACTGGAGTAGTGTCAGAGGAGGCCTGGCAGAAATACAGGACTTTACCATTACTCTGTGGTAGCAAGTCTACTACACTGTGGTATCAGTTGAGAGGAGACCATGTGGGGAACCATAATGAGACTTGCTTCTTCTCCAGCCAGAGTGGTATCAGCAGGGCCTAGTGAGGAGCCTAAACTCCTACATTTGCCTAGCACTAACAAGGTAGTGTTTCCTTCCCTACCTACTCCTAACAAGGAGTCTTTCCTTCCCTTTGGGATGTCAGTGGAGGCCAAGGGGAAAATCTGGACTTCCACTCCATCCTCGCAGTAATAAGGTAGTGCACTCCTCCCCTGCAGTGGCACTGTAAAAAGAGGTCTGCTCTAACAGAAGGTATAAGTAAGAACAAGATTCTCATAATACCCAAAATGTACAGGCTTTAGTTGAAAATTATTTGTCATACCAAGAACAAGGAATATCTCAACATGAATGAGAAAAGATCATCAAAAGACATCAACATCCAGATGACACAGATGTTAATTATCTGACAAGAATTTTAAAGATGCCATCATAAAAATGCTACAATGCACGATTAGGAATACATTTGAAACAGATGGAAAAATTTCAGCAAAGTTATAGAAAATTTCTGCAGAGAAATACACAGACTCGGCAAAGAAATAGAAGATATAAAGAAGAAACAAGTGAAAAATATAGAACTGAAAAATGCCGTAAGTGAAATTTTAAAATTCAGTGGATGTACTCAACAATACAATAGAGAGAACAGGAGAAAGAAACAGTGAACTTATAGAATAACACAAATTATGCAATCCAAGCAACAGACTACTAAGAGAATTTGTTACAGCAGACCTATCCTAAAATAATGGCTAAAGGAAGTTCTTTAAACAAAAAGGGCACAATTAAAGAAGGGATCTTGGAATAGCAGGACAGAAGAAAGAACAACAGAAAGACCAAAATTATGAATAAACATCATAGACTTTTATTCTCCCATTTAGATTCCTCAATTACATTTCTTTTTTTTTAACATCTTTATTGGAGTATAATTGCTTTACAATGTTGTGTGAGTTGCTGCTCTATAACAAAGTGGATCAGCTATATGTATGCATATATCCCCATATCTCCTCCCTCTTGCATCTCCCTCCCACACTCCATATCCCACCGCTCTAGGTGGACACAAAGCACTGAGCTGATATCCCTGTGCTATGTGGCTGCTTCCCACTACTAGCTGTTTTACACTTGGTAGTGTATATATGTCCATGCCACTCTCTCACTTCATCCCAGCTTACCCTTCCCCCTCCCCATGTCCTCAAGTCCATTTTCTACCTCTGCATCTTTATTCCTGTCCTGCCCCTAGGTTCATCAGAACCATATACATTTTTTTAGGATTCCATATATATGTGTTAGCATATGGTATTTATTCTTCTCTTTCTGACTTCACTGTGTATGACAGTCTCTAGGTCCATCCACCTCACTACGAATAACTCAATTTTGTTTCTTTTTATGGCTGAGTAATATTCCATTGTATATATATATGTGCCACATCTTCTTTATCCATTCATCTGTCGATGGGCCCTTAGGTTGCTTCCATGCCCTGACTATTGTAAATAGAGCTGCAGTGAATATTGTAGTACATGACTCTTTCTGAATTATACTTTTCTCAGGGTATATGCCCAGTAGTGAGATTGCTGGGTCGTATGGAATTTCTATTTTTAGTTTTTTAAGGAACCTCCATACTGTTCTCCATAGTGGCTGTATCAATTTACATTCCCAACAACAGTGCAAGAGGTTTCCCTTTTCTCCAGACCCGCTCCAGCATTTACTGTTTGTAGATTTTTTGATGATGGCCATTCTGACTGGTGTGAGATACTATCTCATTGTAGTTTTGATTTGCATTTCTCTAATGATTAATGATGTTGAGCATTCTTTCATGTGTTTGTTGGCAATCTGTATAAATTCTTTGGAGAAATGTCTATTTAGGTCTTCTGCCCATTTTTGGATTGAGTTGTTTCTTTGATATTGAGCTGCTTATATATCTTGGATATTAATCCTTTGTTAGTTGCTTCGTTTGCAAATATTTTCTCCCATTCTAAGGGTTGTCTTTTGGTCTTGTTTATGGTTTCCTTTGCTGTGCAACAGCTTTTAAGTTTCATTAGGTCCCATTTGTTTATTTTTGTTTTTATTTCCATTTCTCTAGGAGGTGGTTCAAAAAGGATCTTGCTGTGATTTATGTCATAGAGTGTTCTGCCTATGCTTTCCTCTAAGAGTTTGATGGTGTCTGACTTTACATTTAGGTCTTTAATCCATTTTGAGTTTATTTTTGTGTATGATGTTTGGGACTGTTCTAATTTCATTCTTTTCCATGTAGCTGTCCAGTTTTCCCAGCACCATTTATTGAAGAGACTGTCTTTTCTCCACTGTATTTTCTTGCCTCCTTTAAAAAGATTAGGTGACCACATGTGCGTGGGTTTATATCTGGGCTTTCTATCCTGCTCCATTCATCCATATTTCTTTTTGTGCCAGTACCATACTGTCTTGATTACTGTAGCTTTGTAACATTTAGTCTGAACTCAGGGAGCCTGATTCCTCCAGCTCTGTTTTTCTTTCTCAAGATTCCTTTGGCTATTCGGGGACTTTTGTGTTTCCATACAAGTTGTACAATTATTTGTTCTACTTCTGTGAAAAATGCCATTGGTAGATTGATAGAGATTGCATTGAATCTGTAGATTGCTGTGGGTAGTATAGTCATTTTCACAATGTTGATTCTTCCAATCCAAGAACATGGTATATCTCTCAAACTGTTTGTATCATCTTTAATTTCTTTCATCAGTGTATTATAGTTTTCTGCATACAGGTCTTTGGTCTCTTTAGGTAGGTTTATGCCTAGGTATCTTATTCTTTTTGTTGCAGTGGTAAATGGGAGTGTTTCCTTAACTTCTCTTTCAGATTTTTCATCATGAGTGTATAGGAATTCAAGAGATATCTGTGCCTTAATTGTGTGTCCTGCTACTTTACCAAATTCATTGGTCAGCTCCAGTAGTTTTCTGGTAGCATCTTTAGGATATTCTATGTATAGTACCATGTCATCTACAAACAGTGACAGCTTTACTTCTTCTTTTCCAATTTGGATTCCTTTTATTTCTTTTTCTTCTCTGATTGCTGTGGCTTAAACTTCCAAAACTACTAGTGGTGAGAGTGGGCAAACTTGTCTTCTTCCTGATCATAATGGAAATGTTTTCAGTTTTTCACCATTGACAATGATGTTGGCTGTGGGTTTGTCATATATGACCTTTATTATGTTGAGGTAAGTTCCCTCTATGGCTACTTTCTGGAGGGTTTTTGTCATAAATGGGTGTTGTATTTTGTCAAAAGCTTTTTCTGCATCTATTGAGATTAGCATATGGTTTTTCTCCTTCAGTTGTTTAATATGGTGTATCACATTGATTAATTTGCATATATTGAAGAATCCTTGCATTCCTGGGATGAACCCCACTTGATTATGGGGTATGATCCTTTTAATGTGCTTTTGGATTCTGTTTGCTGGTATTTGGTTGAGGATTTTTGCATGTATGTTCATCAGTGATATTGGCCTGTAGTTTTCTTTCTTTGTGACACATTTATCTGGCTTTGGTATCAGCGTGATGGTGGCCTCGTAGAATGAGTTTGGGAGTGTTACTCCCTCTGCTATATTTTGGAAGAGTTTGAGAAGTATAGGTGTTAGCCCTTCTCTAAATGTTTGGGAGAATTCACCAGTGAAGCCATCGGTCCTGGGTTTTTGTTTGCTGGAAGATTTTTAATCACAGTCTCAATTTCAATGCTTGTGATTCATCTGTTTATATTTTATATTTCTTCCTGCTGCAGTCTCAGAAGGTTGTGCTTTTCTAAGAATTTGTCCATTTCTTCCAGGTTGTCCATTTTATTGGCACACAGGTGCTTGTAGTAATCCATCATGATCCTTTGTATTTCTGCAATGTCAGTTGTTACTTCTCCTTTTTCATTTCTAATTCTATTGATTTGAGTCTTCTCCCTTCTTTTCTTGATGAGGCTGGCTAATGGTTTATCAATTTTGCTTATCTCCTCAAAGAACCAGCTTTTAGTTTTATTGACCTTTGCTATCATTTCCTTCAGTTCTTTTTCATTTATTTCTCATCTGATGTTTTTGATATCTTTCCTTCTGCTAACTTTGGACGTTTTTTTGTTCTTCTTCCTCTAATTGATTTAAGTGTAAGGTTAGGTTTTTTATTTGAGATATTTCTTGTTTCTTGAGGTAGGCTTGTATTGCTATAAACTTCCCTGTTAGGACTGCTTTTGCTGCATCCCATAGGTTTTGGGTCATCGTGTTTTCATTGTCATTTGTTTCTAGGTAGTTTTTGATTTCCTCTTTGATTTCTTCCCTGATCTCTTGGTTATCTAGTAGTGTATTGTTTAGCCTCCATGTGTTTGTATTTTTTACAGATTTTTTTCCTGGAATTGATATCTAGTCTCATATTATTGTGGTGGGAAAAGATACTTGATATGATTTCAATTTTCTTTAATTTACTGGGTCTTGATTTGTGACCCAAGATATGATCTATCATGGAGAATGTTCCACAAGCACTTGAGAAGAATATGTATTCTATTGGTTTTGGATGGAATGTCCTATAAATATCAATTAAGTCCATCTTGTTTAATGTATCAATTAAATCTTGTGTTTCCTTATTCATTTTCATTTTGAATGATCTGTCCACTGGTGAAAGTGGGGTGTTAAAGTTCCCTAATATTATTGTGTTACTGTTGACTTCCCCTTTTATGGCTGTTAGCATTTGCCTTATGTCTGGAGGTGTTCTTATGTTGGGTGCATAAATGATTACAATTGTTATATCTTCTTCTTGGATTGATCCCTTGATCATTATGTAGTGTCTTTCTTTGTCTCTTGTATTAGTCTTTAGTCTAAAGTCTATTTTGTCTGATGTGACAAAAGTTGCTACTCCAACTTTCTTTTGATTTCCATTTGCATGAATATATTTTTCCATCCCCTCGCTTTCAGTCTGTATATATCCCTGGGTCTGAAGTGGGTCTCTCTTAGACAGTATATATATGGGTCTTGTTTTTGTATCCATTCAGCCAGTCTGTGTCTTTTGGTTGGAACATTTAGTCCATTTACATTTAAGGTAGTTATTCATATGTATATTCCTATTACCATTTTCTTAATTGTTTTGGGTTTGTTATTGTAGGTTATTTGCTTCTCTTATTTTTTCTGCCTAGAGAAGTTCCCTTCTCATTTGTTGTAAAGCTGGTTTGGTGGTGCTGAGTTCTCTTACTTTTACCTGTCTGTAAAGCTTTTAATTTCTCCATCAAATTTGAATGAGATCCTTGCTGGTTAGAGTAATCTTGGTTGTAGGTTTTTCTCCTTCATCACTTTCAATATGTCCTGCCACTCCATTCTGGCTTGCAGAGTTTCTGCTGAAAGATCTGCTGTTAACATTATGTGGATTCCCCTGTATATTATTTGCTGCTTTTCCCTTGTCTCCATTACGTTTGATGCTTAGAGCAAAAAATAAACTTTTCCAACTTTATTGAGATGAAGCAAAAATTATGGTATGATCTGATGTGGTTCTCAGTGTATGTGAAGAAAATGCTTAAGACAGTGGTATTAATGGAGCATAAAAAACTTCAAATGAAGAGAGATTTAAATACATTTCACCAATGACATGAAATGTTGACACTAGTAGCCTATGATAAGTTATGTATTTACAGTGTAATACGTAAAACAACCACTAAAAACCTTTAAAAAGTGATGCACTCAGAACAGATAAATCAAATTGGAATTCTAAGAAATGTTTAAGAAATCATAGCTATCCTAAATGTCTATGCACTAAACCAAAAAATGTATATACTTTAAATTAGATGATGCAAAAACTTGTGGAACTGATAGGAGAAATACAAAATTCATAATTGTACTTGGAGACTTTAGCAACCTTCTCTCTCAAGAACTGAAAATGCAACTAGACAGAAAATCAGAAATACAAGAAATCAAGGGCTTCCCTGGTGGCGCAGTGGTTGAAAGTCCGCCTGCTGATGCAGGGGACACGGGTTCGTGCCCCAGTTCTGGAAGATCCCACATGCCACAGAGCAGCTAGGCCTGTGGGCCATGGCCGCTGAGCCTGCACGTCCGGAGCCTGTGCTCTGCAACAGGAGAGGCCACAACAGTGAGAGGCCCGCATACCGCAAAAAAAAAAAAAAAGAAAAAAGAAAAAGAAAAGAAATATAAGAAATCAAGAGCACCATCAACCAACAGGATCTGATCAACATTGATATAATACTACACCCAACAGCAGTAAAATATACATGATTTTTAAGTGGCCATGGGGCACATACCAAGATAGTCAATATTCTAGTCTATAAAATGAACTTCAAAAATGTTTACAAATTGAAATCATGCATGTGTTTTCCCTGACTGCAATGGAATCAAACAAGAAATCAATAACAGAAAGGCAACATGAAGCTTGGCAGAAAAAATGGTGGTGTTAGAGAGTCCAGCTTCTCTGTCCCCCCACAAGAACAATGATTGGATAGCTATCCATGAACAAAAACACCTCTAGGAGGCTTCTATAGTCTCCTTCAGAAGTTTTAGAAACACACTGGAGCAACAACAACAACAACAAAAACAGGAGAGAAGGAAGAAATTGCATTTTGTTTACATCATCCCCATCCTTCAAGTCAACATTGTTTAGTGCCAAGAAGGAACTTCCCAGCTAGGAAAAGTTCCTCTTGCCTGGAAGGGAAGAAGGGAGTGAATGACCAACTTCTCCAGCCTCTCAGGGCAGTATGTAAATGTCCCACTTCAGTTTCGCACCACCCAGACCAGCAAAGCTGAGATGTGTACAGCTGGCTAGGAACAAAGATGAAAAGCAGTGGCTATTATTAGCAGACATGCAGTGGGACTGATTAAAGTCCACAGAGACCTCTGCAGACAAACTCAGCAGATTTCACCACTGATGAAGCCAGTGGCCAGCACAGCTGCTATTAACCCACTGTAGGTCTTGACCAGCTTTTTCCCCACAGGTATTCATGTTCCCTAATGGCAGCCAACTGAGTCCATCTCCACTCTCTCCACCCACTCACCCCTGATGGTGCCTAGGAACCACCCTGGCAGCCATCCAAAATCTCTGCAGCTGCACAAGTGTAAAAGACAAGCTGCCCAAGACCCTCCCCACCCCCGCTGGAGCCCACGACCCATGCCTGCAGGCAGTGTGGGCCTCTGCAGCTGTGTGAGTGGGCCTCTGCAGCTGTGTGAGTAAGGCTGGTTTAGGACACCAACCTACAGACACTAGGCTCACCACCACTACTCCGCTAGTAGTGGGCTAGCCTACCCAGCTGTGCACCTGCACACCACTGGCCTGACAACCATCTTTGGCCTCTACCACAGCACACACATCCTGGGGGGAGAGCGTGCAGCCATGGATGACAACCACTTGTGCACCTGGCTCAGGCTCTGCCTTCTGTCACTGGCCAGCACCACTGCCCACCCATAACTAGCCCCTCCAGCTGTGTGCCTGCGTGCTCCCAGCCCAACTCCCACCACCAGCCACCACTGCGGTGTGAATGCCCAGGAGGAGATTATGCAGCTGCAGGAGTGTACACTAACAGCCAGGGACCCCACAGCTGCATATGGGCCCAGATCAGGCCATGCATTCTGTCACTGGTGAACACAACAGCACTCACCATTCCATCTCTGCACCTGCACACCTCTAACAACTCTGTCACCAGCCTCCTTTGAAGTCCGCATACCTGGGGAGAGAGTGTGCAGCCATAGAAGGTCATTCTGACATCCAGGGCCTCTGCAGCTGCCAGTGTGCTCATAGTTGGCCCTGACCTTTGCTACCTGCCCTAGTTCCCATCACTATATGTCTGTCTGCAACTAGCCCTTACTTATAAACAGGCACCTGCAGTTGGCCCCTATAGCGGAGTGTCTGTACACCACCAGCTCCAGCCACCACAGCTGCCTGCACTGGTCCCTAGCTTTTGGACCTGGAGGTGCCACTTAGGACCCCAACAGCCCTTGCAACTATGTTGAACCCCCACAGTACCCACCAAGGACCATGCAGTTGATGATACTGTGGACCCCAGTAGGCTGAGCCAAAGAAAAATCATGCCCCCATGGTGCCTGACACATGCTTCAAAACTTAGCACCCTGTACTACCAGACTGAGGGTTGTAGCACAACTCAGCATGCCCCCACTCACAGGAGAAAGGCTTCCCTTACCGAAGTCAATCCATAAAGTCTGGAAGTTGTGACTGCTTCTTCAAATGAGCAGACATGTATGAAAGGCTACACAGAATCCTGAAGAATCTGAGAAACATGTCTCCACCAAAGGAATATGGTAAACCTCCAAGAGTTGGCCCCAAAGAAGTGGAGATCAGGAATTGCCTGACAAAGAATTCAAAATGTTCTATAGTTCCCAGAGAGCTACAAGAGAAAACAGTCAAATAATTTAACAAATCAGGGAAACAATATGAGAACAAAATGCGAAGTTCAATGAAGAGATAGAAACATAAAAAAGAAACAAATTTGGGGACTGAAGAATATAATGACTGAATTGAAGAATTCAATCGAGAGCTTCAACAGCAGACTTGAACATGCAGAAGAGAGAATTAATGAGCTAGAAGACAGACCAATTGAACTTATCCAATGAGAGGAGCAAAATTTTTTTAAAGTATGAAAAGTAATGAAGAAAGCCTACAGGACTTATGAAACAATATCAAGAAAAATAATGTACTAATGATTGGAGTCCCAGAAGGAGCAAAGAGGGAGAAATGGTTTTAAAGTTTATTTAAAGAAATAATGGCTGAGAACTTCTTACACCTGGACGTCCATGTTCATGAAGGTAATAGATCACCTTGAAATTTCAATCCACGACAGTATTCTCCAAGACACATAATAAAAAAAACTGTCTAAAACCTAAGATAAAGGATTTTAAAAGCAGCAAAAGAAAAGAAATTCTCTCATACAAGGAAATGCCCATAAGGCTGTCAGTGGATTTCTCAGCAGAGGCCAAAAGATAATGGGATGATATATTCACAGTGCTAAAAGAAAGAAACTGCCAACCAAAAATACTTCACTCAAGAAAGTTGTCCTTCAGAATTGAAGGCAAAGTAAAGATTTTTCCTAATAAACCAAAGCTGAGGGAATTCTTCATCACTAAGCATGCCTTAAATGCTGAAAAGATTTATTCAGGCTGAAACAAAGGATGCTAATTGATAACATAAAGACACTTATATGAAAATATACAATGGACTGGTAAAGGTGAGCATATAGTCAGATTCGTAATACCCTAACACTGTAATATGGTGATGTGTGAACTACTTAATTCTAGTACAAAGGGTAAAGGACAAAAGTACTAAAAATAGCTATAGCTTCAACCATTTGTTAATGGATAACAATATAAAGAGCTGTAAATGGTGACATCAAAAACATAAAAGGGGGAGTAGAGTAAAAAGTATTTCCATGAGATCAAACTTAAATTGTTAGTGTAAAATAAACTGTTTCCACACACTAGGAAGCACCTTCATGGGCGGAGACTCTGGGTGGCGGGGGGTGGGGGGGGAGCTTCAGAGCCACGGAGGAGAGTGCAGCAACATGGTGAGGAGGACAAAGCGGAGAGATTCCTGCACAGAGGATCGGTGCCGGCTGGCACTCACCAGCCCGAGAGGCTTGTCTGCTCACCCGCTGCAGTGGGCAGGGGCTGGGAGCTGAGGCTTGGGTTTCAGTCGGATCGCAGGGAGAGGACTGGTTGCGTGAACACAGCCTGAAGGGGTTAGTGCACCACAGCTAGCCAGGAGGGAGTCCGGGGAAAAGTCTGGACCTGCCAAAGAGACAAGACTTTTTCTTCCCTCTTTGTCTCCTGCTGCGCAAGGAGAGGGGATTAAGAGTGCTGCTTAAAGGAGCTCCAGAGGCAGGCGTGAGCCGTTGTTAAAAGCGCAGACCACAGAGACAGGCATGAGGCGCTAAGGCTGCTGCTGCCACCACCAAGAAGCCTGTGAGCGAGCACAGGTCACTATCCACACCTCCCCTCCCGAGAGCCTGTGCAGCCCACCACTGAGAGGGTCCCGTGATCCAGGGACAACTTCCTCAGGAGAACACATGGCATGCCTCAGGCTGCTGCAACGTCCTGCCGGCCTCTGCTGCTGCAGGCTCACCCTGTACTCTGTGCCACTCCCTCCCCACGGCCTGAGTGAGCCAGAGCCCCAGAAGCAGCTGCTCCTTTAACCCTGTCCTGTCTGAGCGAAGAACAGACGCCCTCAGGCGAACTATATGGAGAGGCGAGGCCAAATCCAAAGCTGAGTCCCGGGAGCTGTCTGAAGAAAGAAGAGAAAGGGAAATTTTTCCATGCAGCCACAGGAGCAGCAGATTAAAGCTCCACAATCGACTTGATGTACTCTGCATAGGCGGAATACATGAATAGGCAGCAAATCATCCCAAATTGAGGAGGTGGACTTTGAGTGCAAGATATATTATTTTATCCCCTTTTCCTCTTTTTGTGAGTGTGTATGTGCATGCTTCTGTGTCATATTTTGTCTGTACAGCTTTGCTTTCACCATTTGTCCTGGGATTCTGTCTATACAATTTTTTTTTACTTTAAAAAAATTATTTTCTTAATAATAATTTTTTATTTTAATAACTTCATTTTATTTTATTTTATCCTCTCTCTTTCTTTCTACTTTTTCTCCCTTTTATTCTGAGCAATGTGAATGAAAGGCTCTTGGTGCTTCAGCCAGGAGTCAGTGCTGTGCCTCTGAGGGGGGCGAGCCAACTTCAGGACACTGGTCCACAAAAGAGCTCCCAGCTCCATGTAATATCAAATGGTGAAAATCTCCCAGAGATCTCCATCTCAACACCAACACCCAGGTTCACTCAACGACCAGCAAGCTACAGTGCTGGACACCCTATGCCAAACAACTAGCAAGACAGGAACACAATACCACCCATTAGCAGAGAGGCTGCCTAGCATCATAATAAGGCCACAGACACCACAAAACACACCACCAGACATGGACCTGTGCACCAGAAAATCGAGATCCAGCCTCATCCACCAGAACACAGGCACGAGTCCCCTCCACCAGGAAGCCTACACAACCCACTGAACCAACTTCAGCCACTGGTGACAGACACCAAAAACAACAGGAACTATGAACCTGCAGCCTGCAAAAAGGAGACCCCAAGCACAGTAAGATAAGCAAAATGAGAAGACAGAAAAACACACAACAGATGAAGGAGCAAGATAAAAACCCACCAGACCTACCAAATGAAGAGGAAATAGGCAGTGTACTTGAAAAATAATTCAGAATAATAATAGTAAAGATGATCCAAAATCTTGAAAATAGAATAGAGAAAATGCAAGAAACATTAAACAAGGAACTAGAAGAACTAAAGATGAAACAAGTAACGAAGAACAACACAATAAATGAAATGAAAAATACTCTAGAAGGGATCAATAGCAGAATAACTGAGGCAGAAGAATGGATAAGTGACCTGTAAGATAAAATAGTGGAAATAACTACTGCAGAGCAGAATAAAGCAAAAAGAATGAAAATAACTGAGGACAGTCTCAGAGACCTCTGGGACAAAATTAAATGAAAAGACATTCGAATTATACGGGTCCCAGAAGAAGAAGAGTGAAAGAAAGGGACTGAGAAAATATTTGAAGAGATTATAGTTGAAAACTTCCCTAAAATGTGAAAGGAAATAGTTAATCAAATCCAGGAAGCACAGAGAGTCCCGTAAAGCATAAATCCAAGGAGAAACACACCAAGACAAATGTTAATCAAACTGTCAAAAATTAAATACAAATAAAACATATTAAAAGCAGCAAGAGAAAAATAATACACAAGGGAATGCCCATAAGGTTAACAGCTGATCTTTCAGCAGAAACTCTGCAAGCCAGAAGGGACAGGCAGGACATATTTAAAGTGATGAAGGAGGAAAATCTACAATCAAGATTACTCTACCCAGCAAGAATCCCATTCAGATTAGATGGAGAAATTAAAACCTTTACAGACAAGCAAGAGCTGAGAGAGTTTAGCACCACCAAACCAGCTTAACAACAAATGCTAAAGGAACTTCTCTAGGCAAGAAACACAAGGGAAGGAAAGACCTACAAAAACGAACCCAAAACAATTAAGAAAATGGGAATAGGAACATACATATCGATAATACCTTAAATGTAAGGGATTAAATGTTTCCACCGAAAGACAGAGACTGGCTGAATGGATACAAAAACAAGACCCATATATATGCCATCTACAAGAGACCCACTTCAGACATAGGGACACATATAGACTGAGAGTGAGGGGATGGAAAAAGATATTCCATTCAAATGGAAACCAAAAGAAAGCTGGAGTAGCAATTCTCATATCTGAAAAAATAGACTGTAAAATACAGACTATTACAAGAGACAAAAAAGGACACTACATGATGACCAAGGGATCGATCCAAGAAGAAGATATAACAATTGCAAATATTTATGCACGCAAAATAGGAGCACCTCAATATATAAGACAAATACTAATGGCCATAAAAGGGGAAATCGGCAGTAATACATTCATAGTAGGGGATTTTAACACCCCACTTTCACGAAGGACAGATCATCCAAAATGAAAATACATAAGGAAACACAAGCTTTAAATGATACATTAAACAAGATGGACTTAATTTATATTTATAGGACATTCCATCCCAAAACAACAGGGTACACATTTTTCTCAAGTGCTCATGGAACATTCTACAGGATAGATCATATATTGGGTCACAAATCAAGCCTTGGTAAATTTAAGAAAATTGAAATTTTATCAAGTATCTTTCCCGACACCACACTATGAGACTAGATATCAATTACAGGAAAAGATCTGTAAAAAATAAAAATACGTGGAGGCTAAACAATACAGTAGTTAATAATGAAGTGATCACTGAAGAAATCAAAGAGGAAGTCAAAAGGCACCTAGAAACAAGTGACAATAGAGACACAACGACTCAAAACCTATGGGATGCAGCAAAAGCAGTTCTAAGAGGGAAGTTTATAGCAATACAATCCTACCTTAAGAAACAAGAAACATCTCGAATAAACAACCTAACCTTGCACCTAAAGCAATTAGAGAAAGAAGAACAGAAACAGCCCAAAGTTAGCAGAAGGAAAGTAATCATAAAGATCAGATCAGAAATAAATGAAAAAGAAATGAAGGAATCAATAGCAAACTCAATAAAACTAAAAGCTGGTTCTTTGAGAAGTTAACAAAATTGATAAACCATTAGCCAGACTCATCAAGAAAAAAAGGGAGAAGACTCAAATCAATAGAATTAGAAATGAAAAAGGAGAAGTAACAACTGACACTGCAGAAATAAAAAGATCACGAGAGATTACTACAAGCAACTCTATGTCAGTAAAATGGACAACCCAGAAGAAATGGACAAATTCTTAGAAATGCACAACCTGCCAAGACTGAATCAGGAAGAAATAGAAAATATGAACTGACCAATCACAAGCATTGAAATTGAAGCTGTGATTTAAAGTCTTCCAACAAACAAAAGCCCAGGACCAGATGGCTTCACAGGCGAATTCTATCAAGCATTTAGAGAAGAGCTAACACCTATAATTCTCAAATTCTTCCAAAATATAGCAGAAGGAGGAACACTCCCAAATTCATTCTATGAGGCCACCATCACCCTGATGCCAAAACCAGACAAGTATTTCAGAAAGAAAGAAAACTACAGGCCAATATCACTGATGAACATAGATTTAAAAATCCTCAGAAAAATACAAGCAAACAGAATCCAACAGCACATTAAAGTGATCATACACCATGATCAAGTGGGGTTTATTCCAGGAATGCAAGGATTCTTCAGTATACACAAATCAATCAACATGATACAGCATATTAACAAATTGAAGGAGAAAAACCATATGATCATCTCAACAGATGCAGAAAAAGCTTTTGACAAAATTCAACACCCATTTACGGTAAAAATCCTCCCAAAAGTAGGCATAGAGGGAACTTTCCTCAACATAATAAAGGCCATATATGACAAACCCACAGCCAACATCATCCTCCATGGTGAAAAACTGAAAGCATTTCCACTAAGATCAGGAAAAAGACAAGGTTGCACACTCTCACCACTCTTATTCAATGTAGTTTTGGAAATTTTAGCCACAGCAATGAGAGAAGAAAAGGAAATAAAAGGAATCCAAACGGAAAAGAAGAAGTAAAGCTGTCACTGTTTGCAGATGATGTGATAGTATACATAGAGAATCCTAAAGATGCTACCAGAAAACTACTAGAGCTAATCATTGAATCTGGTAAAGTAGCAGGATACAAAATTAATGCACAGAAATCTCTGGCATTCCTATACACTAATGATGAGAAATCTGAAAGTGAAAGCAAGAAAACACTCCCATTTACCATTGCAACACAAAGAATAAAATATTTAGGAATAAACCTACCTAAGAAGACAAAAGACCTGTGTGCAGAATATTATAAGACACTGATGAAAGAAATTAAAATGATACAAATAGATGGAGAGATATACCATGTTCTTGGATTGGAAGAATCAACATTGTGAAAGTGAATCTACTACCCAAAGCAATCTATAGATTCAACGCAATCCCTATCAAACTACCACTGGCATTTTTCACAGAAGTAGAACAAATAATTTCACAATTTGTATGGAAACACAAATGCCCCCGAATAGCCAAAGCAATCTTGAGAACGAAAAACGGAGCTGGAGGAATCATACTCTGTGACTTCAGACTATACTACAAAGCTACAGTAATCAAGCCAGTATGGTACTGACACCAAAACAGAAATGTAGATCAATGGAACAGGATAGAAAGCCCAGAGATAAACCCACACACATATGGTCACCTTATCTTTGATAAAGGAGGCAGGAATGTACAGTGGAGAAAGGACAGCCTCTTCAATAAATGGTGCTGGGAAAGCTGGACAGGTACATGTAAAAGTATGAGATTAGAACAGTCCCTAACACCATACACAAAAATAAGCTCAAAATGGATTAAAGACCTAAATGTAAGGCCAGAAACTATCAAACTGTTAGAGGAAAACATAGGCAGAACACTCTATGATATAAATCACAGCAAGATCCTTTTTTGACCCGCCTCCTAGAGAAACAGAAATAAAAACAAAAATAAACAAATGCACCCTAATGAAACTTCAAAGCTTTTTCACAGCAAAGGAAACCATAACCAAGACCAAAAGACAACCCTCAGAATGGGAGAAAATATTTGCAAATGAAGCAACTGACAAAGGATTAATCTCCAAAATTTATAAGCAGCACATGCAGCTCAATAACAAAAAAACAAAAAACCCAATCTAAAAATGGGCAGAAGACCTATATAGACATTTCTCCAAAGAAGATATGCAGATTGCCAAGAAACACATGAAAGAATTCTCACCATCATTAATCATTAGAGAAATGCAAATCAAAACAACGAGATATCATCTCACACCAGTCAGAATGGCCATCATCAAAAATCTAGAAACAATAAATGCTGGAGAGGGTGTGGAGAAAAGGGAACACTCTTGCACTGCTGGTGGGAATGTGTTGGTACAGCCACTATGGAGAACAGTATGGAGGTTCCTTAAAAAACTACAAATAGAACTACCATATGACCCAACAGTCCCACTACTGGGCATATACCCTGAGAAAACCGTAATTCAAAAAGAGTCATGTACCAAAATGTTCATTGCAGCTCTATTTACAATAGCCAGGAGATGGAAGCAACCTAAGTGTCCATCATCGGATGAATGGATAAAGAAAATGTGGCACATATATACAATGGAATATTACTCAGCCATAAAAAGAAACAAAATTGAGTTATTTGTAGTTTGATGGATGGACCTAGAGTCAGTCATACAGAGTGAAGTAAGTCAGAAAGAGAAAGACTAATACCATATGCTAACACATATATATGGAATTTACAGGGAAAAAAATGTCATGAAGAACCTAGGGGTAAGACAGGAATAAAGACACAGACCTACTGGAGAATGGACTTGAGGATATGGGGAGGGGGAAGGGTGAGCTGTGACAGGTCGAGAGAGAAGCATGGACATATATACACTACCAAACGTAAGGTAGATAGCTAGTGTGAAGCAGCCACATGGCACAGGGATATCGGCTCGGTGCTTTGTGACCACCTGGAGGGGTGGGATAGGGAGGGTGGGAGGGAGGGAGATGCAAGAGGGAAGAGATATGGGAACATATGTATATGTATAACTGATTCACTTTGTTATAAAGCAGAAACTAAAACACCATTGTAAAGCAATTATACCCCAATAAAGATGTTTAAAAAAAAAAAGACACAGACCTACTAGAGAATGGACCTGAGGATATGGTGAGGGGGAAGGGTAAGCTGTGACAAGGTGAGAGTGGCATGGATATATATACACTACTAAACGTAAAATAGATAGCTAGTGGGAAGTAGCCACAATGCACAGGGAGATCAGCTCGGTGCCTTGTGACCACCTGGAGTGGTGGGATAGAGAGGGTGGGAGGGAGGGAGATGCAAGAGGGAAGAGATATGGGAACATATGTATATGTATAACTGATTCACTTTGTTATAAAGCAGAAACTAAGACACCATTGTAAAGCAATTGTACTCCAATAAAGATGAAAAAAGAAAAAAAAGAGAAGGGAATCAAAACATACCACTGTGGAAAATCATCAGTGTACAAAGGAGGGCCACAAAGAAAGGAAGAAAGAAAATTAGAACTAGAAAACAGCCAAAAAACAATAAGATGGCATTAGTTAAGTCCTTACCTCTCAGTAATTACTCTAAATGATAATAGAATTCTTCAATCAAAAGGCATAGAGTGGCTGGATGGATTAAAAAAAAATAAGACCCCACTATGCTGACTAAAGGAGATTCACTTCAGCTTTACAGACACACACAAGCTCAAAGTGAAAGGAGGATAAAAGATATTCCACGCAAATAGGAACCAAAAGAGAGCATGAATATCTTATACTTATATTAGACAAAATAGACTTTCAACCAGAAATGTTAAAAAAAAGCAAAGATGGTCATTATATAATCATAAGGGAGTCAATTCATCAAGAATATATAACAATTATGAACAAATTTGCACCCAAGAGTGGAGCACCTAAATATATTAAGCAAACACTGACAAATCTAAAGAGAGAAACAGAGAAAAATACAATAGTAGAGGACTTTACCTCACTTTCAACAATGGACATATCATCCAGGCAGAATATAAACAAGGAAATGTTGAGCTTGAACCATACTTTAGGCCAAATGGAACTAACAGATATATATATAGGCATTCCTTGGAGGTATTGTGGGTTCAGTTACAGACCACTGCAATAAAGTGAATATTGCAATAGAGTGAGTCACACAAACTTTTTGTTTCCCAGTGCATGTAAGTTATGTTTACACTATACTGTAGTCCATTAAGTGTGCGATAAAATTATGTCTAAAAAATGTACATACCTTAATTTAAAAATTATTTATTGCTAACAAATACTAACCATCATCTGAGCCTTCAGCAAGTTGTAATCTTTTGGCTAGTGGAAGATCTTGCCTCGATGTTGGTGGCTGATGACTGATCAGGGTGTTGGTTGCTGAAGACTGGGGTGGCTATGGCAATTCCTTAACATTACGACAACAGTGGAGTTTGCCACATCAATTGACTCTTCCTTTCACAAACGATTTCTCTGTAGCATGAAGTGCTGCTTGATAGCACTTTACCCACCTTAGAACTTCTTTCAAAATTGGAGTCAATCCTCTCAAAACCAGCCACTGCTTCATCAAGTAAGCTTATTTGTAATATTCTAAATCCTTTGTGGTCATTTCAACAATATTCACAGCATCTTCACCAGGAGTAGATTCCATCTTCAGAAACTACTTTCTTTGTTCATCCATAACAAGCAACTCCCATCCATTAAAGTTTTATCATGAGAATGCAGCTATTCAGTCATATCTTCAGGCTGCAGTTCTAATTTTAGTTCTCTTGCTATTTCTATCAAATCTGCAGTTCCTCCTCCAATGAAGTGTTGAACCCCTCAAAGTCATCCATGAGGGTTGGAATGGACTTCTTTCAAACTCCTGTTAACGTTGATATTTTGACCTCTTCTCATGAATCACAAATGTTCTTAATGGCATCTAGAGTGGTGAATTATTTCCAGAAGGTTTTCATTTACTTTGCCTGGATCCGTCAGAGGAATCCCTATCTATGTCAACTATAGCCTCATGAAATCTATTTCTTAAATCATGAGACTTGAAAGTTGAAGTTACTCTTTAATCCATGGGCTTCAGAATGAAGGTTGTGTTAGCAGGCATGAAAACATTAATGTCATTATACATCTCCATCAGAGCTCTTGGGTAACCAGGTGCATTGTTAATGAGCAGTCATATTTTGAAAGGAATCTTTTATTCTGAGCTGTAGGTCTCAACAGTAGGCTTAAAATATTCAGTAAACTACGTTGTAAACAGAGAGTAGATTTAGCATAATTCTTAAGAGCCCTAGGATTTTCAGAATGGTAAATGAACATTGGCTTCAACTTAAAGTCACCAGCTGCATTCACCCCTAACAAGAGACTCGGCCTGTCCTTTGAAGCTTCAAAGCCAGGCATTGACTTCTCCTCTCTAGCTGTGAAAGTCCTAGATGGCATCATCTTCCAACATGACTGTTTTGTGTATATTGAAAATCTGTTGTTTAGTGTAACCACCTTCATTCTCTCAGCTATATCTTCTGGATAACTCACTGCAGCTTCTACATCAGCCCTCGAAACTTGATGTTTCACCTTGCCCTTTTATGTTATGGAAACAGTTCCTTTCCTTAAACCTCACAAACCAACCTCTGATAGCTTCAAACTTTTCTTCTAGAGCTTCCTCACCTCTCTTAGCCTTCTCAGAATTGAAGAGTTTGGACTTTGCTTTGGATTAGGCTTTGGCTAAAGGGAATTTTGTGGCTGGTTTGATCTTTTACTTAAACCATTAAAACTTTCTCCATATCAGCAATAAGCCTGTTTCACTTTCTTTTTTTAATTATTATTATTTTTTTATATTTAATTTGTATTGAAGTATGGTTGATGTACAATATTATATTAGCTACAGATGTACAATATAGTGGTTCATAATTATAGAAAGCTATACTCCATTTATAGTTATGATAAAATCTTGGCTATATTCCGTGCTGTACAATATGTCTTTGTAACTTATACATAATAGTTTGTACATCTTAATCACCTCCCCCTCCCCCTTCCCTCTCCCACTGGTTACCACTAGTTTGTTCTCTATATCTGTGAGTCTGCCTCTTTTCTGTTATATTCGCTAGTTTGTTGTATTTTTTGGATTCCACATATAAGTGATAGCATACAGTATTTGTCTTTCTTTGTCTGACTTATTTCACTCAGCATACTACCTTCCAAGTCCATTTGTGTTGCTGCAAATGGCAAAATTTCATTCTTTTTATGGCTGAGTAGTATTCTGTTGTGTGTGTGTGTGTGTGTGTGTCTGTGTGTGTGTATGTGTATATATATCACATCTTCTTTATCCTTTCCTCTGTTGATGGACACTTATTTTGCTTCCATATCTTGGCTATTGTAAATAATTCTGCTATGAACGTTGGGATGTGTATATCTTTTCAAATTAGTGTTTTTTGTTTTGTTTGGATATATACCCAGGAGTGGAATTACTGGATCCATTTTCAATCCTGAGAAAGAAGAGCAAAGCTGATGGCATCATACTATTTAATTTCAAACTATACTATTTTAAAGCTATAGTAATCAAAACTATGTTACTGGCTTAAAAATAGACACATAGACAAATGGAACTGAATCAAGAGCCCAGAAATACCCATATGCACATATAGCCAACTAGTACTTGACAAGAATACTCATTGGGGATAGGATAGTTTCTTCCATAAATGGTGTTGAAAAACTGGATTACCACATGCAGAAGAGTGAAATTGGAACCCTATCTTACACTTAACTCAAAATGGAATAAAGACTTAAACATGAGATCTGAAACTGTAAAACTCCTAGAAGAAAACATAAGGAAAATACTCTTTGACATTGATCTTTGTAGTGATTTCCTGTATATGACACCAAAAGCATAAGCAACAAAAGAAAAACTAAGTGGAACTACATCAAACTAAAAAGCTTCTGCACAGCAAAAGAAATAGACAATGAAATGAAAAGGCAACATATGGAATAGGAGCGATTGTTTGCAAACCATATATTGGGTAAGGGGTTAATAACCAAAATATATAAGTGTACAGTTCAGTGGGTTTTTTCTTCTTTGTTTTGTTTTGTTTGATAAATTTATTTATTCATTTATTTTTGGCTGCATTGGCTCTTTGTTGCTGTGCACGGGCTTTCTCTAGTTGTGGCAAGGGGGACTACACTTCATTGCAGTGTGCGGGCTTCTCATTGCGGTGGCTTCTCTTGTTGTGGAGCACGGGCTCTAGGCATGCAGACTTCAGTAGTTGTGGCTCACGGGCTCTAGAGTGCAGGCTCAGTAGTTGTGGCTCACGGGCTTAGTTGCTCCACAGCATATGGGATCTTCTCGGACCAGGGATTGAACCACTGTGCCCTGCATTGGCAGACGGATTCTTAACTACTGCACCACCAGGGGAGTCCCTAACCAAAATATATAAAGAACTCATACAACTCATTAGTAAAAAAACAAACAACCCTATTGAAAAATGGGCAGAGGAACTGAATAGACAGTTTTCCAAAAAAGATATACAATTGGCCAAGAGGTACATGAAAAGATATTCAACATCACTAATCATCAGTGAAATGCAGATCAAAACTACTATAAGATATCACCTCACAACAGTTAGAATGGTTATTATCAAAAAGACAAGAGATAACAAGTGTTAGCAAAGGTGTGGAGAAAAGGGAACCCTTGTACGCTGTTAGTGGGAGTGTAAATTGGTTCAGCCACTATGGAAAATAGTATGGCGATTCATCAAAAAATTAAAAATAAAACTACCATATGATCTATCAATCTCACTCCTGGGTATATATCCAAAGTAAATAAAAACTGATTTTGAAGGGATAGCCACACCCGCATGTTCATTGCAGCATAATTCACAATAGCCAAGATATAAAAACAACCTAAGTGTCCATCACAGATGAATGAATAAAGAAGTTGTGAGATTTTACATAATCTGAGTGAATGAAGAAGTTGTGAGATTAAATATATATTCAGCCATGAGAAAGAAGGATATTCTGCTGCTATGCAATAACTGGGTGGACCTTCAGGGCATTATGCTAAGTGAAATAAATAAGACAGAGAAAAACAAATACCATATGATATCACTTATTTGTGGAATCTAAAAAAGCCAAACTCAGAGAAATAGAGAGTAGAGTGGTGATTACCAGGAACTGGGAGGTAAGGGAAATGGGGAAATACTGTTAAGGGGTACAAACTTCCTGTTATAAGATTAATACGTTCTGGGGATCTAGTGTACAGTATGGTGATTATAGCTAATAATACTTTATTATATACTGGAAAGTTGTTAAGACAGTGGATCTTATATGTTCTAACCACAAAAAAGAAATGGTAACTATGTGATGGGATAGAGGTGCTAGCTAATGCTATGGGGGTAATCATTTGCAGTATACAAATGTATCAAATCAGCACACTGTACACCTTAAACTTACACAATGTTATTTGTCAATCATAACTTATAAAGCTGGAAAAAAAGAAGGGCAATGTGAAAAATCTCCAAAGACTTAAATATTAAACACACTTCTCAATAATCTGTGAGTAGATAAGGAGTCTCATGAGAAATAAGAAATTACATTGAACTGAGTGACAGTATAAATATATCAAAATTTATGGAAAACAGCTAAATCAGTTTGTTTGAGAGGGAAACTCGTAGGATTGAATGCTTGCCTTAGAAAAGAGGAAAGGTCTGAAGTCGATATACCAAAATGTCACTTCAGGAACTTAGAAAAATAAGAGCAGTATAAATCCAAAGCAAGTAGAAAGAAGGAAATAATAAATATAAATAATGAAGATAACATAAAAATCCCTGGAATTGAAACCATAAAGACAAAAGAGAAAATCAATGAAAGAGTTGGTTACAGAGAACCAGTATCCAAAACTCAATAAAATTAACAATCTTTTAGAAGGCTAACGAAGCAAAGGAAGAGAGTAGACACAAATTACCAATATCAGGAACAAAATGGAGGATATCATACTAATCATGTGGATCTGGAAAGGATAATAAGGGAATAATATGAACAATTCTATGTGCATAAATTTGATAACTTAGTTGAAATGAATGAGTTCCTTAAAAAGTACAAACTACTAAAACTCACCCAATATGAAATTGATCATTTGAATAGCCCTGAAACTATTAAGGGTATTGAATTCATATTTGAATACTCTCTGAAAAAAGAAATGTTTAGGCCCAGATAGTTTTACTGGAGAATTATACCAAGTGTTTAAAGAAAAATTAACATCAATTTATAAAATCTCTCCTAGAAAACAGAATAGGAGAAAACACTTCCCAACACATTGTATGAAGGCAGTAATTGCCTGACACAAAAACCAGGCAAAGAAGATAATACAAAAAAAGAAAATTATAGACCAATATCCCTCATAAATATAAGTGCAAATATCACTAACAAAAAGTTTGAGGATAGAATTCAGAAAAATTAAAAAAAAAAAAACACTATATACCATGATCAGATGGGATTTATTCCTGGAATGCAAGGTGGTTCAGTTGATTTTAAAATCAGTGAGAGAGTGGCATGGACATGTATACACTACCAAATGTAAAATAGATAGGTAGTGGAAAGCAGCTGCATAGCACAGGGAGATCAGCGGTGCTCTGTGACCACCTAGAGGGGTGGGATAGGGAGGGTGAGAGGGAGGGAGACGCAAGAGGCAAGAGATATGGGGATATATGTATATGTATAGCTGATTCACTTTGTTATAAAGCAGAAACTAACACACCATTGTAAAGCAGTTATACTCCAATAAAGATGTTAAAAATTTTTTTTCCATATTAACAGGCTGAAGAAGCAAAATTACATAAACTTATCAATTTATGCAGAATAAGTATTTGAAAAGATCAACACACATTTAGAAAAATAAACAAAACTCAACAAACTAGGAATAGGGAATAATCACCTCAGCTTGGTAAAGAACATCTTTAAAAAAATACCCTGTAGCTAACATCATACTTAATGGCTAAATGCTGAATGCTTTTCCTTTAAGATTGAGAATAACACAAGAATGCTTGCTCTTGCCACTGCTATTCAACATAGTAATGGAATTTAGGGGAAAGGGTGGGGGAGGGATAAATTAGGAGTTTGGGACTAACATATACACACTACTATATATAAAAAGATAAATAACAAGGACCTACTGTATAGCACAGAGAACTACACTCAATATTTTGTAGTAACCTATAAGGGAAAAGAATCTGAAAAGAGTATATATATATATATATATATATATATATATATATATGTATATATTTCATATATATTACTTCATATATATATATATGAAACTGAATCACTTTGATATATGCCTGAAACTAACACAACATAAATAAATCAACTATATACTTTAATCAAAAAATAAAGTAACTTTAGAAAGTTTTAAAAAAAGGAAATAAAACACATATAGTTCCGATAGGAGGAAATCTAACTTTCCCTATTTGCGGATGACATGTTCGTCTGCATAGAAAATCCTAAGGTGGATATAAAAAAAAAAATTTCCAGAAATAATAAGGGAGTTTATCAAGATTACAGAATACAAGGCCAACATTCAAAAATCAGTTGCAATTTTATATTAGCAATGAAGGTATGGAAAATGAAATTAAAAGTACAATACCATCTACAATCTCTCAAAACAACTGAAATGCTTAGGTATATGTCTAATAAAACATTTAGAGGATTTATATGCTGAAAATTACAGAATGCTGCTTTAAAAACTCAAAGAAAATATACACTAAGAGACATATTGTACTCATGGAGTAGAAAACTCAACATAGTAAAGATTGTAATTTCTTTCCAAATCTATATATATATAAGCTTCAGATAATTAATATCAAAACCCCAGCAAGATTTTTTGTAGATAGGGACAAGATTATACTGACGTAGGTGTATATATACATATATACACATATATATGTATATATATATATATTTGTGTGTGTGTGTGTGTATAATACACACACATACATACACATACACAAAAGAACTAGAAGAGCTAACACAATTTTTAAAATGAAGAATAAATGGGGAGATATTGTTAATGCTTACTATATTGCTTCAGTAGTCAAACAGTGTGATACTGGCAGATGGATAGACACATAGATCAATGGAAGAGAATAGTCTATAAATAGCCTTGCAAAGTATGGCCAAATTGCTTTTGATAAAAGCACAAAAGCATTTCAAGGGAGGAAGGATAATCTTTTCAACAAATGATGGTGGAGAAATTGCATGTCTATAGGCAACAAAATTGAACATTGACCTAAACCTCACATCTTATACAAAAATTAACATAAAATCATCATACATATAAATGTAAACTATAAAACTTTTAGAAGATAACATAAGAGAAAATATGTGGACCTACTGAAGAACCTTACTGAGCAGTTTTTAGACATTACACCCAAAGCACAAACCATTAAAGAAGTAAATTAATAAATTGAACTTCATCAAAATTAAAAACATTTGCTCTGTAAATGACCCTATTAAAAAGATGAAGAAACAAGCTACCAACATGGAGAAAATATTTGCAAACTATGTATCTGATACGGGACTCATATCTAGAATATACAAAGAACTCTCAAAACTGAACCGTAAAAAAATCAGACAATTCAATTATAAAATGAACAAAAGACATGAAAAGGATGTATGTATGACAAATAAACACATGAAAAGATGTCCAAGATCACTGGCCATTAGGGAAATGCAAATTAAGGCCTCAATGAGATATCACTGCATATCCATTAAAACAATTAAAAAATAGTGATAACACCAAATGCTGACCAGGGTACACAGAAATTGGAGCTCTCCTACATTTCTGGTAAGAACATAAAATGATACAGTTACTCTTGAAAAGTTTGGCAGTTTCTTAAGAAAAAAAAATGTAACTATGTACTTATTATACAACCTATCATTTACACTCCTGGGCATTTATCCCTGAGATATGAGAACATGTTCACACAAAACCTGTACAGGTATGTACATAGCATTTTTATTTGTAATAGCCAAAAACTGGATACAGCCCAGATGTCCTTCAGTGGGTGAATGGTTAACAAATTATAGTAACTCATATTGTGTAATACTATTCAGTAGTAAAAAAGAATGAATTATTGATGCACACAACTTGGATTGGTCTCATGGGTATTATACTGAGTGAAAAAGCCTATCTCAAAAAGTTACATACTGTTTATTCCATTCATATAACATTCTCAAAATGAAAAAATTACAGAGATTTTTAAATAGTAATTTTAAACACTAATCTGTTTTTTTTAAACAGATTAGTGGTTGCAAGTGTTTAGGTGATGATAGGGGTGGAGGGTGGTGGGTATGACTATAAAGGGGTAGCATGAGAGATAATTTGAATGGTGGAATAGTATCTTGACTGTAGTGGTGGTTACGTGAACCTACACGTGTGATAAAATGGCATAGCACTGTTCATATACATTGTACTAATGTTATTTTCCTAGTTTAGATATTGAACTATAGTTACGTAAGATATCCCCTTTCGGGAGAAACTGGGTGAGAGGTATGTGCAACCTCTCTGTGCTATCTCTGCAATTTCCTGTGAATCTATTTTATTTCAAAATAAAAATTTGGAAAGTGTAAACCAACTCAAAATTTTCATATTTATTACATGTGGGAATGATAATGTTTTGGATATATTGGGTCAAATAAAGTATATTATAAATTTTTTTAAATGAAGATCTCATATGGAATGCTTTCTATTGTATACTCTCAAGTTAAAACGGCAGAGAGCAGAAGTGTATCTATACTATGCTACCCTTATCTAAGGAAGAAGGGGATATAAGGAAATAGAAATGGATCTGCTTATTGTGAAAAAGATATACAGGACAGGTAATCCAGAACCTAATGAATTGGTTACCTATAGGTGTTTGGCAGGTGTGGACTGGTAAGGATGGGTTAATGACAGTGGTGTAGCAGGGATGAGAGAGGAGCAACTCTTTGAATATACTTTTTTTTCTTGTCATAGGTCTGACTTATAGAATCATAGTATTGTTTCATGTTCTCAAAACTAAATAAATATATAAGTAAAATCAACCTGACGGAAGAACCCAAAGTGAAATACAAAGAGTAAAAAATGAACCTAATTGTATTACAAATGAGGAACATAGCCATATAGAAGAGGATAGGAAGAAAAGAATTAACAAAAATAATTTTGGAAAACAGTATTTCTACTGTATATTTTAGGACTAAAGTTGAAAAAGAACTTTATACAAACAATACTCTCTTTGGTAAATGTATTGCTTACAGGGGTATGGGTTAGCAACCCTGAAATTAATATACTTATATTGTAGGATTAAATAAATAAGTAAATATATTTTGAATAATTAAAACTAGATTTCTTGCTATTGAAGAAGAACATTACAAATAAGCAAAGGAGTAAGGCTAAAATGATCACTGTGGTATTAGATTGGAATGGAAACAGTAAAATTTTTAGAACTCATATTTTAAAAATATACAGATAGATACAGAAGTAAATATAGATGTGTTTGTGTATCCATAGAATACCTAGAAGCAGTGCCACTCTAGTAACAATGAGCACACTTAGCACCCAGGCCTTGGTTTCTAAATACCATTCTCCTATAAAATAACCAGGGCTTCTTGGAGAAATAGCTGATTCCAGGGCTGGGACAGGGAAAATACAAGATGAAACTGGAATATCTTATGGTGCCAAAAAGTAAGGAAGGGCTAAAAAATATTATAGGAATGTGATGAAAGAACGTGGGAGCCAAGATGAAACTGATCCCAGTGGTCAAAATGGGAACATTTGAGCAACAAATTAAATAATGATATTATTGGATTATAACCCATAGAATAAAATAAATATCTATGATTCCAGACTGATATAAACCAACAAATGCACACACACAATGGAGAAGGAATAGCTCTTTCTTACAGTAGAATTTTAATTAACAAATGTAAAAGAAGTGAGCAAAATAGAAAATTACTACAGTAATTTGCAGGCAGGAATTAACAAATACTAAAATTAGTGGGTGAAAAAATATGGCGAAAATCAGGATGTCTGCATAGCCTCAAATATCTTACCACAAGATATTTATTAATGATAAGGGGAAAATAATATCTTTACGGTGGAAAAGTCTGGCATCACCAGTAATAAGATATAGCAACATCTTGTATCACTAGTATGATGCACTGAGAGGGGTACAGCATCACTTCTTCCTAAAAATGTTTAACCTAAATATAATCATGAGAAGACATCAGAAAAACCCAAGCTGACTGAATCCTACAAAATAACTGACAAAGTTGTATGTACTTTTGCCTTGTAGTTTAACATGTTTACAGGTTTGGGAGATTAGGACATGGACATCTTCAGGGTCATTATTCTGTCTACCACAGTTAACTCTCTGGCCCCAAAAGATTTACATCTATCCCACATGCAAAATACATCCATCCTATTTCAAGTTCTCCAAAAGTCTCAACCGATTATAGCATCAATCCACGTCCAAAATCTCATCTAATTATCATCTGCTCAAAAGTCCCAAATCTCATCATCTAAATCAGCTAAGTTAGGTATGGATGAGACTCTTGCTATAATTCATTGTAGGGTAAAATTCCTTACTACCTATTCACCTGTGAATCTAGAAAACAATCCTTTGGGCTTGCAGCTCCACCATCTGAATCATCCTCCCTTTTTTGTGAAAAGTAGCATGTGTTTGAAGTTGAGTAGTTTTATCAGCCTGTTTCCTGCTTGTAGAATTGTGGGGGTCTGACAGCCTTCTTTTATTTCCTCTTCTCTCTGTTCCTTTTAGGCCAAGCTGGCAGTGTTTATATTGGTATAACATCCTCAAAATTCTGTGGGTCTCCCAGGTATATCACTAAGATTAATTCCATTAGGCAAGAGGATCCTCCACAAGTCATTCCTAAATAATTGCCTTAAACATCCCCTCTCTAATTCTGGCTTCTACTGAGACAGATAAGGGGATCCATGCGTCACATACCTAATCTCTTTAAAGATCCCCCTGTATAACTGAATACTGTGATCTCCTGATCGTTCTGAACCGCTAGCAAAAGGCTGTCCAGCCACACCCTTGGATTTCTCTTCAGAGCATGCCTTCCTGACAGTGAATCTCCTAATTTTAGCAATTTTTGCAATCTGCATAGGCTGAGAATTTCCTAAATTATATAGTTCGAGAAGTCCTAGTTCCTTTTTGCTCAACAGTTCTTTCATCAATTTATCTCTTTCCTCTCACATTTTATTATAAGCACCAAGAAGAAACAACTCAATACCTTTACTACTTTGCTTGGAAATCTCACCAAAATAACCAAGTTAATTGCTTACAAGTTCTGCTTCCCACCTAACTGTATAACACAATTCAGATACACTTTCTGCCACTATATAACAAGGATCCCCTTTCCTCCAGTTTCTAATAACATGTTCATTATTTCCTTTTGAGTCTTCATCAGCAGCACCTTTAGTATCCATATTTCTACCAACAGTCTGTTATAATGATTTAAGTGTTCCCTAAGGCACTATACGTTTTCTCTGCTATGCTCCTCACTTCCTTCTGAGCCCTCACTAGCGGAATTGTTATTATGCACATTTTTACTAACAGTATGTTCAAAGCAGTCAAGGCTGTATCTATCACATTCCTCTAAATTTTTCCAGCATCTTCTCACTGCCCATTACAAAGCAACTTCCACAATTGTTTTTAAGTTTTGACTTGCATAATTTTTAAGTATTTCTTACAGCAGCACACTACTTCCAGGCATCACAATTTATATTAATTTCCTATTGTTGTTGTAACAAACTAGTACAAACTCTGTGGCTTAAAACAAATGAATTATCTTAATAGTTCTGGAGGTCAGAAGTATAAAATTTGTTGGCGGTGCTGCATCTCTCTTTCCTAGTCCTTTCCATCTTCTAAAAGCCTCCTGCATTCCTTGGATTGTGGACCATTCCTCCATATTCAAAGCATATAATCTGCCCCCCTTATTCTTTTTTTTAACATCTTTATTGGGGTATAATTGCTTTACAATGGTGTGTTAGTTTCTGCTTTATAACAAAGTGAATCAGTTATACATATACATATGTTCCCATATGTCTTCCCTCTTGCGTCTCCCTCCCTCCCACCCTCCCTATCCCACCCCTCCAGGCGGTCACAAAGCACGGAGCCGATATCCCTGTGCCATGCGGCTGCTTCCCACTAGCTATCTACATTACGTTTGGTAGTGTATATATACCCATGCCTCTCTCTCTCGCCCTGTCACAGCTCACCCTTCCCCCTCCCCATATCCTCAAGTCCGTTCTCCAGTAGGTCTGTGTCTTTATTCCTGTCTTGCCCCTAGGTTCTTCATGACGTTTTTTTTTCTTAAACTCCATATATATGTGTTAGCATACGGTATTTGTCTTTCTCTTTCTGACTTACTTCACTCTGTATGACACACTCTAGGTCTATCCACCTCATTACAAATAGCTCAATGTCGTTTCTTTTTATGGCTGAGTAATATTCCATTGTATATATGTGCCACATCTTCTTTATCCATTCATCCGATGATGGGCGCCTAGGTTGTGTCCATCTCCGGGCTATTGTAAATAGAGCTGCAATGAACATTTTGGTACATGACTCTTTTTGAATTATGGTTTTCTCAGGGTATATGCCCAGTAGTGGGATTGCTGGGTCATATGGTAGTTCTATTTGTAGTTTTCTAAGGAACCTCCATATTGCTCTCCATAGTGGCTGAACCAATTCACATTCCCACCAGCAGTGCAAGAGTGTTCCCTTTTCTCCACACCCTCTCCAGCATTTATTGTTTCTAGATTTTTTGATGATGGCCATTCTGACTGGTGTGAGATGATATCTCATTGTAGTTTTGATTTGCATTTCTCTAATGATTAATGATGTTGAGCATTCTTTCATGTGTTTGTTGGCAGTCTGTATATCTTCTTTGGAGAAATGTCTATTTAGGTCTTTTGCCCATTTTTGGATTGGGTTGTTCGTTTTTTTGTTATTGAGCTCCAGGAGCTGCTTGTAAATTTTGGAGATTAATCCTTTGTCAGTTGCTTCATTTGCAAATATTTTCTCCCATTCTGAGGGTTGTCTTTTGGTCTTGTTTATGGTTTCCTTTGCTGTGCAAAAGCTTTGAAGTTTCATTTGGCCCCATTTGTTTCTTTTTGTTTTTATTTCCATTACTCTAGGAGGTGGTTCAGAAAGGATCTTGCTGTGATTTATGTCATAGAGTGTTCTGCCTATGTTTTCCTCTAAGAGTTTCTGGCCTTACATTTAGGTCATTAATCCATTTTGAGCTTATTTTTGTGTATGGTGTTAGGGAGTGATCTAATCTCATACTTTTACATGTATGTGTCCAGTTTTCCCAGCACCAATTATTGAAGAGGCTGTCCTTTCTCCACTGTACTTTCCTGCCACCTTCATCAAAGATAAGGTGTCCATATGTGCGTGGGTTTATCTCTGGGCTTTCTATCCTGTTCCATTTATCTATCTTTTTGTTTTTGTGCCAGTACCATACTGCCTTGATTACTGTAGCTTTGTAGTATAGTCTGAAATCAGGGAGCCTGATTCCTCCAGCTCCTTTTTTCGTTCTCAAGATTGCTTTGGCTATTGGGGTCTTTTGTGTTTCCATACAAATTGCGAATTTTTTTGTTCTAGTTCTGTGAAAAATGCCAGTGGTAGTTTGATAGGGATTGCATTGAATCTATAGATTGCTTTGGGTAGTAGAGTCATTTTCACAATGTTGATTCTTCCAATCCAAGAACATGGTATATCTCTCCATCTATTTGTATCATCTTTAATTTCTTTCATCAGTGTCTTATAATTTTCTGCATACAGGTCTTTTGTCTCCTTAGGTAGGTTTATTCCTTGATATTTTATTCTTTTTGTTGCAATGGTAAATGTGAGTGTTACCTTGGTTTCACTTTCAGATTTTTTCATCATTATTGTATAGGAATGCCAGCGATTTCTGTGCATTAATTTTCTCTCCTGCTACTTTACCAAATTCATTGGTTAGCTGTAGTAGTTTTCTGGTCGCATCTTTAGGATTCTCTATGTATACTATCATGTCATCTGCAAACAGTGACAGCTTTACTTCTTTTCCAATTTGGATTCTTTTTATTTCCTTTTCTTCTCTGATTGCTATGGCTAAAACTTCCAAAACTATGTTGAATAAGAGTGGTGAGAGTGGCCAACCTTGTCTTGTTCCTGATCTTAGTGGAAATGCTTTCAGTTTTTCTCCATTGAGGATGATGTTGGCTGTGGGCTTGTCGTATATGGCCTTTATTATGTTGAGGAAAGTTCCCTCTATGCCTACTTTCCGCAGGGTTTTTATCATAAATAGGTGTTGAATATTGTCAAAAGCTTTCTCTGCATCTATTGAGAAGATCATATGGTTTTTTTCCTTCAATTTGTTAATATGGTTTATCACATTGATAGATTTGCATATATTGAAGAATCCTTGCATTCCTGGAATAAACCCCACTTGATCATGGTGTATAATCCTTTTAATGCGCTGTTGGATTCTGTTTGCTAGTATCTTGTTGAGGATTTTTGCATCTATGTTCATCAGTGATATTGGCCTGTAGTTTTCTTTCTTTGTGACATCCTTGTCTGTTTTTGGTATCAAGGTGATGGTGGCCTCGTAGAAGGAATTTGGGAGTGTTCCTCCCTCTGCTATATTTTGGAAGAGTTTGAGAAGGATAGGTGTTAGCTCTTCTCTAAATGTTTGATAGAATTTGCCTGTGAAGCCATCTGGTCTTGGGCTTTTGTTTGTTGGAAGATTTTTAATCACAGTTTCAATTTCATTGCTTGTGATTGGTCTGTTCATATTTTCTATTTCTTTCTGATTCAGTCTTGGCAGGTTGTGCATTTCTAAGAATTTGTTGTTTTCTTCCAGATTGTCCATTTTATTGACATAGAGTTGCTTGTAGTAATCTCTCGTGATCTTTTTTATTTCTGCAGTGTCAGTTGTTAATTCTCCTTTTTCATTTCTAATTCTATTGATTTGAGTCTTCTCCCTTTTTTCTTGATGAGTCTGGCTAATGTTTTATCTTTTTTGTTTATCTTCTCAAAGAACCAGCTTTTGGTTTTATTTATCTTTGCTATTGTTTCCTTCATTTCTTTTTCATTTATTTCTGATCTGATTTTTATGATTTCTTTCCTTCTGCTACATTGGAGTTTTTTTGTTCTTCTTTCTCTAATTGCTTGAGGTGCAAGGTTAGGTTGTTTATTCGAGATGTTTCCTGCTTCTTAAGGTGGGCTTGTATTGCTATAAACTTCCCTCTTAGAACTGCTTTTGCTGCATCCCATAGGTTTTGGGTTGTCAGGTTTCCATTGTCATTTGTTTCTAGATATTTTTTAATTTCCTCTTTGACTTCTTCAGTGATCACTTCATTATTAAGTAGTGTATTGTTTAGTCTCCATGAGTTTGTATTTTTTACAGATCTTTTCCTGTAATTGATATCTAGTCTCATGGCGTTGTGTTCGGAAAAGATACTTGATACAATTTCAATTTTCTTAAATTTACCAAGGCTTGATCAGTGACCCAGGATATGATCTATCCTGGAGAATGTTCCATGAGCACTTGAGAAAAATGTGTATTCTGTTGTTTTTGGATGGAGTGTCCTACAAATATCAATTAAGTCCATCTTGTTCAATGTATCATTTAAAGCTTGTGTTTCCTTATTTATTTTCATTTTGGATGATCTGTCCATTGGTGAAAGTGGGGTGTTAAAGTCCCCTACTATGAATGTGTTACTGTCAATTTCCCGTTTTATGGCTGTTAGTTTTTGCCTTATGTATTGAGGTGCTCCTATGTTGGGTGCATAAATATTTACAATTGTTATATCTTCTTCTTGGACCGATCCCTTGACCATTATGTAGTGTCCCTCTTTCTCTCTTCTAATAGTCTTTATTTTAAAGTCTATTTTGTCTGATATGAAAATTGCTACTCCAGCTTTCTTCTGGTTTCCCTTTGCATGGAAAATCTTTTTCCATCCCCTTACTTTCAGTCTGTATGTGTCTCTAGGTCTGAAGTGGGCCTCTTGTAGACAGCATATATAAGGGTCTTGTTTTTGTATCCATTCAGCCAATCTGTGTCTTTTGGTGGGAGCATTTAGTCCATTTACATTTAAGGTAATTATCGATATGTATGTTCCTATTCCCATTTTCTAAATTGTTTTGGGTTCATTATTATAGGTCTTTTCCTTCTCTTGTGTTTTTTGTCTAGAGAATTTCCTTTAGCATTTGTTGTAAAGGTGGTTTGGTGGTGCTGAACTCTCTCAGCTTTTGCTTGTCTTTAAAGGTTTTAATTTCTCCATCAAATCTGAATGAGATCCTTGCTGGGTAGAGTATTCTTGGTTTCAGGTTTTTCTCCTTCATCACTTTCAGTATGTCCTGCCACTCCCTTCTGTCTTGCAGAGTTTCTGCTGAGAGATCAGCTGTTAACCTTATGGGGATACCCTTCTGTGTTATTTGTTGTTTTTCCCTTGCTGCTTTTAATATGCTTTCTTTGTATTTAATTTTGGACAGTTTGATTAATATGTGTCTTGGCATATTTCTCCTTGGATTTATCCTGTATGGGACTCTCTGTGCTTTCTGGACTTGATTAACTATTTCCTTTGCCATATTAGGGAAGTTTTCAACTATAATCTCTTCAAATACTTTCTCAGTCCCTTTCTTTTTCTCTTTTTCTTCTGGAACCCCTATAATTCGAATGTTGGTGTGTTTAATGTTGTCCCAGAGGTCTCTGAGACTGTCCTCAGTTCTTTTCATTCTTTTTTCTTTATTCTGCTTTGCAGTAATTATTTCCACTATTTTATCTTCCAGGTCACTTATCCGTTCTTCTGCCTCAGTTATTCTGCTATTGATCCCATCTAGAGTATTTTTAATTTCACTTATTGTGTTGTTCATCATTGTTTGTTTCATCTTTGTTTCTTTTAGGTCCTTGTTAAATGTTTCTTGCATTTTGTCCATTCTATTTCCAAGATTTTGGGTCATCTTTACTATCATTTTTCTGAGTTCTTTTTCAGGTAGACTGCCTATTTTCACTTCATTTGTTAGGTGTGGTGCACTTTTATCTTGCTCCTTCATCTGCTGTGTGTTTTTCTGTCTTCTCATTTTGCTTATCTTACTGTGTTTGGGGTCTCCTTTTTGCAGGCTGCAGGTTCGTAGTTCACGTTGTTTTTGAAGTCTGTCTCCTGTGGCTAAGGTTTGTTCAGTGGGTTGTGTAGGCTTCCTGGTGGAGGGGACTAGTTCCTGTGTTGTGGTGGATGAGGCTGGATCTTGTGTCTCTAGTGGGCAGGTCCCCGTCTGGTGGTGTGTTTTGGGGTGTCTGTGGACTTATTATGATTTTAGGCAGCCTCTCTGCTAATGGGTGGGGTTGTTTTCCTGTTTTGCTAGTTGTTTGGCATAGGTTATGAAGCACTGTAGCTTGGTAGTCGTTGAGTGAAGCTGGGTGCTGGTGTTAAGATGGAGGTCTCTGGGCGATTTTCACCATTTGATATTATGTGGAGCTGGGAGGTCTCTTGTTGACCAGTGTCCTGAAGTTGGCTCTCCCACCTCAGAGGCAGAGCCCTGACTCCTGGCTGGAGCACCAAGAGCCTTTCATCCACACGGCTCAGAATAAAAGGGAGAAAAAGTAGAGAGAATTAGTAGACGTAGGAAGAAAGAAAGAAAGGAGGGAAGGAAGGAAGGAAGGAAGGAAGGAAGGAATGAAGGAAGGAAGGAAGAAAGAAAAGAAGGAAAGAAAGGAGGGAGGGAGGCAGGGGGGAGGAAGGAAGGAAGGAGGGAAGGAAGGAAAAAAGACAGAAAGAAGATACAGTAAAATAAAATAAAGTAAAGTATAATAAAATTATTGAATTAAAAAATAATTATTTAGAACAAAAAGAGGGCGGATAGAATCTTAGGACAAATGGTGGGAGCAAAGCTATACAGACAAAATCTTACACAGAAGCATACACATATACCCTCACAAAAAGTGGTAAAGGGGAAAAAATCATAAATCTTGCTCTCAAAGTCCACCTCCTCAATTTGGGATGATCATTGTCTAAAGGAGGGAGGGAAGGAAGGAAGGAAGGAAGGAAGGAAGGAAGGAAGGGAGGAAGGGAGGAAGGGAGGAAGGGAGGAAGGGAAGAAAAAAGAAAGAAAGACAGAAAGGAAGAAAGAAAGGAAGAAAGAAGGTAAAGTATAATAGATTTATTATTTATTATATTATTAAAATTATTTATTAAGAAAAAAATTTTTAAAAAATGGATGGATAGAACCCTAGGAGAAATGGTGGAAGCAAAGCTATACAGACAAGATCTCACACAGAAGCATACACATACACATTCACAAAAAGAGGAAAAGGGGAAAAAATCCTAGATCTTGCTCTTGAAGTCCACCTCCTCAATTTGAGATGATTCATTGTCTATTCATGTATTCCACAGATGCAGGGTACATCAAATTGATTGTGGAGCTTTAATCTGCTGTTTCTGAGGCTGCTGGGAGAGATTTCCCTTTCTCTTCTTTGTTCTCACAGCTCTCAGGGGCTCAGCTTTGGATTTGGCCCTGCCTCTGCCTGTACGTTGCTGGAGGACGTCTGTTTTTTGCTCAGATAGGACAGGGTTAAAGGAGCCGTTGATTCGGGGACTCTGGCGCACGCAGGCCAGGGGGAGGGAGGGGCATGGCGTGCGGGGCGGGCCTGCGGCGGCAGAGGCCGGCATGACGTTGCACCACCCTGGGGCCCGCCGTGCGTTCTCCCAGGGAAGTTGTCCCTGGATCCCGGGACCATGGCAGTGGCGGGCTGCACTGGCTCCCCGGAAGAGGGGTGTGGATAGTGACCTGTGCTCGCACAGAGGCCCCTTGGTGGCGGCAGCAGCAGCCTTAGCGTCTCCCACCCGTCTCTGGGGTCCGTGCTTTTAGCTGCAGCTTGCGCCCTTCTCTGGGGTCCATGCTTTTAGCCGCGGCTCGCACCTGTCCCTGGGGTCCAGGCTTTTAGCTGCAGCTCACGCCTGTCTCTGGGGATCACACTTTTATCCGAGGCTCACTCCTGTCTCTGGAGTTCCTTTTAGCAGCCCTCTTAAACCCCTCTCCTCGCGCACCAGGAAACAAAGAGGGAAGAAAAAGTCTCTTGCCTCTTCGGCAGCTGCAGTCTTTTCCCCAGACTCCCTCCCGGGTAGCCATGGTGCACTAACCCCTTCAGGCTGTGTTCAAGCCGCCAACCCCAGTCCTCTCCCTGCGCTCCGACCTAAGCCCGAGCCTCAGCTCACAGCCCTGCCCACCCCAGCAGGTGAGCAGACAAGCCTCTCGGGCTGGGGAGTGCCGGTCGGCACCTATCCTCTGTGCGGGAATCTCCCCACTTTGCCCTCTGCACCCCTGTTGCTGTGCTCTCCTCTGCGGCTCTGAAGCTCCCCCCTCCACCTCCCGCAGCCTCTGCCCGCGAAGGGGCTTCCTAGTGTGTGGAAACCTTTCCTCCTTCACAGCTCCCTCCCACTGGTGCAGGTGCCATCCCTATTCTTTTGTCTCTGTTTTTTCTTTTTTTTCTTTTGCCCTACCCAGGTACGTGGGGAATTTCTTGCCTTTTGGGAGGTCTGAGGTCTTCTGCCAGCATTCAGTAGGTGTTCTGTAGGAGTTGTTCCACGTGTAGATGTATTTCTGGTGCATCTGCGGGGAGGAAGGTGATCTCCGCATCTTACTCTTCCGCCATCATCCCCTGTGTACTCCCTTATTCCCTTTTTTATCTTTTTTTTACATCTTTATTGGAGTATAATTGCTTTATGATGGTGTGTTAGTTTCTGCTTTATAACAAAGTGAATCAGTTATACATATACATATGTTCCCATATGTCTTCCCTCTTGCATCTCCCTCCCTCCCACCCTCCCTATCCCACCCCTCCAGGCGGTCGCAAAGCACCGAGCTGATATCTCTGTGTGATGAGGCTGCTTCCCACTAGCTATCTACCTTAAGTTTGGTAGTGTATATATGTCCATGCCTCTCTCTTGCTTTGTCACAGCTTACCCTTCCCCTCCCCATATCCTCAAATACATTCTCTATTAGGTCTGTGTCTTTATTCCTGTCTTACCCCTAGGTTCTTCATGACATTTTTTTTCTTAAATTCCATATGTATGTGTTAGCATATGGCATTTGTCTTTCTCTTTCTGACTTACTTCACTGAGTGACAGACTCTAGGTCTATCCACCTCATTACAAATAGCTCAATTTCGTTTCTTTTTATGGCTGAGCAATATTCCATTGTATATATGTGCCACATCTTCTTTATCCATTCATCCGATGATGGGCGCTTAGGTTGTGCTCATCTCCAGGCTATTGTAAATAGAGCTGCAATGAACATTTTGGTACATGACTCTTTTTGAATTTTGGTTTTCTCAGGGTATATGCCCAGTTGTGGGATTGCTGGGTCATATGGTAGTTCTATTTGTAGTTTTTTAAGGAACCTCCATACTGTTCTCCATAGTGGCTGTACCAATTCACATTCCCACCAGCAGTGCAAGAGTGTTCCCTTTTCCCCAAACCCTCTCCAGCATTTATTGTTTCTAGATTTTTGATGATGGCCATTCTAACTGATGTGAGATGATATCTCATTGTAGTTTTGATTTGCATTTCTCTAATGGTTAATGATGTTGAGCATTCTTTCATGTGTTTTTTGGCAATGTGCATATCTTCTTTGGAGAAATGTCTATTTAGGTCTTCTGCCCATTTTTGGATTGGGTTGTTTATTTTTTTTGCTACTGAGCTGCATGAGCTGCTTATAAATTTTGGAGATTAATCCTTTGTCAGTTGCTTCATATGCAAATATTTTCTGCCATTCTTAGGGTTGTCTTTTGGTCTTGTTTATGGTTTCCTTTGCTGTACAAAAGCTTTTAAGTTTTATTAGGTCCCATTTGTTTATTTTTGTTTTTATTTCCATTACTCTAGGAGATGGGTCAAAAAGGATCTTGCTGTGATTTATGTCATAGAGTGTTCTGCCTATGTTTTCCTCTAAGAGTTTGATAGTTTCTGGTCTTACATTTAGGTTTTTTTTTTTTCTGAGCAAGAATCTGTTAACAGTTTTCTTATTTTTGTGTTAAATACCATGGGACAGGGTTGGAAGGATGAAAAACTCAGTTAACTGCCTCACAAGGGATAAGAAAAATTCTGCCATGATATTAGCAAAGGTAAAGGGGAAAAATTACACTGTAAGAGACACCATTTCCCCACAGAATACCTCTTGACATTTCCTGAGTTAGTGGGATTAGTAATCTAAATAAATCGTATTTCAAGAGGTAAAAGCAACAGATAAAATTTAAGGGGATTATTAAAATAACATTTACAAGACTCTGAACGATTCTTGAACTCTTATTAAAACCACAAAGAAAGAACAATTCTTTATTTATGAATTTCATAAAGGCCTGAATGTGCAATGACACCTGTTAGGGATGGTCTGGTGATGTTCACGCTGTCCGGGAGCCCAACAGTCAGCTCTTACTGTGCTTCTAACCATGAAACTGTTGCAGGTGAGGCCTATATGACACTGTACACACCAAGAATGGTCACTGTGGGCCACACTACCAGTGAGATGGTAGGTTAACAAATCTTTTTCTGGTCAAGAGAAAAAAGAACAAATAGCACTCTGCATGCTTCACTCTACAAGATGAATTTCCCTAGAAAGAATCCAATGAAAATGGCTGCAATTACAACAAGAAGTGAAGGAAGAGGACTGGTGACATTATCTCTGAAGAATGCAGCTGAGGTGTATCCAGGTTTATCCGAATGTGCCACCATTATGAGCCTTAAGCCTTCATCTCTCAGGTGTCGGTTTTCTTCCAATAGCTTCATCATCTCTCCCTGGAGCCTCTTGCACTCTTCCGTGACCTTCCTCGTCTCAGTATCATTGAGGGAAACACTGTGTGGCTTTGACACGGGCCCGTCCTGCTTTGCAGCGTTCAGGGGAACGACTTTGCTGGGTTCCATGTCATTCAATTTATCATTTTCATTGGACATTTCAAATACACATCTCAATTTAGAATCCATCAATTCATCGGGTTTTGCCTCTTTCCACACGGCTTCCATATCTGGAATGTTTGGTGGAGCAAAGATGGTCTGTACCATAAACTTGTGTTTACTCTTCTCATTGGGGTAATAGTCAAAAGGCTGCAGTATTACTTTAAATTTGAGGTCTGTGGGCGGGTCGAGGACCAGGATCTGCTCGTGCTTCACCATGGCCCCAGAGATGGGCGCCATCAGAGACAGCGCAGAGTGGGAGTGCGCCCGTGGCGGGTCGCTGGCTGCGGGTGGGGGGTGGTGGCGGCAGCGGCTGCAGCGCGGCTTGGCCCAACTTGATACGGGGCCAGCGCTCAGCTCACGAACCCAATGCCCGCCGCTCTGTCACCAGCTCACTGGACCACCTGCCCGTCCACAGCTCTGGGTCTCACAACTGGCTCAACCCCACACCCACATTTAGGTCTTTAATCCATTTTGAGCTTATTTTTGTGTATGGTGTTAGGGAGTGATTGAATCTCATACTTTTACATGTACCTGTCCAGTTTTCCCAGCACCAATTATTGAAGAGGCTGTCCTTTGTCCACTGTATATTCCTGCCTCCTTTATCAAAGATAAGGTGACCATATGTGCGTGGGTTTATCTCTGGGCTTTCTATCCTGTTCCATTGATCTACATTTCTGTTTTTGTGCCACTACCATACTGTCTTGATTACTGTAGCTTTGTAGTATAGTTTGAGGTCAGGGAGCGTGATTCCTCCAGCTCCATTTTTCGCTCTCAAGATTGCTTTGGCTATTCGGGGTCTTTTGCATTTCCATACAAATTGTGAAACTTTTTGTTCTAGTTCTATGAAAAATGCCAGTGGTAGTTTGATAGGGATTGCATTGAATCTGTAGATTGCTTTGGGTAGTAGAGTCATTTTCACAATGTTGATTCTTCCAATCCAGGAACATGGTATATCTCTCCATCTATTTGTATCATTTTTAATTTCTTTCATCAGTGTCTTATAATTTTCTGCATAGAGGACTTTTGTCTCCTTAGGTAGGTTTATTCCTAGATATTTTATTCTTTTTGTTGCAGTGGTAAATGGGAGTGTTTTCTTGGTTTCATTTTCAAAGTTTTCATCCTTACTGTATAGGAATGCCAGAGATTTCTGTGCATTAATTTTGTATCCTGCTACTTTACCAAATTCATTAATTAGCTCTATTAGCTTTCTGGTAGCATCTTTAGTATTCTTTATGTATAGTATCATGTCATCTGCAAACAGTGACAGCTTTACTTCTTCTTTTCCAATTTGGATTCCTTTTATTTCCTTTTCTTCTCTGATTGCTGTAGCTAAAACTTCCAAAACTATGTTGAATCAGAGTGGTGAGAGTGGCCAACCTTGTCTTGTTCCTGATCTTAGTGGAAATGCTTTCAGTTTTTCACCATTGAGGATGATGTTGGCTGTGGGTTTTTCATATATGGCCTTTTTTATGTTGAGAAAAGTTCCCTCTATGCCTACTTTCTGCAGAGATTTTTATCATAAATGGGTGTTGAATTTTGTCAAAAGCTTTCTCTGCATCTATTCAGATGATCATATGGATTTTCTCCTTCAATTTGGTAATATGGTGTATCATGTTGATTGATTTGCATATATTGAAGAATCCTTGCATTCCTGGAATAAACCCCACTTGATCATGGTGTATGATCCTTTTAATGTGCTGTTGGACTTTGTTTGCTAGTATTTTCTTGAGGATTTTTGCATCTATGTTCATCAGTGATATTGGCCTGTAGTTTTCTTTCTTTGTGACATCCTTGCCTGGTTTTGGTATCAGGGTGATGGTGCCCTCGTAGAATGAGTTTGGGAGTGTTCCTCCCTCTGCTCTATTTTGGAAGAGTTTGAGAAGGATTGGTGTTAGCTCTTCTCTAAATGTTTGGTAGAATTCGCCTGTGAAGCCATCTGTTCCTGGGCTTTGGTTTGTTGGAAGATTTTTAATCACAGTTTCAATTTCAGTGCCTGTGATTGGTCTGTTCAGATTTTCTGTTTCTTCCCGACTCAGTATTGGCAGTTGTACATTTCTCAGAATTTGTCCATTTCTTCCAGGTTGTCCATTTTATTGGCATAAAGTTGCTTGTAGTAATCTCTCATGATCTTTTGTATTTCTGCAGTGTCAGTTGTCACTTCTCCTTTTTCATTTCTAATCCTATTGATTTGAGTCTTCTCCCTTTTTCCTTGATGAGTTTGGCTAATGGTTTATCAATTTTGTTTATCTTCTCAAAGAACCAGCTTTTAGTTTTATTAATCTTCGCTATCGTTTCCTTCATTTATTTTTTATTTATTTCTGATCTGATATTTATGATTTCTTTCCTTCTGCTAACTTTAGAGTTTTTTGTTCTTCTTTCTCTAATTGATTTAGATGAAAGGTTAGGTTGTTTATTCAAGATGTTTCCTGTTTCTTAAGGTAGGATTGTATTGCTATAAACTTCCCTCATAGAACTGCTCTTGCTGCATCCCATAGGTTTTGAGTCGTCGTGTCTCCATTTTTATTTTTTCTAGGTATTATTTAATTTCCTCTTTGAGTTCTTCAGTGATCACTTGGTTATTAAGTAGTGTATTGTTTAGCCTCCATGTGTTTGTATTTTTTACAGATATTTTCCTCTAATTGATATCTAGTTTCATAGCGTTGTGTTCGGAAAAGATACTTGATACAATTTCAATTTTCTTAAATTTACCAAGGCTTGATTTCTGACCCAAGATATGATCTATCCTGGAGAATGTTCCATGAGCTCTTGAGAAAAATGTGTATTCTGTTGTTTAAGAATGGAATGCCTATAAATATCAATTACGTCCATCTTGTTTAATGTATCATTTAAAGCTTGTGTTTCCTTGTTTATTTTCATTTTGGATGATCTTTCCATTGGGGAAAGTGTGGTGTTAAAGTCCCGTACTATTAATATGTTACTGTCGATTTCCCTTTTTATTGCTGTTAGTATTTGCCTTATGTATTGAGGTGCTACTATGTTGGGTGCATAGATATTTACAATTGTTATAATTTCTTCTTGGATCGATCCCTTGATCATTGTGTAGTGTCCTTCTTTTTATCTTCTAATAGTCTTTATTTTAAAGTCTATTTTGTCTGATATGAGAATTGCTAGTCCAGCTTTCCTTTGGTTTCCTTTTGCATGGAGTATCTTTTTCCATCCCCTTACTTTCATTCTGTATGTGTCTCTAGGTTTGAAATGGGTCTCTTGTCGACAGCATATATATGGGTCTTGTTTTTGTATCCATTCAGCCAATCTGTGTCTTTTGGTGGGAGCATTTAGTCCCTTTACATTTAAGGTAATTATCGATATGTATGTTCCTATTCCCATTTTCTTAATTGTTTTGGGTTTGTTATTGTAGGTCTTTTCCTTCTCTTGTGTTTCTTGCCAAGAGAAGTTCCTTCAGCGTTTGTTGTAAAGCTGGTTTGGTGCTGCTGAACTCTCAGCTTTTGCTTGTCTGTAAATGTTTTAATTTCTCCATCAAATCTGAATGAGATCCTTGCTGTGTAGACTAGTCTTGGTTGCAGGTTTTTCTCCTTCATCACTTTAAATATGTCCTGACTGTCCCTTCTGGCTTGCAGTGTTTCTGCTGAAAGATCAGCTGTTAACCTTTTTGGGATTCCCTTGTGTGTTATTTGTTGTTTTTCTCTTGCTGCTTTTAATATGTTTTCTTTATATTTAATTTTTGACAGTTTGATTAATATGTGTCTTGGCATATTTCTCCTTAGATTTATCCTGTATGGGACTCTCTGTGCTTCCTGGACCTCATTAACTATTTCCATCCTAATATTAGGGCAGTTTTCCACTATAATCTCTTCAAATATTTTCTCAGTCCCTTTCTTTTTCTCTTCTGCTTCTGGAACCCCTATAATTCAAATGTTGGTGTGTTTAATGTTGTCCCAGAGGTCTCTGAGACTGTCCTCAGTTCTTTTCATTCTTTTTTCTTTATTCTGCTCTGCAGTAATTATTTCCACTATTTTATCTTCCAGGTCACTTATCCGTTCTTCTGCCTCAGTTATTCTGCTATTGATCCCATCTAGAGTATTTTTAATTTCACTTATTGTGTTGTTCATCGTTGTTTGTTTCATCTGTAGTTCTTCTAGTTTCTTGTTAAATGTTTCTTGCATTTCGTCTATTCTATTTCCAAGATTTTGGGTTATCTTTACTATCATTTTTCTGAGTTCTTTTTCAGGTAGACTGCCTATTTTCTCTTCATTTGTTAGGTCTGGTGCACTTTTATCTTGCTCCTTCATCTGCTGTGTGTTTTTCTGTCTTCTCATTTTGCTTATCTTACTGTGTTTGGGGTCTCCTTTTTGCAGGCTGCAGGTTCGTCATTCCCATTGTTTTTGGTGTCTGTCCCCAGTGGCTAAGGTTGGTTCAGTGGGTTGTGTAGGCTTCCTGGTGGAGGGGACTTGTGCCTGTGTTGTGGTGGATGAGGCTGGATCTTGTGTTTCTCGTGGGCAGGTCCACGTCTGGTGGTGTGTTTTGGGGTGTCTGTGGACTTATTATGATTTTTGGCAGCCTCTCTTCTAAAGGGTGGGGTTGTGTTCCTGTCTTGCCAGTTGTTTGGCATTGTGTGTCCAGCACTGTAGCTTGCTGGTCGTTGAATGAAGCTGGGTGCTGGTGTTGAGATTGAGATCTCTGGGCAATTTTCACCATTTGATATTATGTGGAGCTGGCAGGTCTCTTTTGCACCATCTTCCTGAAGTTGGCTGTCCCACCTCAGAGGCACAGCACTGACTCCTGGCTGTAGCACCAAGAACCTTTCATCCACTCCATTCAGAATAAAAGGGAGATAAAGTAGAAAGAATTAGTAGAAGTAGAAAGAAAGAAGAATTAATAGAAGAAAGAAGAAGAAAGAAGAATTAGTAGAAGTAGAAAGAAAGAAAGGAGGGTGGGTGGGAGGGAGGGAGGAAGGAAGGAAGGAAGGAGGGAAGGAAGGAAATAATGAAAGAAAGAAGATAAGGTAAAATAAAATAAAGTAAGACAAATATAATAAAGTTATTAAAATAAAAAAATAATTATTAAGAAAATAAATTTTAAAAAAAGGGGTGGATAGAACCCTAGGTCAAATGGTGGAAGCAAAGCTCTACAGACAAAATCTCACACAGAAGCATACACATACACATACAAAAAGTAGAAAAGGGGGAAAAATCATAAATATTGGTCTCAAAGAAAAGGGGAAAAAATCATAAATCTTGGTCTCAAAGTGCACCTCCTTAATTTGGGATGATTCGTTGTCTAAAGGAGGGAAGGAAGGAAGGAAGGAAGGAAGGCAGAGAGGGAGGGAGGGATGGAGGGAGGGAGGAAGGAAGGAAGGAAGGAATGAAGGAAGGAAGGAAGAAAGGAAGGAAGGAAGGAAGAAGATAAAGTAAAATAAAATAAAGTTATTTAAATAAATATTAAAAAAAATTAAAAGAAACTGATGAATAGAACCCTAGGACAAATGGTAGAAGCAAAGCTATACAGACAAAATCTCACACAGACGCATACACATACACACTCTCAAAAAGAGGAAAAGGGGAAAAAATCATAAATCTTGCTCTCGAAGTCCACCTCCTCAATTTGGGATAATTCGTTGTCTATTCATGTATTCCACAGATGCAGGGTACATCAAGTTCATTGTGGAGTTTTAATCCGCTGCTTCTGAGGCTGCTGGGAGAAATTTCCCTTTCTCTGTTCTCACAGCTCCCAGGGGCTCAGCTTTGGATTTGGCCCAGCCTCTGTGTGTAGGTCGTCATAGGGCGTCTGTTCTTCACTCAGACAGGATGGGGTTAAAGGAACAGCTGCTTCAGAGACTCTGGCTCCCTCAGGCCAGGGGGGAGGGAGGGGCACAGAGTGCAGGGTGAGCCTGCGGCGGCACAGGCCGGCATGACGTTGCACCAGCCTGAGGCGCACCGTGCGTTCTCCTGGGGAAGTTGTCCCTGGATCCCGGGACCCTGGCAGTTGCGGACTGCACAGGGTCCCCGGAAGGGGGCTGTGGATAGTGACCTGTGCTTGCACACAGTCTTCTTGGTGGTGGCAGCAGCTGCCTTAGTGTCTCATGCCCGTCTCTGGGGTCCGCGCTTTTAGCCGCGGCTCACGCTAGTCTCTGGAGCTCCTTTAAGCAGCGCTCTTAATCCCCTCTCCTCACGCACCAGGAAACAAAGAGGGAAGAAAAAGTCCCTTGCCTCTTTGGCAGGTCTAGAATTTTCCCGGACTCCTTCCTGGCTAGCCGTGGCGCACTAACCCCCTGCAGACTCTGTTCACGCCGCCAACCCCAGTCCTCTCCCTGCGCTCCAACTGAAGCCCGAGCCTCAGCTCCCAGCCCCGCCCGCCCCAGTGGGTGAGCACACAAGCTTCTCAGGCTGCTGAGTGCTGGTCGCCACAGATCCTCTGTGCGGGAATCTCTCAGCTTTGCCCTCCACACCCCTGTTGCTCTGCTCTCCTCCATGGCTCTGAAGCTTCCCCCCTCTGCCACCCACAGTCTCCGCCCACAAAGGGGCTTCCTAGTGTGTGGAAACCTTTCCTCCACAGCTCCCTCCCACTGGTGCAGGGCCCATCCCTATCCTTTTGTCTCCATTTATTCTTTTTTCTTTTGCCCTACCCAGGTACGTGGGGAGTTTCTTTCCTTTTGGGAGGTATGAGGTCTTCTGCCAGCGTTCAGTAGGTGTTCTGTAGGTGTTGTTCCACGTGTAGATGTATTTCTGGTGTATCTGTGGGAAGGAAGGTTGTCTCTGCGTCTTACTCTTCCACCATCTTCCTCTCGTCTCTGCCCCCCTTATTCTTATTCGCACTATTACTCTCACTGTCTCACTCACTTACTTGCCTTTGCCTCTGTCATCACATTGTCTTTTCTCTCTGAACCTCCTGCCTCCCTCTTATAAGGACCCTTTTTATTATGTTGAGCATACCCAGATAATCCAGGATAATCTTCCAATCTCAAAATCCTTACCTTAATCATATCTGCAAAGTCTCTTTTTCCATGTAAAGTAAGATAATAACAGGTTCTTGGGATTAGCACATGGACATCTTGAGTATCATTAGTCTGTGTACCACACCAGTACTCTTCAGAAGTCTTAAAATCATGAAAGATAGAGATTGAGGAACTATTGCACACTGGAAAAGACAAAGGTAACATGACAATTTAATGACATATGGGATCCTGGATTGTATACTAGACAAGAAAAGAAGGACATTAATGTGAAAACTGATAAAATTCAAATAAAACCTATGGATTAGTTAATATTATTGTGCTAATGTTAATTTCTTGGTTTTGATAATTGCACTCTGGTTATATAAGATGTTAACATTAAGGGAATTTGGATGAAGGTTATACAGAAAGTCGTATTATTTTTACAATTTTTCTGTAAGTCTAAATCATTTAAAACTAAAACATTAAAAAAGTTTTATCGATGTATACTGACACCATCAATATTTGGCATGTTTCCTCACATAGTCAATAAGTTCCATATTCCCAAATATTTTAATGTCATTCAGCTCATAAGTGAATAATTATATTTCACTTTTTTCAAATAATTTTTTAAATTATGAATGAGATTGGGTATCTTTTCATACATTTATTGGTTGTTGTATTAGTTTGCTAGGGCTGCAGTAACAAAATGCCATATATTAGATAGCTTAAACAACAGAAATCTAGTTTTTCAGAGTTCTAGATGCTGGAAGTCCAAAGTCAAAATACTGGAAAGGTTGGTTTCTCTTCAGGCCTCTCTCCTTGATTGATTTCTCACTATGTCCTCATGAAGACTTCCCCTGTGTGTGTGCCTCCCTACTCTCTCTCCCTTATCTTATAAGGACACCAGTCATATTGGACTAGGGCTCCATCTTTGTGACCTCATTGAACCCTGATTACCTTTTAAAGGTAATTTGGAGCCCCTATCTCCAAATACAGTCACATTAAGGGTAAAGTCTTTAAAATATGAATTTTGAGGGGATACATTTCAGTCCTTAACAGCTGTCCATTTCAGTTGAGAGATGGGGTGGCACACTTTTTTTATTGGTTTGACATTTGAATGTATGCCTATCCCTCTGATGTACCCATTTAACCTTCAATCGCTGAAAACTCCACTTTAGGATAGTGGATACATCTGTGAGAGGAAAGAGAGTACAATTGGTGAACATTGTTGATCTTAAAGTGAGTGGTAGTTACACAGAATATTTTAATCTTCTTATCTATATGGAATATTTTATAATATATCATTTAAAATATTTAGTGCGAGGTGAGGAAATGAACATCTAGTAGTTTGGTTGTAAAGGAAAGAAAAATTGGAGGCAATGGCTTTAGAGGCATTGATTCAAGAGAGAATCGTTTTAGGGCTGGAAACATGTGCATGTTCATAAACCAGGGACAGTGGAGCTCATATGGAGGAAGATATTGAAGATCCAAGTGAGAGAGAAAATAACTGATGGAGGAAGGTCCCTGAGGAGCTTTGAGCAGATGGCCTTCAGATTATTTTATGCCCTTTTAGGGAAAGAGGAAAATAAGAATAGATGCATATAAGATTGCAATCTGTGGGCATGAGGAAGCAATGTCTGTGAAAATTGAGGAGGATAATGATTGCTGCACTCCATTTTCTCAAATACAATGTAAGTTTATCTTATCTGATGAGAATAAAGGAAAATATGTGTAAAGCTGGAAGCTTGAGGAGAGTAAGAGAAGGTTTAGAACAGTCTATGAAGGGAATGGAGAGGGAGGTGACCAAGGCCATGCTAAAGGGCTGTTATTAAAGAACAATGCACACCATAAATCTAGAGTGGTACCATCCCTGATGGGCTTCACGCCTCCCCCCAAACACTGCTCAAAACCCAGTATGTAAATATTTTCCCCCATTCTCTGGGATGTATTTTCATTTTGTTTATGGTTTCCTTTGCTGTTCAGAAGCATTTAAGTTTAATTAGGTCCCATTGTTTATTTTTGTTTTCATTTTTATTGCTACAGGAAGTGGATCAGAAAAGATTCTGCTGCAATTTCTGTCAGAGAGTGTTCTCTCTCTGTTTTCCTCTAATGGTTTTATACTATCCAGGCTTACATTTAGGTTTTTAATCCATTTTGAGTTTACTTTTGTGTACGGTGTTAGGGTGTGTTCTAATTTCATTCTTTTACATGTAGCTGTCCAGTTTTCCAGCACCATTTATTGAAGAGGCTGTCTTTTTTCCATTGAATATTCTTGCCTCCTTTGTCATAGATTAGGGGACAAAAGATGCGTGGGTTTATCTCTGGACTTTCTATCCTCTTCCACTGATCTATATTTCTGTTTTTGTGCCAGGACCATACTGCTTTGATGACTGTAGCTTTGTTGTATAGTCTAAAGTCAGGGAGCCTGATTGGTGCAGCTCTGTTTTTCTTTCTCAGGATTGCTTTGGATATTTGGGATCTTTTGTGTTTCCATACAAATTGTAAAATTTTTTGTTCTAGTTCTGTGAAAAATTCCATTGGTAATTTGATAGGGATTGCATTAAATCTGTAGATTGCTTTGGGTAGTATAGTAAATTTTACTTTTATTATTGTTTGGCAATAAGCTATTTTATTTTATTTTTAAAATTTATTTGTTTAAACATCTTTATTGGAGTATAATTGTTTACAATGTTGTGTTAGTTTCTGCTGTATAACAAAGTGAATCAGCTATATGTATACATATATCCCCATATACCTTCCCTCTTACATCTCCCTCCCACCCTCCATATCCCACCCCTCTAGGTGGTCACAAAGCACTGAGCTGATCTCCCTGTGTGATGCAGCTGCTTCCCACTAGCTATTTATTTTACATTTGGTAGTTTATGTATGTCAACGTTACTCTCTTACTTCATCCCAGCTTGCCGTTCCCCCTCCTTGTGTCCACAAGTCCATTCTCTACATCTGCACCTTTATTCCTGTCCTGCTCCAGGGTTTATCAGAACCATATTTTTTTTTTAGATTCCATATGTATGTGTTAACATACGTTATTTGTTTTTCTCTTTCTGAATTACTTCACTCTGTATGACAAACTCTAGGTCCATCCACCTCACTACAAATAACTCAATTTCATTTCTTTTTATGGCTGAATAATATTCCATTGTATATATGTGCCACATCTTCTTTATCCATTCATCTGTTGATGGACACTTAGGTTGCTTCCATCTCTGGGCTACTGTAAATAGTGCTGTAATGAACATTGTGGTACATGACTCTTTATGAATTATGGTTTTCTCAGGGTATATGCCCAGTAGTGGGATTGCTGGGTCATATGGAAGTTCTAGTTTTAGTTTTTTAAGGAGCCTCCATACTGTTATCCATAGTGGCTGTATCAATTTACATTCCCACAAACAGTGCAAGAGGGTTCCCTTTTCTCCACACCCTCTCCAGCATTTATTGTTTATAGATTTTTTTTTTTTTTTTTGCGGTACGCGGGCCTCTCACTGTTGTGGCCTCTCCCGTTGCGGAGCACGGGCTTCGGACGCGCAGGCTCAGCGGCCATGACTCACGGGTCCAGCTGCTCCGCGGCATGTGGGATCCTCCTGGACTGGGGCATGAACCCGTGTCCCCTGCATCGGCAGGCAGACTCTCAACCACTGCGCCACCAGGGAAGCCCCCGTTTATAGATTTTTTGATGATGGCTATTCTGACTGGTGTGAGGTGATACCTCATTGTAGTTTTGATTTGCATTTCTCTAATGATTAGTGATGTTGAGCATCCTTACATGTGTTTGTTGGCAATGTGTATATCTTCTTTGGAGAAATGTCTATTTAGGTCTTCTGCCCATTTTTGGATTGGGTTGTTTGTTTTTTTGATATTGAGCTGTATGAGCTGCTTGTATATTTTTGAGATTAATCCTCTGTCAGTTCCTTCAGTTACAAATACGTTCTCTCATTCTGAGGGCTGTCTTTTTTGTGTGTGTGGTACGTGGGCCTCTCACTGTTGTGGCCTCTCCCACTCTGGAGCACAGGCTCTGGACGTGCAGGCTTAGTGGCCATGACTCACGGGCCCAGTTGCTCCGCAGCATGTTGGGATCCTCCCAGACTGGGGCACAAACCCTTGTCCCCTGCATTGGCGGTGGACTCTCTACCACTGCGCCACCAGGGAAGCCCGAGGGTTGCCTTTTCATCTTGTTTATGGTTTTCTTTGCTGTGCAAAAGCTTTTAAGTTTCATTAGGTCCCATTTGTTTATTTTTGTTTTCATTTCCATTTCTCTAGGAGGTGGGTCAAAAAGGATGTTGCTGTGATTTATGTCAAAGAGTGTTCTTCCTATGTTTTCCTCTAAGAGTTTTATAGTGTCTGGCCTTACATTTAGGTCTTTAACCCATTTGATCTTATTTTTGTGTATGGTGTTAGGGAGTGTTCTAATTTCATTCTTCATATGTAGCTGTCCAGTTTTCCCAGCACCACTTATTGAAGACTCTGTCTTTTCTCCATTGTATATTCTTGCCTCCTTTATAAAAGACAAGGTGACCATCCGTGCATGGGTTTAAACCTCTGGGCTTTCTATCCTGTTCCATTGATCAATATTTCTCTTTTTGTTCCAGTACCATACTATCTTGATTACTGTAGCTTTGTAGTATAGTCTAAAGTCAGGGAGCCTGATTCCTCCAGCTCCATTTTTCTTTATCAAGATTGCTTTGTCTATTTGGGTTCTTTTGTGTTTCCCTAAAAATTATAAAATTTCTTGTTTTAGTTCTGTGAAAAATGCCATTCCCAGTTTGGTAGGGGTTGCATTGAATCTCTATATTGCTTTGGGCAGTATAGTCATTTTCACAATATTGTTTCTTCCAATCCAAGAACATGGCATATCTCTCCATCTGTTGGTATCATCTTTAATTTCTTTAATCAGTGTCTTATAGTTTTCTACATACAGATCTTTTGTCTCCTTAGGTAGGTTTGTTCCTTGGTATTTTATTCTTTTTGTTGCAATGGTAAGTTGGAGTGTTTCCTTAATTTCTCTTTGAGATTTTTCATCATTAGTGTATAGGAATGCATGATATTTCTGTGGATTAATTTTGTATCCTGCTACTTAGCCAGATTCATTGATTAGCTCTAGTAGTTTTCTTGTAGCATCTTTAGGATTCTCTATGTATAGTATCATGTCATCTGCACACAGTGACAGCTTTACTTCTTTTCTGCTTTGGATTCCTTTTATTTCTTTTTCTTCTGTGATTGCTGTGGCTAAAACTTCTAAAAATTATGTTCAATAATAGTGGTGGGATTGTACGCCACTATAGTACACCACTATTGTACAACTGTATTTACAGTTGTATTGCTGTAAACTTCCCTCTTAGAACTGCCTTTGCTGCATCCCGTAGGTTTTGGATCATCGTGTTTGCATTGTAAATTGTCTCTAGGTATTTTTTGATTTCCTCTTTTACTTCTTCAGTGATCCATTGATTGTTTACTACCATATTGTTTAGCCTCCATGTGTTTGTGTTTTTACAGCTTTTTTCCCTCTAATTGATTTCTAATCTCATAGCGTTGTTGTCAGGAAAGATGGTCTATATGATTTCAATTTTCTTCAATTTACTGAAGCTTCATTTGTGACCCAAGATGTGATGTATCCTGGAGAAAGTTCCATGTGCCCTTAAGAAGAAAGTAGATTCTGCTGCTTTCAGATGGAATGTCCTATAAATTTCAATTAAGTCTATCTGTCCTAATGTGTCATTTAAGACTTGTGTTTCCTTATTAATTTTCTGTCTGGATGATTATAAATTGGTGTATGTGGATATCGAAGTCCTCCACTATTGTTGTGTTACTTTTGATTTACCCTTTTATGGCTGTTAGCATTTGCCTTATATGTTGAGGTGCTCCTATGTTGGGTGCATAAATATTTACAATTGTTATATCTTCTTTGATTGATTCCTTGATTGTTATGTAGTGTCCTTCCTTGTCTCTTGTAATAGTCTTTATTTAAAGTCTATTTTGTCTGATATGGGTATTGCTACTCCAGCTTTCTTTTGATTTCCATTTGCATGGAACATATTTTTCCATCCCCTCACTTTCAGTCTGTATGTGTCCCTAGGTCTGAAGTGGGTCTCTTGTAGACAGTATATATACAAGTCTTGTTTTTGTATCCATTCATCCAGTCTGGGTCTTTTGGTTGGAATATTTAATCCATTTGCATTTAAGGTAATTATCAATATGTTTGTTACTATTGCCATTTTGTTGTTTCTTTTGGGTCTGTTGTTGTAGTTCTTTTTCTTCTCTTGTGTTTCCCGCCTAGAGAAATTCCTTTAGCATTTGCTGTAAAACTGGTTTGGTGGTGCTGAATTCTCTTAGCTTTTGCTTGTCTGTAAAGCTTTTGATTTCTCCGTCAAATCTGAATGAGATCCTTGCTGGGTAGAGTATTCTTGGTTTTAGGTTTTTCTCTTTCATCACTTTAAATATATCCTGCCACTCCCTTCTGGCCTGCAGGGTTTCTGCTGCACAATCAGCTGATAATCTTATTGGAGTCCCCTTGTATTTTATTTGTTGCTTTTCCCCTGCTGCTTTTAATATTTTTCTTTGTATTTAATTTTTGATAGGTTGATTAATATGTGTCTTGTCATGTTTCTCCTTGTGTTTATCCTGTATGGGACTCTCTGTGCTTCTTGGACTTGGGTGAATATTTCCTTTCCCATATTAGGGAAGTTTTCCACTATAATTTCTTCAAACATTTTCTCAGACCCTTTCTCTTTCTCTTCTTCTGTGTCTCCTATAATTCAAATATTGTTGTTTAATGTTGTCCCAGAGTTCTCTGAGACTGTCCTCATTTCTTTTCAGTCTTTTTTCTTTATTCTGTTCCATGACAGTGATTTCCACCATTCTGTCTTCCAGCTCACTTATTTGTCCTTCTGTCTCAGTTATTCTGCTATTGATTCCTTGTAGTGCATTTTTCTTTGGAATTATTGTGTTGTTTATCACTGTTTGTTTCTTATTTAGTTCTTCTACATCCTCGTTAAACATTTCTTGTATCTTCTCGATCTGTACCTCCATTCTATTTCCAAAATCTTGAATCATCTTTACTATCATTGCTCTGAATTCTTTTTCAGGTAGATTGCCTATGTCCTCTTCGTTTAGTTCGTCTGTTAGGTTTTTACCTTGCTCCTTCATCCGCAACATATTTCTCTGTCATCTCATTTTGTCTAACTTACTGTGTTTGTGGTCTCCTTTCTGCAGACTTAAAATTCATAGTTCTTCTTGCTTCTGGTGTCTGCCTCCTGGTGGGTGACATTGGTCCAGGGGCTTGTGTAGGCTTTCTGGTGAGAGGGACTAGTGTCTGCACTGTGGTGGGTGGAGCTGCGTCTTATCCCTCTGGTGTGCAGGGCTTTGTCAAGGGGTGTGTTTTAGGGTGTCTGTGAGCTTAGTAGGGCTTTAGGCAGCCTGTCGGCTGATGGGTGGGGCTGTTTTCCTGTCTTGCTGGTTATTTGGCATGAAGCGTCCAGCACTGGAGCTTGCAGGCAGCTGGATGGACCTGGGTCCTGGTGGTGAGATGAGGACCTCTGGGAGAACTCTCATCGGTTAATATTCCCTGGGGCTGGGAATTTTCTGGTCATCCAACCGCCAGGACTCAGCACTTCCACTACAGGGGCTCAGGTTTGACCCCCGGCCGAGGAGCCAAGACTCTGCAAGGTGTGCTGTGCAGCCAATGGAAAAAAAAAAAGGAAAAGAAAACAAACAGAGAAAGAGAAACCAAGACAAACAATAAAAACAATAACATAAACAAAACTACCCAAAGAAAATAAAAATGAAGAAAACAACCAAACAAAAAAACCTCAAAACCAAAACATACAATAAAAGCAAAACTAACAAAAACCAAAAAAAAAAACTAAAACAACAAAAAAGCAAAGAAAGCAAAAAATAAACACACAAAAATGACAACAAAACAAAAACAAATAAAAGGAAAAGAAAACAGATAGACAAACACCAAGACAAACAATAAAAACAAAACTGGTTATGTGGGGATCATTTCTTGTCATTTTAGGTGTTCAGGGTCCTCTACTAGTGTTCAGTAGGCACTCTGTGCAAATTGTTCCACTTGCAGATGTATTCTTTTCTTTCTTTCTTTTTTTTTTTGTGGTACGTGGGCCTCTCACTGTTGTGGCCTCTCCCATTGCAGAGCACAGCCTCTGGACGTGCAGGCCCAGCAGCCATGGCTCACGGGCCCAGCCGCTCCATGGCATGTGGGATCTTCCCGGACCAGGGCACGAACCCATGTCCCCTGCATTGGCAGGTGGACTCTCAAGCACTGCACCACCAGGGAAGCCTGCAGATGTATTCTTTATGTACTTGTGGGGAGAAGTGAATGCCAGGTCTTCCTATTCCGCCACCTTGACTGCTTCCTCTTAAAACTGGCGGGCAGCCCCAGGGGCCAATGGGGTTTCAGCTTGTGATTTCCCTCCCAAGTATGGCAGAGGTGTGGTTGTGGGCAGGGTCGGGAGTTGCACTGCTCTCCCCTCAGGCTCTGATGCATCTCAGTAATGGTGGAGGGAAATGACGCTGAGCCAGGGGTTCCAGCTCTTCAGGGACCCAGACTCCAAGCCCGGCAGCAGGGCTGGGCTGCTTGGCCCTTAATCACTTGGGGAGGGAGGTGGGGGTGCCATGGAGGGAGCTGCCAGGAGTGCAGTATGCCACCTTGCCCCAAGGAGGGTCCTGGAAGCATGTCCTGGATGGGGTGGGGGCACCCACTGTGACCACAGCCTCAGCCAAACAATACTTAAACATCTGAGTTTGGAGCAGAGAAAGGCTTATTACAGAGTCTTGTAAGGAGAAGTTTGGCTCATGCCCCTGAAAACCCAAAAAATGTCTTTGTTGTTATTCTTTACAGCTTTTAGGGGAACTGCCAACTTCAATTTTATCAAAAAATCCATTTCTCAATGAATGACCTCAATCCCTACTGAGTTCATAAAAGTGTGATTTTGGCCAGGATATCAATAGTGTATTCTGCTGGGTAATTTGAAGAGCAATTAAAGTGCTAGTTATATGTTATTCCTCTGATCCAATAGGAGGCTACTTCTGCTAACCTGTGGTCAGCTTTTGAGTGAAGTTGTTATACCCTTGTAACCTATAAATATGTGTTAAGTGATTGAAGTCCTGACCTCTGTATGATACTAGAGATGTACTCTGATCATGTTTTCCAAAGACATGGTAACCAAGGATCTTTTCTGATTTATTAATTTATTCATATGAAACATCTTAGATGGAGATATAAAAAGAAGTACCAATTTATTATACATTTATCAAATTGTGTGTTTTGAAAAAGAGCAAAATGAAATGTGGATGAGATTGTTCCAGAAATTCTGGACCTTATGTAGGTGTAACCTCATAGGATGGTTGTGGGGATTAAAAGAGATAATATATATGAGAACTGATGCTGCTTTACAAATATCAGGGATTATATGTTCCTGCCAAGTTGTTCAGTTAATGGGATATGATTTTTCAGTTGACATATATTATAATTTCAGTAATGTGAGTTTTTTTCCATTTACACTTGCTCTTTAGTAGAAAAGGGCTTAAACAGATTGATTTTGAGTTTCTGTCATTCTCTTCCTTTGGCCTCTCTTTTTAAGAACATCCAGGGTCTGTAAATAAAATTTAAGTGCATCAGAAGTATTGATACTTAAAGGATTCCATTCCTAAGTCTTTCAAAAAGAGTATTCTAAAACAATTTGAATCATCATTTCTAAATTATTTATTTTCTAAGTTGGTACGTAGGTAAATTATGGAACAAGAAGATCTACCTATACACTGATCCGTAGACAGTGTCAATGATTCTTAAGTTCTCTTTCTTCCCGTCTCACCGAGCAGTATCTATCCAGGGTGCCTGAACCTAAGCTGCTGCCTTGAGACACAGAGGCCATTTGGACTGACAGAGGAAAGTTGACTTCTGTTTTCTGAACATTTTGTTTTGGAGAACTGTGGTGAATTACAGGGGAGGAAAGAGAACAGGTCTGAAGGCAGTTCTTAGCAATTTTGTTTTAAGGACAGTGCTTTATTTTAAAGTTAAGGGGACAAAATGTGGGATAGATCCATTTGAATATTAGGACTATAAAGGGACCCTGAAGACCTTCTGGTCAAGGCTCTTCATTTTACATAAAGTCCTTTTGTGCATACTTCAGTAGTGGTAACAAATTTGCATTTCTCTAACTCCATTCCCACTCATCTTCTCTTTGGAACTTTCGTCCGCCACCACCAACCTATCCCCACAGTTCTTATCTCACTTGTGCTTTGCAAACTCATCTTCTTAGTTATACAATCTGGCATTGGCCATTTCCCTCCTTTATTACTGCTGAGATCATTGTATTGGGGCTAGAAAAAAGCATGTCTGCCTCTTAAATTTAGATCTGTATTCAGGGAACATGGAATCAGGCTATGTGCCAGTATGGGGCAATGTACTTTTATCTCATTCAGTCATTATTCTAACTCTGTGAATGATGGATATTATTGTTTCCATTTTTTTTTGGATTAGGAAACAGGCACAGAATGTGGTAAGTGACCAAGCTGACACTTAAATCTAGGTCTGTTGGGTTAAGTCTGCACCTCAGGGAATGGGGACCTGTTTTATGTGAGATGTTAAAGACAACAGCAAGTTGTACTTGTCTTTACATCACTGATGTTGACTTAGCTCTTCTAACCTCTCCTGAGTTCCTTCATTATTGACAGTCTTTCCCTTCTACTGGGTGGTAAGCTGCTTTTGAATCCTACAGGATCTTGCTTTACTGCCTTAAGTACAGTTTTCTGGGTGAATAATTATTTTCATAATAATTGGAAAATCTATTATCAATGTATGTGAAAAGGGATTTTATTCTTATCTTTAAAGATGTATGGTTGGAAACCATGGTTGAGGGAACTGAATGGTGCAGTCTTTGTTGAAGATGTAGATGCTTAAGGAAAGTTATGCCTGTAAGTTGGCCAGAGAAAGCTAGGTTGTTCTCAATGCAGAGTTTGTGGGAACTCAAATGCTGCCTATGTTCCCAAATATCCAAATGGGATCTTGTTCAGGAAAAACAATGTACTGGATCTTGTCCATTACATTGTAGCAATGTAATGGATTTGGGGAGGCAAACAAGAGTCCCTTTTAAGGACCAACTCTGATTTATGTATTTTTCAGACACCTAGTTTAGCAACCCAGAGGAAACAGAAACTTCTAGTCCTGGTCTATGCCTCCTGTTTTCTCTGAAATGTGGCTTCTGTGAATTTTGGACTGCCACCAGAGGGCAGCAAAGGAATAGATAAATGTTTCCCTCTACCTCTGCTTTCTGGAATGATAGGTAGGTAGGTAGATAGATAGATAGATAGGTAGAATAGGTAGATGATAGATATTTTAAAATATAAGTAAATATAAATATAGATTTATACTTAACAGATTTATATTTTATATATTTAAAAATATATCTCTATGTATCTATCTACATATATACATATAAGTACACACACACATGCGCACACACACACGGAGAGAGAGAATCTAATTAAACCAGGTTTATACGTCATTGCCTTTAAATTCTGAAATGATAGAGTTAAGCTAAAAGTTATTAAAAATAATATTTGTATTAGCCTGTACATGTGAGGATACTTTCAGAGTATAATATGCAGTTAACTGGGGATTTGACAAGCATTTCAAGTGAATCTTCAGAAAAAAATATCTTTAAGTAGTGAATATTAAAAGCAAAGTGTAACCTGAAGACAAATGTCTGTGCAGAGAATTATCAGATTGAGAAACTTCAGATATGTTCATTAGTCATCGTGAATCTTTGAAAACATAGATTTAAGCTTTAAGTTTTCAATTGTAGCTAAATCAAGATCTTCACACATTTCCCGAAAGACTAGTTCTCTTCATTTTGAAGTGAGGTCAGGACCTGTTTGAAGTGAATAAGCATGTCCAAGCCTGATGAGATAGTGTGATAAGTGTAGGATACAGCTGTGAGCTGGGGTTTACCCCTCAATGTTCAGAGAGCTGAAACATTCCCCATGAGTCACCCTTTTGATGCTTGTCAACCTAAGAATTATTCTCAAGACTCAGCAAAAGGCGGGAATACCCTCTCCCGTCCTTTTCCTCTTTCCAGCTGGCACTGAAACAAAAATTACAATACAATGAACAATAGTTTATCTAACAATAGTTAGATAAATGAACAATTTATCTAGAGCTTGCTATGTGCCACAGACTGTGCTAAATGTTTGACATTCAACATCTTCAACATCTCTTTGAGTCCTCATAACTTTTACGAGGTATTTCCTCATTTTACTTAGAGGTAACTGAGGTCTAGAGAGATTAGATTTGTTATGGATATCGAAGTCAAATACTTGATTTTATTGTATTTTTGAGGCTTCTGATTTGCTTGAGAGAGAGAGAATGAGAATGAGAGAATGAATATAGAATCAGAGTTTTTTGAGAATTTTAAAAGCTTTCCAAAATCATATAGCCCGTTCCCCTCAATGGCCAATGATTTTCTCATACCGTATACTTTTGCCTTTGCTATTCTCCTTTGGGTGTTCTGAGTCTCAGCTTTGAACATCAGAGTCTGGATAATACAGTTAAGACTGGGGCCACTGTGCTAGTGGGTCAGGTATGTGTACTTTGAAGTAGACTGAGTTCCTCAGTCTGGTGATACTGCCTATAGGGATTTTGGGAACCAGGAATCAGTGGAGGAGCATTGAGATTGGGTGAACTTTTTCTTTGCTCTGAGATTTTGGGACTGATGGCTGAGTCACTGCTACTTTTTTGGATTAAGACTTTTAAAAATATCCCTGAAAATGCCTAGGCCTCCTCTGTAGGTTTTCCAAGTATCCCTACAGGTGAGAATATTATAGAAAGAATGGAAAAATAGCTTTGGAAGCAGATGAGCCTCAGGGTGAATCCCACCTCCGTCCTTTGCTAGCCGAGTAGTCTTCAACAAGCCAGTCTACCTCCCTGAGGCTTGTTTCCTTCATTTTAAAAATGGGGCTAATAATTAGGCTTACCTCAGTTGTTGGGAGCGTTCAACGAGGTAAATATATCAAGTACTTTGTACATAGTATTGCCCACCAAATTCTAATGCCTTCCCACCCCTTTATTATATTGACAGGAGATTAACTTTATCTTAGTGGTGACATTCTTCCATAATCCCTGGTATATATTAAGTCTTTGTAGTCAATGTGGTGTTTTCTAGAGGTCCTTAGATCATTGTTAATTCATGGTTGTTAGATGATGCAGAACTCTTCACTTCTCCAGCCTTAAAGTGTCCTAAATAGGTATAAAAGTAAAACTCCACTTGAAACCTGTCCTTCCACTCTTAGTAGAAAGCATAAATCCATGCCAAGCGGATGGAGGTGTCCTTAGCAGGATCTGACTTCATTCTTTCCTCAGTATCCTCTTCCCAAGGCAACTGGCCAGAGGAATGGACTGACAGAGCATGGATTATATTAGATATAATCAGTGGGAGTATAAAAGAGTTTCATATAAGAGGTACTGTGTTTTAAGGGGATAGGGCACCAGATTGGGGGTTAGAATTCTTGGGTTCTAGTCTAAGTTCTACCACCTACTAGCTTTGGAGCCTTGGGCAAATCGCTTCCTCTCTTTGGACATTAGTTTTCCCTTATATACTGTATGTGTAGGACTAGATAGGATTCTAGAATGTGTCCTGTAGAAGAACCTTAAAGTCTACGTGTTGCAGAGACCAAAGACAGGCCTGGTGACAGCCCTCTTTAAAAAAATGTTGGCTCTTAGTAACAACAGACATGACATTTTCAAAGTTCTGTGCATACTCTAAGATAACTTGGTGACACATTTGATGTTTAAAGTGGTCTCTGCCAAATGCTAAGAGATTATTTTTGACCCCATCACCACCTTTGTTTCTAATGAAGTTCAGAGAATAGTTTTTCTGATATAACCAGGCCTCAGAAAGTGCAACACAGACTCAGCCAGAGTGTAAATGGAGACTCAGTGGAAAGCTGAGATTCATCGGGGCCAAGTCTTAAATCTTTGATTTATAGAAAGGCAAGATGCTTTTTGTACAATCTGATATTTGCAGCCTTGAAGAGGCATCTGGGGAGAATCTGGATGGTTACTCAGTTCTGCCAAAATTTCCAAGAGTTTGGATGACTGTGGATCTCATGGCTTTTGGCAATTGAAAAATGATTGTGTTGTGTTAAATTTCTTCTATTTTTCACGCCTAAAAACTTGACAGAAGAAACTGGGAGGGGGTTAATATATGATCAAACTCAGGAAAGAGTTTCATGAACCGCCTTCCCAGTGAAGGTGATACTTCTTCTGTCTGTGCCTCAAAGCACAACAAATATTGTCATCCAGATTTAGTCCTCAGGAACCTTCAGAAGAAGGATTTCCAGGAGTTGGACTCCTGACCACCCCAGACAATAGCCAAGGCCCAACGAGTGAAATAGTATCCCTTGGATATTGAGTTCTCTTAGCCCAGGCCTTTAGAATTCAACTCAGCTAATATCCACTCAGGGCTAACCATGTTCCCAGAAAAAAATATCATTGGTTTGCCCTCAGACTCTGCACTGGCTACCCTCTGTGATTTTTCCTGAAGTCACTATCAAAGACCACAAAATTCTACGTGTTCTTAACCAGTCTACAGAAAGCCAAATCAGTCTGTCCTCTTTCTGGAGTTTTGGAAAGTGGGAAAATAAGTTTGACTTGATACTGTTTCCATCCAAGGAATTACTTTTTAAATTTAAAATGTTTCCTTCTATGTTATATAGTGGAAAGAGTGTTAATCTTGAAATCAGACAAATCTGAGTTCATACCATAGCCCTGCCACTTATGCCTTCTCCTGCTACTGCTATCACTTCCCCTTTACAATGATTGCATGAGATACAGAGGAGCTAGTTTTGTATCCTGTGCCACCTGGTATTTGGCTCCATCTACCCCACACATTATGACTGTCCTATTCCTTTAGGATTTATTTCTTCTATATTCAGAGGGTATATAGTTGTTCATTTCTCAGAACATGCTTTTCATGGATACTCAAGAAGTCAAAAGAAAATTAAGTAAAACAGACAGAGTTTATTTTCTTGGGCCTCTCTTAACACTTTTTCATCTCTAAAAGTTTCCCCCTCATTAAAATTAGGTTGTCAAAATTAAGTCCAGAGATCTTGGGCCCGTCATCTATTCTTCCTCTCTTAAGAGAAACTATAGATATTTTGCCAGGTTTTCATTCCCAAGCCACTAGTTATATCTTAGTTTGTAGTCCTCTTTTCAAAGAATTGATGATACAAATTAAATTTCATAAATACTAAATTCTTATCACATACCAGGCAAAGTTCTAGGCACTGGGGATACACTTGTAAATAAAACAAAGGCCTTATTTCATGGATCTTATATTCTATCGGGGAGGGACAAATGATAGACAAGTCAATATATTTGTCAGGTGGTGATAAGTGCTCTGCAGAAAAAACAAGGTAAGGGATGGATATCTTATAGAAGGTGGTGTTAATATGATACTTAGGCAGAAAACTGAATAAAGTAAGGGTATTAGCCATGGTGGATATCTTGGGGAAGAGCAATTCCAAGAATAGTAAACAATGAGTGCAAAGATCATGAGGCAGAAGTGTGCTTGGCATGTTGAACAGCAAAGAGGCCAAAGTGGCTAAGGTTGAATGAGCAAGGAGGACATATTTACTCCATTTCTTTTCCCAAAGGGAATAGCAGTAATACATAGTTTAAAAAGAGATCTGATGTGGGGCATTTGGAGGGCCCACAGAACAGAGAGGGAGGTAAGTGTATTCTTCCTACTATAGTAATTGCCAGTATTTTCACATTAAATCTTGGCTCCAAGGTTTACATCTGTAGGTCAGCTTTGGGGAGGATGTTGCAACCCATTTTGACTGTAGGGTTATCCAGGCCATGTTTTAATTTTAGAAGGACACACAACAGGAAGTATCCCCTCTGTTTTTCTAGTCTTTTCTCATTTAGAGAAACTGTGGTTTTAAGCCTACTGAGCATCTTCTCTGAACACTGCCTATGGGCACATCGGCAGAACTGGCCTCAAAATGTTCTCAACCAATGTCTCAGTCTACCTGGAGGAGACAGAGCCTGTAGAGATGGTACCCTGTTCAGGTGCATTTGGTAGCTCTCATTACAAACCCCCAAAGTTAGTGACCCCTTATCCTTCTTGGGGCCTGGGTAGCTCCTTGAAGATGAGCAGGCTTCAAGGAAGGAGTTTGTCGATGAGAAGCAAATAATTGGTGTAACTAGAGGAGAGAAATAAAATAATTTAATCTGGCAGAGGCCTTGAAGAGCTATCACGTCCACAACTTTTGATTTGCATAGCACATAACCACTTCATCCCTTATTGCTTTAATCTCAACCTCCCTCTGTCCCCCAATTCCTTCCCCTTCCATCTCACCTCTCCCTCCCTCTCTCCCTGCTTCTCTCCAAGGAAATGTGAGTTTAAGTCCTTTTTAGGGTTGCAATAGTTACCATTTATAGAATGCTTAATATGTTCCAGACTAGGCTCTTTACATACGTCGTCTCATTCAATCATCACAACAACCCTATGAGGTAGATGGTATTATTATCACTATTTTGCAACTGAGGTTTGCAAAATGCAAACTGAGCCTCAAGTTTGAGGCTCATATAGTTTAACTACTTTGCCCAAGGTTGCATAGGTAGTAAGTGGCAAAGCCTCTACACAGCTGATTCTGACTCAAAGCTACCTCTTTAATCTCTATTTTATACTCTATTTCCCCAATTCCAGTTGGAGAAGAAGCAAGTGAGAAAAATCTCTATTGTTTAATAGGCCTTGAGGGGCCTGGCAGCCAAGATCCATCCATTCATTCTAAAAAATATCATTGAGCTGCTTCCTCTTGCCTGGTGTCCTAGTAAGGGCCTAGCTTGTAGATATGAATGAGATAAAAATCTCTAGTGGCAGGAAGCTCATGTTACTGGCAGGGAATTTGGAGCAACTAACGCTCAGGGTACAGTGTAATAACTACTGTGATGAAGATGTACATCAGATGCTATGGGAGCAAATGGAAGTGGAACATATCTCTGTCATGGGAGTCAGCTAAGGCTTCACACAGTGTTAATGAATGAGTTGAGACCCCAAAGTTAAAAGGGAATGAATTAATTAAGGTACAGGCTAACTTCCTTTAACAAAGAGCACAGCAAATTCAGTGGCTTAAACAAGAGAGAAGTTCATTTTGCTTTCATATAAAAGTCCAGAGGTGAACAGTCGAAAATCGGTGGAGTAGCTCTGCTGTCCTTACCACTTGGCCTTAATGTTTGGGCCCTACATACCTGTTCCATTGGTCTTCATCAAAGAGAAGGGGAAAAGAGACAATGGAATGCAGACAATTTCTTTATAAAAAGATGATCCAGAAGTTTGCATACATCACTTCCACTTATATTTTATTGTTTAAAACTAAAGTGCATGGCCTTACTTAGCTATAAGGGAAGCTGGGAAATGTAGGTATGGGTATTCAGCTAAAACTCAGTGAGTTCTATTATTAAAAGGAAGAAGGGCAAATGGATACCGTAGTATAGGGTGAAGGTAGGAATAAATGGAAGATGAGACTGGAGATTGTAGGCAGTGGCCAGATTATAGAGCACCTTGTGTACTAACTACAGAGTTTGGACTTTGTCTCAACAATATTGTGGAGTCACTAAAATATTATAAGCAGAGGCGTAAGACAATTATATTTTGAGTTTAGTTATTGATACTTTGGTAGGTTAAAAAAAGAGTGACATGAGGCACAGAGAACAGTTAGAAGACCACTGTAGTAATATTAGAGAGACATAATGAGACTTTGAACTGAGGCAGTGTCAGGGAACAGAGAGGACAAATTAGAGAGATATTAAGGAAGTATAATTGATGGATCTTATTGACTTAATGGATATGGGATGTGAGAGAGAGGGAGGATGCTAGGGTAATAATGCCCAGATTTCTGGCTTGGACATTAGCATTATTTTAAGAAATAAACCGTTACAAGAAAAGAGTTAAATATGTTTAATTTTAGAAATGTTGAGGTTGAGATACCTCTGGGATATCCAGATGGCAGTATTGAGTAGGCAATTATATATATTGGTATAGAAACTATTAGAGAAAACTGATAGTGTAGGCCATGAGAGTACATGAAATTGTTGAGAGAGAGAATGAGTCTAGATTAGTGAGATCATTAGAGGACTGAGAATACAATACTGGGGAAGATCAGCATTTAGGAAGAGCCAGTAAAAGAGACTGGGCAGTGTTCAGAGATGTAGAAATATAGTTATTCAGAAAGGTAAACAAGGATAAAGAAGATGTGGTACATATATACAATGGAATATTACTCAGCCATAAAAAGAAATGAATTGAGTTATTTGTAGCAAGGTGGATGAAACTACAGACTGTCATACAGAGTGAAGTAAGTCAGAAAGAGAAAAACAAATACCATATGCTAACACATATATATGGAATCTAAAAAAAGAAAACAAAAGGTTCTGAAGAACCTAGGGGCAGGACAGGAATAAAGACACAGACATAAAGAATGGACTTGAGGACACAGGGAAGGGGAAGGGTAAGCTGGGACGAAGTGAGAGAGTGGCATGGACATATATACACTACCAAATGTAAAATAGATAGCTAGTGGGAAGCAGCCGCATAGTACAGGGAGATCAACTTGTTGCTTTGTGTCCACCTAGAGGGGTGGGATAGGGAGGGTGGGAGGGAGACACAAGAGGGAGGAGATGTGGGGATGTATGTATATGTGTAGCTGATTCACTTTGTTATACAGCAGAAATTAACACACCCTTGTAAAGCAATTATACTCCAATAAAGATGTTTTAAAAATAAATAAATAAAAATAAAATCACCCAGTTAGTTCTCCCTTCTCACCTGGGAGAAGGGAGAACTAACTAACACAATTTAACACATCATTTTATTCAGATATGATTTAGACACAGCATGAACATTAGCTCGAAAATTTTATTATTCCTGTATTTTTTCCAAATGACAAGTATTTAAAAATAAAATCACTCAGTTCTCCCTAAAAAAAAAAAAGAAAGGTAAACAATAAAGCATTCTTAGATCAGGAATGTCAGCTTGTATCAAGTGCTGCAGCAAAGTAAAAGTAAGGATTGAAAGTGCCCATAAGATTTGGGAATTAGGAGGTTAGTGGTGATTGTTACGAAAACGGTTACAGAAGAGCGGTGTGGACAGAGACCAGGTTGAACAGCAAATGGGATACAAAGAAGTGGAGGCTGGGGGATTGTGGAATAACACCAACAAGATGACAGTGTAGGAATTTCTAGCACGGCTCTCTTTTGCAAAATAACAATTTGAACAACTATCTGCACACAAAAATATCTTCACAATAGCTAAGGAATCCAGGTGAGGGATTACAATACCTGGTGAATCACAGAAATAAGAAAAACAATGAGGAAGAAAGATAGAGTCACCTGTCTTTCACCCCTCTCCCAAGCTCCAGCAGCCCATTGTGGAGAGACACACTCCTCATGGGAGAGGAGAGTGAAATGAGCATCTGATTTCACTGTTAACCCCAGTACTGGCTGGCCCCAGCATCAGACCTACTACTGCAGACTTAGGTGTCTCCCATGGCCCCAGGCTCCCAGTGGGCTCCTGCAAACCGAGGCCCCTAGCCCACCCAGTTATCCACCAGCTTCTGTGGCCCCAGACAGTTCCCACAGTCTCAGACAGCTCCTGTAGCACCAGGCTCCCAGCAGCTTCCTGCAAACCCAAACTCCCAAAACACCCAACATCACCGAGCACCTATAACCCCAGGCAGCTCCCAAGGCATGAGGCAACAAGTGGGCTCCTACAAACCCAGGCTCCTGGCCCACCCCATTGTCAGCCAGCTCTCATGTCACCAGGCTACTGGTGAGTTCCTATGAATGCAGTTTCCTGATCCATTCCAGAATGGGTCAGCCCCCAAAGACCTAGCCTCTAGACCAGCTCACATAGACCAAGGCTCCCAGGCTAACTCAATGCCAGGATTGCCCCTATGGCTCAGGGTCCAGGCAGGCTCCTGTCAACCCAGGCTTCTGGCCCACCTCAGTGCCAGGCAAGCACCTGTGGCCTCAGCTTATAGTCTGGCTCCCAGAGAACCAGACTCCTGGCCTGAACTAGCAACAGGCTGACCTCCATAGACTTAATCTCCAGGCTGACCCTTGAGACCCCAGATTACAGTCCATCTTCTATGGCGCTAGGCTCCAGGTTTGCGCAAAGGGCAGACCAGCCCCCATCACCCTAGGTTTTAGTCCAGTCCCTATGAAATCAGCCTCCTTGACCCATCTGGCACCAGAATAGTCCCCATGGACCCAGATGGTAGGGCCACCCCAGTGATCCCCTGAGCCTAGTCAGCCCCCATGGACCCAGATCCAGATTCATCCACATGAACCCAGATCACAGGCCCATCACTGCAGACTCAAGTGTCAGGCCTACCTCAGTGAATCCAAGCCCCATGTCCATACGCTTGGATCCAAACACCAGGCCTGCCTGCCTGCTGACCAAGGTGCCAGACCTGCCTGCCCAAGAACTCAAGCAGTAAGTCTCCTTCTGGACACCACCATATGGCCCATCCAGAATCTCAGTATGAGAATGTGGAGAAAAGGGAACCCTAGTACATTGTTGGTGGGAATGTAAACTGGTGCAGCCAATATAGAAGGCAGTATGGATGTTTCTTATAAAACTAAAAATAGGACTACAATATGATCCAGCAATTCCACTCCTGGGTATATATCTGAAGAAAATGAAGACATTAATTTGAAAAGATACATGCACCCCAATGTTCTTCACAGCATTATTTACAATAACCAAGATATGGAAGCAACCTAAGTGTCCATCAATAAATGAATGAATAAAGTGGCTGTATATATATATATATATATATATATATATATATATATACACACACAATGGACTATTAGCCATAAAAAGACTGAAATTTTTCCATTTGCAACAACATGGATAGATTTAGAGGGTATTATGCTAAGTGAAATAAGTCAGACAAAGACAAATGGTGTATGTTATCACTTATATGTGGAATCTAAAAAATAAAACAATTGAATAAAATATAACAAAACAGAAACACTCACAGATACAGAGAACAAACTAATGGTTATCAGTGGGGTGAGGGAAACGGGGAGGAGCAATATAGTGGTAGGTGATTAAGAGGCATGTGTGTATACTATATATAAAATAAATAAACTACAAGAATATATTGTATAGCACACGGAATATAGCCAATATTTTATAATAACTTTAAATGGAGTATAATATGTAAAAATATTGAATCACTATGTTGTATACCCGAAAATAATATAATATTGTAAATCAATTATACTTTCATTAAAAAAAGAAATTCAATGGACTATAAGAAAACAAGATAAACAAGTAGACGAAATTAGGAAAGCAATGCATGAACAAAATTAGAAGTTCAACAAATGAACAGAAACCATTAAAAAAAAAAAGAAATCCTAGAGTTCAAAAATCAATGACTAGACTGAAGAATTCAATAGAGAGCTTCAATATCACACTCTACCAAATAGAAGAAAGAATCAGTGAATTAGAAGAGTCATTTGAGACCATCCATTCAGAGGAGCAAAAAGAAAAGAGAATGAAAAAGAGTGGAGAGAGTCTATGTGAATTATGGGGTCCATTAAAAGAAAAAATCTATGCATTATTGGAGTCCCAGAAGTCCGAGAAGGAGAAGAATGGGAGAAAGCTTATTTAAAGAAATAATGGCTGAGAACTTCTTAAATCTAGGGATACACTTATGAAGCTAACTATCTCAAAATGTCAACCCAAAACAGTCTTCTCCAAGACACATTATGATGAAACAGTCTAAAATCAAAGACAGAGAATTTTAAAAGCAGACAGAAGGAAAAAAACCCTCACATATGAAGGAACCATTATAAGGCTATCAGCAGATTCCTCAGCAGACACCTTGCAGGTCAGGAAAGAGTTGGATGATATATGCAAAATGCTGAAAGAAAAAAAAAACCTTCCAACCATGAATATTTTACACAGCAAAGTCATCTTTCAGAAATGAAGGAGAGATAAAGACTTTACCAAACAAACAAAAGCTGAGGGAGTTTATCAACACTAGACCTGCCTTTCAAGAATACTGAAAGGAGTTGTTCAAGCTGAAATGAAAGGACACTAGTAATGCAAAAATATATAAAAATATAAAACCTACTGGTAGAGGTAAGTATATAGTGAAATTCAGAATACTTTAATACTGCAATATGTTGGTGTGTTAATTATGTAACTCTAATATAAACTCATTCTTCTCAAGTGCACATGGAACATTCTCTAGGATAGATAATAAGTTAGGTCATAAAATAAATGTAAGCAAATGTAAGAAGCTTGAAATCGTACCAAGTATTTTTCTGATCACAATGGTATGAAACTAGAAATTAATTACAGGAAGTAAACTGGAAAATTTACAAATATGTGGGAAACAACACACTTCTGAACAACCAATGGGTCAAGCAAGAAATCAAAAGGGAGGTCAAAAACTATCTTGAAAGGCATGACAATAGAAAAACAACCAATCAAAACTTATGGATGCAGAAATGGCAGTTCTAAGAGGGGAATTTTACAGTAATAACATTTACATTAGACAAAAGAAAGATCACAAATAAACGTTCTAATTTAACACCTCAAGAAACTGGAAAAAGAACAAACTCAGCCCAACGTTTGCAGAGAGAAGGACATAAAAAAGATCAGAGCAGAAATAAGTGAAATAGAGACCAGGTAAACCATAGAAAGAGGAATGAAACTAAGTTGAGTTTTTTAAAAGATAAGTAAAACTGAAAACCTTTAGCTGGACTAATAAATAAAGAGAGAAGATGCAAATGTATAAAATCAAAAATGAAAAGAGATACACGACAGAAATACAAAGGATAATAAGAGACTACTATGAATAATCATATGTCAACAAATTGGAAAACCTAGAAAAATGGATAAATTCCTAGAAATATACAAGCTACCAAGACTGAATTATGAAGAAATAGAAAATCTGAACAAACTAATAGTGAGTGAGGAGATTGAATCAGTATTCAGAAGTCTGCCAAAAAAGAAAAGCTCAGGTCCAGATTGTTTCATTGGTGAATTCTACCAAACATTAAAAGAAGAATTAATGCCAATTATTCTCAATTTAAAAATTTGAAAGGAAAAAACACTCCCAAACTCATTTTATGAGGCCAACATTACCCTCATGCCAAAGCCAGATAAGGACTCTACAAAAAAAAAGGAGGAGGAGGAGGAAAGAAAGAAAACTGTAAGCCATAGGCCAATATACCTGATGAATATAGAAGCATAAATTCTCCACAAAATACTAGCATACTTAATTGAACAGCACTTTAAAAGAGTCATAGACCATAATCAAGTGGAATTTACTTCTGGGATGCAAGGATGGTTCAACATATGCAAATCAAAAAATGTGATACACTACATTAATAGAATGGAAAATAAAAATCTCAATATATGCAGAAAATTCATTTGCCAAAATTTAGCATCCTTTCATGATAAACACTCTCAGCAAATTGGGTATGGAAAGAACAAACTTGAACATTACCAAGAACATATAGGAAAAGCCCACAGCTAACATCATACTCGATGGACAAAGGTGGACAACTGTCCCTCTAAGATCAGGAACAAGATAAGGATGCTCACTGTGACCACTCCTATTCAACACAGTACTGGAATCCTAGCCAGAGCAATTGAGCAAGAAACAGAAATAAAATACATTAAAATTAGACAGGGCTATGAATTTCTGATAATTCTTTATTGGATGCAAGACATTGTTAATTTTACCTTCTTGTATGATGGCCATTTTTTATTGCTATAAATAATGTTCTTAAGCTTGTTTCTGGGGTGCAGGTAAATTACCCAAGAACAGCTTGATGCTTTCAAGTATTTCCCTTAGGCTTTTTTAGGCAGAAAATGAATACGATTTAGTCTAGGGTTAATTTTTCTTCATTAATGGGGCAAAATTTGTCTGTGTACTGTACTCAGTACCCTATGAATTATTTAATAATCCACTGTGGCTGGTGAGGACAGGAATTCTTCCAGCCACTGTGTGATCTTAGGTAATTGCTTCCTCTAATTCTTTCATGTGGTTCTTGCATCACACGTAGGTATTGATTAGTAGGCAGCTAAATTCGGTTTTTTTAACATCTTTATTGGAGTATAATTGATTTACAATGGTGTGTTAGTTTCTGCTGTATAACAAAGTGAATCAGCTATACATATACATATATCACCGTATCTCCTCCCTCTTGTGTCTCCCTCCCACCCTCCCTATCCCACCCCTCTAGGTGGTCACAAAGCACCGAGCTGATCACCCTGTCCTATGCAGCTGCTTCCCACTAGCTATCTATTTTACATTTGGTAGTGTATATAGGTCCATGCCACTATCTCATTTCGTCCCAGGTTACCCTTCCCCCTCCCCGTGTCCTCAAATCCATTCTCTACATCTGAATCTTTATTCCTGTCCTGCCCCTAGGTTCTTCAGAACCTTTTTTTTTTTTTTTGGATTCCATATGTACGTGTTAGCATATGGTATTTGTTTTTCTCTTTCTGACTTACTTCACTCTGTATGACAGACTCTAGGTCCATCCACCTCACTACAAATAACTCAATTTCATTTCTTTTTATGGCTGAGTAATATTCTATTGTATATATGTGCCACATCTTCTTTATCCATTCATCTGTTGATGGACACTTAGGTTGCTTCCATGTCCTGGCTATTGTAAATAGAGCTGCAATGAACATTGTGGTACATGACTCTTTTTGAATTATGGTTTTCTCGGTATATGCCCAGTAGTGGGATTGCTGGGTCATATGGTAGTTCTATTTGTAGTTTTTTAAGGAACCTCCATACTGTTCTCCATAGTGGCTGTATCAATTAACATTCCCACCAACAGTGCAGGAGGGTTCCCTTTTCTCCACACCCTCTCCAGCATTTATTGTTTCTAGATTTTTTGATGATGGCCATTCTGACTGGTGAGAGGTGATGCCTCATTGTAGTTTTGATTTGCATTTCTCTAATGATTAGTGATGTTGAGCATCATTTCATGTGTTTGTTGGCAATCTGTATATCTTCTTTGGAGAAATGTCTATTTAGGTCTTCCGCCCATTTTTGGATTGGGTTGTTTGTGTTTTTGATATTGAGCTGCATGAGCTGTTTGTAAATTTTGGAGATTGATCCTTTGTCAGTTGCTTCATTTGCAAATATTTTCTCCCATTATGAGGTTTGTCTTTTGGTCTTGTTTATGGTTTCCTTTGCTGTGCAAAAGCTTTTAAGTTTCATTAGGTCCCATTTGCTTATTTTTGTTTTTATTTCCATTTCCCTAGGAGGTGGGTCAAAAAGGATCTTGCTGTGATTTATATCATAGAGTGTTCTGCCTATGTTTTCCTCTAAGAGTTTTATACTGTCTGGCCTTACATTTAGGTCTTTAACCCATTTTGAGTTTATTTTTGTGTATGGTGTTAGGGAGTGTTCTAATTTCATTCTTCTACATGTAGCTGTCCAGTTTTCCCAGTACCACTTACTGAAGAGGCTGTCTTTTCTCCATTGTATATTCTTGCCCCCTTTATCAAAAATAAGGTGACCATAGGTACGTGGGTTTACCTCTGGACTTTCTATCCTTTTCCACTGATCTATATTTCTGTTTTTGTGCCAGTACTATATTGTCTTGATTACTGTAGCTTTGTAGTGTAGTCTGAAGTCTGGGAGCCTGATTCCTCCAGTTTCGTTTTCCTTTCTCAAGATTGCTTTGGCTATTGTGTTTCCATACAAATTGTGAATTTTTTTATTCTAGTTCTGTAAAAAATGCCATTGGTATTTTGATAGGGATTGCATTGAATCTCTAGATTGCTTTTGGTAATATAGTCATTTTCACAATGTTGATTCTTCCAGTCTAAGAACATGGTATATCTCTCCATCTGTTTGTATCATCTTTAATTTATTTCATCAATGTCTTATAGTTTTCTTCATACAGGTCTTCTGTCTCCTTAGGTAGGTTTATTCCTAGGTATTTTATTGTTTTTGTTGCAATGGTAAATGGGAGTATTTCCTTAATTTCTCTTTCAGATTTTTCATCTTTAGTGTATAGGAATGCAAGAGATTTCTGTGCATTAATTTTGTATCCCGCTACTTTACCAAATTCATTGATTAGCTCCAGTAGTTTCTGGTAGCATCTTTAGGATTCTCTATGTATAGTTATCATGTCATCTGCAAATAGTGGCGGCTTCACGTCTTCTTTTCCGATTTGGATTCCTTTTATTTCTTTTTCTTGTCTGATTGCTGTGGCTAAAACTTCCAAAACTATTTTGAATAATAGTGGTGAGAGTGGGCAATGTTGCCTTGTTCTTGATCTTAGCGGAAATGATTTGTTTTTCACCACTGAGGACGATGTTGGCTGTGGGTTTGTCATATATGGCCATTATTATGTTGAGGTAATTTCCCTCTATGCCTACTTTTTGGAGGGTTTTTATCATAAATGGGTGTTGAATTTTTGTTGAAAGCTTTTTCTGCATCTTTTGAGATGATCATATGGTTTTTCTCCTTCAGTTTGCAAATATGGTTTATCACATTGATTGATTTTATGCAGCTAAATTCTTAAATAGTACCCCTGCAAATCTTCAGAGCTCTCTGTGCAGCTATCTCCTTTCTGGTACCCTGCCCTCAAAACTCTCTCTTCCTTGCCCTCCTCCTACTTGCAACTCAGTGTCTTCAGCTAATGGAGACTGCTGGGCTTCTCTGGGTTTTTCTTCCTGTATTATGGCCCGAAGAATCTTTCCAGGCTGTAACATGGTACAGTCATGGGGCTCACCTCACCTCATTTATTTTTCCTGTCTCTCATGGATCACTGTCCTTAATTGCCAGATTTCAAATGCCTTCAGAATCATTGTTACATTTTTTCTAGTTTTTTAATTGTTTCATGCTGAAGTTGTAAATCTAATTTCTTTTGCCGTATTTTGGCTTGAGGAGAAAGTAGCTGTTATGGTCTTTTCAGAGGATAATTTGGCCTTTTATAACAGAATTTTAAATGTGTTTGTTTTTTGGCCCAGCAATTCTAGTCACTCTTCTAGTTGCTGGAGTTACAGCATGAACACAATGATATACTTCAGTATTGTATACAATCAAGTGGAGAGACAGACAACAAAAAACTAAATAAGTATTGAATACAATATACTATGTTAGAAAGTGATAAGAAAAAATGTTAAATAGGGACGGGGGATGGGAAGCACTTGGTAGAGGAAGCATGTCAAAGTTCTGATACATTTGCCTGGAAGGACTCACTGAGAAGGGTATATTTGATCGTTAATCCTACTGGAATCAAGAGAGCAAGCTATATGGATATCTGGAGGAAGAGCACTCCAGGTAGAAAAAACACTCAGTGCAAAGTCCCTGGTGTGTTTGATGAATAGCAAGGAATATTTGTAATAGCTACTATAGTGCCTAAGCAGATGCTCACAAAATGGTAGCTATTTAGAATATTATTACTAATGGTGGTGGAACCAGAAATATGACCTAAATGTATATGACCTCAAAGCTCATCTGCTTGCTACTATGTCATATTCTCTTTTCCGTATACCGTGAGACATTGAGACATATACAGCTTTATGATTCTTCTTACCTTGTTCTCTATCATTGTGCAGCTTTTACACAGGCTTGCCTTGTGTTCCCATTCATGTAAGTTTTGTGACTACAATCTATGTTGACTCTTGCCTGATAGAATGTTGGACTGTGACATTTCTCTTTGCATTAATCATTGGGGTTGATTTCATTATTGCAATGGACACTGGTCCCCTTCCTCCATCACCACATATGTGTGTCTTCCCAAAATATTTTCACTCTTCCCAAAAGTCATTCTCCCCAGGGACAGGAAGATCTTAAGTGCATATGAGACATTATATACAAATTCTAATCACAGCTCCTCCCTCACTTACCCAGCACTTTTTACATCTTCCAAGGCACTTTGTGTTTGTCCTATCTTTTTTGAATAAGTAATACATACATGGTATGAAATTTTTAAAGATCAAAGTGATATAGGGGTGAAAAATAAGTTTCCTCCATACTTCCCTTAGCCACTCATTAGTCCTGTCTTGGGGCAAACAATGTAACCAGGTGTGTTTTTTTGGGGGTTGTATCTTTTCAGAAATATTGAATGCATGTGGGTGTTTTTAATCATTCTTCACACACCACCCCTACCCATACAATGTACCTTGACTACCCTTTTCACTTGATTCTCACTCACCACACCCTGTGATAGGTGGTGTTCCCACCAATTTACAGATGAGGAAGCTAAGGCTCAGAGATGTGAGATGACCTTTTTCTGGGTTTTGTTGGCAGAAGTAGTGACTTTTTTACAGTTTCCCAGGCAGTAAGTGGAAAATCCAGGACTGATGTTGCAGGTTTTTAAAGTAATGATCTAATTGGTTTTATTAAATGATCCATGTATTGGGCAGCATCCCATCTAATAAATAGAAGGGTGCTCTCCTGATGTTGCAGTTTTTGTCTGCATTCTTTCCTCCACACTGAGAAGTACCAGATCCTGCACCTCAAACATGATAGGAGATCTCTAAACACTTGCTGGTAGCTAGAGTGATTAAGAAAATCCCCACAATTCCTTTAGTCATATTAGAATTGCTATGGCAGACTTTAGGTGTAATGCTGATGGGCATCAACTGGTAGTTAGCATTAAGGATACAAAAAGTTGATCTTTCTAATTGTTTTCTGGAAATATTTCCCCTCTACAGATTTATTCAGGTCCACCTGAGGAAAGTACTGCACCCCCAGTGCCTCCACCTCGAGTGACAGCAAGAAGGCACAAACCAATCACAATTTCGAAGCGCTTGCTGAGGGAAAGGACAGTTTTCTATACTTCTTCCCTGGATGAAAGTGAAGGTCAGTACTAAAGTTTACCCTTAGCTTCTTAATATTGATTGGAGACAAAGAGAATATTGAAAGGAAGACATGGAGGCATAACCATCTTTTCTGAAAAGTTAGACGTTTTCTGGGTCCTGGGCCAGGCAAGCCAAGGTTTGTAAAATTTGTGCCCAGAGAGTGAATTATTCTTTTGGCAGTGGATAGGACAGAGATGAACCTGTAAAATCAGCTACCATTTTCCCTTAGCAGACCAGTGAAGGATACAAGGTGTTCTTAGATCTGTACCTCAGTACATTGAAATGAGTGAGCAATGTGTTTTCTGAATGTTCTGAGTTTTTAAATACAAATTCAGTTAACATAGAGAACTGATGGCTGAATAGGAGTTTCTAGTGCTTGTCCCTTCACAGTAATGTGAATTCAAACAACCATCCATGCATGAAAACCCCTTCATGAAATCTATGGAATCCAGATGAGAGTTCAGAGAACCTGGGTTGAGTACAGAAATAAGAAAAGGTACATTGCAGATGCTAGAAAGGACATTTTCATATTACCCATGTCACCCTTCCCCCAAGCTTACACAGTGTAGTTCAGGGAGAAATCCCCTCCACATGGAGGAAGGAAAGTGAGATGAGCACCCAACTTTACCTTGGACCCCAGCAACAGGCCCACCCCAGTAAACCCGAGCACCAACCCATCCCCCATTTTTCCAGACTCTAGGCCAGCCTCCACCAACCCAAGCTCCAGACCTGCCCCAGCACTAGGCCATTCTCTGCAGCCCCAGGCACCAGGCCTGCCCCTGAAGACCCAGAATCCAGACCCATTACATGCCAAGCTGGCCCCTGTGGCTCTAGTCTCCAGGACGTAACCATAGTTCAGCATACAGTCCAGCCTCCTGCAGATCCAGCCTCCAGGTCTGCCTCAATGCCAGGCTAGCCCCCTAGACCCAGGCTTCAAGCTCTCCCCTGTAGATCCAGGATGAAAACTTGCCCATCCGCTGACCCTGGCACCAGACCAGCCTACCCAAGGACTCCAGCAGCAAGCCCACTTCTGGAGCCTGCCAGGTGGCCTAACCAGAATCTCTGGTTGTGCTGCCTGACCAAAGGCTTTCCTTGCCAAAGCCAGGAAGATGTGCCTGTTTCTTCAAATAGGTAAACACCCACTCAAGGTCACAAGGATCAGGAATAATCAGGGAAACTTAACACCACCAAAGGAACAAAATAAAGCACAATGAACTCATCCTAATGAAATGGAGATCTATGAACTGTCTGAAAATGAATTCCAAATAATCATCTTAAAGAAGCTCAGTGAGCTACAAGAGAACTCAGACAACTAAACAAAATCAGGAAAATAATACATGAGAAGTTCAAGAAAGTTATAGAAATCATAAAAAAAGAGAACCAAAAAGAAATTCTGGAGCTGAAGAACACAATGACTGCATTGAAAAACTCAGTAGAGAGCTTCAACATCAAACTCGAACAAGCAGAAGAAAGAATCAGTGCAGTCAGACAGGTCACTTAAAATTATCCAGTCAGAGGAACAAAAAGAAAAAAAGATTGTAAAAATGAAGAAAACCTAAGAGACCTATGGGACACCATATACAAACCAATATACACATATGGAAGTCTCAGAAGGAGCACAGAAAGAGAAAGGGGCACAAAGATTATTTAAAGAAATAATGACAGAAAAATTCCTAAATCTGGAGAAGGAAATGAACATCTGGATCCATGAAGCCCAAAGAAACCCAAATAAGTTAAACCTAAAGAGGATTTAACCAAGACACATTGTTATAAAATTCTCAAAATTCCAAGACAAAGAGAATTTTGAATGCAGCAAGAAAAAAGCAAATCATCAAATAAAAGGAAACCCCCATAATACTGTAAGCAGATTTCCCAGCAGAAACCTTGCAGGCCAGGAGAGAATGGGTTGATATATTCAAAATACTGAAAGGAAAAAAACTGCCAACCAGGAATACTATACTGGGCAAAGCAGTCCTTCAGAAATGAAGGAGAGATAAAACGAAGGAGTTGACTACCACCAGACTTGGTTTAAAAGAAATGTTAAAACATATCATACTAAGTGAAGTAAGCCAGACAGTGAAAGACAAATATCATATGAAATTGCTTATATGTGGCATCTAACAAAAAAAGATACAAATGAATCTATATACAAAACTGAAATAGACACACAGACATAGAAAACAAACTTATGGTTACCAAAGGGGAAAGTGGGTGAGGGATAAATTAGGAGGTTAGAATTAGCACATATACACTACTATATATAAAATAGATAGCCAATAAGGACCTACTGTATAACACAGGGAAATATACTCAATATTTTTAATAACCTATAAGGGAAAAGAATCTGAAAAAGAGTGTATATATATATATATATATATATATATATATATATATATATATATATATATAAACTGAATCACTGTACTGTATATATAACTGAATCACTGTGCTGTACTCCTGAAAATAACAGGACGTTGTAAATCAACTGTACTTCAATTAAATAAATAAATAAGACATGCTAAAAGAGGGTATTCAAGTTGAAATAAATGGACAGTAACAACATGAAAACATATGAAAGTATAAAACAAATTGGTAAACATAATATAGCCTAATTCAGAATATTCTAATACTGTAATAGTGATGTGTAAACCACTTTTAATTCTAGTATGAAAGTGAAATTACAAAAGTATTAAAAATAACTATAGCTACAATAATTTGTTAATGGATACACAATCTAAAAAGTTATAAATTATGACATCAATAACATAAAATGTAGGGGTAGCAGTCGTTAAAATGTAGAGTTATTATATGTAGTCAATGTTACTTTGTTAGCTTTAAACAGACTGCTATAACTATGTTTTATGTAAACTTCATGATAAAAGACCCCAAAGCAATCTTGAGAAAGAAAAGCAAAGTTGAAGACTTTATGATTTCAAAATATACTACAAAGCAATAGTAACCAAAAGAGTATAGTACTGGCATAAAAATAGACATATATACAAATGAAACAGAATAATGAGCCCTGAAAAAGTACACACATTTATGATCAATTGACCTTTGATAAAGGTGTCAAGAATACACAATGGGAAAGTATAGTCTTTTCAGTACATGGTGTTGGGAAAAATGGATATCCACATGCAGAGAAATTGGATCCTTATCTCACACAATGTACAAAGATCAACTCAAAATGGATTAAAGACATAAATGTAATACCCATAGCTGTAAAACTACAAGAAGAAAATGTGGGGGGAAAACTACTTGGCATTGTCTGGTCTGGGCAGTGATTTTTTTGGATATGACCCCCAAAGTATAGGCAACAAAAGCAGAATGGACAAATGTGATTGCATCATGCTAAAGAGCTCCTGCACAGCAAGGGAAACAATCAAGAAAGTGAGGAGACAACCTACAGAATAGGAGAAGATATTTGCAAATCATATGTCTGATAAGGGGTTAATATTCCAAAATACATAAGGAACCCATACTACTCAATAATAAGAAAAGAGATAACCCAATTTTTAAAGGTCAAAGGACCTAAATAGACATTTCTCAGAACAAGACAAATAAATGTCCAACAGGTATATGGAAAGTTACTCAACATCACTGATCATCAGGGAAATGCAAATCAAAACTACAAGATATCATCTCACACCTATTATAGTTATTACAAAAAAATGACAAAAGATAACAAGTGTTGACAAGAATGTGGAGAAAAGGGAACCCTTGTACATTGTTGGTGGTAATGTAAATTAGTACAGCCATTATGGAAAGCTGTGTGTAGGTTTCTCAAAAAATTAAAAATAAACTACCATATAGAGTTGTCAACTGCCTGGCTGAGTGTTCAAGGCATACTCAAACATTGATACAGAGCCCCTTTGCAAACACTGGGAGTCATATTGGTTCTTAGTGTTTTAAGGCAATCTCTGTCTAATCATTAGCTGACCACAAAACTAACTAAGCCGTGTCTTTAGTGGCCACACTCAACAAAGAATACAGATTTAACATAAATGGGTGAAAAAAGTCAGTAAACTAACAATAATAACTAAAATAAACAGCAACAACAACAAACCTTGGGGAGAAGAGATAATCTGAATTTCAGAGTTGCTATATTACTTAAACTGTCCAGTTTTCAATAAAAAATTATGATATATCTAAAGAAACAAGAAAGCATGACCCATACACAGGAACAAAAACAAAAAGCAATCAAATAATTGCTACCACATAACCCAGCAACTCCACTCTTAAGTATGTACCCAAAAGAAATGAAAACACAGCTTCACAAAGACTTACATTTGAATATTTATAGCAGCTTTTTTCATATCAGCCAAAAACTGTGAGCAACCTAAATGTTCATCAACTGATGAATGAACAAACAAACTGTGGTATATGCATACAATGGAGTACTACTCAACAACACATAGGAATGAACTACTGATACATGTATCATCCCCATCCTCCAGGTATATCAGGTTCTTTCAGGACCTCAAGCATGCCCTCATAATCCAGGCCTTTGCACCTGCTATCCCCTTTGCTGGACACTCTCCCTTGGCACTTTCGCATGGCTGGGTCATTCTTATGCTTCAGGTCTCAAGATAAGTGCCACCTCCTCCAAAAGGCCCTCTTCAGCCACCAAAGTGGCTCTCCTTGGTTGTTTGCCTCTGTCCCTAGTTTGTTTCACTCATACCACTTATTAACAGTTCTTCATATTTTGTGATCTTGTTACTTCTTTTTTTTTTTTAAATTTATTTATTTATTTATCTTTGGCTGTGTTGGGTCCTCATTTCTGCGTGAGGGCTTTCTCCAGTTGTGGCAAGCGGGGGCCACTCTTCATCGCGGTGCGCGGGCCTCTCACTGTCGCGGCCTCTCTTCTTGTGGAGCACAGGCTCCAGACGCGCAGGCTCAGTAGTTGTGGCTCACGGGCCTAGTTGCTCCCCGGCATGTGGGATCTTCCCAGACCAGGGCTCGAACCTGTGTCCCCTGCATTGGCAGGCAGACTCTCAACCACTGCGCCACCAGGGAAGCCCTCTTGTTACTTCTTTTTGGTTGTCCACAGAACAAAAGTTACCAACTGTGTCAATGAAAAAATATAAACTACCATATGATCCAGTAATTCCACTTCTGGGAATATATCCAAAGGGAATGAAATTAGTATCTCGAAAAGATATCTGCACTCTCATGTTCATTGCAGCATTATTTACAATAGCTGCATATGGAAGTAGCAAAATGTTCATCAACAGATGAATGGATAAAGAAAATGTGAGAGATACATAGACACACACCCAGAAACACACACAGGTGCACACACACACACACAAAATGGAATATTATTCAGCCTTAGGTACAAAAGAAGGAAAACTTGTAATTTGTGACAACATGGATGAACCTGAAGGACCTTATGCTAAGTGAGATGAGATAAGGGCAGAGAGATAAATGCTGCATGATTTCACTTATATGTGGAATCTAAAAAAGTCAAACTCATAGAAGCATAACGTAGGATGGTGGCTGCCAGGGACTTAGGGGAGAGTGAAATGGGGAGGTGTTTGATCAAAGGGTACAAGGTTCAGTTATTCAGGATGAATATGTTCTGGAGATATGATACAGCATTGTGACTGTAGTTAATAATACTATATTGTATACTTGAAGTTTGTGAAAAGAGTAGATCTTAAATATTCTTACCACACACAAAATTTGAAACTATATGAGGTGATGGATATGTTAATTAGATTGATTGTGGTACTCATTTTACAATGTATTCATATATCAAAACATCACATTGTATACCTTAAATATATACAATGTTTATTTGTCAATTATATCCCGATAAAGCTGGGGAGAAAATCAGCTCACATGGATTAAGTACTATGCTAGGTGGAATTAAGACAGTCCCTGGCCTCAAGGAGTTTATAGGCTAAATGGAGATAGATAGATGATAGATAGATAGATAGATAGATAGAGATAGATAAACAAATAAATGCCATTTAGTTGAATAATTGCTTAGTATGGATTCTGCACCCATTTTAAATGGGCCTCTCTCCTCACTAGTCTGTTGAGACCTTTTTTGTCAAGATTACCAACAATCTCCATGTGCCACTCCACTATTATCATACTCAGCCTGTGAGAAGCATTTCATTTTAGTTACTCTTCCTTCTTGAAACACTTATTCACTTGGCTTTCAGGACACCAAACTCTCCTTCTACCTCACTAGACATTCCATTTCAGTCTCCTCTTGGTTTTCCTTTTCTTCTCAATTTCTACATGTTGGAAGGTCCCAGAGTTTTATTTTGTTTTGTTCTGTTCTATTTTTCTCAGTCCACTTCTCTGTTTATATTTGTTTTCTGCGTGATCTCATTCAGTCTCATGGTTTTAAATATCTTTAAAATATGAGGATGATTTTCAAATTTATATATCAAGGAGTACTATCTCCCCTCTTCCCATCTCAAACTCCCTGTTCAACATCTCTCTTTAGATGACTCATGGACATTTCCAATTCAAAATGTACAAATACTCTTGATTTCCTATTCCTCCTCAATCTACTCTTACTCTGGTCTCCCTCATTTAAGTAATTGGCAGTACCAGTCACCCAATGGCTAAGGTCAAGAACTTTGGGATGATCCTTGATTACTCTCTTTTCCTTTTACCTTACACCTAATCCATCAGCAATTCCTCTTAGCTCTCCGTGCACATTGTATGTTGAACCTACTAATTCCTACTGTTACCTTCCTGGTAGAGCCACCATCATCTCTTACTTGGGTGGCTACAGGAGCTTCCAAACTGTTATCCTTGCTTTTCTTCTTGCCTGACTATAATTTGTTCTCCACAGCAGCCAGTAAGATGTGTATTCTTTTAAACATGTAAATCAGATCATATCATTCCCTCTGGTCCAAATTTCCAGTGACTTCTCTTCATTTTTAGAAGAAAATTTACATTTTATTCTGCATTATATGATCCTCACTTACCTTTCTGATCTCATTTCTGAACTTCACTGTCTCTCTGTACCCTTTGTTCTCTCTGCTCTAATCTCATTGGTTTTGCCATTCCTTATACATGTCAAACTTACCCAAGGTCCTTTATATTTGCTGTTCTCTTGGTTCTAAACATTCTTCCTCCAGAACTTTGCAAACTTTACTCCTTCATTCAGATCTCAGCTAAATGACGTCTCTTCATAGAGACCTTCTCTGAATACTCTATTTAAATAGGTCTTTCTCCTTCTCCATTACTCTCTATCCTTTTACACTGCTTTATTTTATTCCTATCACTTGCTACTTTGTTCACATGTTTATTATCTGTCTTTCCCATTAGAATGTCAGATCCACTTTTATCACCAGCCTCTAGAACAATTCCTATATATCCCATGTGTTCATTAAATACTTGTAGAATAAATGGCTGGGCGTATAGGGAATAATGAAGGGAAAGAGATCACCCAGTTTAAGGGATCACCTCCTTAGGAGGTGATCTGGCATTTAGGAGAAAGTAGAAGGGAACACTGAATGCCTACTCTGTTGTTCCATACTCCCATTTTAATTGGATAAACTCATTTATTTGTCTATTTACAATCTCCCCAAATACACACCAGAAAATATAATCTCTATGCCAGCAGAAATTTTTCACTCTGTATCCCTAGTGCCAGCATAGTATCTAGCATATCATAAATCCTCAATAAATGTGTGTAATAAATGAATGAACTGGGTGATAGTAGACCTGAGATATAATTTAACCTTGGCCACTAGCTTACTGAATAACTTGGGCTAGTCACTTCCTTATTCTGGGTCTTAATTTGCCCCTCTGTGTGAGGAGTTCTTTGTGCCAGAAGATCACCAATGGGATCACCCACTCTAGACAATTTTCTAACTTTTTTTTAAACTGAGATATAATTCATATGAAATAAAATTCACCCTTTTCAAGTGTAGGTCAGTGGTTTTTAGTATATTCACAAGCTTGTGCAAACATCTAATTCCAGAACAATCTTCTTCATGCTTTTTCTGCATCTATTGAGATGATCATATGGTTTTTCTCTTTCCATTTGTTAATATGGTGTATCACATTGATTGATTTGCATTTTTGAAGAATCCTTGCCACATGCCCAATCTTGTTTCATCTGTACCCCTATCAATTGCCCCAACTCAGACATCATGTCATTTCATCCATAAATGTTTCAGTATGTACCTGTAAAAGATAAGAACACTATTTTAATCAAAATCTCAATACCATCGTCATACATAAAAGAAAAGAACACTAAACAACATAGTAATTCCTTAAGATCACTGTCTAGTCAGTATTCAGATTCTCCTATTTTTACATTTTTTTTGAAAAAAACCAGGATCCAAATAAGACGCATATATTACAACTGGTTGACATATCTCTCAGGTCTCATTTAGCTGACCAGAACCTCTGTTCTTAACCACTACACTCTGATCTAGGTTTTCTATTACCAAGGAAGGTGATAATTTCCTTAGAGCAGGAGTTCTCAATCGGGGGTTCATTAACAGCTTCAGGGGGTTCCATGAATCTCTTAAAATTAGTTTTCAAAATTTTACATGTATTTGTGTAGGTTAATTTTTCTAGGGAGAATATCCTTGGCTCTCATTAGCGACTCAAAGCTTTAATTAAGAAACAGGGCAACTGAAAAGCATATACTATTGTCACAGGAAATTGTAAACCACAAAAGCTAAGGGAAAGCCATAAAGTGGTGAGTTGAGGATGTCTTTATGAGGATGGAGAAAGAAGTTAAATTCTGTTAAGTGTATTACCTTGAAATTTAAGAGATCTTTATAAATTACTTTTGAGAGAAATAGAAATAGGGATTAAATGGTACCTTATTTAAAAGTAATATAATGTACAATTGATTGGGGTCTCTTAAGTCCCTTTTTAACATATCCCTTTAAATAAAGTATCTTGGCATATTGTGGTTTTGCTGAATTGTGGTCATGAAAATAATACTCAGATCTTAAACTGAATTCCCTGTTTTATGAGACTTGTGACTCCACATGAACTGGAATGGGTAGAGACTGATTTTGTGGGATATCATTGATTTGTTCCATGACAATAGTTCCTTTGAATATGTGTATAACTTTGCAATATTATATATACAAAGGTTATCATTAATGTTTCCTCTTTGCACCATCTTTTCCTAGATGAAATCCAACACAGAACACCGAATGGTACTATCATCAGCAGTATAGAACCAACCAAGATGCCACAACACCCCAAAATGCCTATGCAGAGAAGTGGGGAAGCAGATCATGGGAGGAAATCCCCAAGCAGGCCTGTTTCAGATGGCAAGTTGGAGTCCTGCCTCGAGGTGGATGTGGGGAAGTTGGTATCTAGGCTGCAGGATGGAGGGACCAAGGCCATACCAAAGGCCACCAATGGACCTGTGCCAGGTCATGGGCCCACTAAGACCTCCTCTTTCCATGTAAAGAGACCAGCTCCTCGGCCCCTGGCTCACCACAAGGAAGGTAAGTGCTTGGGAATCCCACAGGGAAGAGAAATTACCTCAACTATTTTTTTTTATATTTCCCTAGAAATTGTTCACTTTAATAATTTCATTAAAATAACATAGAATTATGCATAGGATCTTACCAATTAAAAATAGTCTCCATTGAATGGATTTTATAATCTCTTACTTAGGTTTCTTTTTTTTTTTTTTTATCCCACCACCACCCCGCCACTCGCTTTCCCCCCTTGGTGTCCATACGTTTGTTCTCTACATCTGTGTCTCAACTTCTGCCTTGCAAACTGGATCATCTGTACCATTTTTCTAGATTCCACATATATGCGTTAATGTACGATATTTGTTTTTCTCTTTCTGACTTACTTCACTCTGTATGACACTCTCTAGGTCCATCCACGTCTCTACAAATGACCCAATTTCATCCCTATTTATGGTTGAGTAATATTCCATTGTATATATGGACCAAATCTTCTTTATCTATTCGTCAGTCAGTAGGCATTTAGGTTGCTTCCATGACCTGGCTATTGTAAACAGTGATGCAATGAACATTGGGGTGCATGTGTATTTCTGAATTATGGTTTTCTCTGGGTATATGCCCAGTAGTGGGATTGCTGGGTCATATGGTAGTTCTACTTTTAGTTTTTAAACAAACCTCCATACTGTTCTCCATAGTGGCTGTACCAATTTACTTTCCCACCAACAGTGCAAGAGGGTTCCCTTTTCTCCACACCCTCTCCAGCATTTGTTGTTTGTAGATTTTTTGATGATGCCCATTCTAACCAGTGAGACGTGATGCCTCATTGTAGTTTTGATTTGCATTTCTCTAATAATTAGTGATGTTGAGCAGCTTTTCATGTGCCTCTTGGTCATCTGTATGTCTTCTTTGGAGAAATGTCTATTTAGGTCTTCTGCCTGTTTTTTGATTGGGTTGTTTTTTTTTTAATACTGAGCTGCAGGAGCTGTTTACATGTTTTGGAGATTAATCCTTTGTTTGTTGATTCATTTGCAAATATTTTCTTCCATTCTGAGGATTGTCTTTTCGTCTTGTTTATGGCTTCCTTTGCTGTGCAAAAGCTTTTAAGTTTCATTAGGTCCCATTTCTTTATTTTTGCTTTTATGTCCATTACTCTAGGAGGTGGGTCAAAAAAGAAATTGCTGTGATGTATGTCAAAGAGTTCTTTACATAGTTCTTCCTATGTTTTCCTCTAAGAGTCTTACAGTGTCCAGTTTTACATTAAGGTATTTAATCCATTTTATTTTTCTGTATGGTGTTAGGAAGTTTTCTAATTCATTCTTTTACATTTAGCTGTCCAGTTTTCCCAGTACCACTTTACTGAAGAGACTACCTTTTCTCCATTGTATATCCTTGCCTCTTTTGTCATAGATTAGTTGACTATAAGTGCATGGGTTTATCTCTGGGCTTTCTATCCTGTTCCTTTTATCTATATTTCTGCTTTCATGCCAATACCATATTGTCTTGATTACCGTAGCTTTGTAGTATAGTCTGAGGTCAGTCTCATTCCTCCAGCTCCATTTTTTTCCCCTAAATATTGCTTTGGTTATTCGGGGTTTTTTGTGTCTCCATACAAATTTTAAAAATTTTTGTTCTAGTTCTGTAAAAAATACCATTGGTAGTTTGATAGGGATTGCATTGAATCTGTAGATTGCTTTGTGTAGTATAGTCACTTTCATAATATTGATTCTTCCAATCCAAGAACATGGTATATCTCTCCATCTGTTTGTGTCATCTTTGATTCCTTTCATCAATGTCTTATAGTTTTCTGAGTACAGGTCTTTTACCTCCTTAGGCAAGTTTATTCCTAAGTATTTTATTATTTTTGTTGCAATGGTGAATGGGAGTGTTTCCTTAATTTCTCTCTCTGATGTTTCATTATTAGTGTATAGGAATGCAAGAGATTTCTTTCCCTTAATTTTGTATCCTGCAACTTTACCAAATTTACTGATGAGCTCTAGTAGTTTTCTGGTGGCATCTTTAGATTATCTATGTATATTACCATGTCATCTGCAAACAGTGACAGTTTTACTTCTTCTTTTCCAATTTGTATTCCTTTTATTTCTTTTTCTTCTCTGATTGCCATGGCTATGACTTCCAAAGCTATGTTGAATAATAGGGGCAAGAGTAAACATCCTTGTATTGTTCCTGACCTTAGCAGAAATGCTTTCAGTTTTTCACCATTGAGAATGGTGTTTGCTGTGGGTTTGTCGTACATGGCTTTATTATGCTGAGGTAGGTTCCCTCTATGCCCACTCTCTGGTGAGTATTTTATCATAAATAGGTGTTGAATATTGTCAAAAGTTCTTTCAGTATCTATTGGGATGATCATATGGTTTTTATTCTTCAATTTAGTAATGTGGTGTTTCACATTGATTTATTTGCATATATTGAAGAATCCTTGCATCCCTGGGATAAATCCCACTTGATCATGGTGTATGATCCTTTTAATGTGTTACTGGATTCTGTTTACTAGTATTTTGTGAAGCATTTTGGCATCTATCTTCATCAGTAATATAGGTCTGTAATTTTCTTTTTTTGTAGCATCTTTGGTTTTGGTATCAGGGTGATGGTGGCCTCGTAGAATGAGTTTGGGTGTGTTCCTTCCTCTGCAAATTTTTGGAAGAATTTGAAAAGGATGTGTATTAGCTCTTCTCTAAATGTTTGATAGAATTCACCTGTGAAGCCATCTGGTCCTTAACTTTTGTGTGTTGGAAGATTTTAAATCACAGTTTCAATTTCATTACTTGTGTTTTATCTGTTCATAGTTTCTATTTATTCTTGGTTCAGACTTGGAAGGTTATACTTTCTAAGAATTGGTCCATTTCTTCCAGGTTGTCCATTTTATTGGCATACAGTTGCTTGTAGTAGTCTCTCTTATGATGCTTTGTATTTCTATGGTGTCCGTTCTAACTTCTCCTGTTTCATTTCTAAGTTTATTGATTTGAGTCCTCTCCCTCTTTTTCTTGATGAGTCTGGCTAAAGGTTAATCAATTTTGTTTATCTTCTCAAAGAACCAGCTTTTAGTTTTATTGATCTTTGTTATTGTTTTCTTTGTTTCTATTTCATATATTTCTGCTCTGATATTTATCATTTCTTTCCTTCTACTATCTTTGGTTCTTTTTTGTTCTTCTTGCTCTAGTTACTTTAGGTGTAAGGTTAGATTGTTTATTTGAGAGTTTTCTTGTTTCTTGAGGTAGGATTGTATTGCTATAAACTTCCCTCTTAGAACTGCTTTTGCTGCATCCGTATGTTTTGGATCATCGTGTTTTTATTGTCATTTGTCTCTAGGTATTTTTTGATTTCCTCTTTGATTTCTCCAGTGATCTCTTGGATATTTAGTAATGTATTGTTTAGCTTCCATGTGTGTGGGGTTTTTTTACGTCTTTTCCCCCTGTAATTTATTTCTAATCTCATAGCCTTGTGGTCGGAAAAGATGCTTGATAAGATTTCAATTTTCTTAAATTTACCAAGGCTTGATTTGTGACCAAAGATGTGATCTATCCTGGAGAATGTTCCATGTGCACTTGAGAAGAAAGTGTAATCTGCTGTTTTCAGATGGAATGTCCTATAAATATCAGTTATATCTATCTGGTCTATTTTGCCGTTTAAAGCTTGTGTTTCCTTATTAATTTTCTGTCTGGTTGATCTGTCCATTGGTGTAAGTGAGGTGTTAAATTCCCCCACTAGTATTGTGTTACTGTTGATTTCCTCTTTTATAGCTGTTAGCATTTGCCTTATGTATTGACGTCCTGCTATATTGGGTGTGTATATATTTATAATTGTTATCTCTTCTTCTTGGACTGATCCCCTGATCATTATGTAGTGTCCTTCCATGTCTCTTGTAACATTCTTTATTTTAGTCTATTTTTTTCTGATATGAGTATTGGTACTCCAGCTTTCTTTTGATTTCCATTTTCATGGAATATCTTTTTCCATCCCCTCACTTTCAGTCTGTATGTGTCCCTAGGTCTGATGTGGGTCTCTTGTAGACAGCATATATATGGGTCTTGTTTTTGTATCCATTCAGTGAGCCTGTGTCTTTTGGTTGGAGCATTTAATCCATTCATATTTAAGGTAATTATTGATATGTATGTTCCTGTGACCATTTTCTTAATTGTTTTGTGTTTGTTTTTGTAGGTTCTTTTCTTCTTTTGTGTTTCCCACTTAGAGAAGTTCCTTTAGCATTTGTTGTAGAGCTGGTTTGGTGTGCTAAATTCTCTTAGCTTTTGCTTTTCTTTAAAGCTTTTGATTTCTCTGTCAAATCTGAATGGGATCCTTGCCAGGTAGAATATTCTTGATTGTAGGTTCTCCCCTTTCATCACTTTAAGTATATCATGCCACTTACTTCTGGCTTGTAGAGTTTCTGTTAAGAAATCAGCTGTTAACCTTATGCAAGTTCCCTTGCATGTTATTTGTCATTTTTCCCTTGTTGCTTTTAATAATTTTTCTTTGTCTTTATTTTTTGTCAATTTGATTACTGTGTGTCTTGGGGTGTTTCTCCTTGGGTTTATCCTGTATGGGACTCTCTGCACTTCCTGGACTTGGGTAACTATTTCTTTTCCCATGTTAGGGAAGTTTCCAACTATAATCTCTTCAAATATTTTCTTGGTTCCTTTCACTACTTCTTCTCCTTCTGGCACCCCTGTAATGCAAATGTTGTTGTGTTTACGGTTGTACCAGAGGTCTCTTAAGTTTTCTTCATTTCTTTTCATTCTTTTTTCTTTATTATGTTTTCTATGTATAAAATAATATCATCTGCAAATAGTGACAGTTTTACTTCTTCCTTTCAATATAGATGCATTTTATTTCTTCTTATTGCCTAATTGCTCTGGCTAGGACTTCCAATTCTATGTTTAATAAGAGTGGTGAGAGTGGGCACCCTTGTCTTGTTCCTGATCTTAGAGGGATAGCTTTCAGTTTTTCACCATTGAGTATGATGTTGCCTGTGAATTTGTAATATATGGCCTTTATTATGTTGAGGTACTTCCTTCTATACCCATTTTATTGAGAATTTTTATCATATGTGGATATTGAATCTTGTCAAATGCTTTTTCTACATCTATTGAGATGATACATTTTTTAGTTTTCATTTTGTTAATGTGTGGTGTATACATTGATTGATTTGTACATATTGAACCATCCTTGCATCCCTGGAGTAAATCTCACTTGATCACAATGTATGATCCTTTTAATGTATTGTATTGGATGTGCTAATATTTTGTTGAGGATTTTTTCATCCATGTTCATCAGAGATATTGGCCTGTAACTCTGTGTGTGTGTGTGTGTGTGTGTGTGTGTGTGTGTTGTCCTTGTCTGGTTTTGGTATCAGGGTAATGTTGGCCTTGTGAAATCAGTTAGGAAGTTTTTCCTCCTCTTTAAGTTTTTAGAAAAGTTTGAGAAGGATAGGTATTAAATCTTCTTTGAATGTTTGGTAGAATTCACCTGCAAAGCCGTGTCATCCTGGACTTTTGTTTGGTAGAGGTTTTTGTTTACTGTTTTAACTTCTTTGTTAGTGATCGGTCTATTCAGATTTTCTTTCTTCATGACTTAGTCTTGGAAGGTTGGGATTCAAGAATTTGTCCATTTCTTCTAGGTTGGCTGATTTGTTGGCATATAGCTATTCATAACTTTTTTTTAATAATTATTTGTATTTCTGTGGTATCTGTTATTATGTCTGTTCTTTCATTTCTGATTTTACTTATCAGAGACTTTTCTCTTTTTTCTTAGTGTCTAGCTAAAGGTTTGTTAATTTTGTTTATCTTTTCAAAGAAACAGCTCTTAGCTTCATTGATCTTTTGTATTGTCTTTTTGGTCTCTATTTCATTTATTTCCACTCTGATCTTTATTATTTCCTTTCTTGTACTGACTTTGAGCTTCATTTTTTTCCTTTTTTTTCTAGTTCATTTAGGTGTAAGGTTAGATTGTTTCTTTCAGATTTGTTTCTTGTTTCTTGAGGTAGGCCTGTGTTGCTATAAACTTCCCTCTTAGTACCACTTTTGTTGCATTCCATAAATTTAAGTATGTCGTATTTTCATTTTCATTTGTCTTCAGGTAATTTTCAATTTCTCCTTTGATTTCTTTGTTGTCCCAATAGTTTTTCAGTAGTATGTTGTTCATTCTCCACGTATTTGTAATTCTTGTAGATTCTTGTAGTTGATTACTAGTTTCATTCCATTGTGATTGGAAAAGTTGCCTGATATTATTTCAATCTTCTTAAATTTATTGAGACTTGTTTTGTGTCCCAACATATGGTCTATCCTTGAGAATGTTCCATGTGCACTTGAGGAGAATATGTACTTTGCTACTTTTGGGTGGAATGCTCTATACAAATCTATCAAATCCATCTGGTCTAATGTTTCATTTAAGACTGCTATTTCCTTGTTGACTTTCTGTATGGATGATCTATCCATTGATGTAAGTTGAGTGTTAAAGTCCCCTACTATTATTGTGTTGCTATCAATTTCTTCCTTTAAGTCTGTTAATAATTGCCTTATATATTTTGGTGCTTCTACATTAGGTGCATTATATTTACCATTTATTAAGTATCTGCTATGTTCCTGGCACTGTACTAGGTACTAGCATAATATTTCTTATTCTCACAAACTTATTGTGGAAAATATATATTTTTTCTACTAGAAAACTGAGGCTCCCAAAGGTGTTAATTGCCAAAGGTTCATAGTGAGTAACTGGCAGATCTGGGATCTAAGTCTTAGCAAGTCTGGCAGGCATCAAAGTCTGTGTTCTTTCCAGTAAGGCAGAACTATCACTTTACCTTCCTATAAGAAGCTTTGAACCTGTGAACTATTGTTTTCTCATTCTTACTTTCCAGTATAGTAGAAATAGGGACAAGAGGGCACAACTGCAGCAAAACTATGGGCTTTTTAAGTTACAAATTACAAATTCAAAATGTGGCTGACTTCTGCAAATTTAATTGGCTACTAGATGGGGAGACTCATGTTGGGAGGTTGTGACTAATCTAGAGGGGACTAGGGGGAATATAATTCTATGAAAAAAGAGACTTTGATATCACAAAGGCTTAGATCCACATCCTGACTCTTTTATTTTCTAGCTAGATAGCCTTTTAAAAATGTGCCTTATGTTTTATATCATGTCCTGTTCCAAAAAATATTTAAGGCATTTCACAATATAGAAAAATATAAGAACTTAAAAAATAGTAAGAATAATTGCTGTCTAACTGGCCCCTTTCTAGGTGTTGAAGACATAAGAGTGAATAAGACATACAGGGTCCCTACTGTCTTTAAGCTTTTATAAGGACTTAGCAAACCTAAGCCTTAATTTGTTGAAAAAAAGTCAAAGAAAAATATGACATGACACGAAAATTATATGAAATTCAATTTTCCATGTCCGTAAACAGAAACATGCTCCTTCGTTTACATATTGTCTGGAGCTGCTTTCATCATGTGGGTTGTTGCATGTAACAACCTCAATATGGGTTGATGGCATTGTCTCAGAGCACAATTCAGTAAAAGCTATTCTATGGGGCTCTGATAAGATTTCTACTAAGTAACTGACTATGAATTCTCTAGCTTGACACTGATGCATCTGTATGATTACAGTTAAGTTATTTAACCTCTTTGTACCTTGGTTTCCTTATCTGTAAATGGGAGAAACAGTTCATCCCTCAGAATTATTGCTAAGGTTAAAAGGAATAACAAATAAAGTATCTGCTATATAATCAATATGCAGAATATGTTATTAATTCCTTCCCCTTTTCCTCCTCTTCATAAGATTTGCCTCTTCTCGGAAGTAACAAGTTAAGCCAGACTTCTATGTACACAACTGCTTCAATTTATAAGTCATATGTTGACCTTCACATCAATCTGGTGCATAACTGGATAACTCAACTTATATTCATCACAGTAAAGTTTGTCTTGCCTGTCGCCAAGCCTTGGGGTCAGTCAGATCTTATCAGCTCAGCCCACACAGTAACTTAGCCCTCCCTATCAGTTCCGCTTTCACCATCTTCTGCTGCAAAGTTAAATCCCAACGACATTCCACTCTTCCCCTTCCTCCTTAGTCCTGCCTCAGGCTGCTGGCGGCAGCTGCTCTGATCTAAGGGTTTCAGCTAATGCGAGTACTCATTTGACTGTCCAGTATCAGCCAGACTATCTAAATCTGGGCCACAGCACTCCCCGGCTTTGCTTTCTGCCTTAAATCAGTTAGCAACAGGCCAGTGTGATGCAGGTTTTCTCAAAGACCCATGCCTCTAGCCTTGGCTACAGGAAGTAGAACTGAGGTAGTACTCCTGCCCTTGGTGAAGAATTAGCCAAACCTCTGGTGTAGTTGCCTCTTGGAACTTTCCCTACTCCCACCTCCTCACATCTTATTCCCTCCCTTCCTCCCCATTTTGGCTGTCACTCCAGTGACAGATATTGGGCATCAGAACAAATATCAACTAAACAAAAACTGCAAACAACTCTGACCCCAAGCTATAACTAATAGTTGTTAGCCACAGGTTCTAGCCCACAGCCTGAAATGGCAATGTCAGAGGGAGAGAGCTGTCACCTTAGCTGACCCACTCTGCATCTTGTTGTTGTCACTTCAATTCAGCTCCTTCTTCAGAGCTTTGCCTGCCATCCTGAGGGTCAATGCATAGGTCTCTTTGCTTTAGTGATACAACTGTGCCACTGTCCTATCCACCATCTTCACTCCTTGCATTGATCCAACATTTGAATAGACTGGATGTGCTCCACATATTTTCTTAGTAATTAAAGATAGCAAAAACAAGGTGCATGTTAAATTGCTTTGTTCCATGACACTCAACTTGATAATGTAACCAATATTGTTTGCTGATGTAATTTTGTCAAGGGTCCTTTTCTGTTCCACACATGGAACTGGACACGTCTCTTCATCTATTGCATCTAATCATTCTGATAGGCCTTTGAGATAGGTTTTATTTTCCCAATTTCACAGATGGAGAAACTGAGGCTCAGAGAAGTGAAACAGCTTGCCCAGAGTCACCCACATTGTAAGATGTGGAGATGGGGATTGAACCTTGGCTCCCTGGGTATCACATTCTTATTTCTTAAGTGGCTTCAGCTACCTTCCCCTTTCTGTTTTCTAAGAAGCATTCACTTTTGGAGGAACAAAATTATACAAGCCAAATTTCCTGCCTTCCTTTGATGTTGCTGCCTCTTACCAGGCCTGGCTTTGGAAAGGGCATTTTTGTAGCTTCTACAAAGGGACTTAGGACTTTCCTTTGGGGAACGGAGAGGAAGGACATCTACTTACATGTATTTGTTCATTTATTCAGGCACAGTGCTGTGCAATTAGAAAGACAAAGATGAATGGCCATGTTCCCTGCCCTCCAAAGGTTCATGGCGAGGCTGGCATGTAAGCAACCAGTCCCAGTCCAGTGTCATCCATGTTCTAGTGGGAGTTAGAATACATTCCAGTAGGAGCATGGGGTAAAGAGCCCTTCACTGTGCCAGAGGTTCTGAGATAAAAATGGAGAATACATCCACACTGAGACCCTATGACATATGGGCTTAGGAGCCTCTGTCTTGACTGGAGAGAGAAGACTGCATTCTGGTAGCATGCTTTTGGGCTTGGGGAAAGGGTGCTTGTAAGGCCCTGCTCAGCCACAGGGCCATCAATTCTCCACTGGGGTGACTAATGCTATGAGTAGCATTTGCATCTGCTCTAAAAGTATTAGGCACAGACTTGCTCTTGCAGTAATGAGCTTTATGGCCATTATCCACATTTTCTTGTTTGGACTCATTATGCTTTTAATAATGTACTGTGTTTAGTTTTCATTCTCTGGCTTTCCTGGAGCCTAACTCCAAGTTGATTCACAGGGGTCAGAGGCTTTAAGGTGATCATGGGGGAATGTCGTAGAAAGAGATAGATGATTCTAGAAGTTTGAGGGAATCTACAAGTTAAAACAGCCTCCCTTTACTCTGTGCTCTCGGGTAAGGTGTAGATGGATGTAAAAAAAGGTGGAAGAAATTGGCTTAAGGTTGAATATTGATGTTCATCAAGTCCTAATAAATCTATAAATGCTAAAATTCTTTAGTTATGGTCATTTGATAGAGAATGGGGAGGGAGGGAATAGGTTGGGCTGGAGAGGGAGGTCCAAAGAGTCAAGTTGTGGACCGAAGTTAAAAATAAATTAAAAGGAAGTACAATTTGGTAAAAATACCAATAAGCTCAAAAGGCTTAGTGGAGTCTCAGATATGACTTAGGCTCCAGAGTCACTGAGATGTGAGTTTGAATCCTGGCTCTGCTTCATCCCAGTTGTGGGACCTTGGGCAAGTCACAACCTCTCTGAGCCTTAGTTTTCTAATTTGTAAAATGAAGATATTTGTGACTATAGGATTGCTGTAATGATGAAATGAGATACCAATGTACTTGGCACATAATGAGTACTAAGTAAAAGGTAGCAGTTGTTTTGCTTTTACAGGAGGCTAATTACTAACTACACAATCTTAATTAGGTGAACTTCACTTCTCTGAGCCAGTTTTCTCAACTGTAAGTGGGGACAATGCCTATATTGCAGGTAAGGTTTTTGTGGGGATTAAGTAAGGTATACAAAACATCTGGTAATATAAAAGAAGTTCAAAAAATGATAGTGGTAGTGGTTGGGTAACAACCTCTCAGGAAATGGCAGGCATGGAAGATGGTAGATATTTACTCTTCTATATTCTAGAGCCTATGAGAAGCCTCAAGCTTCAAATGTAGGTGTCATAAAAGAGCTCAGAACTACTCTTTCCACCCTCAACCTATCTCTGACAATTCCAAACACTCAGAAATAGGAGGACTGTTGATAAGGGGAAGGGGAAAGGAAGGATTCTTAGCCATCCCTCAAAGTCCAGCTAAAGTCCTATTACCTCCATGAAGCCTTTTGACAATTCTGCCCCAGGGAACTCTCCCTTACCTCACTTCTTTTGGCACCCAAGTTTGACCCTTTAATTGTGGATGCTGAGTTACTGTATTCATGCTTATTTCCCATGAGTATGACTTCATTTTCCAACTCAGTTTTAAGCCCCTAGATGGCAAAGTCAATGTCAAATCATTTGTCTGCATATGTTGTGAGAGCATAAGGCCAGGCACAAAAGCCCTCAAGGAACACTCAGTCTATTGAACACCTTTCAATTTAGATTTTAGAATAGCCCTGAAATTTGGGTATATCATGTTTGTGTTTGTCACAGATGGCACAAATGGGGACTTCAAAAGGGAAAGCTTTTTCCATTGTCCTTCTAATGGACTGAACTGTGTTTTTCTTTTCTCAATGAGTATTTATTGAATACCAGTTACATGCAAAGCAATTTACTTGGGCCCCTGGTGAATACAGAGAGGAATCCCACTTAGATCTAGCTCTCAGGTTGCTCCATTTTAATAGGGGAGATAGAGCCACCAAAACAAAGAGCCCTGATTCAAAGTACAAGGTGGTTGGTGCTGTAAGAGTAAGAGAAAGGAACTTGGAACATATTAGGCTTCTAAGAGATGTGGCACTTAAGCTGAATCTTAATAGATGATGCAAATTTGGGCATATTAGAAGGGGTAAAGGGCATCTAGGAAAGAAATGATTAATTGTAGGATGTGTACGTGGAACAAGAAATAATACTGTTTCTGTGGACTATGGGATATGTAAAGAGGAAGGGTGGAAAGTTAGACCAGAAACATCAGTTGAGGCCAGGTGGAAGAAGGTAGTGAATTCCAGGTTAAAAAATGTTTGAGTTTATTCTGCAGGCAACAGGGAGCTGTGAAATCTAAATCTAGTATCTATCTATCTTTCTATCTGGAGATTTTTTTCAAGCTGGTTAGGTACATGATCAGAACTGACTTCTAGAGTATTCCACTGTAGCATATAAAAGTCAGCGGGGAGAGATATAGGCCTATAGACATATCATGGACCTACTGATCTGGAAAATAGTCCAAGTTCACATTGTACAGGTAGGGAAGTGATCTGCTCAAGCTCACACAGCAAGTTAGTTTTAGTATTAAGACTGGAATCTAGGTCTTTTGACTCCCAGTTATTATTACTCTTCCATCCCTGCCTCCTCAGTTTGACACAGTGGCTATACTGTCGCAAATTAGAGGCAGGAGAGAACAACATTGGGGTCTTTCAAACAAGAAAGCCCATTGCTACTACTTCAAAGTTTGACTTAAAATGAATCATCAATTTGCAGCACCCAATAAAGAGCCTAGGAGGATGCAAGGCTGATGACATTTGTTTTCTGAGGCCTTGGGTTGATGTCTATTTGGATGTGGCTGCAACTGGGAAATGAATGGGTTTCATATTTCAGGGGGAGTCATCTGGTTCTCTCACCAAAGGAAACAGTAGCCTTAGGGTGGATACAGCTTCAGGGAGAAATGTTTTCTGGCTCTGACTGTAGCATATGCTTCCTATCCAATACCTCCTCCAGTGACCAGTAGAAATGGAACAGCATTGTCAGCTGTTATAATCTGATCTGCAGTGAGCAAGCAGCATCATGTGGCCTAGTGGTTCTCAACTCTGGCTATACATAGCATCACCTGGGGAGCTTTTAAAAATACCCATACCAAGGTGCTACCCCAATCAATTAAGCTAGGCTCTCTGGGGATGGGTCCCCAGTACTGTATAATTTCAATGTTCCCAATGTATAGCCAAGGTTGAAAATCACTGGTACTTCTGACCACTTGGGCTTTGGAAAGCAGATGGACCTGAGTCTATTGTCAATTAACTATGGGGTTATACTTCTCATCTCTGTGTTTCTGTTTCCTCAACTATAGAACAGGCATAATGCTTCTTGTCTTTCAGGGTTAGGGCCAATGTTAAATGAGAATATATGCATAAAGTACTGAGTATATTATCATAGTACCTGGAACAGAGCAGGTGTTCAATAAAAAAGGTAGCTAAAGTTTTTTACCAGTTATTTTATTACCATTACCATTATTATTGTCATTTATAACTTTTTATATTACTACTAATAACAACAAAACAGCAGACACTGGGAAGAAAAGTGGATGCAAAAACAGGAGATATGAGTTTTAGTCCTCACTCTACCACTTACCTAACTATACGATTGCGGGTGAGTGAGTTCACCTTTCCGAACCTTAGTTTCCTTCTCTATAAAATGGGAAAGATAAGACCCATCTGCTATTCTTTCCTCCCAAGCTTATTGTGAACATCAAATAATTAATTGGGAGAGTGCTTTGAATATTATAATGTGTTAGAAAAATTGGATTATTATTATTATTTTGGTCACTCTTTAGCTGCAATTCTGTGTACCCGACCTGGTGCTAAGGGGAATGGCATGTCCAGAAATGTAAGATACAGCCTAGTGTGTAAATGAATAGTACTTGGTTCATACCTCCATTAGAACACCAATCACACTGTATTATCATTATCTTTCTTCATATCTGTCTGCCTCACCAGAATGACTAGCTGGAGGAATTAAAAAACCCCATGGAGCAATATATAAGTACTTCATGAGTGCTTACATGGATGGAAATTACCAATGTCAGCTCAAGTGTTCAGAGGATTGAGATTTGAGCTGACTGTTTAGGGGTAGTTACAGTACAGATAAGACATGAGAACAGGGACATATATCGGGAAAGAAGCAGGACAGAGTCTAACACTTACTTATCCCTGCTACATGCTAGGTATTCTCTAACAGCCATCTAATTTAGTCCTTACAACCAGCTTGTGAGGACGGGTTATTATATCCATTTCCCAGATGAATACCTTGATAGTCAAAGAGTTGAAATAACTGCACAGGGTTCCACAGTTTGGAAGTCGCAGAACAAGGCCTGAAAGCAGGGTCTGCCCAACTCCAGACTTACTTTCCACACTGTACCATACTGTCTCATCTAGAAGAGTCAAGGGCTTGCTGCTTTGATAGGGCCGGTGAGGAGACCAGTGTAACAAAAGTAGAGCTGGTATTTAAAATCTAGCACTAGTACCTGGTTTAATAATTTGGGACCAGCTCATAGAGGGCCTTGAATTTATGTTAAGGAGTTTGAACTTATCCTGTACATTTTATAGTCACTGAGAAAATCTTTAAGGAGAAGAAATACAGTGTGGAAATACTTAAGGTAAATCTTACAACAGTATTATATGGATTAAAGTTAATATTTTTTACATTTACCTTAAAAAGTTTTGTAGAAGAAAACAATGAATATCAAGGTTTACTGACAAAAATTGAATGAATATCAAGATCTACTAACACCCTTGCATAGTTGCAAACGTGTCTATTTCCAGATGGTGTTCATCAGGCCATGAACATTTTTTGTGGACTTTTTTTCACTTAATATTATTTTATATGAATACATTTTTTGACCTAGCCTAAATCCTTGTCATTTCATGCATAATATGTATTGGTTAAATACTTGTAAGAATTGAATTGTTTGTTTATCAGCCTTTGTGGTTGGGTCTGAATTTTTGCTGTTAAGAAGCATGTTTATGTGCTACTTGTTTTCCTTATTTTTTTCTTTAGAGTTAATTTCTTTGGGCCTGTTCCCCAAAGTGGATCAACTGGATTAATGAGTATGAACTGTCTCATATATATTATTTTGCATTTCATTCACATTGTTCCAGAATTCCTTTTGTTTTGTTTTGTTTTTGTTATTTTTTTATACTGCAGGTTCTTCTTAGTCATCAATTTTATACACATCAGTATATACATGTCAATCCCAATCGCCCAATTCAGCACACCACCATCCCCACCCCACCACAGTTTTCCCCACTTGGTGTCCATACGTCTGTTCTCTACATCTGTGTCTCAACTTCTGCCCTGCAAACCGGCTCATCTGTACAACTTTTCTAGGTTCCACATACATGTGTTAATATACGATATTTGTTTATCTCTTTCTGACTTACTTCACTCTGTATGACACTCTCTAGATCCGTCCACGTCTCAACAAATGATTCAAATTCGTTCCTTTTTACGGCTGAGTAATATTCCATTGTATATATGTACCACATCTTCTTTATCCATTCATCTGTCGATGGGCATTTAGGTTGCTTCCATGACCTGGCTATTGTAAATAGTGCTGCAATGAACATTGGGTGCATGTGTCTTTTTGAATTATGGTTTTCTCTGGGTATATGCCCAGTAGTGGGACTGCTGGATCATATGGTAAATCTATTTGTAGTTTTTTAAGGAACCTCCATACTGTTCTCCATAGTGGCTGCATCAATTTACATTCCCACCAGCAGTGCAAGAGGGTTCCCTTTTCTCCACACCTTCTCCAACATTTGTTGTTTGTAGATTTTCTGATGATGCCCATTCTAAATGGTGTGAGGTGATACCTCAGCGTAGTTTTGATTTGCATTTCTCTAATAATTAGTAATGTTGAGCAGCTCCTCATGTGCTTCTTGGCCATCTGTATGTCTTCTTTAGAGAAATGTCTATTTAAGGTCTTCTCCCCATTTTTGGATTGGGTTGTTTGTTTCTTTAATATTGAGCTGCATGAGCTGTATATATATTTTGGAGATTAATCCTTTGTCCGTTGATTCGTTTGCAATATATTCTCCCATTCTGAGGGTGTCTTTTCATCTTGTTTATGGTTTCCTTTGCTGTATAAAAGCTTTGAAGTTTCATTAGGTCCCATTTGTTTATTTTTGGTTTTATTTCCACTACTCTAGGAGGTGGATCAAAAAAGATCTTGCTGTTATTTGTCAAAGACTGTTCTTCCTATGTTTTCCTCTAAGAGTTTTATAGTGTCCCATCTTACATTTAGGTGTCTAATCCATTTTGAGTTTATTTTTCTGTATGGTGTTAGGGAGTGTTCTAATTTCATTCTTTTACGTGTAGCTGTCCAGTTTTCCCAACAACACTTACTGAAGAGACTGTCTTTTCTCCATTGTATATCTTTGCCTCCTTTGTCATAGATTAGTTGACCATAGGTGCATGGGTTTATCTCTGGGCTTTCTATCTTGTTCCATTGATCTATGTTTCTGTTTTTGTGCCAGTACCATATTGTCTTGATTACTGTAGTTTTGTAGTATAGCCTGAAGTCAGGGAGTCTGATTCCTCCAGCTGTGTTTTTTTCCCTCAAGAATGCTTTGGCTATTCGGGGTCTTTTGTGTCTCCATACAAATTTTAAGATGATTTGTTCTAGTTCCATAATAAATGCCATTGGTAATTTGATAGGGATTGCAGTGAATCTCTAGGTTGCTTTGGGCAGTATAGTCATTTTCACAATATTGTTTCTTCCAATCCAAGAACATGGTATATCACTCCATCTGTTTGTATCATCTTTAATTTCTTTCATCAGTGTTTTATAGTTTTCTGCATACAGGTCTTTTATCTCCCTAGGTAGGTTTATTCCGAGGTATTTTATTCTTTTTGTTGCAATGGTAAATGGGAGTGTTTCCATAATTTCTCTTTCAGATTTTTCATCTTTAGTGTATAGGAATGCAAGAGATTTCTGTGCATTAATTTTGTATCCTGCAACTTTACAAAATTCATTAATTAGCTCTAGTAGTCTTCTGGTGGCATCTTTAAGATTCTCTATGTATACTATCATGTCATCTGCAAACAGTGACAGTTATACTTCTTCTTTTCCAATTTGTATTCCTTTTATTTCTTTTACTTCTCTTATTGCCATGGCTAGGACTTCCAAAACTATGTTGAATAATAGTAGTGAGAGTGGACATCCTTGTCTCATTCCTGATCTTAGAGGAAATGCTTTCAATTTTTCACCATTGAGAATGATGTTGGCTGTGGGTTTGTCATATATGGCCTTTATTATGTTGAGGTAGGTTCCCTCTATGCCTACTTTCTGGAGAGTTTTTATCATAAATAGGTTTGAATTTTGTCAAAAGCTTTTTCTGCCTCTATTGGGATGATCATATGGTTTTTATTCTTCAGTTTGTTAATATGGTTTTTCACATTGATTGATTTGCGTATATTGAAGAATCCTTGCATCCCTGGGATAAATCCCACTTGATCATTGTTTATGAACCTTTTAATGTGTTGTTGGATTCTGTTTGCTAGTATTTTGTTGAGGATTATTGCATCTATATTCATCAGTGATATTGGTCTGTAATTTTCTTTTTTTTGTAGTATCTTTGTCCAATTTTGGTTTCAGGGTGATGGTGGCCTCATAGAATGAGTTTGGGAGTGTTCCTTCCTCTGCAATTTTTTGGAAGAGTTTGAGAAGAATGGGTGTTATCTCTTCTCTAAATGTTTGATAGAATTCACCTCTGAAGCCATCTGGTCCTGGACTTTTGTTTGTTGGAAGATTTTTTTTTTGCGGTATGCAGGCTGTGCAGGTATGCATTGCTGTGGCCCCTCCCTCTGCAGAGCAGAGGCTCCGGATGCGCAGGCCCAGCGGCCATGGCCCACCGGCCCAGCTGCTCCACAGCATGTGGGATCCTCCCGGACCGGGGCATGAACCCACGTCCCCTGCATCGGCAGGTGGACTCTCAACCACTGCACCACCACGGAAGTCCATATTGGAAGATTTTTAATCACAGTTTCAATTTCATTACTTGTGATTGGTCTGTTCATATTTTCTGTTTCTTCCTGGTTCAGTCTGGAAGGTTATACCTTTCTAAGAATTTGTCCATTTCTTTCAGGTTGTCCATTTTATTGGCAGAGATTTGCTTGTAGTAGTCTCTTAGGATGCTTTGTATTTCTGAGGTGTCTGTTGTAACTTCTCCTTTTTCATTTCTAATTTTATTGATTTGAGTCCTCTCCCTCTTTTTCTTGATAAGTCTGGCTAATGGTTTATCAATTTTGTTTATTTTCTCAATGAACCAGCTTTTAGTTTTATTGATCTTTGCTGTTGTTTACTTTGTTCCTATTTCATTTATTTCTGCTCTGATCTTTATGATTTCTTTCCTTTTGCTATCTTTGGGCTTTGCTTGTTCTTCTTCCTCTAGTTGCTTTAGGTGTAATGTTAGATTGTTTACTTGATATTTTTCTTGTGTCTTGAGGTAGGCTTGTATAGCTATAAACTTCCCTCTTAGAACTGCTTTTGCTGCATCCCATAGGTTTTGGATCATCGTGTTTTCATTATCATTTGTCTCTAGGTATTTTTTGATTTCCTCTTTGATTTCTTCAGTGATCTCTTGGTTGTTTAGTAACGTATTGTTTAGCCTCCATGTGTTTGTGTTTTTTACGTTTTTTTCCCTGTAATTCATTTCTAATCTCATAGCATTGTGGTTCAGAAAAGATGATTGATGTGATTTCAATTTTCTTAATTTTACTGAGGCTTGATTTGTGACCCAAGGTGTGATCTATCCTGGAGAATGTTCTGTGCACACTTGAGAAGAAAGTGTAATCTGCTGTTTTTGGATGGAATGTCCTATAAATATCAGTTAAATCGATCTGGTCTGTTGTGTCATTTAAAGCTTCTGTTTCCTTATTTATTTTCATTTTGGATGATCTGTCCATTGTTGTAAGTGAGGTGTTAAAGTCCGCCACTATTATTGTGTTACTGTCAATTTCCTCTTTTATAGCTGTTAGCATTTGCCTTATGTATTGAGGTGCTCCTATGTTGGGTGCATATATATTTATAATTGTTATATCTTCTTCTTGGATTGATCCCTTGATTATTATATAGTGTCCTTCCTTGTCTCTTGTAACATTCTTTATTTTCAAGTCTATTTTATCTGATATGAGTACAGCTACTCCAGCTTTCTTTTGATTGCCATTTGCATGGAATATCTTTTTCCATCCCCTCACTTTCAGTCTGTATGTGTCCCTAGGTCTGAAGTGGGTCTCTTGTAGACAGCATATATATGGGTCTTGTTTTTGTATCCATTCAGCAAGCACGTGTCTTTTGGTTGGAGCTTTTAATCCATCCACATTTAAGGTAATTATCAATATGTATGTTCCTATGACCATTTTCTTAATTGGTTTGGGTTTGTTTTTGTAGGTTCTTTTCTTCTCTTGTGTTTCCCACTTAGAGAAGTTCCTTTAGCATTTGTTGCAGAGCTGGTTTGGTGGTGCTAAATTCTCTTAGCTTTTGCTTGTCTGTAAAGCTTTTGATTTCTCCGTCGAATCTGAATGAGATCCTTGCCGTGTAGAGTAATCTTGATTGTAGGTTCTTCCCTTTCATCACTTTAAATATGTCATGCCATTCCCTTCTGGCTTGTAGAGTTTCTGCTGAGAAATCAGCTGTTAACCTTTTGGGAGTTTCTTGTGTTATTTGTCGTTTTTCCCTTGCTGCTTTCAATAATTTTTCTTTGTCTTTAATTTTTGCCAATTTGATTACTATGAGTTTCGGCGTGTTTCTCATTGGGTTTATCCTCTATGGGACTCGCTGCTCTTCCTGGACTTGGGTGGCTATTTCCTTTCCCATGTTAGGGAAGTTTTCGACTATAATCTCTTCAAATATATTCTCTGGTCCTTTCTCTCTCTCTTCTGCTTCTGGAATCCCTATAATGCGAATGTTGTTGCATTTAATGTTGTCCCTGAGGTCTCTTAGGCTGTCTTCATTTCTTTTCATTCTTTTTTCTTTAGTCTGTTCCGTAGCAGTGAATTCCTCCATTCTGTCTTCCAGGTCACTTATCTGTTCTCCTGCCTCAGTTATTCTGCTATTGATTCCTTCTTGTGTAGTTTTCATTTTGGTTATTGTATTGTTCATCTCTGTTTGTTTGTTCTTTAATTTTTCTAGGTCTTTGTTAAACATTTCTTGCATCTTCTTGATCTTTGCCTCCATTCTTTTTCTGTGGTCCTGGATCATCTTCACTATCATTATTCTGAATTCTTTTTCTGGAAGGTTGCCTATCTCCACTTAGTTTAGTTGTTTTTCTGGGGTTTAATCTTGGTCCTTCATCTGGTATATAGCCCTCTGCCTTTTCATCTTGTCCATCTTTCTGTGAATGTGTTTTTTGTTCCACAGTCTGCAGGACTGTAGTTCTTCTTGCTTCTGCTGTCTGCCCTCTGGTGGATGATACTCTGTTCCAGAATTATTGATGGCTATCTAGTTAGAATAAGCCCAGTGTACAGTACCCCCAGCAGTGTGTGCATGCATATGTTTCACTATATTCCTGCCAGAATCATTTTATTAAAAAATTATGTGTATTTATTTTGTACTGAGTGACCTGGAAACTAGAGACATAGAGGCAGAAAGGTGAGTTAGGAGACTGCCACAATAGTCAAGGCTTAAGTGAAAATAGACTCATTTTTGGTGATGATGAATGTAACAAATTTATCATCAAACATTGACTAAGCACCTGCTATGTGCCAGTGACAGTACTAAACATATTACTACCCAAGTAAATCCTCTCAATGTCTCTGTAAGATAATATATTTTTAGTCTTGATTATATGGTTGAGGAAACTGAGACTGAGCAAATTGATGTGACATACCCTAGGTCACACAAATGTGAAGCTCCAGAGCTGAGGTTCAAACATAGACTTTCTGAAGGGACAGCTTCTGGAAGAATATATTTTTTAATCCAGAGTTGTTAGTTACCAAAAAGAAATGGGGACCAAGGGAGGTGGCCATGATAGCTGCAATATTGGGTACCTGCTGAGGAGTGGTGTTCCATTTGGCTCACTGTCCAAGTTCTTGTTGTTCTCTTTTCCAGGAGACTCTGACAGTTTCAGCACAGTTCGGCCTCCAGGAGAAAAGCCAACCATCATCCGACCCCCAGTGAGGCCTCCAGATCCTCCCTGCCGGGCAACTACTACCCAGAAACCCGAACCAAAGCCAGATATAGTGACTGGCAATGCAGGGGAAATCCCATCGTCTGTGTAAGTAGAGTTGTTTTTCAACCTTGACCTAAAGTCCACCTTAGACCACTAAGAATGCTTTCAGGATCACCATTATGGTTGTGAAGGGTGTACAATGCACAACTCCAGGGTATCGTTCACTTCATAGTGTAGGGGACTGTCGCAGACCAGCTCTGTTTGGAGTGTTCTACTCAACACTTAAAGCTGGGAGATTTTTCCTAAAGGTGAGGTGTTTAAATCTTGGTACCCGATAGGAGACCCATTTTTCTTAGTCTCCCTGATCTCTCTAGGGTGATAAGATTACCGGCTGCTTTCATGCTTCTTTGCCTCTGTAAATTTTTTTTCTTATTATTACTACTGGTTTTAAAAGTAATTTAATGAACAGATTTGGTCATTTTACGTGTGCTTTGAAGCTTTTTTTTTTTAAAGAGAAGGTATGATTTTTAAAAATCTTCCAGAATGACTCAGATTCTCCAGAGAGCCTCTTACAGGGTAGTAGCAGAGCTATTATCCAACCAGCCTTCCTGAGTCTGGCCTGTAAGCCAAGGAATCAGGGATAGAGCAGCTAAGGTGGGGCCACAGCAACTCTCAGGGACCAGCTTTTCTTGGCCACAAAACTAGCCTGGCAGGCCTCTCCTCAGCCAGTGCCTGGGACCCCTCTCAGTATCCTGCCTCCTAGTGTTCCTTTTTCTTGTGTCTTTTGTTTTCCATAATTGCAAAATTGAGGAAATAAGAAAAACAGAGCCTCTACTGTTTGGACTAATTAGCTAAGTGTATTTGCAAAATGTCAAAAATTATACTCTGAAACCAAGAACTTGTTTCACTTATTTCTCCCAAGAGTAATCTGAATGGGCAACATACTTAGATCATTCTGAGCCAAGGGGAAGCAAAGAGTATCAGCCATAGCCTTGGGGGTGCCTATGGTCTCTGAGCCATTTCACATTCTGATACTTGGGTTTTTCCTCAGACCCAGATCCTTTGCAAGCTAAGGCAGAGCCTGGCATTGGTGGCCTATCTGGTTCATATTTTCTTTTCCTTTCCATTGGCCATTGGTTCCCACACATATTCCAGAGCAACTCATGGGACTTGGTTGGCTTCTCTTTGCAGGGTGGCTTCCAGGACCAGGTTCTTTGAAATAGCTTCCCGGAAAACAGGAAGGTAAGAGATGCAGGTGACAGAAATGAAACCAAATAACTTTTTAATAAATGTATCATGAGCATGTCATTTGCTCTCTTAACATTGTATTTTTGTTTCTCTGTAGCTCTGTCTCTTTCTCTCTGTCTGTGTTTGTTCCTTTCTCCCCCCCAACACTGTCTCTCTGTCTCCCTGTGTCTCTGTCTTTGTCTCTATAACTGTATGTCTCTCTGCCTTTGTCACTCTTGTCCATTTGTCTCTCGCACACTGTTTCTCTGTCTCTGTAATTCTCAGTCTCTTTATGTCTCTCCTTGTGTTTTTCTACTTATGTCTCTGTTTCCCTATCTCTTTGACTCTTTTTCTGTCTCTCTCCATGTCTCTCTTTCTTTGTCTATCTCTGTATCTGTTGTCTCTGCCTCTCTGACTCTGTCTTTCCATCTCTTTCTCTCTTTCTCCTCTCTCTCTCACACATACATAGAGTACTCACAGGCCAAGTGGTATTGCAAAAACTTTATGCTCGATGTAGGTCTAATTTTTTTTGTTAGTTTACTTATTTAGACCCTATTATATTCTAAAAGGGCAGCTGATATGAATATATAGAAAGCAATATTCTAATATAAACAGCCTTAGAATAAGCATAGCCCTCATTTCAGAGGTAAACATTAGACTTAGGTGGTTGTTTTCGAACTGGCTGAACATATAAATCACCTGGAAAATTTTGAGGGAAAATAAAATGAACACAGATTCCTGCCTTCTGCTCTAGACCCACAAAAACAGAATCTCCAGGAGTAGGGCCTGGGAGTGTGGGTTTTTTAAATTTCCTTCCTTTATTTCTTTCTTCCAGTTAATTTGTTTTTAAAATCCCTCAAGTACTGGTACAGGCTTTCCAAAGCCTATCATTTGGCACCCTTTAGACTAAAACACCTGGAGAAATGATTGCTTGGCCTTCAGGCACTCTTCTGTGAGTTTATTCAATGTTGCTTATCAGAGAGTTCAAAATTGTGCTTCCTGATGGGTGACAGGAGTGTAACTCTTCCAGGTATTCAGTTAAAAGCAGAACAATGTGCCTTTACCAGCGCTGGAGCTGGGATAGGTTTGACATCATCTAGTTAAAACTGTGGGACCCGACTCACCAGGACATGATTCTGAACAGCAGGTCACCCTAGTTCTGCTTGGCAGTCAGCCACAAGGAACTATAGACTAGGCCAAATTCTCCTTAGACAATAATTTACCATTTATTCTACCATAACAAATGAAAGTGAGGTCAAAGCCCCAGATTTCTCTTACTGATAGAATGAAGATAAAGTTTTCACCTAGGACATTTTTAAAGCAGGCTTAATCAGATAGGCTTGAGGGAAAAAAAGAAAAACAGAAAGAGAGAGAATACTTTATATTCTTAATAAAGTATCTGCCTATGATCAGGACTACTTCCTACTTCCTGGTGGTCCTTCCAACTTCCCTAGGATAAACCATATGAGAAATAAATACCAGGGAAATAGAATGAAGCAAACTAGAATTAACAGAATGAACTAGGCATATCTAAAGGAAAGCTTTTTAGAGGAAGTGATATCTGAGATGGGGCTTTAAAGATGGATAGAATACACTGAAAATGTGAGGGATTGATCTGTAGCTTTGGACAGGGAACCAAGGCATTGAGAGGGATACGTACTAGGCATGAACAAAGTCCAACAGAATCTTTAAGGCAGCCTGACTTTTAATAGGGAAACTGTAGCCAACCTGGTGTTGAAAGTGTGGAAAGATTGGTAACCACTACCTGGGCTTTGTCATTTAGTGCTCAGGGAGGTCTTGGACCAACTGCAACATAGGGCACTGTGGTCAAAGCAGGCACTTCAGGCTGGAGGACAACCTAACCAATCCTATGTCCAGGCCTCTGGAACCTAAATTTAATCCTGTTCCTTATTCCCAGATTCCATCTTGGCAGGATTGTGGGTAAGGCCAAGGTGGGTACACCAGTCCTCCAATATGTAATAAGCCACCTTCCTAGGTACCCACAGGTTCCTCCCACTCAGCATCCATATAAGGAAAGCACCCCTTCTGTCTAGGCCCCAGTTTTGTAACCACCACTTGCATCAGTGCACCTACATGATGGCTACTGGTCAAGATTCTTAGACTAGCCAGTCAATCCCATCTCATCTCTAATGAAAATGATCTGTTTAACCTTTTCTCTGCCCCTTTTTGCTTCCAGTTTGTACACCTGACTCTATGTAACCTGACATTTGAATGACCTCACTTCTCATTCATCTCCCTTCTACAATACAACAATTAAAAAAAATTAAAAACTTGAAATAAAATGAGAAGTGGCTCATCAAGAAGAGAAGGGAGGGGAAGACATTTCAGTAAGGCAGAATAGCTTATGCAAGGCAGGTTCACAAAGTGATTAGTGTTCCACTTTGGCTAGAATGTGGGGGTGAGAAGAAGGAAGCTTAGCTAGAGTTGAGGCCAAGAAGATGGATTGGGGCCAGACTGTAAACGCCTTATATGACATACTAAGGAGTTTGGTCTTTATTCTGTAGTCCATGGGGTGTCATGGAAAACTTTTCAGCATGACAATGCATATTCTAAGCTGCCTGAGTTATTTAAAAAAAAAAAACACACACATTCTGCTGTTAATGAGGAAGATAGTTGGGACAGTAAAACCTGGAGGCAGGGAGACCAGTTAGGAGGCTAATCATCCTGGCAAGAGCTGATGAGGTCCTGATGTATGGCATTGTCAATAGGAATGGAATGAAAGGACAGATTTGAGGTAGACTCAGTAAGACCTTACTGACTTTTCAAACATGGAGCATTGGAGAAAGATTAAGAGAGAAGGAAGTCTAACTTGGGCAGTTAGGTAGATGGTAACAATAATTAATCATGGAGGAATAGGTTTTGTGGGAAAGTTTCTCTGCTCAATTTTGGACACAGTTTGTATGAAGACTCTGTGGGACATCCAGATAGAGATGTCCAGTGGGTAACTGCAACTTAGACTAGTAATTGGGGCTGGATCTACGTAGGTTTAGAGGTAGAACTGTTAAGTACAGCCACTGTACAAATTTATAGGGGCATTCACATATACTACAATGTGAATAGTAACCTTTTGGGGGTGGTCTCAGTATTTGATGGGAATTGAAATCATGGATGGGAATAAGATCACTCAGGGAGTAGGTATTAATAGACTTAAGAGAGAAGAGAAAAACAATGTTCAGGGTATAGCCCTGGGACAAGCTGTTGTCTGGGATTTTCTGGCCAAATTATATGGAGCTTGATTCTCCAGGATTGTCTCTTGCCTCCAACCATCCCCAGACAAGTCTACTTTAGGACCAATCTAAGCACATCAAGAGGCTGGTTTGGTCTTCAAGGCAAAGAAAGATTCATGTTTCACAAGGCACTTGCCTTCCGTCTTTGCCTTTTTCCCATTGGAGATAATCACAGAATGTAGTCTTTGGTCTTTGGCCAATTCCTCTGGTCTTCCCTTGCCTCCCATAGTATGGCACTCGAAGGATTGTGCTGGCACCTGAAAGATGTCTTTGTGTCTGGGATACTGGGCTCTCTAAATCTGGCAGAGAGGTATGCCAACCTATAAGCATGGAGTGAGATGTTTTGAAACATCTGGATGGAATCACTTCCTCATTTTTCAAATGGCCTAATTGCCACCATCCTGGAAGGGTCACCCATCCACTTGCTTTCCTTTCCAGTTCTGATTTCTAGAGTCTTAGTGAAATGTCTTTCCTCCTTTACCCACAGTTCTCAAGGCAGACTTCCTGGAGATGAGAGTTGAGGCCTCAGGTATGTAGTATCCATCCCTGATTACAAAACCTTGTTACACATATACCTTCTTTATGAGATCTGAGTTTTTGAGGACTGGAGTGCCATGTGGGTCCAGAGGGTGGGAATTCACCTCCATGCCTCAGTTCACTACCCTGTAATTACATGACCCTTAACCTTACTGCCTTTTAATTCTGAGGTTCTCTGTGTTTTTAAGTTTCATTTCTTTCTTGCTCAGCCAAACTACAGTATAGTTTTACAAATTGCCTTTGAATCAAGGTCATTAGGAATCCTAAATTGTGACATTTTGGGCAATTACATTTCCTTCTCTGGGCCTCAATTTCCCAACATGTAAGATGAAATGTTTAGAACCTTTTAACTCCGACATCCTTTGGGTCTATAAGAATATCAGTAACCTCTCATTTGATATTATAGCAGGTCCCAAGAGTCTACCTTAGTATTTGTAGGGGAACTTCATTCCTTCAGATCAAATCACAATTTCAGTCTTACCCCTTGAACCTTCATCCTTAGTTCTTTATATTTGTCTAATGCAAAGCATTTTCACGTCCATTATATCATTTAGTCCATATCAAATGCCAGAAATAGGGAAGTTAATATGTATTTTCACTCAACAAATAAAGGAACTGAGGTTCAAAGGGGATAAGTAACTTACTAAGATCACCAGAACCATGGAGATCATGGAAATTTCCTTCTCTACTAGGAGTTCTGATTGACAATCAGATTGCTGGCATGACATGAACCAATACACACATAAATCAGATCCAGGTATCTGGAGCAGAGCTTTCCATGTACTCCTCAGCCTTCCTTTTCTTCATATCACTGCCAGTCCTCAGAGGTCTATGGGTAGATAAGAGTTTTCTTATCAGCTCTCATGAAGGTGAAGTCTCAGTAAAAGGAAGTTTGGAGTTATTGTAGGGCCATAAAGGCAGTGGCCATTCAGCAAGGTGAGTAATCTCAGAGGTATCAGGCATCTGTATCTCCTGTGGACTTTTTGGGGATTAGAGTTCAGGCTTAAGGCACACAGTTTCCAGCCCTGATTTTAGCACCGTATTAGGACAGTTTCATGGGATCTGAGTTATAAGGGCCTTTTTCTACCCAGCCGCTATTGCTCAGAAGATTAGCTACCTACCAAGAGAGGGCCTACTGCTCAGTGGCTGTTAAGTGTTTAACCAGTCCTAGCTAATTCCTTACTCTCTTCTTTCCCTTTCAGGTTTCAAAAACCTTGGCCTCAGGGGACACTTTCCAGGTTCTAGAAGAGTCTTCTTCAAACCCTTGTGTGCTGAAGAGCAGATCTTTCCTGGCCCTGCACCTTCAGGCTCTGGGATGCTATAAAATAAGGGACACACATCCTAGATATAAGTTTATTTCTCCTTTGTATTCTGTCTTCATTCCCTCAGAAGGTCTATCTTGAGCTCCTATAAGACTGTGAATGGCTGAACTCCCTCAAGGCAGACTGCAGAAACCAAGCTATCCACCATCCCAAGTCGAAGAGAGGAGCTCAGTTTTCAACTCCTCTCTGAACTTCCTGCCTCCTCAAAAGGCCATCTAGCTCTGAAAGATTTGGGGCTAAAGATTGATCTCAGAAGTCTTACCCTGAACTAGAAGTTACTTGAGTTGGGGCCATTGCTTACCTTGGAAGTAGGGGAGTAGGAATGTTTGCTGAACTTTAGAGAATCTTAATATCTCTTACTGAGGATATGGACCCTGGTGCCAGTTTGGAGCTTTGGCGCTGTAATATATTGCCAAGAATGTGTCTGCTCTTATGGGACCAGACAGAATGAGTGATGCCCCCACAATCCCTCCAAGTGGACTCAGGAAGGTGGCCTTCCTGCTTTTGCATACAGCTGCTTAAGACAAATCTGCAAAGCATGTTTTACATGTCAAAGCCTAGGTCTGTTTGAATTATTCTTCCTCCTGTTTTCTCCTGACAGCTTCCTTTCCAAGCAATCAAGAAAGAAACAAAAGCTGAAGACAGTTCTTTTAAAAAAGGCAGACTGTGTTTGTTCTGCAGGAGTTCCATTTTTGGGTCAAATGCTGGGGAGAATTGTTAAGATGATTGAGGCCAGGCAGTTGTCACTGTTGCTTCATGTCTGCCTTCTGCAGATAAGCTGTTTTATCACCTGAAAGAAACAGTTCTTAACCCATTATCTATGGATTCAGGAACTTCATAAAGCCTCTGAAATGGTATGCCTTTTCAATATGCCTTTTCTGAGGAAATGGTCCATAACATTCTAGTGAATTTCAGATTGGGCCTGTGACACAATAAAGGTTAAGAACCACAGCCTTTGAGATAAAAGACTCTTTTTATGACCTATAAAATATTTGATTAGAAAGGCCTTTCAGAATTATTTAGTCTAACTCCTTAGTTTACCATTGGGGAAACTGAGGCAGAGCAAGTTAGCAGCCATGTGTAAACAAGATACCACATCCCTGGGCACCTACACAAGGTTCTTTCCATTACACCATGCTTATCTAGCAAGGGGGCTTATGATTGGTCGCTTTAATGGCCATCATTTTGAGGATCTGGCTTTTACCCTCTTTCTTGAGCCACACATATTTGCCACCATATGGAACTTCCAGACATGAGCTCCTGGTCTTCCTCATTTGCTATTTCAATCATTGGAAAGGAATTAAAACACAGTGTAGTGAGTCAGAAATCTGACGAGTAGACATTTCTGATTCCTGTTTGTTGAAAAGAAGCTGCTGGAGAAAGTGTCATCGCTTGTTTCCACACAGGTGCCTTGGCTTTAGGGTGGGCTTTAAGATAGCCTGCCTTTAGTGTCTGTGTAATTATAATGTGGTCCAGTGTGAGAGAAAGGACTTTCCTATTGGACTCTTCTAGCCAGGCCCCACTAGTGCACTGACTATAGTACTGAGAAAGAAGCATAGACATGGGGAGAGGGGAGGCGAGAGAGAGGGTAAGAGAGAGGGAGATGAGAAAGAGAATGCACCCATGCCCAAACCAACTCTGAGATGCCTTGGGAACAGTGTTACTGAAAGGCAATAGCTACTTTCAAGATTGAATTCTAAATATGGCTTATTGATGAGTTAGTAACATGTAAGCTAAACACACTGAGAGCCTTTGTGGAAGTAATTGAATAGCAATTTGATGACATTCTTAATGACGATGTACCCAGGTGGCCATATTGAACTCTCAGCTCTACCCAGTCTCAAAGGCCAAGTTGCTAAGAAACCAGGATAAAGTAAGCCAAGTGGGCACCATTCTACCTGCTGCTCTCCCTAAAAGGGAATCTCTGTGAGGCCTAATGGCCTCACTCAGGAAGTACTCATTGAGCCCCAGTCTGAGCTGTGGCCTCTCTGCTCTGTCCCATTAGATGACTAACTAAACAAAGCAGGTGTGCAGATTTTAGCCACAGAAGCAGTGGCCAATGGGGCCTCAGTACCTTTGAAGATATTAGAGACATGATTTCACTCTGGTTTCCTTGGGGGGAAATTCCACAGTCACCACTACAAATATTGAGAGATTATTGAGAACCAGAGAAAGCCACCACAATTCCAGTAGAATATGTGTCCCAGAAATGTGGCTGTGAGATTGCTATGTGTTTCCTGGGACACAGATCAAGAGCCTGGCCTAAAGAGTTGGGATCACCAGTCCGACTGGAAGCCAAGGAGCAGTGCCTGGCTGGCTCTACCCCTGCCCTGGGCTATACCCAAAGAATGAACCTCAGCACCTACCCTTTTGTTCTCTGATTTAAAGAGCAAAAGCTTCTGTGGAATGAGAATGGCTTGGCTTAGGCTTGATGGATGGATAGGCATTCAGAAGAGGCTATGGGAAGGGGGTGATAATTGAAGCGTGTCAATTGTAGGAAACTATCTGCATACCTCGGCCAACAGGTAGGAGAAACTGTCAATGGATGAACTGTAAATGTTGAGCTGACAGTGTTAACATTTATTAAGCACCTACTAAGTGCTAGATGCTTCATATACATTATATAATTTAGTCCCTACAATAATCATGCAAGTGGATGCTATCCTCCTCATTCTACAGATAAAGGATTTATGACCCAGCAGGCTAAAATTAACTGGCTCAAGTTCACACAGAAAGTAAATAACAGAATTGTTAGTCTAATCCAGCTCTCTATGACTCTGCACCCCATGTTGTTTTCCCTTTGCCATATAAAAGCCATATTACTGGAGCTGGCATACTTAACAAAATGTTAAAAGGCAAGTATTTGAGGGTAAGGAGGGGATGAAGGTCCAGTTTACAGGGGAATAAAAACTGGGCTGAAAGAGATTTCTGAGTTATGTTTTCTCCTCACCTTCAGAATGCCCATTTGATAATCCGTCTTAAAACGGATCATTTACTTTTACCTTGTGACATGAAGGATTTATTTTTTAGTTGGTAGTTTTCAAGTCCTTGGCTTAGCTGTTTTTCAAAGAAAAAAAGGTCCTTGTATATGTCTGTTAATTCACCAAGGTTCTAGCACATGCAGTTTCACCCCAAGAGACTGGTGACATCCATACATGGTTTGAGGAATAGAATTGGTCTTGGTGCTTCTGCAGGACTTGATGCCTTGGGATCAAACCCCTATTAAGGGTTTTTTTGTGGGGATAGCAAAAGTTAAGAGATGATTTAGAATAATAAATATTATTGAAGTTTTTGTTTAAAAAAAGATGGAGTGTGTTGCCCAGCCACTGAGGGGCAAAACTCAGCGTCCAAATTGAATAATAAAGTGGTGTCATGTAGAGTATTTCTAAAATAAGTTGCAATTGTGGGAAAGAATCCTTCCCTTTTCAAGAAGTTCCTTAATTCTGTAATAGCTAGAACAAATAAAGTAATAGAAGTATTTCTGTGACTAGAAAAAATTGCTTTTGAGAGAATGTAGATCAATTATACTATTTTTAATGTGGCTACAGACAAATGGCCTTGACACATTACAAGCCCAGAGAAAGCTTCAGAAGCATTGAAAAATTTCAGAGAAAAGCAAGATACCTTGAAGAGATGTTTTTGATGAAGAAAAACCTTCATTTTCATAGGGAAAACAATCACTTGATACCAAGGACATTAATAGATACTAGAAAGACACATTTGTGAAATACATATGTAACATCAGAAGAAAAAAGAATTAGATCCTGGGGTCCATTCATGTGACTTTTAATAAAGTATGCAGACTGTCTAGTATTAATGGCCTCCATCTACAGTTTTGTCATGGAAACAATCTTTGAGCATATTTTGCATGATCCACTGCTCATGTTGTCTTTTGCAATTCTAAGGAAATGTAGGCCCAGAATCTTTTTGTACCTAGGCATCTCCATCTACAGTCTATTTTGTACCAAGCCCAGTTATTCCTTCAGGCCTCACAACATCACTGTGTGACAGGTGAGAGCCCCATTCTACAGATAAGGAAACTTGAGGCTCAGGAAGATGAGAAATGATTTGCCCAATGTCACACAGTTAGGGATTGATAGAAACCCAGGACTAGAAGCTACAGGGCCGTTCCTGTTTCTAATACACCACACTACCTCCAGTGGTAAAGGAATGTTGACAATAAATGGAGAAGATGTTTAGAAATGAGATTAACAACATCTGCAAGTCTTGCTACTCCAAATATGGTCTATAAACAGCCTCAGCATCAGCATTACCTGGGAGCTTATGAGAAATGCAGATTCCTGGGCCCCATCCCAGACATCTGGAATCAGAATTTGTATTTTAATAAGGTCTACAGGGGATAGATATGCACATTAAAGTCTGAGAAGCACTGATTGTAAGGCATTTAAGACAACAAAGCAGGTTGAGGAAGGAGACCTCTTTGTGAGGCAAAGACCAAAAATGGCAGATAAGGCCAATCTGGTATGTTGGAAGTGTTTACAAAGATTGTGTCCATAGCTGCCTGCTTCTTACATTGCTTTGTACATGGCATTATACTTTGATGACATATAAATTAAGTTTTTCTACTTCAAAGAATAGTGAAACCAGCCTAGGAAATAAGACTGAAAGTTACTTGACTTTCAAACCTCTGAGCATCAAAGGCAATAGAAAGGCAACATGGAGCATTGGAAAGAGCTCCCTTCAGGAGCATTTGGAGTCCACACTCACCTCTGTCACTGCTTCTCTGTAATGCTGATCAAGTCCCTCCCAAGTTGTCTGTCTTTAAACCAAAGGGCCTTTTCAGCTTTGACATTCAGTTATTCTCAGCTATGGCTTTTACTACAGTCAACATTGTAATGAAAACATGGACAATTCTACCGGGTTTTGTCTGGCCAGAGATTAGTATCTTTAGTTCACACGAGAAGGAGTATTCTGGGAGGAAATATCAGTCATAACAAAGCAACATTAATGGGAATTGCAAGGAACTGGGAGGAGCATGACTAGTTAACAGGTTTGAAATTGGCCAGTATTTTAATTAAAGTATAACAAGGCATCCAGACTCCTTTGAGAGCCAGCTGCTTCAAACCACATACTTGGAAATCAACTCCTATATCCTGAATAAGGCATACTTTACGTGAAACTCCTACATACTTTAATAAAACTCCTCTGATTTGGGCTTTGTGGGAGATAGTTTATTGGGGGTAGGAGAGACTTGTAAAAAAGAGAAAATTTTGCTCATCCTCCATCTGCCATCTCTCCAGGTGATTCTGATGCCCATTAGCTGAAGACAACTGGCTATAATCTAAACTTTTAAAATGAAGAAACAGACTCAGAGAGGAGAAGGGACTTGGCCTAAAGTCACACACGAAAGCCAATGGCAGAAAACAGGTGCTCAGAGTACCACCCCAAGGGTCTTTCAACTCTACTTTCTTTGGGTGACTAGTTTACCAGAATCAAGATATCTGCTTCCAGCAGTAAGGCACACACTAGGGAGGATGAATAGGCCTTCCATCTGAGTACTTTGTTTCCATCACATGTTCACACTCATTTCTTCAGTTGAGCATCATACAGCCATATCACCTAGGCAGAGCAGGGATGATTACCCACATTTTATTGAAGCTCAGAGAGATGGCCTAACTTGCCCAAGGTCACACAGAAAAGAAATAGACTTGTACCTAGGTTTTCTGATTTCAACTATGCTGCACTACTTCTCCAGGAGAGAAGAATCAGCCCTCCAACCCTCAGCATTTCTCCTGGGAAATGTCAGGAGCTCTAAGCTCTTAATTGCTTCAATCCAATAGTTTCAAAACAGATCGATTTTTTTTCCCTGTTGGAGAATATCCTAACAGTTTTATAACTTGAAACTCTGCAGAGCACGCTTACGTCCATCATTTTGTTCTCATAACAGACCCATAAGGTAGGTAAGACAAGGTATTTTGCCCTCATTTGACATGTACAAAGTGAGGCCCACAAACACTGTATTAGTTTTATATTGCTGCTGTAACAAATGACTACAAATTGAGTGGCTTAAAACAACCTCCATTTATTCTCTTACAGTTTCTATAGGTCAGAAGTTTGGCATAGTGTGGCTGGATTCTCAGGGTCTCACTTAACTAAAATCAAGATATCAGTCAGGGACGTAGTTGTTATCTGGGGCTCAGGATCATCTTCCAAGCTCACTGGTTGTTGGCAGAAATCAGTTCCTTGTTGTAGGACTGAGGTCCCCATTTTTTCAACATATGGCCCCCTCTGTCTTCAGGCTAAATACTTCTGCTTCCTTTTCTGTATCTAACTTTCTCTTCTGTCTCTGTTCTTCAAGTCTCGACCTTTCATTGGGGTGATTTCATTGGGCCTGCACAGATAATCCAGGATAGTCTCCCTATTTTAAAGTCAGTAGTAACCTTAATCACATCTTCAACATCTCTTTTGCCATGTAATCACAGTCCTGGAGATTAGGATATGGGATCTTCTTGGGGGACCATAATGCTGCATACAACAGGCACGGAGCAGCTCCCTACAGAAGCACCCCTTTTCAGCATAAAGACACATGGTTGTCCCCCACTTAATCCTGGGGAAGAAAAAAATTACCATTTACATGCCACCTACATGGGAAGTTAAAAATTCGTGTTGTTCAACTTCACCCATTTCTCAAACACACACAGACACAATCAGGCAGCACACCAAAAGAGTGGTAGCTGGAGTGCAAGGGGGACTATTTGGAAGCTGATGCTATTCCTAGATGGCACATTAATGCTGGTGACCAGTCCTTTAACTAGTAACATTCTACCTAAGATGAGGAGGGGGCAGAAGTAGTTTTCACAAAGGCCCAAGATAAGACATGTATTCCCCATATCACCTGACCAGAAGAGCTGACACTTACAGCATCTAGTACATGCCAGATGTTTGCCTAAGTGCTTTGCATGGGTCTACTGAATTTGTCAAGATAATATTTCTATGAGGTAAGTACTGGTATTAGCCTCATTTTACAGATGAGAAAATTCAGGCACAGAATAGTTACATCATTTGCTCACATTCCCACATCCAGGAAATGGTGAATTCAGGATTCATACCCAGACAAATTCCTAAACTAATCCCCTGTGGCTTCTATCAGATGGGGAAAATTCTCCTAGAGGGGAGATGGAGGCCAAGTAAAAGTCCCTTGCACCTTTGATCCTCTAAGCTTGCCCTCAGAGTCCTGGCATTCTGATAACCCAAGTCAGGACAGCTGAGCATCCTGAAGGAATCAAATTTAGAGACCTGCTGGGTTTTATGGGGCCAATGGAGTGCAAAGTGAAGGTGCCCAACATTTACTCAGTGGCTGGAAGAGAAGGAGATTGTCAGTCCAGGTAGGTGGGGTCAACATTGGTCGGCCCCAGGAATGCCCTCTGCAGAGCAGGCGGGCCTCCCTATTTTGGTTTGCATTCAAGTTGTATCATTTCCTATGAACCTCTATGAAGTCCATTTCTTGAAGACCCAGGCCCTGAGCATATACAAAAAATAGTGCCTAAAATTAAGGCTGCAAAAGAGGGTTTTCCTGGTTTGGGAGAACAGGGCTAGGCAATAGCCTTTATTATGCCTTACATTTCCCAGCCTTCGGCAAGCCTGTGGGAACTAAGTTTCCACTAGTGTTGTCAGCCCTGGATTTATTCCTCTTATTTCTGCTTCCTCAGCTATTCTCATCTAGGTACCATGATGCTGGCAGGTGCCATCCTACTGTAATTTCCAGAGCCATCAGGATGTGAGGTAGGTGGGGTGTGGACAAGCTCAGTCCTAACTGTCACTTGCCTCTTCTCCACCCCTGCTACCATCCTGCAGGACTCAGAATTCTGTCTCCCTTCTGAGGTTGAGATCTAGAGGGACTCAGTAGAGGCTGAGTTCCTCTGTTCTCCATATCTCCTTTGCTAGCCCTGGCCTCTAACCCCTCTGAAAAGAACTCAAACACCGTTATCCATATTCATGCCTCAATCACCATAGGCAAGTTACTTCACCCAAATAACCATGGTTGGCCCTTAATAAGTAAGTGCTCAATTGATATTAACCAGTGGTGGTGGTGGTAGTAGTAGTAGTAGTAGTAGTAGTAGTAGTAGTGGCTGCCTCAGTTAATATCCAGGAATGGGATCTTCTCTATCCATTCAGGGCTAGTGGATCATGCTCTGACATTCAAAATCTTCCCAGATGTTATCTATCTACCACCTGATTCTTGGATTCCTCAATACAGTGAACTGATTATCTGGAAACTGTCATGTTCCTTGGCCCTGTAACTAGCCACCCTGAACCCCAACACCCTATGGAAGCTGTCCTCATGCATGGCTCAGTCCCCCCCATACTTAGTCTCTCATGCAGGAGTTTCATGCCAATAACCCAGACCCAGCTACTCTGCCCTGTGCACTTTCCAACATTCCTATGACTTGAGGAATAGGGGCTCCTTCCTCCTATGACAGTTAAGCTCCTGGTGATGTCACTTAGGTACATTCACCCTCATGGGAACCCTTTATACTATTCTGGGAAGCAGCTCTCTTTCCCACACTCCCTTAGTCTCCCTTCCTCCTACATTTTTCACTCCTACTGTCATTACAATAGTGCTTATTGTGTTTCCTCAAAGGTATTTCGTGAGGGAGTACATAGGTCCTGAAGGGGATATAGGAGAGAAGCACTATTCTGCTGCTGGCTGATTTCACACTTAACTAGAAATTAACCTTGGCTCTTGGCTGTCCAGGGTATATTTATATCCATTAAGAAATCACATTACTTTCCCTGAAGTGAATAAGACATCACAAAATACCTTTGGAAATGGGTCTAAATATCCTTTAAATGAATTTGAAGAGCTCTGGGAAAGAAACATAAGCAGCTAAGTAGCCATACTGGTCCCACTGTGACAAAGGGGGAAAGGGACTCAGCCCTGACCAAAAGTGAACAATTTATAAGAATCATATCCAGAGCCTTTGCATAATTTGTGTTTCTAGAATTCAGGGCCTTGGAAGTTGAAACAAGCCCCACAATGGAATTGGGGTTCCCCTGGGACCAAGGGAAGGAAATAAATATTGTTGAGCATCTATTGTGTGTCAAGCATAAAGTGGGAGAGACCTGAATCCTTGAGCTTTCCCAGCAGATCTGGCATAAGAGTTGGGGTGATAACTTGGTAAAAAAAAAAAAAAAAAAAGTACTACCACCTGACAGGCACATTGCATACGTTTTATATACATCGTCTCATCTGAGCCTCTTAACCACCTCATTTTAGTCCCATTTTACAGATCAAGACTTGAAATTCAGAAAGATTGTTACTTGCGCAAAGTTACATAGAGAGTAAATGGTGAAAGCATAGATAGGAATGGACTCCCGAGAATGTACAAGCATAGCATATTTTCATTACTGAAACATTCTCTAACACAGAAGACCCCAATACCCAGTGCTGAACCAGTTTTCTCATTTTTTTTGATAAATTTATTTATTTTATTTATTTTTGGCTGCGTTGGGTCTTTGTTGCTGCGCGTGGGTTTTTCTCTAGTTGCCGCGAGTGGGGGCTACCTCGTTGCGATGCATGGGCTTCTCATTGCTGTGGCTTCTTTTGTTGCAGAGCACTGGCTCTAGGAACGCGGGCTTCAGTAGTTGTGGCTCGTGGGCTCTAGAGAGCAGGCTAAGTAGTTGTGGCACACGGGCTTAGTTGCCCCATGGCATGTGGGATCTTCCTGGACCAGGGCTCGAACCTGTGTCCCCTGCATTGGCAGGCGGATTCTTAACCATGGCACCACGAGGGAAGCCCTGAACCAGCTTTTGGGAAAGAAACTTCTCATTGTTTTTGCTGTGATGCTGGAGGTGGAGCAAGGGGAGAGTAAATAAGGGTGTGGTCAGTGTCTGAAGCAAGTTGGGATAGGAACGTTGAAGGACTACTTCTAGCTTATATGGAGCCTTTGTGTGAATTAGAGAAAGCACCCCTTGGTCAAGATACCTTATGACCATCTGCCAGAAAATTGTAATAAATACATAAATCTCTGATTAAAATGTGAGAGGCATCTCTAGATGTGGCCATCTCAACTGCATTTGATGGTCCTGGGGAGGTGCCCAGAAGTGCAAAGGAGGTGAAATAACCTTGGGACTAACTGAAGCATTAATGGGTGTGCCTCAGATCCATGTAAAGACTAGAAGGTCATTCTAAAGATCATGGCCTAAGCAATTCTAAGTGAGAAGGAATTATGGAGCTTAGTTAGTGGGAAGGAAGGGCTTTGAATTTATAGTATTAACTTACATTTTCAAAGCCCTGAAAGTTTTAGGATGCTGACTGGTAGCTGAGAGAAAGAATTGGGCAATGGAGGAGGGAAAAGCCCTCTGCAAGGCATTTTTACACTGAATTTCTCATATATTCCTCACAACAGCCATGGGAGAGATAGTGTTGTCCTAATTTTAGATATGAGAAAACTGAAGCTCTAAGGTTAAATAACTTACCTTAGATCACACAGATATTAATTGGTGGTATTAGGATTTGTCCCTGGGTGTGTCTAACACAAGAAATAGTACATTTCTCCCTTCACAATGTAACTATTGGGCATTTGGGTGTATGTTCAATCAGCGAGAAGCATTAGGCTGGTGGCAACCTTAGAGAATAAAGAAGTTGCAGAAATCATGTTAAAGGGCCCATGATCCCTGGCTGAGCAAAGGGTAATAACCAATACCCAGACCATGATGATGAAGGGCATACCTATACAGGGCAGCTAGGGTCTCCATGGTTATCATCAACTTTACCCCACTCACACAAGGGTCTTCAGTGGTAAGTGGAGATCATATTTTCCTCCCCTCCCACCCCACACTTCCAGGAAACCCTAAGCCATCCATCGACATATACACATCTATACCTGATATATATCTTTATCAATTCTGGGTCAGGAAGGTATGGCCATGGAACCACCTCCTTGCCCTTGCTAACTTGACAGTAGTGTGAAGGAATCTGAAACATATGTAGGTTTTTTTTTTGAGCCAGATAGTGTTATGATCCTGAAGCCCAGCTTACATAACCTATAGTCAAGGTTCCAGTCCTCCAGATGACTATCTGTCCATTCTTGCTATCATCTCAGCAGCCATTTCCAGATCTAAAGGTAAAAGGGAGGTCAGAGAGAGCTGGCCAAGCAAAATCCAGCTGCAGTGAGGGAACAAGGGAGGGTGGGCATAGAAATTCACCACAAGACATGGACACCGTATACTTTCTCTCAAGTTTTGCAGGTTGAGTCTCTCCAGTTCAATCAATAGCCTTAGCCTTTCTCCAGCTTTAGGAGAAAATCTGATTTCCTTCTAGGAGAGTCTGCCTCCTGATCTAGTTCCTTTCTTTTCTTCTCCAGGCCTAAGAATGGAAGAAATAAGAGATTTTAAGGGGATAGAAATGGTTCTATATTTATTTAAAAAATATATGACATTGACTCTGTATCAGACACTCTTCTCAGTGCTTTACAAATATGAATGCATTTAATCCTCACAACAACACTATGAGGTAGATACTATTATTCCTAATTTAAAGATGAAGAAGCTGAGACACAGAAAGATTAAGTGACTTACCCATGATCATACAGCTAAGAAGTGGTGGAGCTAGGATTCAAAACCAAGTTCTCAATTCTGAGGGGTTTTTTTTCTTCCTATTTATTTATTTATTTTGGCTGCATCAGGTCTTAGTTGTGGCTCTAAGGGATCTTTTGTTGTGGCGGGCGGGCTTCTCTCTAGTTGTGGCATGCAGGCTCCAGAGTACGTGGGCTCTGTAGTTGAGGTGCGCGAGCTTAGTTGCCCTGCAGCATGTGGGATATTAGTTCCCCGACAAGGGATCGAACCCACATCCTCTGCATTGGAAGGTGGATTCTTAACCATTGGACCACCAGGGAAGTCCCTCAATTCTGAGGTTTTAACCAGTATATTGTGCTGGTCACATGATACAGTAGCAAAGAATATTGGCTTTAGACGTCAAGTAGAGTCTGGATTCTGATGCCTATTCTGACACTTGTCAGCTACCTTACACCCTGGCAAGTTACTTCCCCTCTTTAAGCCTTAGTTTCCTCACCTGTAACATGTGGGTCATGACACATGCCTCTCAGAGTTGTAGTGAGGAATCAATGGAAAGTGCCCAGCCTGGAGTAGGTATTCAAATTTGTTTCCTCTTTTCATTTTCCTAAAGCTTGATACCAAACTATGATTTGATATCCAAACGCAATAGCCACATCAACTTAGACTGTGCCAGCACTAAATTAAGCAAGCACTGGTTGGCACTACAGGTAGCATTCACTCCTGCTGGAGTGCCAGATTTCCACCAGAGGAGCTGATATAACTAGCATTTCTAAAAATGGAATTCTGTCAGAATTAATTAGCTATATGGTTCTGTTTCTGCCAAGACATAGGGAAGACATGGCCAGCATGAGGGACATTTGCAGGCAATGAAAGCATTGTGCCCAGCAAAGAAGTCTCATTCACACCGCTGCATGTACCCCACAAGGTGCCACCAGAACCTTTAGTCAATGCATGGGCCAATGAGCTTAGTTGGAGATGCCTGCTTACCCCATAGAGTATGAAGTCCTAGGGCTGAAAGACACCCTAAAAGTTATATAGACCAATTCATCATCCAACTGGGTCTAGTGAAGAACCCGAACTCTAGACTCAGGCAGGCATAGGTTCAAATCCTTCCTCTTCTACTCATTAGCAATCTAGTAGGCAAGTTACTTCTCTTCTCTGAGACTTAGTTTTTTCACTTGTAAAATTGAGATCAATAAGTGTTCACATTTAGGGGTTGTGAGGATTCAATGAGATAATGAAGATTAAGTGTCTGACACAGAATATATTCAATAAATGGTAACTATTAATTCTGGCATCATCTGTGTAACAGATCAACAAACTTCAGGAGTTCCCAACTGAGAACAAAATTGGTTTGTAAAGGTTCTTCATGACCTACTCACACAAGGTCTTTCATTAAAAAGGATCATACAAGATCTGCCATGTAGACTCTGTCTCATCTTCTTCCCGTCCTCCCTCACCTCACCCACAACTTTACATTCTGTGAAAACTAGACCTGTGGATGTTCTCAGCTGTATTTGCAAGGGTCCTCAGGAAATGAAACTGACAACTTTCAAAAATGTGGGCAGGGTTAGTGGTATCAACAAGAGATGGTGAAGCATACAGGGTCTCAGAATAACAGGAAGCCATTACACCCTTGAACTGGAGGGGTAAATCAATGGAAAATTGTTACCAGCACCTAGTGAGAGCTGGAGCTGTGGAGAAGTCCCTAGTAGGAACTGTAATCAGGGAAAATTCCAGTCAGTGTCAGAAATGAGACCTAAAGCAGAGAAAGAGTGAGGAAGAAATAACAAGACCTTCTTCTTCTCCCACTCTGGATCTGTCAATGCCAAACCCAGCCAGAAGCCAGCAGACAAGTTGATGCAATTCACGAGGTCAGCCTCTTGGGACACAAGTGGAGGGAAGAGAAGGGCAGAGAATGGGTCTGGAGGTGGCAGATGATAGCCAAAAAGTAACAACTAAGTTCAGCCTTCCTACCTCCATGCCTTTCACATTTGGTTCCCTAAAACTGTAATGATCTTTTGTGATCAAATGAATACCTGTTCATCTTAAGGCCCTGTTCACATATCACCTCCCTAAGAAAGCCTTCTCCATTTCATTATAGTCACTCCTCCAGTCATACTGATTCCAGTACTGATAATACTATGTTGTAACTATGTGTATTTTTGCCTGACTTCCTGAAGAGAATATGAACTTTTCTGGGGCAGGGGCTTAGTTTTATTCAACTCTGTATTCCAAGCTCTTAGCACAGCACCTTGGCTCAAATGTACCCCAATAATGTGGGTTAAACTGAATGGATCAACTCCACCCTAAAAACTTTACCATAGGACAGTGTTTTCAAGACATCAGACACCAAGTTAATTTTCATTAACCTTCTCTAGACCCCTGTCACTGGGGGTAGCCTTTCCTAACCAGCCAGATGCTGTAGAACAAGCAGTATCCCTTAGGGTTAGCTTCATTTGGAGGCCTCACAGAAACTATCTCTTGACAGTTACCAAAAGCTTTTAAAACTAATTTTTTCCAAAGAGAATATTCCCAATACCTGCCATTTGACAAATTATAGGAAAAGCAAAGTTCTCTGAAACAGGCAATTACATTTTCCACCAAATCCTGAATGTTGCATTAGGCCTCACCTAGTGTTTTTATCCAAGCCTAGGGAGCCAAATAAGGGCAGTTGGTGTAGCAGGAAGTGGTGACAGAACAACATCAACTCAAATACTCTTCTTCAGATGGGAGCAGTATTCTTCAGGTGGCCTCCAGAGTGCCTGCAAGCCCCTCAGACATTCCATTTAAGGACAATGACTGATGTGATGGTTTGGATAGAACTGAAGAAGCTAAAAAGGACAAGGATATTTCCCATGAGTTGCTTTTCATCTGCTGTCAACATGGGTAAAGACTGATTGACTGCTCTTAGACCACGCCAAAGTCAAGGGTTACTTCCTTTAAGAATGTTCCAACCCAGAACTTTTTTTAAGCTCAGCTTAACTAATTCCCCTTCCTTCCAGAGCCTTCAATACTTTCTGATCTCTGTAGCAGCTTCCATGAAGAGAAGTGTGAAAAGAATGCTGGGAATTTAGGCTGTAACTCCGCCACTCACTTGCTGTGGAACTTAGTCAAGTCCCCTTCTTTTTCTGGATTTCAGTTTCTTTATTTGCAAAAATGAGGAAAATGGCAGTTCCGAAATCAACCTCATAAAGTACATTGGAGAAAGTAAGAAGAGATCAATAAATCTGCCAAGCAGGAAAGGAGGATCCACAGAAAATGTGATCTTTGAATTGGGCTACATGTGCTAGGCATGGAGGTGAGAATGAGCATGGCAGGTTGAAGGACTAGCAAGCTACCTGATGCAGATGCAGCTGATGTGTGGAGGGGAGTGCATGGAGGGGAGTGACATAAAACGAGACTTAAAAGGAAGCTTTAGGCCTATCTATGAGGGACTTTGAATGCTTGAAGGCCATTGAAGCTTAAGAACCAGGGGGATGACATGGGTAGTATAGAGGAATTGTTCTCAAATATTTTGGTCTCAGGACCACTTTATACTCTTAAAAATTACTGAAGACTTCAAAGAGGCTTTGATATTGTGGTTGATATCTATTGATGTTTACCATATTGCAAATTAAAAATGGGGAATGTTTAAATTTTTGATTACTTCATTTAAAAATAATAATAATAAACCAATATTCATTAATATATTTTTATTAAAAATATATTTTCTTTTTCTTCACTTTTTAAAATTTTTATTGGAGTATAATTGATTTACAATGTTGTATTAGTTTCAGCTGTACAACAAACGGAATCAGTTATACATATACATATATCCACTCTTTTCTTTTAAGCTTATTTTCCCATATAGGCCATTACAGAGTATTGAGTAGAGTTCCGTGTGCTATACAGCAGGTTCTTATTAGTTATCTATTTTATATACAGTAGTGTGTATATGTCAGGCCCAATCTCCCAATTTATCCCTCCTCCCCCTTACACCCTGGTAACCATAAGTTTGCTTTCTACATCTGTAACTCTACTTCTGTTTTGTAAATAAGTTCATTTGTACCCTTTTATTTAAAATTCCACATATAAGTGATATAATATGATACTTGTCTTTCTGTGTCTGACTTACTTCACTCAGAATGACAATCCATCCATGTTGCTACAAATGGCATTATTTCGTTCTTTTTATGGCTAATATTCCAGTGTATACATGTACCACATCTTCTTTATCCATTCCTTGGTCGATGGACATTTGGTTGCTTCCATGTCCTGTTTATTGTAAATACTGCTGCAATGAGCATTGGAGTGCATGTATCTTTTCAAATTATGGTTTTCTCTGTGTATATGCCCAGGAGTGGGATTGCTGGGTCATACAGTAGTCCTATTTTTAGTTTTTTAAGGAAATTCCATACTGTTCTCCATAGTGGCTGTACCAGTTTACATTTTCACCAACAGTGTAGGAGGGTTCTTTTTCTCCACACCCTCCCCAGAATGTATTGTTTATAGATTTCTTGATGATGGCCACTACAAATTACCTCACTGTAGTTTTTTTGTTTTTTTTTTTAGATCTGTGTCTTTATTCCGGTCTTACCCCTAGCTTCTTCATAACCATTTTTTTCCCTTAGATTCCATATATCTGTTGTAGCATACGGTATTTATTTTTCTCTTTCTGACATACTTCATTCTGTATGACAGACTCTAAGTCCATCCACCTCGCTACAAATAACTCAATTTTGTTTCTTTTTATGGCTGAGTAATATTCCATTGTATATATGTGCCACATCTCTTTTATCCATTAATCTGTTGATGGACCCTTAGGTTGCTTCCATATCCTGGCTATTGTAAATAGACCTACAATGAATATATTGGTACATGACACTTTTTGATTTATAGTTTACTCAGGGTATATGCCCAGTAGTGGGACTGTTGGGTCGTATGGTAGCTCTATTTGTAGTTTTTAAGGAACCTACATACTGTTCTCCATAGTGGCTGTATCAATTTACATTCACCAACAGTGCAAGAGTGTTCCCTTTTGTGCACTCCCTCTCTAGCATTGATTGTTTGCAGATTTTTTGATGATGATGATTCTGACAGGTGTGAGATGATCTCTCATTGTAGTTTTGATTTGCATTTCTCTAATGATTCATGATGTTGAGCATTCTTTCATATGTTTGTTGGCAATGTGTATATCTTCTTCGGAGAAGTGTCTATTTAGGTCTTCTGCCGTTTTTTGGATTGAGTTATTTGTTTTTTTCATATTGAGCTTCGTGAGTTGGTTGTAAATTTTGGAAATTAATCCTTTGTCAGTTGCTTCATTGGCAAATATTTTCTCCCATTCTGAGGGTTGTCTTTTGGTCTTGCTTATGGTTTCCTTTGCTGTGCAAAAGCTTTGAAGTTTCATTAGGGCCTATTTGTTTATTTTTGTTTTTATTTCCATTTCTCTAGCAGGTAGATCAAAAAGGATCTTGCTGTGATTTATGTCATAGAGTGTTCTGCCTATGTTTTCCTCTAAGAGTTTGATAGTTTCTGGCCTTACATTAAGTCTTTAATCCATTTTGAGCTTACTTTTGTGTATGGTGTTAGGGAGTGTTCTAATCTCATACTTTTACATGTACCTGTCCAGTTTTCCCGGCACCACTTCTGAAGAGGCTGTCTTTTCTCCACTGTATATTCTTGCCTCCTTTATCAAAGATAAGGTGACCATATGTGCGTGAGTTTATCTCTGGGCCTTCTATCCTGTTCCATTGATCATTATTTCTGTTTTTGTGCCAGTACCATATTGTCTTGATTACTGTAGATTTGTAGTATAGTCTGAATTCAGGGAGCCTGCTTCCTTCAGCTCCGTTTTTCATACTCAAGATTGGTTTGGCTATTCGGGGTCTTTTTTGTCTCCATACAAATTTTAAGATGTTTTGCTCTAGCTCTGTGGAAAATGCCAGTGGTAGTTTGATATGGATTGCATTGAATCTGTAGATTGCTTTGGGTAGTAGAGTCATTTTCATAATGTGGATTCTTCCAATCCAAGAACATGGTATATCTCTCCATCTATTTGTATCATCTTTAATTTCTTTCATCAGTGTCTTATAATTTTCTGCATACAGATCTTTTGTATCCTTATTCCTAGATATTTTATTCTTTTTGTTGCAATGGTAAATTGGAGTGTTTTCTTTATTTAACTTTCAGATTTTTCCTCATTAGTGTATAGGAATGCCAGAGATTTCTGTGCATAAATTTTGTGTCCTGCTACTGTACCAAATTAATTGATTAGCTCTAGTACTTTTCTGGTAGCATCTTTTGGATTCTCTATGTACAGTATCATGTCATCTGCAAATGGGGTCAGCTTTACTTCTTCTTTTCTGATATGGATTCGTTTTATTTCTTTTTCTTCTCGGATTGCTGTGACTAAAACTTCCAAAACTATGTTGAATAATAGTGGTGAGAGTGGGCAACCTTCTCTTGTTCCTGATGTTAGTGGAAATGTTTTCATTTTTCCAACATTGAGGAAGATGTTGGCTGTGGGGTTGTCATATATGGCCTTTATTATGTTGAGGAAAGTCCCCTCTATGCCTACTTTCTGCAGGGTTTTTATCATAAATGGGTGTTCAATTTTGTCGAAAGCTTCTCTGCATCTTTTGAGATGATCATATGATTTTTCTCCTTCAATTTGTTAATATGATATATCATGTTGATTGATTTGCGTATATTGAAGAATCCTTGCATTGCTGGAATAAACCCTACTTGACCATGGTGTATCATGCTTTTAATGTGCTCTTGGATTCTGTTTGCTACTATTTTGTTGAGGATTTTTGCATCTATATTCATCAGTGATATTGGCCTGTAGTTTTCTTTCTTTGTGACATCTTTTTCTGGTTTTGGTATCAGGGTGATCGTGGCCTCATAGAATGAGTTTGGGAGTGTTCCTCCCTCTGCTATATTTTGGAAGAGTTTTAGAAGGATAGGTGTTAGCTCTTCTCCAAATGTTTGATAGAAATCACTTGTGAACCCATCTGGTCCTGGGCTTTTGCTTTTTGGAAGAGTTTTAATCACAATTTCAATTTCATTGCTTGTGATTTTTCTGTTCATATTTTCTATTTCTTCCTGGTTTAGTCTTAGCAGGTAGTGCATTTCTAAGAGTTTGTCCATTTCTTCCAGGTTGTCCATTTTATTGGCATAGAGTTGCTTGTAGTAATCTCTCATGATCTTTTGTATTTCTGCAGTGTCATTTGTTACTTCTCCTTTTTCATTTCTAATTCTATTGATTTGAGTCTTCTTTTTTTTCCCGATGAGTCTGGCTAATGGTTTATCCATTTTGTTTATCTTCTCAAAGAACCAGCTTTTAGTTTTATTGATCTCTGCTATCATTTCCTTCATTTCTTTTTCATTTATTTCTTATCTGATCTTTATGATTTCTTTCCTGCTGCTAACTTTGGGTTTTTTTTTTTGTCTTCTTTCTCTAATTGCTTTAGGTGCAAGATTAGGTTGTTTATTTGAGATGTTCCCTGTTTCTTAAAGTAGGATTTTATTGCTATAAACTTCCCTGTTAGAACTGTTTTCCTGCATCCCATAGGTTTTGGATGGTCGTGTCTCCATTTTCTTTTATTTGTAGGTACTTTTTGATTTCCTCTTTGATTTCTTTAGTGATCACTTCATTATTAAGTAGTGTATTGTTTAGCCTCCATGTGGTTGTATTTTTTACAGATATTTTCCTCTAATTGATATCTAGTCTCATAGTGTTGTGGTCGGAAAAGATACTTGATACAATTTCAATTTTCCTAAATTTACCAAGGCTTGATTTGTGACCCAAGGTATTATCTCTTCTGGAGAATGTTCCATGAGCACTTGAGGGAAATGTGTATTCTGCTGTTTTTGGATGGAATGTCCTATAAATCGCAATTAAGTCCAATTTTTTAATGTATCCTTTAAAGCTTGTATTTCCTTATTTATTTTCATTTTGGATGATCTGTCCATTGGTGAAAGTGGTGTGTCAATGTCCCCTACTATGATTGTGTTACTGTCAATTTCCCCTTCTTTGGCTGTTAGTATTTGCCTTATGTATTGAGGTGCTCCTATGTTGGGTGCATAAATATTTACAATTGTTATATCTTCTTCTTGGATCAATCCCTTGATCATTATGTAGTGCCCTTCTTTGTCTCTTCTAATAGTCTTTATTTTAAAGTCTATTTTGTCTGATATGAGAATTGCTACTCCAGCTTAATTTGGTTTCCATTTGCATGGAATATGTTTTTCCATCCTCTCACTGTCAGTCTGTATGTGTCTCTAGGTCTGAAGTGGGTCTCTTGTAGACAGCAATATATATGGCTCTTGTTTTTGTATCCATTTAGCCAGTCTCTGTCTTTTGGTGGGAGCATTTACATTTAAGGTAATTATCGATATGTATGTTTCTATTCCCATTTTCTTTATTGTTTTGGGCTTGTTATTGTGGGTCTTTTACTTCTCTTGTGTTTCTTGCCTAGAGGATTTCCTTTAGCATTTGTTGTAAAGCTGGTTTGGTGATGCTGAACTCTCTCAGCTTTTGCTTGTCTGTAAAGGTTTTAATTTCTTCATCAAATCTGAATGATATCCTTGATGGATAGCGTAATCTTGCTTGTAGTTTTTTCTCCTTGATCACTTTAAATATGTCCGGTCATTCCCTTCTGGCTTTCAGAGTTTCTGATGATAGGTCAGCTGTTAACTTTATGGGGATTCCCTTGTGTGTTTTTCCCTTGCTCCTTTTAATATTTGTTCTTTGTATTTAACTTTTGATAATTTCATTAATATTTGTCTTGGTGTGTTTCTCCTTGGAATTATCCTGTATGGGACTCTCTGTGCTTCCTGGACTTGATTAACTATTTCCTTCCCATATTAGGGAAGTTTTGCACTATAATCCCTTCAAATATTTTCTCAGTCCCTTTCTTTTTCTCTTCTTCTTCTGAGACCCCTATAATTCAAATGTTGGTGCATTTAATGCTGTCCCAGAAGTCTCTGAGACTGTCATTTCTTTTCATTCTTTTTTCTTTCTTCTGCTCTGCAGGAGTTATTTCCAGTATTTTGTCTTCCAGGTCACTTATCCGTTCTTCTGCCTCAGTTATTCTGCTATTGATCCCTTCTAGAGTATTTTTAATTCATTTAGTGTGTTGTTCATCATTGTTCATTACCTCTTTAGTTCTTCTATGTACTTGTTAAATGTTTCTTGCATTTTCTCTATTCTATTTCCAAGATTTTGGTTCATCTTTACTATCATTTTTCTGAATTCTTTTTCAGGTAGACTGCCTATTTCCTCTTCATTTGTTAGGTCTGGTGTGTTTTTACCTTGGTCCTTCATCTGCTGTGTTTTTTCGTATCTTCTCATTTTGCTTATCTTACTTTGTTTGCGGTCTCCTTTTTGCATGTTGCAGGTTCATAGTTCCCATTGTCTTTTGTGTCTTTCCCCAGTGGCTAGAGTTGGTTCAGTGGGTTGTGTAGGCTTCCTGGTGGAGGGGACTTGTGCCTGTGTTCTGGTGGATGAGGCTGCATCTTGTCTTTCTGGTGGGCAGTTCCACGTCTGGTGGTGTGTTTTGTGGTGTCTGTGGACTTATTATGATTTTAGGCCGCCTCTCTGGTAATGGGTGGTGGTGTGTTCCTGTCTTGCTAGTTGTTTGGCATAGGGTGTCCAGCACTGTAGCTTGCTGGTCGTTGAGTGAAGGTGGGTCTTGGTGTTGAGATGCAGATCTCTGGTAGATTTTCGCCATTCGATATCACGTGGAGCTGGGAAGTCTCTTGTGGACCAGTGTTCTGAAGTTGGTTCTCCCCCCTCAGAGGTACAGCACTCACTGCTGGCTGGAGCACCATGAGCCTTTCATCCACATGGCTCAGAATAAAAGGGAGAAATAGTTGAAAGAAGAAAGAAAGAGGATAAAATAAAATAACTTTATTAAAATAAAAAATAATTATTAAGAAAATAAAAATTTTTAAGTAAAAAAAAAAAAAAAAGAAAAAACAACGGATGGACAGAACCCTAGGACAAATCGTGAAAGCAAAGCTATAAAGACAATATCTCACATAGAAGCATGCACACTCACAAAAAGAGGAAAAGTGGAAAAAATAATATATCTTGCTCTCAAAGCCCACCTCCTCCATCTGGGATGATTCGTTGTCTATTCAGGTATTCCACAGATGCTGGGTACATCAAGTTGATTGTGGTGATTTAATCCACTGCTCCTGTGGCTGCTGGGAGAAATTTCTTTTTCTCTTCTTTGTTCGCACAACTCCCGGGGTTCAGCTTTGTATTTGGCCCCGCCTCTGTGTATGTTGCCTGAGGGCGTCTGTTCTTTGCTCAGACAGGACGGCGTTAAAGGAGCCGCTGATTCGGGGGGCTCTGGCTCACTCAGGCCGTGGAGAGGGAGGGCTACAGATGCAGGGTGAGCCTGCGGCAGGAGAGGACAGCGTGATGTTGCACCAGCCTGAGGTGCACCATGCGTTCTCCCGGGGAAATTGTCCCTGCACCACGGGACCCTGGCAGTGGCAGGCTGCACAGGCTCCTGGGAGGGCAGGTATGGATAGTGACCTGTGCTCGCACACAGGCTTCTTGCTGGCTGCAGCAGCAGTCTTAGCATCTCATGCCCGTCTCTGTAGTCCGTGCTGATAGCCGCGGCTCGTGCCCATCTGTGGAGCTCCTTTAAGCAGCGCTCTTAATCCCCTCTCCTTGCGCACCAGGAAACAAAGATGGAAGAAAAAGTCTTAGGCAGCTCCAGACATTTTCCCGTACTCCCTCCCGGCTAGCTGTGGCACACTAGCCCCCTTCAGGCTGTGGTCATGCAGTCAACCCCAGTCCTCTCCCTGGGATACGACCGAAGCCCGAGCCTCAGCTCCCAGCCCCCGCCCTCCCCGGTGGGTGAGCGGACAAGCCTCTCTGGTTGGTGAGTGCTGGTCGGCACTGATCCTCTTTGTAGGAATCTCTCCACTTTTTCCTCTGCACCCCTGTTGCTGCGCTCTCCTCTGCCGCTCCTATACAGTAATTTTGAAAGAATGTTTTAATAATACCATTGATCTTATCATAAACGTTGTGGAAAACTGTCAAGCTCATGGTTCCAGATACAAATTTTCTAAAATTCTAATTTTCACTTGAAAGCTCAAATTTTGTCATTGGCAACATATACTGTCAGCTTTTTCCTTGAAGCGACGGGCTCACATTGTTCATTTGAAAGAAAATATCTGCCAAATATCCAAGTGTGAATAAACACATTTTATCTCTCAGTTGCTCTGTCAATTAAAAGTGATATTTTATGAAAAAAGCAGCTAGTTCAGCCCACAACTCACAAGTACTTTTCCCTTAGACAACCATCATACTTTGCTGTACAGCAGAGGTGTTTTATGAGTAATTTCCATTTTGTCACATAGAATATTAGAAAGTTATATACTCTAGGATTGAGATTAACAAAATTAATATTTTTTTACTGCTTAATCAAGGATAGTATAAAAGTGAATAAGGCACTTATTTTTATTTTTTCTGAGAGTTAGTGGTGGTGAAGAATCCAGTGACAATTTAGTTTTACTACCTTGATTTATGCTGAGGTGGCATCCATGCAAATATCCACACAGTGACAAAGCCAAAGGACTTTAATATGAAGATAGTAAAATCTTAGTATCATTATGAAAATAGTTTTGACTTCATGGACACCCTAAAAGTATCTCAGGGACCTCCCAGAGACCACAGACCATTCTTTGAGAACGGCTGGTAGACCAGTGTTTTGAAGGAAGGGATAATTGGAAACAAGAAGACCCATTAGGAAATGGTTACAGATAATACAAGTGAGAATGATGAGAAATTCAACTAAGGCAATCCCAATATGAATGGGGTGGCAGATATTAATGCAAAAAAAAGATTAAAATATTTAATCAATGGGATAGTGTTCCTTCTGTTGTATTTTCAGTAGCTCCCTCTAAACTGACCACTTCTCTGCAGGCCTATAAACGCACTCAAATCTCCTCCATCTTAAGAAAATTCTCCCTCAACCAATATTTCCTTCTCATTCTCTTCTATCCCTACCTGCCTCTAGTTCCTGCTCTATTGTTCTTCTGTACATAGCCAACCAAGCCTTTTGAGAGAGCTGATTGTTCTCAAAGTCTCAAATTCCTCACCTTCTCTCACACCTCAACCTACTACAATCTGGCTTCCCTTTCCACCACTTAACAAAAAATTCTCTTGCCAAGGTCACCAAGTACCTCAGTGATATTAAATCCAGTAACACTTTTCAGTGTTGATTCTATTTTTCCTCTCTGCTACATTTGACTCCAGTGTCCACTCCTTACTCCTTGAAATTCTTCCCAGGACAATATCTTAGTTCTCCTTCTGCCTCTTGGCTATTTGTTCTTATTCTCCTCTTTTGGTTCTTATTGGACCTTCCTCAGAGATCAGTCTTGGGCCCTTTCCATCTCTTCCATAAACACTCTTCCCTGGAGCTTCATACATTCTCATGGCTTTAAACAGTCTCTTTTTGTCAACAAGTTTCAAATCTCTCTGTTCAGCCCATACATATATTCTGAGCTCCAAATTTACTAATCCCACTATCCATTTAACATCTCCATCTGAAAGAATCCCTGGCATCTCAAAACTAACATGTTTAAAACCAAGCTCTTGACTTATTTCCTCTCTCTTTCAGTCTAAATATGCTCTTCCTTATATTAATAAATAGTAGCTCCATCTACAATTGCTCATGCCAAAAATAACTGGGCATTATTTAAGTGGCTCCTTTTCTCTCATTCACCACTCCAGTGCATCAGTAAGCTCTGTCAATTCTGCCTGCAGAATGTATTCCCAAACTCTGCACTCTGTCCCTCTCCATAGCCTTCACTTACATCTAAGCCACCAACCGTCTCTCACTTGGACCACTTAAATAGCCTCATAACTGTTTTTCTCATTTTCCCTCATCTCATGCTATAGTAAATTCACCACACAGCAGCCAGAGTGGTCTTTTAAAAATGTAAATCAGATCATGCCCCAACCCTGTTTGAAATGGTTTTCCATTGCACTTGAAATCCAAAATCCTTAATATGCCCTACAAGACACTGCAGGATCTTCTACGATTCCTTCTCCAGCCTCATCTCACAGCATTCTTTCCCCCATGCTTATACTTCTCCAGCTACATTGGTCTACTTCCTTTTCTTCAAACATGACATTCTCCTGTCTATCTCAGGGCCATGATTTTCCTTTTGACTTGGACACTTTCTCTCCATTTCTTTGCATGGGTAACTTCTTATCTTTCAGTTCCAGCTTTCTGGTTCAATGTTAATTCCTCAGAAAGTCTTTCCTTGAGGCCCCAAACTAAACCAGATAATTTCCTTGTTGTGACCTGTCATCCCTTTCTTTACTCTTCCTTAATAGCACTTTTCATAATCTACAATTATGCATTTATTTTTGTGATTATTTAAGAGCTATCTCCCCAAAGTGCTGTGAGGTGGGCCTCCAGGAAGTTTCTCTAAGCCCTCCTTCAGGTCTATCTACTTCTTACAGGATCTACAAAATCTTTGCTTTCTCTTCCTATAGAGAACCATGTCTAGCTCAGACAATCACCACCACCTCGTCTGCCCCTCCAAGTAATTCTCTATTGGAACAGAAAATTCACAATTACTTTGGATTTCAGAAATGCCAGCACCCCTGCCTCAATTACCAGATGGCTGGGGAATGTCTCTTGGAATTTGAAACTTCAACAATCAGATTCAAATACTTGCACATGATCCCAAAAACCCATGACATGTAGTCATTCATCAGTTGTCAAGGAAGTAATTAAATCAAATGTGGCATGAGTTACTTACTAATGAGTAGGGCCTGTGGCATGTTGGCATGAGTTACTTACTAATGAGTAGGGCCAGCCTCTGTAACTCAGATTGGCTCTGTAGGTCTCAATTCATAGGGAGTATGATGGCATGGTTAAATGTGTAGTATCTGGAGGCAGACTGCTTTATGTTTTGGTTTGGCTTTTTCTATTGAACCATAATATACATAAGGAAAAATGCACAACTCATGAATTTCATAGAATAAAGTCACTTATGCAACAGTGCTGATATCTAGACAGAACATTACCAGCACCTTAGAAGGACCCCCTCCTCATGCCCCCTCAGAATAAGTTTACCCTCCTCCAGTGGAAACTATTATCCTCACTTCAAACACCAAAGACTAATTTTGTCTGTTTTTGTAATTTATATAAATGGAATCATACCATATTTACTCCTTTGTCTCCAGTTTCCTTGATCAATGTTATATTTGTGATATTCAACTGTATTGTTCTAATAGTTGTAGTTGGTTCATTCTGATTGCTGTATAGTGTTCCATTATGTAAATATACAACCATATATTGATTCAGTCCATTCTGTTACTGATGATCATTAGGAAATTTCCAGTTATTGGCAATTATGAGTAGTGCTTCTATGAACATTTCTTTACATGCCTTATAGTAAATATGTGTGTATTTCTGTTGGATATATGCCTACGAATGGAATGGATAGGTCATTGTGAATATATTCAGCTTTAGTAGACACTGTCTTTTCCAAAGAGGTTGTATGCATTTCCATCAGCAGTGTGTGAGAGTTCTAGTTGTTTTAAATTCTTACCAACACTTGGAATTTTTGTATTTTTTATTTTAGCCATTCTTTTTATTGTGGTGTGTCATCTCATTATGGTTTCCTTTTGCATTTCCCTGATGACTAATGAAGTTGAACACCTTTTCTATATGTTTATTGGTCATTTGGATATCTTCTTTTGTAAAGTGAATGCTCAAGTCTTTTGCTTATTTTTCTATTGGTCTACCTGTCTTTTGACATTGATTTGCAGGGGTTATATATATAATCTGGATACACATCCTTTGTCAAATATATGCATTGTACACATATTCCTCCAATTTTTGGCTAGAGTGTTTTTATTTTTCTTATAGTCATTTGATAAATAGAACTTAATTTTTATATTCTCTATTTTTCAGATGGTTAACATTTTTTGTATACTGTTTTAAAAATCATTGCCTCCTCTAAGACTGTCTGGATTTCAATACTGGATCCACTACTTTTACATATATGACTTTGGGCAAGTTACTTAACCTCTCTAGCTTTCAGGTTTTTTACATTGGAAAATTGATTCATAGTGTTGTTATGAAGATCAAAGGACATGATGCATATAAAATAGTTTAACACCACACCAAACACATAACAAGTAATCAATGATTGCTTGTTATTTTTCATTTTATGTTATATTGTCTATTAGTATTTATAATTTGGAAGTTTATAAAGGTTTAGAGGCATTTCTCTCTTAAATATTAAGGTCTGCTTTCCTTATATTACATAGCAGTTTAAAAGTCAGACTTTTTCCATTATAGGTCATGTTTGCTTTTCAGCATTTCGATTTTTCAGAATTAAGACGATAAGAAATAAAATATTGAGCCAAAATAATTTTCAGACCATAGCGCACCATGTTTGAGTTGGTGACTAATGGTATCTCACTGATTTGTGTTGTAAGAGGTGGGGATGTGCCAGCATGGAATTCCTAAGCAAAGTTTGCAAGCAAAGATTATTAAGAATAGTGGAGGGAGTAATGGCTTGGCAGTTATGTGGGGGGAGGGGGGCGTGGGAGGCTAATGAAGTATAGCTGACATAGAATATTATGTTAGTTATAGGTGTACAACATAGTGATTCGACATTTAAATGCATTATGAAATCATCACCATAATAAGTCTAGTAACAATTATCACCACACAAAATTATTACAGTATTATTGACTATAATCTTTATACTACATATTACATCACATGACTTATTTATTACTGCAATTGTGTACCTCTTAACTCCCTTCACTTATTTTGTCCAACCCTCAACCCACCTCCCCTCTGGCAACCACCAGTTTACTTTCTGTATCTATGAATCTGTTTTTGTTTTGTTTTGTTCATTTTTAGATTCCACATATAAGTAAGATCATACAGTATTTGTATTTCTCTGCCTGACATTTCACTTAACATAATACCATCTAGGTGGATCCAGGTTGCTACAAATGGAAATATTTCATTCTTTTTGTGGCTGAATAATATTGCATTGTATACATATACCATGTCTTCTTTATCCATTTATCTATTGACGGACACTTAGGTTGCTTCCATATCTTGGCTATTGTAAATAATGCTGCAATGAACATTGGAGTGCATATATCTTTTCAAATTAGTGTTTTCATTTTCTTCTTTTTTTAAATTGAAGTATAATTTACCATATTAGGTTTATTACATTTAAAGTTATTATAAAATATTGGCTATATTCCCTATGCTGTGCAATGTATCCTTGTAGCTTACTTATTTTATATATAGTAGTTGTACCTCCTAATCACCTCCTCCTATATTGCCCCTACCCCCCCTTGCCTCTCCCCACTGGTAACCACTAGTTTGTTCTCTATACCTGAAAATCTGTATCTATCTTGTTATATTCATTAGTTTCATATTTTTAGATTCCACATATAAATGAAACCACACAGTATTTGTTTTTTTCTATATGACTTACTTCACAAAGCATAATAACTTGAAGATCCAGCCATGTTGTTGTAAACAGCAATTTTTCATTTTTTTATGGCTGAGTAATATTCCATTGCATCTCCTTTATCCATTAACCTGTTGATGGACACATGTTTCTTCTATATGTTGGCTATTGTAAATAATGCTGCTATGGACACTGTGGTTCACGTATCTTTTCAAATTTGTGTTTTTGTTTTCTTTGGATAAATACCCAGGTGTGGATATATACCAGGACCCTATGGTAGTTCTAGTTTTAATTTTTTGAGGAAACCCCATACTGTTTCTATAGGGCCTGCACCGATTACATTCCCGTCAACAGTGTACTAGGGTTACACTTTCTCCACATCCTTGTCAGCACTTGTTATTTGTGGTCTTTTTGATGATAGCCATCCTGACAGCTGTGAGGTAATATCTCACTGTGGTTTTGTTCTGCTTTCTCTGATTATTAGTAATGTTGAGCCTTGTGGCCATCCATGTGACTTCTTTGGAAAAGTGTCTATTCAAGTCCTCTTCCCATTCTTTTAATCAGTTTTTTTTTTTTTTGATATTGGGTTGCATGAGCTGATTATATATTTTGGATACTATCCCTTTATAGGTCATATAATTTGCAAACATTTTCTCCAATTCAGTAGAATGCCTTTTCATTTTGTTGATGGTTTCCTTTGCTGTGCAAAAGATTTTATGTTTAATTAGGTCCCATTTGTTTATTTTTGCTTTTGTTTACTTTGCCTTAGGAGACAGATGCAAAAAAATATTGCTACAATTTATGTCAAAGAGTGTTTTGATTATGTTTTCTTCTAGGATTTTTATGGTTTCTGGGCTTAGATTTAGGTCACTAATACATTTTGAGTTTATTTTTGCATATGGTGTGAGAAAATATTCTAATTTCATTCTTTTAATATAATTGTTCAGTTTTCCCAGCACCACTTATTGAAGAGATTGTCTTTGCCCCATTGTATATTCTTGCCTCCTTTGTCATAGATTAATTGACCATAAATGTGTGGGTTTATTTCTAATAAACTAGGCTATCTATTCTGTTCCACTGAACTATGTGTCTGTTTTTGTACCAGTACCATACTATTTAGATTACTGTAGTTTTGCAGTATAGTCTGAAGTTGGGGCTCATGATACTTCTAGCTTGTTATTTCTTCTCAAGATTGCTTTGGCTATTTGGAGTCTTTTGTCATTCCATGTGAATTTTAGAATTATATGCTCTAGTTCTGTGAAAAATGTCATGGGTGTTTCGATAGAGTTTGCATTAAATCTGTAGCTTGCTTTGGGTATTATGGACACTTTAACAATATTAATTCTTCCAATCCATGAGCAAAGATATCTTTCCATTTCTTTTTATCATCTTCTATTTCCTACATCAGTGTTTTATAGATTTCAGAGTATTGAACTTTCAACTCCTTGGTTAAGTTTATTCCTAGGTATTTATTCTTTTTGATGTGAGTTTAAATGGGATTATTTTCTTGCTTTCTCTTTCTGATAGTTCATTACTAATGTATAGTAAAGCAACAGATTTCTGTATATTAATATTATATTCTGCAACATTAATTAATTCATTTATTAATTCTAATAGTTTTTTGATAGAGATCTTAGGATTTTCTATATGCAAAATCATGTCTTCTGCAAATAGTGACAGTTTTAATTCTTCCCTTCCAATTTGGATGCATTTTATTTCTTTTTCTTGCCTGATTATAGTGGCTAGGACTTCAAATAGTGTGTTAAATAGAAGTGACAAGAGTGGGCATCCTTGTTTTTTTCTTGATCTTAGAACAAAAGCTTTCATCTTTTCACAATTCAGTGTAATGCTAGCTGTTGGTTTGTCATGAATGGTCCTTATTATGTTGAGGTATGTTTCCCTCTATACCAACTTTGATGAGAGTTTTTATCATGAATGGATATTGAATTTTGTCAAATGCTTTTTCTGCTTCTGTTGAGATGACCATATGGTTTGTTCCTTCATTTTGTTAATGTGGTGTATCACATTGTTTGATTTCTTGGCATTGAACTACCTTTGCATTCCTGGCATAAATCCCACTTGTTCATGGTGTATGATCTTTTTTAATATATTGTGGAATTTTGGTTGCTAAAGTTTTGTTGAGGTTTTTTGCATCTATATTTATCATAGATATTGACCTGTAATTTTCTTTTATTGTAGTGTTTTTTTCTGGTTTTAGTATCAGGTAAAGTTGGCCTCGTATAAAAAATTTGGGAGTGTTCCCTCTTCAATTTTTTGGGATAGTCTGAGCAGGATAGGTATTAGCTCTTCTTTTTATGTTTGGCAGAATTAACCTATGAAGCTGTTCAGTTCTGTACATTTGTTTTCTTGCAGTTTTTTATTACTAATTCAATTTCACTATTACTTATCAGTTTGTTCATGTTGTCTATTTCTCCCTGATTTATTCTGAGAAGACTGCATTTCTAGAAATGTGTCCATTTCTTCTAGGTTTGCCAATTTGTTGTCATATAACTGTAGTATTCTCTTTTGATTGTATCTCTGTGATATTGTTTGTTATTTCTTCTCTTTCACATCTTATTTTGTTTATTTGGATCCTCTTTCTTTTCTTCTTGGTGAGCCTGGCTAAAGGTTTATCAATTTTGTTTATCTTTTCAAATAACCAGCTTTTGGTTTCATTGATCTTTTCTATTGTTTCTTTTTTGATCCCTATTCTATTTATTTCCTCTCTGATCTTTATTGTTTCCTTCCTTGTGCTTTGTTCTTCTTTTTCTAATTCTTTTAGGTGGTAGGTTTGTTTGTTTATTTGATATTTTTCTTATTGCTTGAGTAGACCTGTATTGCTATGAAATTCCTTCTTAGAACTGCTTTTGCTGCATCCCATAGATTTTGCAAAGTTTTGTTTCCATTTTAATTTTTCTCAAGGTTTTTTCTGATTTCCTCTTTAATGTCTTCATTGACCCATTGGTTTCTTAGTTGCATGTTGTGTAGTCTCCACGTGTTTGTGTTTTTCCCATTTTTCTTCCTGTAATTGATTCCCAGTTTTATACTGTTGTGATCAGAAAAGATGCTTGATAAAATTTCTACCCTCTTAAATTTGTTGAGAATTGTTTTTTGTCCTGGCATGTGATCTACCCTGGAGACCATTCTACATGCCCTTGAAAAGAAAGTGTATTCTGCATTTTGGGGATGGGATGTCCTGTAGATATCTGTTAAACCCAACTGGTCTAATGTGTCATTTGGGCCACTGTTTCCTTATTGGTTTTCTGTTTATTGATGTAAGTGGACTGTTAAAGTGCTCTACTCTTATTGTATTATTGTCAGTTTCTCCCTTTATATGTTAGTATTTGCTTTATACATTTAGGTGCTCCTGTATTGGGTGAGTATATGTTAATGAATGTAATACCCTCTTCTTATACTGATCCCTTTACTATTATATAATGTCCCTATTTGTCTTTTGTGATAGTCTTTGTTTTAAAGTCTATTTTATCTGATAAGAGTATTGCTACCCCCACTTTCTTGTCATTTCAGTTTGCATGAAATATCATTTTCCATCCCCTCACTTCCAGCCTGTGTGTGTCTTTAGCTCTGAAATGAGTCTCTTGTAGGTAGCATATTGAAGGGTCTTGTTATATTTATCCAATATATCCACCCTATGTCTTTTGATAAAATCATTTAGTCCATTGACATTTAAAGTAATTATTGATAGGTATGTACTTATTGCCATTTTATTACTTATTTCCAGTTGTTTTTGTAGTTCTTCTGTGTTTATTTCTTCTTCTTTTTGTTTGTCCCATTCTGGTTTGATGATTTTCTTTCATAGTATGCTTTTGTTTCTTTCTTTTTGTTTTTTGTGTTATCTATTGTAGGCTTTGATTTGTGGTTAGCATGTGGTTCTATATTCATCTATAACTTTATCTACTAGTTTTAAACCAATAGTCATTTAAGTACAAACACATTCTAAAAGATCTACATTTTTTATAACCCTCTCCCACATTTTCTGTTTTTGATGTCATATTTTACATCTTTGTGTTTATTCCTTAAATGTTTATTGTAGTTATAGTTGATTTTATAATTTTGTCTTTCAATCTTCATACTAGCTTATTAATTGTTTGATCCACAGCTTTTACTATATATTTGCCTTTACAAGTGGGATTTCCCCTTTTCTATAAAATCTTCCCTTTTTTACCTTTGCTCTTCCACTTCAAGAAGACACTTTAACACTTCTTTTAGGGTCAATTTAGTAGTTATGAACTCTTTTAGTTTTTCCTTGACTGATAAGTTCTTTATCTCTCTTTCAATTCTGAATGAAAACCTAGCTGGGTAGAGTAACCTAGGTTTAGATTTTTTCCTTTTAGCACTTTATTTTATTTTTTTTACAGTAGGTCCTTGTTAGTTGTTTATTTTAAATACAAGAGTGTGTACATGTCAATCTCAAACTCCCAGTCTAACCCCCTTCCCACCCTTCCCCTCTGGAAACCAAAATTTCATTCTCTAAGTCTGTGAGTCTGTTCCTGTTTTTAAAATAAGTTCATTTGTATCATTTTTTTGATTCCCCATATAAGTGATAGCATATGATATTTGTCTTTCTCTGTCTGACTTACTTCATGTAGTATGATAATCTCCAGGTCCATCCATGTTGCCAAAAATGGCATTATTTTATTCTTTTTGTATGCACCACATCTTCTTTATCCATTCATCTGCTGATGGACATTTAGGTTGCTTCCCTGTCTTGGCTATTGTAAACAGTGCTGCAAGAACATTGGGGTGCATGAATCCTTTTGAACCATATTTTTATCTGGATATATGCCCAGGAGTGGGATTGCTGGATCATACGGTGGCTCTATTTTTAGTTTTTAAAGGAACCTCCATACTGTTCTCCATAGTGGCTTTACCAATTTACATTTCCATCAACAGTGTAGGAGGGTTCCCTTTTCTCCACACCCTCTCTCCTATTGTTTGTAGATTTTTTGATGATGGCCGCTTTGACCAGTGTGAGGTCATTGTAGTTTTTATTTGCATTTCTCTAATAATTAGCAATGTTGAGCATATCTTCATGTGCCTCTTGGCCATATATATGTCTTCTTTGGAGAAATGTCTATTTAGATCTTCCACCTATTTTTTGATTGAGTAATATGTTTTTTGTATATTGAGCTGCATGAGCTGTTTGTATATTTTGTAGACTAATCCCTTCTTGGTCACATTGTTTATGAATATTTTCTCCCATTCTCTGTGTTTTTCCATTTTGTTTGTGGTTTCCTTTGTTCAGTGCTTTATTTTTAAAATTTTTTCCACCTGTTTCCTTTATTCATTTTTTATTTATTTAAATTTTAAAATTTTTATTATATATTGGAGTATAGTTGATTAACAATGTTATGTTAGTTTCAGGTGTACAGCAAAGTGATTCAGTTATACATATACATGTATCTATTCTTTTTCAAATTTTTTTCCCATTTAGGTTATTACAGAGTATTGAGCAGAGTTCCTTGTGCTATACAGTAGATCCTTGTTGGTTATCTATTTTAAATATAGCAGAATGTACTTGTCAATACCAAACTCTCAATCTATCCCTCCCCACCACCCTTTCCCCCTGGTCACCATAAGTTCATTCTCTAAGTCTGTGAGTCTCTTTGCTACTCCCTTCTGGGCTGCAAAGTTTCTGCAGAAAAATTAGCTAATATCTTTATGGGGAGTCAATTGTATGTGACTCTTTCTTTTTCTCTTGCTGCCTTTAGAATTCTCTATCTTTAACTTTTGCCATTTTAATTAAAATATGTCTTAGTGTGGGTCTCTCTGGGTTAATCTTTCTGGGACTCTCTGTGCTTCCCGTACCTGGATATCTGTTTCCTTCTTCAGGTTTGTGTAGTTTTCATCAAATACATTTTCTATCCCTTTCTCTCTTTCTTCCACTTCTGGGATCACTGTAATGAAAATGTCTTCTGACTTGTTGTTGTCCCAGAGGTCTCTTAAAATGCCCTCATTTTTTAATTTTTCTTTTTGCTGTTCTGATAGGCTGACTTCCATGATTCTATCTTCCAGACCACTTATTCATTCTTTTGTATCAACTAGTCTTCTCTTAATTCCTTCTAGTGTGTTTTTCATTTCAGTTATTGTATTCTTCAGCTCTGATTGTTTCTGTTTCATATTGTCTAGTTCCTTGTTTAAATTCTCACTATGTTCATTTGTTGTTTTCTTAAGTTCAGTTAGAATTCTTATTACTAATTCTTTGAACTCTTTCTCTAGTAAATTATTTATCTCTGTTTCATTCATTGTTTTTTTTTAAGTTTTTGTTTCTTGCTCTTTCATTTGAAACAATTTTTTCTGTCTTCTCAGTTTTGTTTTACCTTCTCTTTCTCTATGAAGTTAAGTGGTACTGTTTCCTATCCTGGTCTTGAAGGGATGTCCTTGTGTGGGAGCATCCCTATGCAGTCTGCATGTGCCCAGTGGTCTGGTGGGAGTGCTGGATCTGAAGTGAACACAGGTCATGTCTTCCACCAGGGTTTGCTGGCAGCTTGCTCTTTGGTGGCCTGTGTGGTTAGAGATGGAGTGACTAGGGCCAGAGCCAGGTGTGAGCCAGGACTCCTCCTATGCCTCACCACCCTGTAAGAGGTGGGATCTATTCACAAGGTCAAGGAGCAGAATCCTTAGGTTCAGGTCTAAACTGTTTCTATTCCCACTAAGTTTTCACTCTTTCTCATCCCAACAATGGCATCTTTGCCCCAAAGGGGAGCAGCATCAAAGCAAGAGGGTCAGATCTAGCACCCCATGTTGGCCAAAGTTCACATTGGGACAGTTCCAGCATACCAGTCTGTGCTCAAGACAGCTCCATATCTGCTACCTCTGTAAGCACCATTAAAGACTGCCCTCACCTTGTTCAGATGCAGTACCAGGTCCAAGTGGGCTCCATCCCCCCAAGTGTACACTATCTTCAACAATAGCAGCCTTTGCACTAGTGGGGAGCTGTGCCAGACATAGAGGGGCCAGGACACATGCTGAGGCCATCATGGAAAACTGACCAGAGACCTGGGTAGTTTCAATCTGCTTTTTTCACCTTGCTCCCAGGAGTAAATCAGTGTGTGCATGCTCTTCACAAGTGGGGTCTAGGATTTTACAGTCCTCCTGGAAGTCTTAGTGGTTTTCTAACCAGCCAAGGGTCTTCCCAGAGTTGGATCCCAGGGCTGGGTGTCCAAAATGTTATTTGAATGCCTCACTCCCCAGGTGGGATCTCAGAGCCCATGATACCTCTCTCCTCTTCAGTGTCCCCTCCTACAGGTGCAGGTCCCAACCTGATCACTTCTCCTCCCTTCCTAGCTGACTCTTTGTGCATATTTTTTTACAGCCTTGATTGTAGAAGAACCTTTCTGCCAATCTCCAGTTTATTTTTAGTGAGAATTGCTCCACATGTAGATGTGTTTTTGATGCGTTTGTGGGGGAAGGTGAGCTTAGTGTCCTCTTACTCTGCCATCATGATCTCCCCTCCTTCAGTGTTTTTGTTTTCTTAAGATAAATACCCAGAAGTGTTAAATTGCTGGATCATTTAGTAGTTCAATTTTTAATTTTTTGAGGAATCTTCATACTTTTTTCTTTAGTGGCTGTACCAAATTACATTACTGCCAGCAGTGCAAGAGTATTCCCTTTTCTCCAGATCCTATCCAAGACTTGTTATTTGTAGTATTTTTGATGATAGTCATTCTGACAAGTGTGAAGTGATATCTCATTGTGGTTTTGTTTTGCATTTCCCTAATAATTAATGATGCTGGGCTTCTTATCATGTGTCTGTTGGCAATTTGTATATCTTCTTTAGAGAAATGTCTATTCATTCATCCTCTGCCCATTTTTAAATTATATTGTCTGTTTTTTTATATTGGGTTATATGATGTCTTTATATAATTTGGATATCCCCCCTTATCGGATATATCCTTTGTAATTATTTTCTCCCATCCAGTAGAATGCCTTTTCATTTTGTTGATGGTTACTTTCTATGTGAAAAAGCTCTTTTAGTTGGATTTATTCCCATTTGTATATTTTTGCTTTTGTTTCCCTTGCCTGAGGACACAGATCCAAAATGATATTGGTAATACCACTGTGAAAGAGCATACTGCCTATGTTTTCTTCTAGAAGTTTTATGGTTTAAAGTCTTACATTTAATTATTTAATCCATTTTGAGTTTACTTTTGTATATGGGGAAAGAAAATGGTCTAATTCCATTTCTTTGCATGCCACTGTTCAGTTTTTCCAACACCATTTATTGAAGAGGTTGTATTTCCCCCATTGTATATTCTTGTCTCCTTTGACGTATATTATTTAACCATGTAACATGAATTTATTTTTGGGCTCTCTCTTCTATTTTATTGATCTATATGTCTGTTTTTGTGCCAATACCATACTGTTTTGATTACTATAAGTTTTGTAATATAGTTTGAAATCAGGGAGCATGGTATCTCTAGATTTGTTTTGCTTTCTCAAGATCACTTTGGCTATTTGGGATCTTTTGTAGTTCCATATAAATTTTAGGATTATTTGTTCTAATTCTGTGAAAAATGACATTTATGTTTAATAAGGATTGTACTGAATCTATAGAATGCTTTAGGTGGCATTGATATTTCAACAATATTAATTCTTCCAATTCAAGAACACAGTATATCTCTCCATTTATGTAAGTTGTCTCCAGTTTCTTTGATCAATGTCATAGTTTTCAATATACATATTTTTCACCTCCTTGGTTATATTTATTTCCAGGTATTTTATTCTTATTGATACACTTATAATTGGTATTGCTTTTTTTTTTTATAAGGAGGGTCATTGATGGGGTTGCTGGGGAGGTCAGGCTTTGCAGAGAGCAGAGTTTTGTTTTGTTTTTCTTTTGGCCACACCATGTGGCATGTGAGATCTTAGTTGCCTGACCAGGGATCAAATCCACCAGGTATCAGACCCATGCTCTGTGCAGTGAAAGTGCAAAGTCTTAACCACTGGACCACCAAGGAAGTCCCTGGGATTGCTTTCTTAATTTTTATTTCTGAAAGTTCATTATTAATATATGGAAATGCAGCAATTTTTTTTTTTTTGCAGTATGCGGGCCTCTCACTGCTGTGGCCTCTCCCGTTGCAGAGCACAGGCTCCAGACGTGCAGGCTCAGAGGCCATGGCTCATGGGTCCAGCCACTCTGTGGCATGTGGGGTCTTCCCAGACTGGGGCACAAACCTCTGTACCCTGCATCGGCAGGCGGACTCCCAACCACTGCACCACCAGGGAAGCCCTCAAATTTTTGTATTTTGATTTTTTTCCTGTAACTTTACTGGATTTGTTTATCAGTTCTAACCCTTTTCTTGGAAAATCTTTAAGGTTTTCTATATACAGTATTTGTCATCTGCAAACAGTGACTGTTTTACTTCTTCCTTTCCCATTTTGATTACTTTTACTTCTATTTCTGGTCTGATTACTGTGACTAGGGCTTCCAGTATTATGTTGAATGAAATGGTGAGAGTGGGCATCCTTGTCTTGTTCCTGATTTTAGAGAAAATGCTTTCAGCTTTTCACCACTAAGTATGACATTAGCCGTGGGTTTGTCATATATGGACTTTATTATGTTGAGGTATGAACCCTCTATACTCACTTTGTTTAGAGTTTTTATCATGAGTGCATGTTGAAAGCTTTTGCTGAAACTATTGAGATGATTGTATGAATTTTATCTTTTGTTAATGCAGTGTATCACATTGATTGATTTTCATATATTGAACTATTCTTACATCCCTGGGATAAATTCCACTTGATCCTGGTGTATGATCCTTTTAAAGTATTGTTGCATTTCATTTGCTAATATTTTGTTGACAGCTTTTGCAGCTATGTTCATCAGGGATATTAACCTGTAATTTCCTTTTTCTGTAGTCTTTGTCTGGTTTTGGTATCAGTGTAATGCTTGCTTCATAGAATGATTTTGGAATCATTCCTTCTTCAGTTTTTTGGAATAATTTTATAAGAATATGTATTAAGTGTTCTTTAAATATTTGGTAGATTTCACCTGTGAAGCCATCTGGTTCTGGCCTTTGTTTGTTGGTAGATTTTGGTAATACTCTTTAAATTTCCCTGCCAGTAACTGGTCTGTTCAGATTTTTCTATTTATTCCTGATCCAGTTGGGGAGATTATATGTCTCTAGGGATTTATCCATTTCTTCTAGGTTGTCCAATTTGTTGGCTTATAATTGTTCATAGACATTTCTAGTAATCTTTTGTATGTCTGTGATTTTGGTTGTAGCTGTTCCTCTTTCATTTCTGATTTTATTTGTTTCTTCTCTCTTTTTTCTTGATGAATCTGGCTAAAGGTTTATCAATTTTGTGTTTCTTTTCAAATAACCAGTTCTTAGTTTCATTGATCTTTTCTGTTTTTTTTCTTTTGTTGTTGTTAGTCTCTATCTCATTTATTCTGCTCTGATCTTTATTATTTACTTCCTTTCATGAATTTTGGGTTAGGTTGTTTATTTGAGATTTTTCTTGCTTCCTGTGGAAGGCCTGTATTCCTTTAAAATTCTGTCTTAAAACTGCATTTGCTGCATCCCTTGGATTTTGGAACATTGTGTTTCCATTTTCTTTTTTATCACCATATTTTTTATTTCCTCTTTGATTTTTTTCAATGATTCATTGGTTGTCTAGTAACATGTTTTTTAGACTCCACATGTTTGGTTTTTTCGCTGTTTTTCCTGTAGTTGATTTCTAGTCTAAGAGCATTGTGGTCTGAAAATTTGCTTGATATGGTTTCAATCTTTGAAAAATCTTAAAATGATCTTGTTTTGTGGCCTGGCATGTAATCTATCCTGGGGAATATTCCATGTGCACTTGAAAATAATGTTTCCTTTTGTTTTGCTGTGAAATATCCTGTATATATCTATTATGTCCATCTGATCTAAGGTGTCATTTAAGGCCAATGTTTCCTTATTGATTTTCTATCTGGATGATCTGTCCTTTGATGTAAGTGGGGTATTAAAGTTTCCTATTATTATGTTACTGTCAATTTCTTCCTTAATGTCTGTCAATATTTGCCTTATGTATTTAGATGCTCCAATGTTGGGTTCATATACATTTACAAGTGTTATATCTTGTTGGAATGATCCATTTATCATTATGTTATTCCCTTATTTGTCTCTTGTTATAGTCTTTCTTTTAAAATCTATATTGTCTGAAGTAAGTATTGCCACCCCAGCTTTCTTTTCGTTCCATTTGCATGGAGTATCTTCTTCCATCCCCTCACATCCAGTCTGTGTGTATCTTTGGATCTGAAGTGAGTCTCTTCTCAAAACAGCATATATATGTGTCTTTAAAAAATTTATTATGCCACCCTATATATTTTTATTGTAGTGTTTAATCCATTTACATTTAAAGTAATTAGTGATAGGTATGTACTTATTGCCATTTTGTTAATTTTTTCTGATTGTTTTTGTTGTTCTTCTCTGTTCCTTTCTTCTCTTGTTCTCTTCCCTTGTGATTTAAATACTTTCTTTAGTATTATGTTTGCATTCCATTTTCTTTATTTTTGTGTGTCAGTTATCAGGTTTTGGCTTATGATTACTGTGAAGTTCTTATATGCCAAGCTATGTATATAGCAGTCTAATTTAAGTTGATGGTCACTTAAGCTTGAGTGTGTTCCAAAAGTGCTATGTCTCCCCCCAACATACACACAAGTTTTATGCTTTTGGCATCATATTTAAAACATTTTTTTGTGTATCTTTTAACTAATTATTGTAGATATAAATGATTTTACTAGTTTTGTCTTATAACCAACATAGTAGCTATAGGGGTGGTTGCATCACTACCTTTACTATATGTTTGCCTTTATTGGTACAATAATTTTCTTTGACAATTATCATGTTTCTAGTAAAGGAAGTCCCTTTAACTCTTGTTGTAAGGTCAGTTTCATGATGATGATGAGCTCCTTTAGCTTTTGCTTTTCTGAAAAATGCTTAATCTCTCCTTCGAATCTGAATGATAATTTTGCCAAGTAGAATATACTTGGTTTTATCTTTTTTTCCTTTCAGCACTTTGAATATGTCATTCTTATCCCTCTGGTCTGTAAAGTTTCTGCTGAAATGTCAGGTAATAGTCTTATGGAAACTCCCCTATATGTAACAAGTTGTTCTCTTGCTGCCTTTAAGATTCTCTCTTTATCTTTAACTTTTTACATTTTAACTATAAAGTATCTTGGTTTGGGTCTCTTTGGGATCAGCTTGCTTGGGACTCTCTGTGCTTCCTGGACTTGAATGTCTGTCTGTTTCCTTTGCCACATTAAAGAAGTTTCAGCCATTATTTTTTCAAATAGTTTTTGTGTCCCTTTATCTCTCTCTTCTCTTTCTCGGACGCTTATAGTGCAAATCTGCACTTGATATTGTCACAGAGGTCCCTAATCCTCTTTTTTTTTTTTTTCTTTTTCTTTTTGCTGTTACTATTGGGTGATTTCCACTACCCTGTCTTCCAGGTCACTGATCCATTCTTCTGCATTATCTGATCTGCTCTTGGTTCGCTCTAGTGTTTTTCATTTCAGTTTTTATATACTTCAGCTCTAATTTGTTCTTTTTAATATTTTCTATCTCTTTGTTGAAGTTTTCACTGTGTTCCTCCATTCTTCTGAATCTGGTGAGCATGTTTATGACCATTACTTTGAACTTTTATCTGGAAGATTTCTTATCTCCATTTTGTTTCATTATTTTTCTTAGGTTTTGTCTTGTACTGTTTTTGAAACATATTCTTTTGTCTCTTCACTTTGCCTAACTCTCTTTGTTTTTGTCTATGTATTAATTAGATCACCTATGTCTCCCATTCTTTTTTTTTCACACACACACACTGTATTTTAATTTTACAAGAGGTAAATAAACTGACACCAAGCATTGTAAATGGATAACCACAAAAAAAGCAACAATGATTGCAATTACCAAACACGAAACACACTCATACTATGTCATAATATTGATATTCAATCCAGTAATCCTCCACTGTAACAGCTCCTTTACTTTGCAGTGAAAATTGATTTGTATATTTTTGCCTCTGAGTCCTTGTCGGATTTTTTTTATTCAAAAAGAAAGTCACAAAAATTATAATCATCCTCAACACTTCACTCAGTCCCATGTAATTAATTTCTTTTTCATCTTCATCTTTTGTTAGCACTTTTATGAATTCATCAGTTTTCCATTAGAGTTCTGAAAATGCTTATTCATTCAGTTCAACAGTATAGTGAGTTACCAGAAACCTGTACTTGTCAGAGTCTTTTCCATGACTTCCTTGAAGATGAAACCCTTTTATAGAACTATTTTTGCAAAGGCATCAGATTACACCCAGAACTGTCTGTAAATGACAAAAGACTTAAAAATGACCATGGTTAAAGATTTGATGAAAGTTCATAATAATGCAATTGACAAGGAAATTTAGCTATTTCTGAGATATACATTTTAAAGTAAAAACTAGAATTATGACTTATAACATTATACCAGAACATATAAGATTTTTAGAAATTTCATGTAATGTCTGAAACATTTATATTAACATATTTCCATACAAATAACCCAATGAAAGTTTAGTATTAGTTGTTTTTTTGTTTGTTTTTTTATACTGTAGGTTCTTATTAGTCATCAATTTTATATACATCACTGTATACATGTCAATCCCAATCGCCCAATTCAGCACACCACCATCCCCACCCCACCACGTATTCCCCCCTCGGTGTCCATACGTTTCTTCTCTACATCTGTGTCTAAACATCTGCCCTGCAAACCAGTTCATCTGTACCATTTTTCTAGGTTCCACATACATGCATTAATATACAATATTTGTTTTTCTCTTTCTGACTTATTTCACTCTGTATGACAGTCTCTAGATCCATCCACATCTCAAAAAATGACTCAATTTCATTCCTTTTTATGGCTGAGTAATATTCCATTGTATATATGTACCACATATTCTTTATCCATTCATCTGTTGATAGGCATTTAGCTTGTTCCATGACCCGGCTATTGTAAATAGTGCTGCAATGAACACTGGGGTGCATGTGTCTTTTTGAAATATGTTTTTCTCTGGGTATATGCCCAGTAGTGGGATTGCTGGATCATATGGTAATTCTATTTTTAGTTTGTTAAGGAACCTCCATACTGTTCTCCATAGTGACTGTATAAATTTACATTCCTACCAACAGTGCAAGAAGGTTCCCTTTTTTCACACCCTCTCCAGCATTTGTTGTTTGTAGATTTTCTGATGATGTCCGTTCTAAATGGTGTGAGGTGATACCTCATTGTACTTTTGATTTGCATTTCTCTAATAATTAGTGACGTTGAGCAGCGTTTGATGTGCTTCTTGGCCATCTGTGTGTCTTCTTTGGAGAAATGTCTATTTAGTTCTTCTGCCACTTTTAGATTGGGTTGTTTGTTTCTTTAATATTGAGCTGCATGAGCTGTTTATATATTTTGGAGATTAATCCTTTGTCCATTGATTCGTTTGCAAATATTTTCTCCCATTCTGAGGGTTGTCTTTTCGTGTTGTTTATGGCTTCCTTTGCTGTGCAAAAGCTTTGAAGTTTCATCAGGTCCCATTTGTTTATTTTTGTTTTTATTTCCATTACTCTACAATGAGGATCAAAAAAGATCTTCCTGTTATTTATCTCAAAGAGTGTTCTTCCTATATTTTCCTCTAGGAGTTTTATAGTGTCTGGTCTACTTTATGTCTCGAATCCATTTTGAGTTTATTTTTGTGTATGGTGTTAGGGAGTGTTCTAATTTCATTCTTTTACATGTAGCTGTCTGGTTTTCCCAGCACCATTTATTGAAGATACTGTCTTTTCTTTGTATATCTTTGCCTCCTTTATCATAGATTAGTTGAACCTAGGTGCATGGGTTTATCTCTGGGCTTTCTATCTTTTTCCATTGATCTATGTTTTTGTTTTTGTGCCAGTACCGTATTGTTTTGATTACTGCAGCTTTGTAGTATAATCTGAAGTCAGGGAGTCTGATTCCTCCAGCTCCAGTTTTTACCCTCAAGACTGCTTTGGCTATTAGGGGTCTTTTGTGTCTCCATGAATTTTAACATGATTTGTTCTAGTTCTGTAAAAATGCCACTGGTAATATGATAGGGATTGCATTGAATCTGTACATTGCTTTGAGTAGTATAGTCATTTTCACAATATTGATTCTTCCAATCCAAGAACATGGTATATCTCTCCAACTGTTGGTATCATCTTTCATTTTTTCATCAGTGTCTTATAGTTTTCTGCATACAGGTCTTTTGTCTCCCTAGGTAGGTTTATCCCTAGGTATTTTATTCTTTTTGTTGCAATGGTAAATGGAAGTGTTTCCATAATTTCTATTTCAGATTTTTCATCATTAGTGTATAGGAATTCAAGAGATTTCTGTGCATTAATTTTGTATCCTGAAACTTCACCAAATTCTTTGATTAGCTCTAGGAGTTTTCTGGTGGCATTTTTCGGATACTGTATGTATAGTATCATGTCATCTGCAAACAGTGACAGTTTTATTTCTTCTTTTCTAACTTGTATTCCTTTTATTTCTTTTTCTTCTCTGATTGCCATGGCTAGGACTTCCAAAATTTTGTTTAATAATAGTGATGAGAGTGGACATCCTTTTCTCATTCCTGATCTTAGAGGAAATTCTTTCAGTTTTTCACCATTGAGAATGATGTTTGCTGTGGGTTTGTCATATATGGCCTTTATTATGTTGAGGTAGGTTCCCTCTATGCCCACTTTCTGGAGAGTTTTTATCATAAATGGTGTTGAATTTTGTCAAAAGCTTTTTCTGCATCTATTGAGATGATCATATGGTTTTTATTCTTCAATTTGTTAACATGGTATTTCACATTGATTGATTTGTGTATATTGAAGAATCCTTTCATCGCTGGGATAAATCCCACTTGATCATGGTGTATGATCCTTTTAATGTTTTGCTGGATTCTGTTTGCTAGTATTTTTTTGAGGATTTTTACATCTATATTCATCAGTGATTTTGGTCTATAATTTTCTTTGTAGTATCTTTGTCTGGTTTTGGTGTCAGGCTGATGCTGGCCTCATAGAATGAGTTTGGGAGTGTTCCTTCCTCTGCAATTATTTGAAGAGTTTGAGAAGGGTGGGTGTTAGCTCTTCTCTAAATGTTTGATAGAATTACCCTGTGAAGCCATCTGGTCCTGGACTTTTGTTTGTTAGAAGATTTTTAATCAGTTTCAATTTCATTACTTGTGATTGTTCTGTTCATATTTTCTGTTTCTTCCTGGTTCAGTCTTGGAAGGTTATACCTTTCTAAGAATTTGCCCATTTCTTTCAGGTTGTCCATTTTATTGGCAGAGAGTTGCTTGTTGTAGTTTCTTAGGATGTTTGTTTTTCTGTGGTGTCTCTTGTAACTTCTCCTTTTTCATTTCTAATTTTATTGATTTGAGTCCTCTCCCTCTTTTTCTTGATGAGTCTGGCTAATGGTTTATCTATTTTCTTTATCTTCTCAAAGAACCAGCTTTTAGTTTTATTGATCTTTGCTATTGCCTTCTTTTTTTTCTATTTCATTTATTTCTGCTCTGATCATTATGATTTCTTTCCTTCTGCTAACTTTGGGTTCTGTTTGTTCTTCTTCCTGTAGTTGTTTTAAGTGTAACATTAAATTGTTTACTTGATATTTTTCTTGTTTCTTGAGGTAGGCTTGTATAGCTATAAACTTCCCTCTTAGAACTGCTTTTGCTGCATCCCATAGGTTTTAGATCATCGTTTTTTCATTGTCATTTGTCTCTAGGTATTTTTTGATTTCCTCTTTGATTTCTTCAGTGATCTCTTGGTTATTTAGTAACATATTGTTTAGCCTCCATGTGTTTGTGTGTTTTACGTTTTTTTCCCCCTGTAATTCATTTCTAATCTCATAGTGTTGTGCTCAGAAAAGATGCTTCATAAGATTTCAATTTTTTTAAGTTTACTGAGGCTTGATTTGTGAACCAAGGTGTGATCTATCCTGGAGAATGTTCCGTGTGCACTTGAGAAGAAAGTGTAATCTGCTGTTTTTGGATGGAATGTCCTATAAATATAAATTAAATCTATCTGGTCTATTGTGTCATTTAAAGCTTCTGTTTCCTTATTTATTTTCATTTTGGATGACCTGTCCATTGGTGTAAGTGAGGTGTTAAAGTTCCCCCCCATTATTGTGTTACTGTCAATTTCCTCTTTTATACCTGTTAGCATTTGCCTTATGTATTGAGGTGTTCCTATGTTGGGTGCATATATATTTATAATTGTTATATCTTCTTCTTGGATTGATCCCTTTATCATTATGTAGTGTCCTTCCTTGTCTCTTGTAACCTTCTTTATTTTAAAGTCTATTTTATCTGATATGAGTATAGCTACTCCAGCTTTCTTTCAATTTCCATTTTCATGGAATATCTTTTTCCATTCCTTCACTTTCAGTCTGTATGTGTCCCTAGGTCTGAAGTGGGTCTCTTGTAGACAGCATATATATGGGTCTTGTTTTTGTATCTTTTCAGCAAGAGTGTGTCTTTTGGTTGGAGCATTTAATCCATTCATGTTTAAGGTAATTATCGATATATATGTTCCTATGACCATTTTCTTAATTGGTTTGTGTTTGTTTTTGTAGGTCCTTTCCTTCGCTTGTGTTTCCCACTTAGAGAAGTTTCTTTAGCATTTGTTGTAGAGCTCGTTTGGTGGTGCTGAATTCTCTTAGCTTTTGCTTTTCTTTAAAGCTTTTGATTTCTGCATTGAATCTGAATGAGATCCTTGCTGTGTAGAGTAATCTTGGTTATAGTTTCTTCCCTTTCATCACTTTAAGTATATCATTCCACTCTCTTATGGCTTGTAGAGTTTCTGCTGAGAAATCAGCTGTTAACCTTATGGTTGTTCCCTTGTATGTTATTTGGCATTTTTCCCTTGCTGCTTTCAATAATTTTTCTTTGTCTTTAAGTTTTGCCAATTTGTTTACTATGTGTCTCAGCATGTTTCTCCTTGGGTTTATCCTGTCTGGGACTTGCTGCACTTCCTGGACTTGGGTGGCTATTTCCTTTCCCATGTTAGGGAAGTTTTCATCTATAATCACTTGAAATATTTTCTCTGGTCCTTTCTCTCTCTCTTCTCCTTCTGGGACCCCTATAATGCAAATGTTGTTTTGTTTAATGTTGTCCCAGAGGTCTCTTAAGCTGTCTTCATTTCTTTTCATTTTTTTTCTTTAGTCTGTTCTGCAGCAGTGAATTCCACCATTCTGTCTTCCAGGTCACCTATCCGTTCTTCTGACTCAGTTATTCTGCTATTGATTCCTTCTAGTGTAGTTTTCATTTCAGTTATTGTATTGTTCATCTCTGTTTGTTTGTCCTTTAATTCTTCTATGTCTTTGTTGAGCATTTCTTGCATCTTCTATATCTTTGCCTCCATTCTTTTTCAGAAATCCTGGATCGTCTTCACTATCATTATTTTGAATTGTTTTTCTGGAAGGTTGCCTATCTCCACTTAGTTTAGTTGTTTTTCTGGGGTCTTATCTTGTTCCTTCACCTGGTATATAGCTCTCTGCCTTTTCATCTTGTCTATCTTTCTGTGAATGTGGTTTTTGTTCCACAGGTTGCAGGACTGTAGTTCTTCTTGCTTCTGCTGTCTGCCCTCTGTTAGATGTGGCTATCTAAGAGGCTTGATGGGAGTGTCTGGTGGTGGATAGAGCTGACTGTGGCTCTGGTGGGCAGAGCTCAGTAAAACTTTAATCCACTTGACTGTTGATGTGGTGCTGGGTTCCCTCCCTGTTGGTTGTTTGGCCTGAGGCAACCCAACACTGGAGCCTACCTGGGCTCTTTGGTAGGACTAATGACCAACTCTGGGAGGGCTCATGCCAAGGAGTACTTCCAAGAACTTCTGCTGCTAGTGTCCTTGTCCCCATGGTGAAACAGAGCCACCCCCTGCCTCTGCAGGAGATGCTTCAACACTAGCATTTAAGTCTGGTTCAGTCTCCCCTGGGGTCACTGCTCCTTCCCCTGGGTCCCGATGTACACATTAGTTTGTGTGTGCCATCTGTTTCCCCCAGTCCTGTCGAAGTCCTGCAATCAATTCCCACTAGGCTTTAACTTCTGATTCTTTAGGAATTCCTCCTCCCATTTCCAGACCAGGTTGGGAAGCCTGACGTGGAGCTCAGAACCTTCACTCCAGTGAGTGGAGTTCTGTGGTATAAGTGTTTCCCAGTCTGTGAGTCACCCACCCACCAGTGATGGGATTTAATTTTACTGTGATGGCACCCCTCCTACCATCTCATTGTGGCTTCTCCTTTGTCTTTGGATGTGGGGTATCTTTTTTGGTGAGTTCCAGTGTCTTCCTGTCAATGATTATCCAGCAGCTAGTTGTGATTCTGGTGTTCTCACAAGAGGGAGTGAGAACACGTTCTACTCCACCATCTTGGTTCCTCCCTCCCCTTCTTCAAACAGTGGATTTTTGTAGAAGGTATCCTGTGGGGTGCAGTAGTGTGTTCCTCCCTGGTTGCCAGATCCAGGTGCACCCAAATTGTGCTGCACATGCACATGTGCTGCATGTGCCCTCTTTTGTGGATGGGCCATGATTGCTGCAGCCATGCTAATGTGTGGGCCTGGCCTCTGGTGTGGTTGGTGATAAGGGCTGGCTGAAATTGTTGTGGGCATTCTGCTGTTCATGACTGGCCCCTGGGAGCTGCTTTGGGAGCACACAGTGCTAGCTGAGGTCACCTAACAGGTCTGGCAGGGTAGGGGAATGCTTTGGAAGGGCTCTGGTGTTGGCAAGGGGCACCAGGCACCTACTTGGTCTGAAGCAGTTGTAACCACTTTTGGGGGATGGCGATGCTGGCCAAAGGCTCTCATGAGGTTTGACAATACAGGGAATGCTGCTTTGGGGTATTGCCAGCTGGGTTGTTCCATGGGTGAACCTGTGGTGGGGCAAGCATTGCTAGAAAATTCAATGGGAAAAGTCAGAAATGACACCTGCCAACCCTGGGCCAGGTAGGTAGAGGGTGACCCCAAAAAAGAAAAAAATGGTGCCCATTAGCTCCTCTGTGAACAGAGAAAGTTCCAGTAGATCTCTACCCTTTGAGCACATGCCCTAAAATTAGTGAATCCATCTTCTTCATGTATGACTCAAGCTGTTTTCTAACTGTTGCCTCTGTTTTGGGACTTGGAGTGAATGAGTGAGTTTTTCCATGTACCCTGTAAGAGCAGATCCTGTTTCATATAATCTTCGGGATCTCTTAGACATAGGCCTTGCTGGTATTCAAAGCCAGATATTATGGGGGCTCATCTTCCCAGTGTAGGTTCCCTGGGCTTGGAAACCCAATGTTGGATTTGAAGCCCTCGCTCCTCAGGGGAGACCTCTGAGGCTGTGATATTCCTCCTATCTGTGGTTTGCAGCAATGGAGGTATGAGTCCTGGACAGACTGTGTCTCTTTTGCTCCTATCTGTCTCAGTGTGGCTTTTTCTTTTTATCCTTAGTTGCAGAAAACTTTAGGTCATTCTCAGAGATAGTTCATCTATATGTAGTTGTAATTTTAGTGTGTCTGTGGGAGGAGGCAGCCCAGGGTCTTCCTACTCCATCATCTTGTCCCACTCCCCACAGTTGGAGTTAATGGGCAGGCAGGGAAAAATATTGGCAAAAAATAGAAATTTTGAAATCACTCATATATTGATGGTATTACAAGTTGTAGGAGTAAATGAAATCACGTAGGGAGTGTGTAGAATATTATGGATGTCCAAAATTTGAGAATGGGTTGAGAAGAGAAAGCAGTGAAGAAATCAGAAAGGTAAGAAGAGAACAAGGAGAGGCAATCCTCTTTATTGGTGCTCAGGTGGGTGATAGAGAGCATTCAAGTGTGTAAAAGGCTACAGTTAGTTGCAGAGGATTTAATCTGAGAAAAAGCACTGGATTTGGCAATTCCAAAGTCATCTTTTATAAAGCAAGTGAGATAAGAGACATATTGTATGAGTCATTCATTTATTTTTCATTGAGCAACTACTATGTGATGTTAATGACCTTTAGCCAAAGGCCACCAGGAACACACCTGTAGTTAAACAAGTTGGGTTTTATTACTCCTTGGAGTTAGGGAGGATACACATTGTGAGGAATCATGAGGTTCCCTCTCACTAAGAGGGTGCTAGAAATAACCTATTATAGGATTTGTGCTTTTTTGGGGAAGGTTGAAGGAAGTAGAGTGTTAGTCTAGATTAGATACTGTCAGAAATTGGGGGCAATTTTATGACTTTGTTTTAGTCAGTGCTTAAACAAAATTATGACATGGCCTTGTTTTGTTTTATTTTACTGTAGTCTAAGAATAACTTTATCTGAGGTTGCGTTCTTTGACATTATATCCAACAGGGGGACAAAATGACCTAGTTATGATGTCAGACTAGCTTGTTAATAATATTGAGGTCTAGCTGTGAATACCAAATCAGTTCTTGAAGTCAGGGACTCATTTTCTTTTTCAGCCTCCTCCTTATAGCTAAAGACACTTGATGTCAGGTTGCAAGACATTAATCCATGATATCCAGCTTTTCACCATTACCAATATTTTCTTGATTAAGATTAGAAGAGTGTCCATTAAATGTCACAGCTAGTTGAACCAGAGTTAATCTTTCATCTTCTTCTGTCATGGCATGAGTTTTTGGCCCATTGGACATGCCTATGGCTGCTTAGTAGCATTTAAGACTCTAGACAGGATATATAAGCCATATAACACAGTCATTTGTCAGAAATAAAATGGTTATTAGTCCTTTTAACAGATCTTGAAGCAAGGATCTAGATTATAAAGGACCCAGGCAATGAAAACATATCCCAGAATCCAGCAGGGTCTGTTTTAGAGTGCCAAGAGCTTTTTCTTTTAGCCTAGTCACAGACTGTTCTACTTGTCCTTAGTATTTACATAGATGCAACAATAAAGATTTGTTATAACACAAACTCTCCCTTGGCTAGATAAGAGGAAATCAAAGAGTGTACCACTGTGCATGATAACTCTAGTTAATGGATTTATAATTTGTTTGACCTCCAGAGAAGAAATAGTATCATTTAATGACTTCTGCTAAAGTTGAAAACAAGTTTTGGACAAACTTTTCTAATTGTATTATTCCCACTGTGGAAATTATAGCTCACATAAGGAGGAAATCAATTATCCCTCTTGAAAGTTTTCTAGAATAATCTATGTTTATTTTATTTTGAAGGTGTCTGGCCAAAATATTAAATGAAACATGATTTACTGGAGGGCTGATAGTTTTAAATATCTGGGAATCTCTAACAATTTGGAGTTAAGTTAGTGTGCAGTAGACAGGTATATGCCTGATATCCATGTAAGAAATAGTATCCTAGTGGAGCACAGTTTGTATTGAGAGCATAAGTATAAATTATTATAATAGGGATGAATGAATTTTTGTTCCTTGAGATGCACAGATTATTTGAGTGGAATCAAACCATTTCTGTAAAGCAAACTGAAGTGCCTCTGAAGAGAACAAAATGACTATTATAGCCAAGATAGCCCCCCAATATGTAAGCCCATTTCTGATTGACTAAGCCTTGATGATAGGATTGTAATGACCTCCACATTTTGCTGACATGAGGTCAAAGTTTAATTTTTATAAGACTGAAGTTTGGGATTAGTGGTGTGAGGGAGAGTCAAGTACTGAAGGGGCTTGTTAAAAGGAAGTTGTCTTTTGAAAGATTTAAAGGAACAGCTATTAATTTTTTGTCAGGAGAGTCAGGTGAGAGGAGACAGGGCCAGCAACCTGTTAGATTTAGATCAGCAGCTGTCATATGGGGAAAATATATGAGTTTTGCTTTCTCTTAAATGATTGGAGACCATAAGGATCAGAAATAATAGGATACAGATAAGGGAGATAATCTTAGTGTTTTCATTAATTAATCTATCAAAGTGGATTAATAGGCCAGATTAGTAGTAGAGTAAAGAGACAGGAAAGAGTGTTGAAGTATCAGAAAAGTAATACTGTTCCACTGTTTAGGACCAGGGAACAGAGGGAAGCTGTCCCTCTCTGAAGTCAGTAGGTCCCAGGGGATTTCTAATAATCCTGTTTAGATTTCTAGATAGAATAGACGTTCAGTAGTCGGTCAGGAAGAAGGAATGTAGGTATTTTGAGCTGGAAATATGAATGTAAGAATCTACACCTTAAAGTTTTAATTCTGTGTCAGTTGTTAACAGTATCTGGTAAGGCCCTTTTCATCAAGCCTCTAGGGCAGTTTTTTTTCTGGTGTCTTTTCCAAAAGATTACATCTCAAGGTTGAAGATCATGTAGAGGCTTATTTTCATGCATGTTTTGGAAATGGAGCTCATACTTGTTGATGATAAAGCTGTAGGTATCACATGAGTCCCTTGAAGTAATTAATCACATCTGCTTGCAATATAAAATTCATGGGGTGGCCTATTGTTATTTTATAAGGAGATAACCTGCAGATCCCAGAGGGGGTTGATCTTCTACACATTAAAGATAAGGGCAATACTTTAGGATATGAGATTTCAAGGATTTCTGAGAATGTCTTTAATTTTAGTTTTAGAATTCCGTTAGTCCTCTATTTTTCCTAATGACAGTGGAAGAAAAAGCCGGTGACTATTCTGGTTAAAAGTTAAAATTTTACAGATTTTCCTGATAACAGTTCAGTAAAATGAATATCTCTGATGTAGCTAAATGGGAATTCCCTGCGTTGGAAAAAGGAAATCAAAATTTGTTGGGGTTGGGGAGCTGTTCACAGGGTTGTAGCTCTCCAGTAAGGAAAAGCTTTAACCCACCCTAAGAATAAATAAAAAACAACTGCAATATATTCATAACCTATTGCATAAAGCATTTGTATGAAATCCATTTGGAGGTGTTTAAAGGGCCTTTGAGGCTTTGGTTTCTGTCCATGTCCCACCTTTCCAGTTTTGCCAGGATTGAGTTGTTGGCATGTAGGACACATTTTGGGTCTTCCTTGGCAATAACTCTAACATTGCCACACCAATGATGGTTTAATGTGTTGCCAGTTTATCTCTCCTATTATAAGTAATGACATGAAGCATTTTTACTAAATTCCATTTTAAATTATTTGATGCTATCAGTTGGCCATCCTGAGAGTGCCAATTATTATCTTTGTGCAAAGAGAATCCTGACTTTTCTCATTTCATTTTCTCTAAATCAGGGCCATGTCTCTGACCATTAATATGCAGCCTCTTTGAATTTTTCCAAAGTCTCTCTTTTCTGTGTGATTACAGGAGCAATTATCTTGGTTAATGCTACTTGTTTAGCATAGTGGTCCTCTGAAGCATTACCATAATATTCTGAATCTTTGTACTTTGAGTGACCTTTTATTTATTATAGCAATGTCCTTAGGTAACAGCAAAGTATCTAGAAGTTCTTCAAATTGTCATCCTTTTTTTCCTTAGGTTTTTATCAGTTAAAAACCTCTTTGTTACCAAATCATCTCAAATTGGTGGCTTACCCCAAAAGCACATCTGCTATCAATATAAATATTTGCTTTTACTTTCTTCCAGCTGACAGGTTTGGGTAAAGGCAATTATTTAATCATCTAAGATGATTTAATTTCTGGGAGCAGTCTATATTTTGAGTGAATTTAGGTGTGTGATGACATTTTTAAAAATGAACAAATGAAACTAAGTCAGTTGTATCCAAGGGAATATCTAATAGAATGATTTAAGACTATGCTCGAAGCACTGAGAGTTAACAGAATAATTTGGTGACAAAAAGGAACCTCTACTAATTTGGGCATTTTAGAGGAAAAATCCAAATTATAATTTTCTTCCTTTGATACATTATTTAACAAATTGTAGTAAAGGCTCTATGAATATAACTTTATTTATATGCATTTAGGCATACACTGTTATAAGAACAAGCACATAAAGTAATAGTATAAAGCTTTAAGTATAGCTTTAAATTTTAACTAATTAGTTGGTCTACTTCAAGTAATATATGTCATCTTAAATTTATCATTTGAATGATCTTTAATAACTTTTATACTAAACAGAAAATCACATCTCTTATTCTGTTCACATACCTCTAAATGCAATTACTGTACCTAGTACAATTGTGTACATTTATTAACATCTTTAATTAAACTAAACAATTTGCTCTTTTTTCTCGAGACACAAAAAACCCTAGAGGACAGAAAGTTAAAAATCCTCCAGTTACTTTTTCCATCTACATTTATCTTATATTGTTCAAAAAATTTGAGAACAGATATATACACAATATTATCTAAAACCATTTGCATATTTTGTTAATCTACTGACATTTTAAGAAATGGAGAAAAATAAAATTTAAGTTTAGTAACCAGTGTTTTTGTATTTTTTTTCTCTTTAGAAACTGTTCAAACATTTAGAGATTATTTGCTAATTAACTTAGTAAAGTTAATTAATCTAGAAATTACAGTTTAGTTAATGCATTAAATCTTTTTTTTATCTTCACATATAACTTTTATTTTATTTTTTTTTGCATTAAATCTTTTATTAATTGTAGCTTTTAAAAATTAAACCCTTTAAATGACATCCATTACAATTATTTTTAGTTAAATACAATTTTATAAATATAATTTTTATTTTTAAAGAAGTTATGGAAATGATGAAATATTATTTAACTCATAAAACTAGGTGCAGGCTATTTAGGAAGTTTAAATCATGAGAAATTTAACCTTGGTTCTGAACAAACCAAAATTTTATGGTAACATTTTATTTTTGGTAACCTAATTGTTGATAGCAGAATCATGTGAAAGCTTATCTTATATCTTGAAATTGAAGCCTCTTCATATTACTTAATATCTATAGTTAAAATGGTTATTATATAAAAATATACTTTTTATTGTCCACAAAGAAGCATAATCGTTTTGTTAATAATTTTTCTTTCCTTTGACAAGTTTTATTGCTTATCTGAACTAAATATTCCTAGAATATGTACATAACAATTAAATAATTTTAATTAGTTAATTTTTAAAGTCTCATAAGAGAGGGAAAGAGGAGAGAAAATGATACAGAAAAATGAGAAGGAGCCAGATTTAGACAAATAGCTATGTTTTCTCTGTAAAGTAAGAGAAGAAAGTTTAGATGTAGAAAAAGATATTTTGACATGTACACATAATAGAGAATCATACAAATTTTGATATAATTTGGGTTCTTGAGAATTTTATGAAGTTATATAACTAAAAAGCCTGCACTTATTAACGCCCAACATATAGAAATGAAGGAGATATTTCCCCCTGCTAGACAAAATGACCTATCTTTTAGACAAACACATTTCTCATGAATTTTTTCATTTCTGGTATGTAAGTTTTCTTTAAAATGTTAAGCCGAATGTTGAAGTTCATGTAACGGGATGACTTTCTAGTCAAATTTTTGTTTACATATCATATCTGCAATAATCAACAAAAAAGTGGAAAAAACATTAGGAATGTCAACATCAGAAGCTAGGAGACAGCTACTCATATTTTGCAATAGCTTTAGCTAAATAATGTTTTAGGGAAGCAATATTTGAGTTTGACTTGCATTTAGAAACCCCTTCATACCAATTAAAGAAAGTAGACTATTGGACACTTAGAGTTTGGTTTCCTTTTTGTTTTAAGGCATCTTTCAAAGAACATTTGTCCATATCAAATTTCTCCCAAAGTGACCACTGTAATTCCAAATTTTCCTTGGTGAGATTGTACCAGATTGCAAGATATGCATATTAGCATTCTAGTTAGAAAACAAAGGAAGCAGGTGTTTGGCCTGAAGGAGGTGCAGTTTTCAATGGAAAAGGCTCCACAAGAACTACACCAGGTCCATAAGAAGGTACTTGTATGACCTGTGTATCCAGAGCTTGGTCAATGACCAGTAGTCATTGATCAAGGGCTGGACAAAATGTCCCGATTTTGGACAGACTAACTAAATACCGGAAGTTCTCAAGGACACAAAAACAAGACTGAAGAAATCCTTGTAAGGTTTTGAAATGATGGCCTGGGGTAAAGTTTGTCCAAAGGACACTGATTTGAGGGAAAAAAAAAAGTTCTGAACTTCTCAGCCCTAAGGCTAGCATGAGGACAGACTTATTGGACCAGTACTCCTCCTCTCCCTATAGACTTTTCTTCTTATATGCAAGCAACAGTCAAGACACTAGACAAGAATACAGACAGAAAAGGGGGCATTAGACAAACAGATGTTAGATGCTAGAAAATATTTCACAAAAGAACAATACAAATCTAATCAATAACCAAAATCTTAAAGAGGGACTTATTCCTAGGAAAACAAAATAAACGCAATGTTGAAAGGCTTCAGTGAAATAGTGGAGTCCAATTTAGCATGGATTTATCGCTCAGTCAACATCATTTGGAACCTTGGTCTGATAGAGACACAAGTGATCTCAAATGTGCACATTGTTATATATCAATACTAAAAGTCTCAGTCCAAGGGAATGAGTATCTCAGGGAAATCTTTATTGGTGCCTCAAATTCTGTCAATGCACTTCAACTGACGACCACCAGGGACACCTTGTAGTTAAACAAGTTGGGTTTTTTACTCATTGCAGCAAGAGAGAACACACTCCATGTAGAACCATGGAATATCTCAGTAAGAATATCTTAGAAATAAACTATTATAAGATTTGGGCTTTTTGTTTGATTTTGGAGAGGGTCAAAGAAAGTGGAGGTTTGCTTTAAATGTTACTGAAAATATGGGGGGCAATTTTATGATTGGGTATATTATAGGTGACACAGTCACCTTGATTTTGTCTCAGACAAAATTATGACAGAGCCTTGTTTTGCTTCATTTTGCCTTGGTCTCAGAGTAATCTTGTGTGGGATGGTATCCGATAAGATTGTTTATATCCAACAGGTGAACAAAATGGCCTGGCTGTGAGTGTCTGACAAGCTTGTAATAATATTGAGGTTGAATTGTGAATACGAGATCAGTTATGGACATAAGGGGCGTTGTTTTCTTGATCAGTGTCAAGTATTATTCAATGCGTTGGCACACAGAGGTTAAAGAAAAACAAATAAAAACACCCCAAAGTTCCCATTTTCATGGAGCCCAAATTCTAGTGGTGGAGATAGGGAGAAAAATAATGCTGGGTAAGGAGAAGAGAGAATGATAAGGTTGGGGTACTATGTTAAACAAGGTAGTCAAGGATGGCCTATTTGACAAGGCTACATTTGAGAAGAGATGTGAAGAAATTGAAAGAGTGAGACATGTATATTAAAGATGATTCCAGGCAGAAGGAACCTGGGATGATCTAGGCAAAGGCTCTGAGGAGGACACACACGTGGCGAGGAAGAGAAAGCATGCCAGTGTGGTTGGAGCACAGTGAGGGGGAAAATAGTAAGAGATGAGGTCAGAGTTTCTATGGACATTTTAATGACTTTGGCTTTTCTCCTCAAAGAGTTTAGAAGCCATTCACGTTTCTGAGCAGAGGACTGACATGACTTGTGTGTAAAGGAATGGAAGGCACTTGATTTTGTTTATAGGCTGAGGGAAAGGAATAAGTGGAGAGAAAGTCTGGAGATAAAGGAGAGATGGAAAGAATGAGAGAGAGAGAGGAGCTGTGAAATTTTCAGAGATGCATTTTTTTCTAGCTGAGGATGTTCCTTTATATTCCTAGTTTATTGAGTGTTTCTACCATGATAAGGTGACAGATTTTGTCAAATGTTTTAGCTGTATATATGGAGATGATAATGTGATTTTTGTTTATTATTCTATTGATATGTTATGTTACATTAATTGATTTTGGGGGGGATGTTGAACCAACCTTGCATTCCTGAGATAAATCCCATTTGGTCATATTGTATAGGTTTTTAATGTTTCTGGATTTGGATTTTTAGTATTTTCGCATTTATATTTGAAGGATATAGTGATCTTAGTTTTCTTATCTTGTGATGTGTTTGCTTTTGGTATCAGGGTACTAATGGCCTCACAGAATTAGTTGGAAAATGTTCCCACCACATCTATTTTCTGGAAATTTATATGTATTATTTTTCAACTTTTGATAGAACTGAATGGTTAAGGTATCTGGGCCTGGGCTTTCCTTTGTAGGTAATTTTTTGATTACCAATTCAACTTATTTACTTATTATAGGTCTATTCATGATTTCTATCTCTTCTTGAATGAATGTTGCTAGTTTGTGTCTTCCTAAGAATTTATCCATTTCATTTGTTTTCTAATTTATCAGCACACAATTTTTCATAGCATTCCTACTTTTAATTTCTGTAAGACAATTAGTAACCAGTCTTTCATATCTGGTTACAGTAATTTGAGTCTTCTCACTTTTTTGGGGGTCAATTTAACTAAAGCTTTGTCAATTTTGTTGATTTTTTTTCAAAGAACCAGATTTTGATTCCATTAATTTTCTCTATTATTTTTGCATGTTCTATTTCATAAATTTCTTTTGTAATCTGCATTATTTGGTCCATCTTGCTTTAGGTTTAATTTTTACCATTATTTTTCCAGTGTCTTATTGTGGAAAATTAGGTTATTGATTTGAAATCATTTTTCTTTCTTAATATAGGCATTTACAGCTATAAATTTCCCTCAAATGGTTTATGGTATTATTCAAGTCTTCTATTCACTTGTTGATCTTCTGCCTAGTTGTTCTATCCATTATTGAAAATGAAGTATTGAAATCTCCAATTATTATTGTTGAATTGCATATTTTTCACTTAATTTCTATCAGTTTTTGCTACATGCATTTTAGTGTTCTATTGTTAGATGCATATATACTTATAATTATTATATATTCTTGATGGATTAACCCTTTTATCATTATAAAATGTCCTCCTTTATGTCTTTAACACTTTGTTTTAAAGTGTGTTTTGTCTGATATTAGTGTAGTCACTTCAGTTTTCTTGTGGTTGCTGTTTGTGTGACATTTATTTTTCCATTCTTTGACCTTCACTATATTTCATTTTTTAAATCTGTAGTATTTCTCCTGTAGAATGCATATAGTTGGATCTTTTCTTAATCCATTCTAATAATTTTAGTATTTTGAATGGATTATTTAATCCATTCACATTTAATATTATTATTAATATACCTGGATTTACATCTGCCATTTTACTTGTTGTTTCTGTGTCACATATCTTTTTTTCTTTCTCTATTCCTCCTTTACTGCTTTCTTTTGAAATAAGTGAATATCTTCTAATGTATCATTTTAATTTCTTTAATGATACTTTTATTATATATTTTTGAATTATTTCCCTAGTGGTTACTGTAGAGCTTAACATATACATTTATACTGATCAGAATCAGCTTCAGATTTTCTTCATTCTAATGTGATATAGAAATATACACATATATGTCTATTCCCCATTCTCCCTCTTTTATGGTATTATTGTAATACATATCACATCTATAAACGTTGCAAATTCAATAATACGTTGTAACAATTATTGCTTTATATAATTTTATGTCTTTTAAATAAATTGAAAGAAGAAAGGAGAATAAGAATATATTTTTATCTTTCTTATGTTAACCTTATTTATTATTTTTCTTTCCCTTAATTTATTCTTTTGTGTTTGATTTGCCATATAGACTCATTTAATTAGCAAAATACACCTTTTTCTCCACACCCAACCTTCTTTGTGCTGCAATTGGCAAATATGTTACATTTCTTCATGTTATAGGCCCCCAAAATACATTATATACATATTATTTTATACAATTGTTTCCTAAATCAGTAAAGGAAAGGAAGAGGAAATGATATGTATTTATATTCTTTTTTATAATTACAAAGTTTCCTTTACTAGTGCTTTTCATTTTTTTATGTGAATTTGAATTACTATCTGGGGTCACTCACTTTCAGACTAAAGAACTTGCTTCAGTAATTTTTGAAAGCCAGATTGTTAGAAATAAATTCTCAATTTTTGTTTATCTGGGAATGCCTTTATTTTGCCTTCAGTTTGAAAGAGTAGTTTTGCTGGGGTAGGTTTCTTGACTGACTTTTTTTCCCCATTTGTACTTTGAATGTGTTATCCCACTGCATTTTGGCTTCTATTTTTTTTTTTTTTTGATGAAAAGTCAGCTGCTAACCTTACTGAGATTCCCTACACATCCAGGAAGCTCAACTATTCCAAGTAGGATAAACATAAAGATACCCACAAATAGACATATCATATTAAAAATGCTGAAAGCAAAAACCAAGAAGAGAATGTTAAGAGCAGCAAAAGAAAAATGGATCTTATAGTGAAGTCTTCTTTTACACATGGATATCCTGCTTTCACATGTACAAGTGATGCTCAGTTAAACTTGTCAAATTAATTCTTATATTTAGGTATTATATTTTGCAGTTTTAAAATTTCCTTGTGACTCTTTTTATGAATTTCAAATATCTGAGGAAATTCTCCTTTTATCTATTTTATTCACCTACTCCTCTCTTTTCTTGAACTTAATAATTGTAATCATTTTAGTGTTCTTGTCAGTTAACTCTAATACTTGGACCATCTTTGGGCATATTTTTAATGTCTATTCTCTCCACTTTTCATCATGTGGTCCTTTGTTTTACCTCAACACAATTCTTTTATAGTGAATGCCAGATATGGTATAAAAATATTGTTGAAAGTCAAGTTGGGATTATCTTCCTTTAGAAAAGCTTCAGCCTTCACTCTACTGGGTAGATAGATAGCATTATGGCTGATGACCTTAATCCAATCAAAAACTATGGTATGTTACCTATGGGTTGCACTTCTCCTGGTAAGGCTCAGTATTCATAGGGTTTGCTGTAGGACTTCAAGGGCTTTCAACTCAGTGCCTGGTGTAATTTGTATGGACACTCTTCTAGTGGATCCTTAACTATAATTTTTGATTAATGTTAGTGCCATAACTCAGTGCTTTACTTTTTAGGATATAATAGGATTTTGCCTCCTGCCCCAAGTATCCCTAGTATTTATCAGTTATATGAGGGGATACAGGCCATACATTTGAGGTCTCTCAGCCTCCACCAAAAACTCTGCTAGTTTGTACATCCCCCAGCAGCAGCCCACACTACTGACAATACTGGATTGCAAGCTTTTCACCCATGCCCAGAATAAGAAAATACAACCAAGGTAAAAGTGGTTATAGAATTTTGCTCACTTCTTTAAGGTAAAATTATCTCTGTATTGTTATCCCCCCCCAGTTCTTGTTGCCGCAATAGTTCTCTGTTGCACTCAAGTAGAATTTTTTTATCCAGCTTTTTGTCATTCTAGATAGACATACTAGATTCTATGGTCTGCTATATGCAGCTATGAATATGACCCAGTGTCTGCTCCATTCTTTTCTCTATATCTTTTCTTTACTGCTAACTTTTGCTCCCTAATATACTCTACTCTCTCCTACCTTGGGCTTGCAGTTAGTTTGTCATATAGCCCTTCATGGTTCATCCAGGCTTTCTTCATCATGATCTTTCAGCTTTAGTTCCTGTTGCTAACTGATTTTTTTCTCTTGGGACATCCTAATTCAAATTCTTGTGAGAGAACTTAGTTGGCTTAGGTCATTTTTTGATGCCAGATTACATCTGTAATGCCTCATCTTTGGCTAGCCTATGTATAGATTGTCTTCCCTTAGTTAGGTGGCCACCTCAGTTCAATTAGTTATGGCTTAGGTGGGGAGGGGGCACATGTGATCCAAAGCATGGATACCTAATAGGACTTTGGAAGGGCATCTTCCTTTAGAAAACACTATGTGTGTGTGTGACAGATATCATAATTGACATGTCTAGGACAGAGCTCTAGCCTGCCAGTTTATCCTAGATCCCAATATCCAGAGAAAAGGAAACACAGTAGCTTTCCTTTTGAAATGTCCTGATACCAAGACTACAGGACATCTGCCATGTCAACAAGAGGATCTAGTGCAGGGATGTTGACAGCTGTGTGTAGGTTGGGCTAGATGTGGGAGAAGGGCTAGGAACTAAGCTGCCTTCTATTGCTCTGAACTGTCATATCACTAGTTTTGCCAAATACTAATGCTCAGTCACCAGACTTGTGTGGGTGAGGAAAGTAGATAAATATGATTCATTTATTCATTCAACAAATACATACTAAGCACCTACTGTGTTCCAGGCACTGTTCAGGTGCTGAAAAACAGCAGTGAATAAAGCAGACCAAAATTCCCTATACTTATGGAGTCTATATTCCATTAAAAACTCCATAAGTATATATGGTGAATGAGAATAGTAGCAATTATTGAGCACTCACTATGTGTTTGTTATCATTCTAAGCATTTATACATATTAATTTATTTGTCTCATATTGGATAGATACTAGTATTATCATTATAATTATTATCCCCATTTTAGAGTTGAAAACAACTAGTAAGCAGCAGGGTTTGAATTCATGGTCAGGCATGGTGGCTGCAGATGCTCTGCCTTAAGCACAAGGCTCAACTGACTGAATCATAAACTACAATTGTCTGTACTTAAGAAGTTCCCCAACTCTTGTCTGTGATGGAGAGATAAATATGTATTTATTCAGTCAGTCATTATTTGCCAAACGCTTTATAAGTCCCATTTCATTTGGTCCTCATAACAACCCATGAGTAATGTACTGTAATTCCAATTCTATAAACCTAGATATGGAAGCTTAATGTCTGGCCCAAGGTCATGCAGCTAGTAAGTAACAGAATTTAGACTTGAACTGAAATCCTATTATTCAAAAGCCAATAATTCTCTTTTCACTAAACAGTGCTACCTTCTATAGGTGTCATTTTACCTGAGAAAGATTGGGAATTAAAACTTTCTGAATTGAATTGAAACAGCAATTGGAATTGGCTGAGTTATCAGGAGGACAGGTGGGAAAGGGACACGTGCATACTACTCTGACAACAAAAAGGATGAGATGTGTTGTGGAGTGGCTTTTCATCACCAATATGCACAGATATGCTTAAGCCATGTTTTTAGACCAAAGAAAGGTGTGTCTTTTGGTCTGTTTCTCTGTGGTCACAGGATACAAGTAGGGAGGACACAAGGTATTCTGAATCACATTGACTGCCCTCAGCCACCAAGTTCCCTTTCTCTTCCTTCCCACACGCCCTAAGTACTTGGCTTGATTTTCTCTCCTCTAAACTGCCCCTACCACTCTGTCCCTCAAGACACCACTCCCCACAGAGTCATCAGTGTAGTGAGCCTCCCCCTCCTTTGCTGCTCTCCCATAGAGAAGACCTTTGTGGTTGTAGGATTTTACAGTTATTCATTCCAAGTGTGTGGGTGAGCAGTTGGGAAACAGAGGGTCAGCATGGGAGAACATCATGAGGTGAGGAAAGAAGAAATACTGCAAAGAAACCAGAAGGAAACTATGCAAAGAGGGCCACAACTTCAAGAATCTAATTACCTTGTTTTAACTGGGAGCTCTGCTTTACTCTCCCTGACTCCTTTGCAATACTCATGGTGGCCTTTTTGCATTCTAACCCTTTCTTTTTATATCTCTGAGGGAAAGTTCATCAACCACCCTACCATCACCCTGTGCCTGCGGTTAAGGTCAACCTCTTTCTCCATGAAACAGAAGGAGAAAGGGTGATGGGAGAACTAGTATTTATTGAGAACATACCATGTTCTAGGTCATTGGATTCTTATATTAGAGGAAACTAAAGCTCAAAGAACTAAACTTGCCTAATTTCCTATAGCTAGTAAGTGATATAGTCAGGATTTTGATCCAGGACTTTCTTACCCTAAAGTCTCTACTGTCTTTCTAGTGTGCCACGGGGCCTCTCAGTATTTAGACATACAAATACATACAGACTAGAAAAATGATTGTCAACTAGATGATAGAAATAGTCATCTTACATTTCTTCACATCTTGTGTGAAATATGACTGACCTCGTTGGTCTTATTGGGAGAGTGAGGAGACAACCTTCTGGTCCCTGGATGTAACTAAGGGCTATTGTCCTCAGAACTCAGCATTCACAAACCTGATTGGTGGGAAGGAAGTGGGTGGGCTGCAATGAGCCAGTATCTGTTCAAGACCAGCCTCCTGGAGTAGAACAAGAGTTGCTGGACCTAGTCACAGATATTAAGTATAGAGAAGCTGTCAAGCAGTTAGCACTAGGGGAAGGAAGGCTTAAATACATATCAATGATACTTGTTCAACTTTGTTTTTCCCTTAATATTCACATTTTATATATGAGTAAGCTGAGGCTCAGAGAAGTTGTCACTTGCTCATAGGCATACAGCTTGTTAGTGGCGGAAACATATTTTTAACTCAGCTCTTTCTGACTCTAGGGTTATATAGCCACTGCTATACTGTACCGGGGAATGTGAGTTAGGGAAGATTCAGAAGTCCAGTCAATTATACAGATCACTGGTCACTTTATAAGTGGCCACACCCCAACATAACTTATCTAAAGTTAAACCCTTACAACCCAATCCATCTGAAAAGTAAAAGGGAACTAGCCTGGCAGGAAATACGGTTTCTTAGGTTGCAGAAATTGATTGCCACTGGTGAAGAGGGCCAGAGCAGGTGCTGAAGTTATCAAAATATGGAACCAAGTAAGAAGCAGTGGAGAGGAGGCACTACTAGGAATTGAATGATTCCTTAGAACCAAAGGGGTGATTCTTTGCTTTATGACCTGGTAGGTGTATATGATGTATAGGTAGGTTGTCTCAGATTAAAGGGCTCAGGGAAAAAAGACACCTTCCCTTCCTATCCTTCACTCTTACTCCATTCCTTTGGAGGATCATGTTTGAGGTGTCACTAAATTTGCCTACTAGGAACTTTAAACATTTGTCTTGGAGTTATTGAGTTGGTAATTGGCAGCTTCACTCTCCTACTCATATCCAATGAACTGGAGATTTGGCACAGCCTAATGATGCTCACAGAAGTCCAGAAGTCCTTCCACAACATGGTCCAGTGTCTCATATTATATTTATTGGGCTGGGTGTGCCAATATGGAGTAAAAAGCAAAGTCCTTGTTAGGCTAGGCAAAAGAGGGAGTGATTGAAGATGGGATGAATCAGTTGGATATTTAGATCTGAGATCTACAAGATTGAGGGCTTCTGAAAACTTTACACAATCCTAAATAATGAATCTCCATGGTGGCACTGAAGAAGGAATTTTGGTTAAAAGAGAATAGACAGCTAGCCTAGGCAAATTCTTCAGTGGGAAAATAGATGAATTCATTATTATGTCTGTAGGAGCTGTAACAAATATTCATCACAGTGCATTTAGCTGTCAATTTCCACATGATGAGCTGTGGACAGGTGGAACAAGAAGTGGTAGGGATGAGTGTGTGTGAAGAGAAATCACAAACACTCGGATATGTATTAAGAATTAGATCATTTTTTAGAAGAATAGAATGGTGCTGGCACAAGCAGATGGGAGTCTAAAGCAGGAGCTAAAAAGAATAATTAGGATAAGGTTTCCACCACCATCAGGATAGCATCATGACCCTTGGCAGGTAGCAAGTTCATAATTAAGTTTGTCTTAACCTTCAAGTATGCCAGACGTTGCCAGTGCTGAGTGAATGAGACTCCACCAATAGTCCCCTTTGAACTATAGTTAGGGCTTTTAAAGGGTGGACTAGAACTCTTAATCTCCCAACTTTGTTAATAAAGAGGAGCAATGGGATGAAACTAAATTACATTTAATAGAAATGTAAAGAACATCATTTAAATTCAAATAATCAATTGCTCAAAGACCAAGACGGGTAAGACTTGGATTAATAGTAGCAGATTTGAAAGAAACTTACGAGTTTTCTTTGACTATAGTTATAGTTTCTTTAACTTATAAGTTCATTGAGTGTTCTGTGGGCAAGGTTATCAAAAGGGCCAATGCCAACCTAAGCTGCATTAATAGAAAAATAGAATCTAGAGCCAGAGAGGAGATGGGTCTCTTTCTTGTGCCCTGTGCCCTGCTAAGACCATCGTAGTATATATGTTAAGTTCTGGGCTGTCCAAACTTCCCAATTAAATTGTGATTTCTTTTGAGGTAACAGGAATGCCAAAACCAGGTCAAAGGCAGAATAAAACTTTGTGTGGGAAAACCAAAGTCCAGAAAGCCAGAAGTGTTCCCAAACTGAAAGTATACATGAGAGACAAGGTTTGGAGCTGGAAAATCAGGTCTGGTATGATAAAATCATGCACAAAGGAGTTGGGAACAATGCCCATTGATGTTTTTATTGATTGACTGAGGCATAGCAAGTGGGTTGTTGAACCTACTTAACTCCAAAGCTAAAATAGTCACTAAGCTGGGTTATTTTTTCAGGGGATATGTTGAAATACAAGTAAAAATGAGTAGGTAGAAATTCATAGTAAGGATAAAAGCAGAAGACAGAGCCCATAGATCCACTAAATTGAGAAAAAGGGAAGAGTCTGATGTAAGCACCCATGACTGGCTTTGGGAGATATCCCAGGGGCTCCAGATCTAGCTGGAGGTTAGTATTTGGGGACTGTGTAGGAGCCCAGTGCCAACCATTGTGCCAGAAGATCCCAGCCTGAGATGGGAACTTGGGAAACTGGGTAGGATTGAGCTTAAAGATGGATCTATTGGAGGGCTCAGATGTTAGGGATCTGGAAGATCTGCAGTTATGCAGGGGTGGTGATGTCAGTTGTGAAGTTAACTCAGTGCTCCTTTCTATACCTGTAAAAGGCAGATATTTGTAAACCCAACACAGACTATCAGGTCTCAAATGAGTGAGTGTCCTGAGCCCATTACTCTGGAAAGAACACACTCCCGGAGGCTGGGATCTTAGACCCAGGACATTTTGCATATGTCTTTTGGAATCCTGGGACAATTAGGAACCTGTCTGAGAGCATCTGGGGCCCAAAATAAGAATCTTCAGACTTTATCACCTCTGACCATTTGCATGAAATTAGGAAGTTAAGAGGAAACAAATACATCTGCTAAGGGCTTGTCCTGAATCCTCTGACTCATTCAGTTGCAAGGGAGATGAAAGTGTGTGTTTTGTGGGTATGTGGAGAGGAGGGCTTGTGTAGAACAGAGACCACAATGACAGAGAGATAATAACAATGATGACAACAAAGATATGTGCACACTTAAGGCTAATTTTGCCCTATAAAAGCAGGCTTGAATGGAATGGAGGAGAAAGATGAGACTACATAGAAATGCATATGATCTTTTTATGTATAACAACAACTCCCACTAGTGAATATGACCCAATCAATGTCATAGGCTTCTTTCACTGATATTAGCATTACCTCCTCTTTGCGGAAGAGAGGGGGCAGAGGGATAAGACAAGGGTGGAAACTTCCTCTACATAAGTACTCTTATCTTCACTATTCAATGCTTTAGCATACCAATGTTCAGAGACATTATGTAAGTTTCTAAGATCAAAGTTAATAGGCATATTTAGTCATCAAACACAGGTCTGTGTTACACTAGCCCCCAAAGTCTTAAACACGAAGCTATACTTCTTTCATTGGGTCTGAGGGTGTCAGATAGGAAAGGGAAGTCCTGAGAAATCCAGGGGATGATCAAGATTTGCAGTTAGATCAATAAGGGGAGGGGTAGAGATGGTTGTCAGAAAGACCAGAAAACACTCAGAGGTACTAAGGGCTTTACATATGTTATTTCTAAGTTCCATTGCAACACAACAAGGTAGGTGTTAGTTAGGATAACTAACTCTTCTTGTGTGCCTGGGATTTATATGGTTTTAGCTCTGAAATTCCTGTGTCCAGGAAACCCCTCAGTGTCAGGTAAACCAAGACTGTTTGTCATCCTGTTAGCCCACTTTACAAATGAAGATCATGAGTCTTATAGAGGTGAATAACTCATTCAATGCCATGAAATTAGTAAGAAACATAGAAAAGACTATCAACTCCAACAGCCAAGCCTTTTGGATTCAATATGCTGTACCCATGCTGTCTCTTCAGTAGTTCAAGAAGGCTAAAGAGGTGGTCTGGTAGAGTTTGGAAGGCTTTGGCTTTGCCATCATTTATAAATTTAGTAAATACTCATTAAACACCAATCATTATACAAAGTGCTGGAAATGGCTTCAGGGGAGAGACAGACAGTAAACTGATTATAGTAAATTAAATAAAAACATCACATAATGACTATATGGACGAGACACCCTAGCAACACAGAGGGAAAGTCTGTATTCTTCCTGGAGGGATCAGAAAAAGGCTTCTCAGAGGAAGTAATATTTGAAGTGAGTCTTGAATGATAACTAGGAACTTATCAGGAGGGTGATTCAGTCTTAGGGAATACTAGAAAGAAGAGGCAAAGGCAAAAAAGAACATGGAAGTTTGCAATTTTCACAAAACTGAGAGCAGGGTGGGAAAGGAAATAATAACAGGAGAAATTGGAGATGTAGGAAAGGATAATTTATCCATTCCACAAATATTTACAGAGTATTTATTGTGTTCCATACACTATTGTGAGCACTAGGAATAGAATAGTGAGCAAGACAGGCAAAGTCCTCAATCTCATGGAGCTTAAAGTCTAGTTTAAGAAGAAAAACAATAAACAAACAAGAAAATAACGGATAGTTATGAGTGCTGTGCAAAGAATAAGATTAGGTGATATGATTGACTGGGTGGATCTTGACTTGAGTGGCCCACGAAGGCCTCTCTGAGGAGATGACATTTAAGCTGAGACCTAAATCATGAGAAGAAACCAGGCATGAGACACTAAGAAGGAAGAGCATTCTGGGCAGAGGAAACTTCTTAGGGAAAACACTAAGATGGGAATGAACTTGGTATGTTTGAGGAACAGCAAAGAGAGATAGTAGGGCAAAGGGTTGGCAGGGGGTAGGGACAGATTATTTAGAGTCTTAGATATCATTTTCTTTGAATAAGATAGTAAATCATTGGAGGTACAGAGCAGATGAATACCATGGTCTGATTTAGATTTTAAAAAGACTACTATGGATCTTTGGGGGAAGATGGTGGAAGAGTAAGATGCAGAGATCACCTTCCTCCCCACATATACACCAGAAATACATCTACACGTGGATCAACTCCTACAGAACACATACTGAACGCTGGCAGAAGACCTCAGACCTGCCAAAAGGCAAGAAACTCCCCACGTACCTGAGTAGGTCAAAAGAAAAAAGAATAAACAGAGACAAAAGAATAGGGACGGGACCTGCACCAGTGGGAGGGAGCTGTGAAAGAGGAAAAGTTTCCACAGATTAGGAAGCACCTTCTCAGATGGAGACTGTGGGTGGCGGAGGGGGAAAGCTTTGGAGCCACGGAGGAGAACACAGCAACAGGGGTGCGGAGGGCAAAGCAGAGAGATTCCCGCACAGAGGATCCGTGCCGAGCAGCACTCACAAGCCCAAGGGACTTGTCTGCTCACCCGCCAGGGTGGGCGGGGCTGGCAGATGAGGATCGGGCTTCGGTTGGAGCGCAGGGAGAGGACTGGGGTTGGTGGCGTGAACAGAGCCTGCAGGGGGTTAGTGCACCACGGCTAGCCAGGAGGGAGTCTGGGGGAAAGTCTGGAGCTGCCTAAGAGGCAAGAGACCTTTTCTTGCCTCATTGTTTCCTGGTGCACAAGGAGAGGGGATTAAGAGCACTGTTTAAAGGAGCTCCAGAGACGGACGCGAGCCGCGGCTAACAGCGCGGACCCCAGAGATGAGCATGAGATGCTAAGGCTGCTGCTGCTGCCACCAAGAAACCTCTGTGAGAGCACAGGTCACTATCCACACCTCCCTTCCGGGGACGCTGTGCAGCCCGCCACTGCCAGGGTCCCGGGATCCAGGGACAACTTCCCCAGGAGAACACACAGTGCCTCAGGCTGGTGCAACGTACTGCCTGCCTCTGCTCGCCCCGCATCCGTACCCCTCATGCCCCCTGGCCTGAGTGAGTCAGAGTCCCTGAAGCAGCTGCTTCTTTAACCCCATCCTGTCTGAGTGAAGAACAGACGCCCTCCAGCGACCTACACACAGAGGCAGGGCCAAAGCTGAGCCAAACCAAAGCTGAGCCCCAGGAGCTGTGCGAACAAAAAAGAAAAGGGAAATTTCTTCCAGCAGCCTCAGAAGCAGCGGATTAAAGATCCACAATCAACTTGATGTACCCTGCAGCTGTGGAATACATGAATAGACAACGAATCATCCCAAATAGAGGAGGTGGATTTTCAGAGCAAGATTTATTATTTTTTCCCCTTTTCCTCTTTTTGTGAGTGTGTATGTGTATGATTCTGTGTGAGATTTTGTCCGTATAGCTTTGCTTTGAACATTTGTCCTAGGGTTCTATCCATCCATTTTTTGTCTTTTTTTCTTTCCTTTTAAAACTTTTTTTCTTAATAATTATTTTTATTTTAATAACTATATTTTATTTACATTATTTTATCTTATTTCTCTCTTTCTTTCTTTCTTTCTTCTTTCCTTCCTTCCTTGCTTCCTTCTTTCTTTCTTTCTTTCATTCTTTTTTCTTTCTTTCTCATTTTTCTCCCTTTTATTCTGAGTGATGTGGATGAAAGTATCTTTGTGCTACAGCCAGGAATCAGTGCTGTGTCTCTGAGGTGGGAGAGCCAACTTCAGGACACTGGTCCACAAGCGACCTCCCAGCTCCACATAATATCAAAGAGCGAAAATCTCCCAGAGATCCCCATCTCAACATCAGCAACGAGCTTCACTCAATGACCAGCAAGCTACAGTGATGGACACCCTATGCCAAACAACTAGCAAGACAGGAACGCAACCCCACCCATTAGCAGAGAGGCTGCCGAAAATCATAATAAGTCCACAGACACCACAAAACACACCAACAGACGTGGACCTGCTCACCAGAAAGACAAGATCCAGCCTCATCCACCAGAACACAGGCACTAGTCCCCTCCACCAGGAAGCCTATATAACACACTGAACCAACTTTAGCCACTGGGGACAGACACCAAAAACAACGGGAAATACAAACCTGCAGACTGGAAAAAGAAGACCCCATACACAGTAAGATAAGCAAAATGAGAAGACAGAACAACACACAGCAGATAAAGGAGCAAGATAAAAACCCACCAGACCTAACAAATGAAGAGGAAATAGGAAGTGTACCTGAAAAAGAATTCAGAATAATGATAGTAAAGATGATCCAAAATCTTGGAAATAGAATAGAGAAAATGCAAGAAACATTTAACAAGGACCTAGGAGAAATAAAGATGAAACAAGCAATGATAAACAACACAATAAATGAAATTACAAATATGCTAGAAGAGATCAATAGCAGAAAAAATGAGGCAGAAGAACGGATAAGTGACCTGGAAGATAAAATAGTGGAAATAACTCCTGCAGAGCAGAATAAAGAAAAAAGAATGAAAAGAACTGAAGACAGTCTCAGAGACGCCTGGGACAACATTAAATGCACCAACATTCGAATTATAGGGGTTCCAGAAGAAGAAGAGAAAAATAAAGGGACTGAGAAAATATTTGAAGAGATTATAGTTGAAAACTTCCCTAATATGGGAAAGGAAATAGTTAATCAATTCCAAGGAGCACAGAGAGTCCCATAGAGGATAAATCCAAGGAGAAACATGCCAAGACACATATTAATCAAACTGTCAAAAATTAAATATAAAGAAAAAAACAGCAAATAACACAAAAGGGAATCCCCTTAAGGTTAACAGCTGATCTTTCAGCAGAAACTCTGCAAGCCAGAAGGGACTGGCAGGACATATTTAAAGTGATGAAGGAGAAAAACCTACAACAAACATTACTCTACACAGCAAGGATCTCATTCAGATTTGATGGAGATATTAAAACATTTACAGACAAGCAAAAGCTGAGAGAGTTCAGCACCACCAAACCAGCTCTACAACAAATTCTAAAGGAACTTTTCTAGGCAAGAAACACAAGAGAAGGAAAAGACCTACAATAACAAACTCAAAACAATTAAGAAAATGGGAATAGGAATATACATACCAATAATTACCTTAAGTGTAAATGGATTAAATGTTCCCACCAAAAGACACAGACTGGCTGAATGGATACAAAAACAAGACCCATATTTATGGTGTCTACAAGAGACGCACTTTAGACCTAGAGACACATACAGACTGAAAGTAAGGAGATGGAAAAAGATATTCCATGCAAATGGAAACCAAAACAAAGCTGGAGTAGCAATTCAGATATCAGAAAAAATAGACTTTAAAATAAAGACTATTAGAAGAGACAAAGAAGGACACTACATAATGATCAAGGGATTGATCCAAGAAGAAGATATAAAATTGTAAATATTTATGCACACAACACAGGAGCACCTCAATACATAGACAAATACTAACAGCCATAAAAGGGGAAAGTGACAATAACACTTTCATAGTAGGGGACATTAACACCCCACTTTCACCAATGGACAGATCATCCAAAATGAAAATAAATAAGGGAACAGAAACTTTAAATGATACATTCAACAAGATGGATTTAATTGATATGTATAGGATATTCCATCCAAAAACAACAGAATACACATTTTTCTCAAGTGCTCATGGAACATTCTCCAGGATAGATCATATCTTGGATCACAAATCAAGCCTTGGTAAATTTAAGAAAATTGAAAGTGTATCAAGTACCTTTTCCGACCACAATGTTATGAGACTAGATATCAATTACAGGAAAAGATCTGTAAAAATTACAAACACAAGGAGGCTAAACAATATACTACTTAATAACGAAGTGATCATTGATGAAATCAAAGAGGAAATAAAAAAATACCTAGAAACATATGACAATGGAGACATGGCGACCCAAAGCCAATGGGATGCAGCAAAAGCAGTTCTAAGAGTGAAGTTTATAGCAATACAATCCTACCTTAATAAATAGAAAACATCTCGAATAAACAACCTAACACTGCACTTAAAGCAATTAGTGAAAGAAGAACAAAAAACCCCAAAGTTAGCAGAAGGAAAGAAATCATAAAGATCAGATCAGAAATAAATGAAAAAGCAGAGGGAGGAACACTCCCAAACTCAATTTACGAGGCCACCATCACCCTGACACCAAAACCAGTCAAGGATGTCACAAAGAAAGAAAACTACAGGCCAATATCACTGATGAACATAGATGCAAAAATCCTCAACAAAATACTAGCAAACAGAATCCAACAGCACATTAAAAGGATCATACACCATGATCAAGTGGGGTTTATTCCAGGAATGCAAGGATTGTTCAATATATGCAAATCAATCAACATGATACACCATATTAACAAATTGAAGGAGAAAAAGCATATGAAAATCCCAATACATGCAGAGAAAGTTTTGACAAAATTCAACAATGATTTATGATAAAACCCTGCAGAAAGTATGCATAGAGGGAACTTTCCTAAACATAATAAAGGCCACATATGATAAACCCACAACCAACATCATCCTCAATGGTGAAACACTGAAAGCACTTCCACTAAGATCAGGAACAAGAGAAGATTGCACGCTCACACCACTCTTATTCAACACAGTTTTGGAAGTTTCAGCCACAGCAATCAGAGAACAAAAGGAAATAAAAGGAAAGGAATCCAAATCGGTAAAGAAGAAGTAAAACTGTCACTCTTTGCAAATGACATGATACTATATAGAGAGAATCCTAAAGATGCTACCAGAAAACTACTAGAGCTAATCAAAGTAAAGTAGCAGGATACAAAATTAATGCACAGAAATCTCTGGCATAACTATACACTAATGATGAAAAATCTGAAAGTGAAATCAAGAAAACAATCCCATTTACAACTTCATGAAAAATAATAAAATATCTAGGAATAAACCTGCCTAAGGAGACAAAAGACCTGTATGCAGAAAATTGTAAGACACTGATGAAAGAAATTAAAGATGATACAAATAGATGGAGAGATATACCATGTTCTTGCATTGGAAGAATCAACATTGTGAAAATGACTCTACTACCCAAAGCAATCTACAGATTCGATGCAATCCCTATCAAACAACCACTGGCATTTTTCACAGAACTAGAACAAAATATTTCACAATTTGTATGGAAACACAAAAGACCCCGAATAGCCAAAGCAAGGATGAATCCAAGGCTTTTCCCTAAGCAACTGTGAGGTGTCATGAAGTGCCTCATGTTTCATGTTCAGTTTGGACTTCATTCTATAGACAGTGGAGTTTTGAAGATGTTTAAGAAGGGAAGCAATATGGTCAGATTTGTGTTTTAGAAAGAATACTGCAGCTAGGTGAAGAATGGATTGGAGAGGCAAGAGACAAGAAGCCAGGAGCTCTTGTCTGGCATATGCAATAGGCAATTGCAGTAGTCCAGAAGATAAATTTTGCGTCTGAATTAAGACAATGGCTATGGGAATAGAGAGGAAAGGATGGATTGCATATCTCCTAGCCAAGTGGAAACCAGAGGACTTATCAACTAATGATAAGGGGTTACTGAGTAAGGCAGAAATAGGTTTGAGTCCCAGATCCACCACTTACAAGTTGTGTGAATATGTTGTATAAATGATGAAGGAATAATTGTGATTTTAGGCAAAACTTTACCTCTCTCACCTTAGTTTTACACCTGTAAAGTAAGGATATGCTACATCAACGTGTTGTCGTGAGAATTAAAAGTCTATCTATGAAATGGAAAAAAAAAATCGAAAAAAGAAAATAAAGTGAGCCCTTTCAGGCAGCATATAGTTCAAAAAAACTTTTTGTAATGCCACCTTTGTCCCCACCTGTGAGCCTAATACATAGTAAGTACTCATAAATGTCTCTATCCAATGTGAGGCAGGATTATACAGACAACTTATGAGGAGCTCAGTGTCTATGGGACACATACCACAAGGGGAGGGGCAGATTATGCCCTCGGGATGATTATTTAATGACTATGAACTGGTCCTCAGATATGTCCCTTACCAAATTTTCATGCTGTTGCTTGACTGGGCTTTGCAGAAATCTTCACCTAGTAAATTTATCCTTTGGATAAGCCAACCACAAATGTGCTCATTTTTCTGAGGTTGTTATAGAGAACTTCTACTACCTAATCAAAACATGTTAGGATTAGATTGGCCCTAAAAATTCTTTAGGTAAATTGTTAAAAACTTTTTTTACTGGTTAATCCCTTTGTTCCAATGCAGTTTGAGTTGGAACCTCCTTATACTACAGATAATAGCAGAGTTGCTCTGGTTGAAGTGAAGTGTGATGGGCCCAAAGTTATGTAGATTACAGTTAGAAAACCATTTATTTAGAGCTTGTTGCTAAATCACTCTTCTCTCTATATCATTTAAGGAAAGTAAGTTCCAGAGAATTTAAGTGACTTAATTAGCTAATATCAGACATCTAGAAAATGATATAGTTAATTCTATTCATTTGCTCCTCTACCAGCTGACTATTCCTCATTAATATAAAGTTTAGCTTGGCCCTCAGTTTAGCCGGCTGCCTCCCTGAGCCCCAGAGAGCAGATATTTGCTACTAGAAGATTGATTTTTAGGGGTTAGGAAAGATATGGAGGCTAAAGAATTGAGTAGGAAGGGAGAGATAGAATCTTAGCATCTGTTCTAATACTTGGGGATGGTCCTAGAAAGGAAGGAATCTCTATTCAAGACAAGAGTGTATTAACATGTCTCTGTTGTGTGAGAAGGAGAGAGTGAGAGTGAGAGACAGGAGAGGAGAGGAGAGGAGAGAAGAAGGAAGGAGAGAGTCCAAACATAAGACTCTAAAATCCTGTCCTCAATCAGCCTATGAGGTCCCAGAAGGAAATTGCCTAGGGGGCAGTGTGAAAAAAGGAAGACTTGATGACCAAATCTTACTGTTGAACTCTAGTCCTGTTGAGATAGGCTAGACCTTATAGATCCAGGAGGGCTCTATTTTTTCTCTAGAGTAGGGAAGTCTATGTGGCCTCCTTGATAGTTCCCACATGGCTTTCTGAAAGATAGGCAGAGCAATTGATCCTCCAAGTAGATGGCTATATGCTTTTTGAAAAAGGAAGCTGCAAAGCTGGAAGAGTCAAGCTTGATGGGCACTTAAAGCAATATTTCTCAACAGCTGATCTGCAGATTCTCCTTAAAATGATGGCATGGGTTTTAACTCTCTCACATTTCTTTGGATCCATGGGAGATAATAGAAATTTCCCTAGATTACTAGGGAAACCAAGGCCTTGGATGATAGAACACTAGTCAGCTGAAATACGTATCATATTTTGAGAGAAAGTCATTTTCACATTGGGTCAAAAAGAGACACAATAACATGGGTTACTTGGGACTCATGCAAAAACAAAACAAAAAAAAAAGAGTTGAAAATAATAACAAATATTAAGGTTTCCTGTAAGTGAAATATCAGAAAGGAAAGTGTGTGGGAACTATAGCCAAACACCTCTGAGATTATCCTTCAGCCTGTCATGACTCCCTAGCTGAAGTGGCCCATAATAAGGAATATGAGCTCTTAAAAATGATGTAATTCAAAGGCCTAGGACCACATGAATATTCCTAGGATATTTCAGGCACTGTACTAGGGGGAGGTGGCACTAACTGGCTAACACTGATAGGTAGGGTATTATGCAGTATTTGCCATTTTGCCTGTTCATAAGAAACACCTGGGAGGCCCTTTAAAGATCCTTTAAGGAATTCCTCCCTGGGGATTCTGATAAAAGAAAACAGGGCTTAGGAATGTGCATCACAATAGGCATCTTGGGTGAAATACTATTGTAGGGAAAAGAGTTTGAGACTGGAAAGTGAGATAGACAGGGATCTCAGTTCTGGCTTCATTGCTAACTAGCTGCACATGTCTGAGTAAATAAATTTTCTGAGCTTCAGATTTCTCATCTATAAATTTGATGTAATTATAACTGCCTTTCCTACCTCACAGAGCTATTAGGAAGATATCATGCAATAATGTAAGTAAAAGCCACTTTACTAGAATTGCTAGAATGAGATGATGATAATGATGATGACGATGACTATAGCAGTGGAAAAGATGTCAATGGATCTGTAGCATAATTTGTGTAGGCTCACTAAGTGAGGGGTTTGTTGACAGCAGTGAGAGCCCAGATTGCAGACAAGTCATATTATCAAGGCTCTATCTGACAGGAGTGGGTAAAAAACAGTTGGTAGTAGCCCTGGAGGGCATGACTAGACAGAATGGGGATCATTCAGAGCAGAGTCTAGATTCAATAAATAACTGGATTAAAAATTGTCAAAGCTAAAGCAGGAAGGAAGACTAATCCCAACCCCCAAAAAGCTTATTGAATTTTCCTTCCCAGTTCCAGAATTAGGTGAGGCAGGCAGAAGGAATTCATGACTTCAGCTAGAAGTGGCTGGGGGAGGGCAGAATCTCACAGCTATCAGGATTTGATATTTTCCTTCAAAATATTCACGCTCTATGCTCTGACTGCATTTACTCTGGGAGTTTGATCTTGACTTACTTTCCCAAGTGTGTTTCCCTACTGAGAGGAGAATAAGCTGATATAAGTTTTCATATTGCTCATTGAAAATTAATAAATAGACTCTAACTTATAAATTAGTCTCTGGTGGGTCGGTGAACATAAATAAATTCCTCGGGGTCTAACTCATCCCCAGGAAAGCTGTTGCAATGGTGTTTATGAATCTGTAAGTCTTAAATAGGATCTCTCAAGATGGAATGGGCTATCCAAAGGTAAACTATTGGGTGGGCCAAAAAGTGCCTTCAGTTTTTAAGAAAAAATAAAAGACACATTTTTCATTTTCACCAAGAACTTTATTGAACAATGTATTCACCCTTTTGTTCCACTACCTTCTGCCATTTTTCAGGTAACTTCATAATTTTCCAGGGAATTGAAATTTTTTCCATTAAGAGAATTTTGTAAAGACCAAAATAAATGGAAACCTGAAGGTGTAATGTCTGGTAAATATGGCAGATGAATCAGAACTTCCCAGCCAAGCTGTAACAGTTTTTACCTGGTCATCAAAGAAAGACGCAGTCTTGCGTTATCCTGATGGAAGACTATGCGTTTTCTTTCGGCTAATTCTGGATGCTTTTCATAGACTGCCGCTTTCAGATGGTCAAATTGGGAGCAGTACTTGTTGGAATTAATCGTTTGGTTTTCCAGAAGGAGCTCATAATAGAGGACTCCCTTCCAATCTCACCATATACACAACATCACTTTCTTTGGATGAAGATCGGGCTTTGGTGTAGTTGGTGGTGGTTCATTTCACTTGCCTCATGATCTCTTCCATTCCACATTGTTCTAGAGTATCCACTTTTCATTGCCTGTCACAATTTGTTTTAAAACAAATTTAAAATCGCATGAGGAAATATGGTCAAGAAGAGGTTTTTTTCGCTTAACTTATGTGGAACCCAAACAGCAAAGAGATTCACATAACCAAGTTGGTGCAAATGATTTTCAGTGCTTTGTTTGGATATTTTGAGGATGTTGGTTCTCTCCCACGTGGTATAACGTTGATTGTTCTCAATTATTGTTTCGATTTGATTGCTATCACCTTCAACTGGTCTACCCGACCATGGAGCATTGTCCAATGAGAAATCTCCAGCACAAAACTTCACAAACCACTTTTGACATGTTCGATCAGTCACAGCACCCTCTCCATACACTGCACAAATCTTTTTGTGTGTTTCAGTTGCGTTTTTACCTTTCTTGAAATAATAAAGCATAATGTTTCAAAAATATTGTTTTTTTCCTCCATCTTCAATATTAAAATGGCTACACAAAAATTCACCAACTTTGAGAAGTCTTTGTTAATGCACACTGATATGACAGATGTCACATACAATCGAATAAAATTGTTTTGAATGATGTTAAAGACAACCAAGTGCTACTAGAACCATCTTACAGAAAAAACTGAATGAACCTTTTGGCCTACCCAATAGCTTAGGGTCAGTTCAACCATGGCTTGACCACCATACTGTGCTCAGTGGTAGGTATGTCTCAGAAGCATCTGAGAGGGCATCTGAGAAATTATATCAAACTAGAAGCATCATGAAAATTCACTTGGAAACTCATTTTAGTATCAATGGTGTGCACTCTTTGTGGGTATTGTTTGAAAACCGTTGTACAGTGGAAAATAAGAATTGGTTTCGAGGGTAGATTATACCATGTTGTAACTATATGACCTTGGGCATAGCATTTGTTTATAACCATAAATGTTTATTTTAAATTTACACAGTACTTCTTCCTGTGTGGAGGAATACATTCCTAATAAATCAACCTTCCTGAAGTGACAAAAATAAACTCTGGGCCAAATGCAATAAAACAACTACCCAAAGTCTCTGGGGAACAAACAAAAGCAATTATATTCTATAGGGGATCTAAACTTTGAGAAAGTGATCAAATGGGGTAGGTTTCCCATTTTTATTACTTTGAACTGAGGGAAACCAAAATTGTGGCACAGCACAGGATAGAGAAAATTCTTATGAAGGACTGCTGTCTTTCTGGCTAGAAAGACTAGGGGAAGGAGCTCAGGGTATAGGGCTTCCAAAGACTGAGGGGGGACCCAAAAATAAAAATCCAGAGAAGAATCCACATTTTGTGTAAAAACTCTGCCAAGTCACTAGCTGAACCACACAGTTTGCAATCAGTCTTAACTGAGATCTTAGCTGCCTCCCACAGCAGGCATGACAGCTTGAAATTTGACTCTAACCAAATTTGAGTAATCTTCTGGTAACTATTAGTAATAATTTGAGTCTAGCCAAGTTAATTGGTGGCTAAAATATTCAACACTGTTAAGAGGCATATAAGAGAATACAGAGCTCTACAATACAACATTTACCATGTGCAGGAAACAAGCCAATATTAATCTACATATAAAAAGCCATAAAAGTATGAGCCACTCTCAGAAATAAAGGTGACAATTCCAAGATCACCTGTATGTTAGAATTATTAGATGAGGACTTCAGAGCAGCTGTTAAAACTGTGTTTGGTGAGTTAAAGAAAATACAATGAATGAAAATGTAGGTGGTATTAGCAGAGATTAGAAATGTAAGATAAAACTAAATGATAATTTCAATGGAAAAACACAAATTTTGAAATAAGAGTTATATGGAGTCAAGAGCAAATGGAGATGATATAAGAAGAACTGAGTGGGGAGAAGGGGAAGATGGCAGAAGAGTAAGACGCAGAGATCACCTTCTTCCACACAGATACATCAGAAATACACCTACACGTGGAACAACTCCTACAGAACACCTACTGAACGCTGGCAGAAGTCCTCAGACTTCCCAAAAGGCAAGAAACTCCCCACGTACCAGGGTAGGGCAAAAGAAAAAAGGAAAAACAGAGACAAAAGAATAGGGAGGGAACCTGCACCAGTGGGAGGGAGCTGTGAAGGAGGAAAGGTTCCCACACACTAGGAAGCCCCTTCGCAGGTGGAGACTGTGGGTGCCGGAGTGGGGAGGCTTCGTAGCTGCGGAGGAGAGCACAGCAACAGGAGTGCGGACGGCAAAGCAGAGAGATTCCCGCACAGAGGATCAGTGCCGACCAGCACTCACCAGCCCGAGAGGCTTGTATGCTCACCTGCCGGGGCAGGCAGGGCTGGGAGCTGAGGCTCGGGCTTCGGTTGTATCCCAGGGAGAGGACTGGGATTGGCTGCATGATCACAGGCTGAAGGGGGCTATTGTGCCACAGCTAGCCGGGAGGGAGTCTGGGAAAATGTCTGGAGCTGCCTAGGAGGCAAGAGACTTTTTCTTCCCTCTTTGTTTCCTGGTGCACAAGGAGAGGGGATTAAGAGCACTGCTTAAAGCAGCTCCAGAGATGGGCGCGAGCCGCGGCTAACAGCGCGGACCCCAGAGACGGGCATGAGACTCAAAGACTGCTGCTGCCACCACCAAGAAGCCTGTGTGTGAACACAGGTCACTATCCACACCTGCATTCCAGGGAGCCTGTGCAGCCCACCATTGCCAGGGTCCCAGGATCCAGGGACACCTTCCCCAGGAGAACGCACGGTGTGTCTCAGGCTGGTGCAATGTCCCACCTGCCTCTGCCGCTGCAGGCTCGCCCCACATCGTACTCCTCCAGACCCCCCGCCTGAGTGATTCAGAGCCACAGAATCAGCTGCTCCTTTAAACCCATCCTGTCTGAGCAAAGAACAGACACCCTCAGGCAACCTACACACAGAGTCGGGGACAAATTCAAAGCTGAGCCCCGGGAAATGTGCAAACAAAGTACAGAAAGGGAAATCTCTCCCAGCAGCCTCAGGAGCAGCGGATTAAATCTCCACAATCAACTTGATGTACCCTGCATCTGTGGAATACCTGAATAGACAACGAATGATCCCAAATTGAGGAGGTGGATTTTCAGAGCAAGATTTATTATTTTTTCCACTTTTCCTATTTTTGTGATTGTGTATGTGTATACTTCTGTGGAAGATTTTGTCTGTATAGATTTGCTTTCACCATTTGACCTAGGGTTCTATCTCTCTATTTTTTTTTACTTTTTTAAAAAATATTTTCTTAATAATTATTCTTTATTTTATTTTTTTTATTTTATCTTACTTTATTTTAATTTATTTTATCCTCTTCCTTCCTTCCTTCCTTTCTTTCTTTCTACTTTTTCTCACCTTTATTCTGAGCCTTGTGGATGAAAGCCTTTTGATTCTACAGCAAGGTGTCAGTGCTGTGCCTCTGAGGTGGGAGAGCCAACTTCAGAATACTGGTCCACAAGAGACCTCCCAGCTCGACGAAATAGCAAATGGCAAAAATCTCCCAGATATCTCCATCTCAACACCAAGACCCAGCTTCACTCAACGACCAGCAAGCTACAGTGCTGGACACATTATGCCAAACAACAAGCAAGACAGGAACACAACCCCACCCATTAGCAGAGATGCTGCCTAAAATCATAAGTCCACAGACACCCCAAAACACACCATCAGACGTGGATCTGTCCACCAGAAGGGCAGATCCAGGCTCCTCCACCAGAACAGACACTAGTCCCATCCACCAGGAAGCCTACACAACACACTGAACCAACCTTAGCCACTGGGTACAGACACCACAAGCAACAGGAATTATGAAACTGCAGCCTGCGAAAAGGAGACCACAAACACAGTAAGATAAGCAAAATGAGAAGACAGAAAAACACACAGCAGATGAAGGAGCAAGATAAAAACCCACCAGACCTAACAAATGAAGAGGAAATAGGCAGTCTACCTGAAAAAGAATTCAGAATAATGATAGTAAAGATGATCTAAAATCTTAGAAATAGAATAGAAAAAAATGTAAGAAACATTCAACAAGGACCTAGAAGAACTAAAGATGACACAAGCAATGATGAACAACACAATAAATGAAATTAAAAATACTCTAGAAGGGATCAATAGCAGAATAACTGAGGCAGAGGAATGGATAACTGACCTGGAAGATAAAATAGGGGAAAAAACTACTGCAGAAAAGAATAAAGAAAAAAGAATGAAAAGAACTGAGGGCAGTCTCAGAGACCTCTGGGATAACATTAAATGCACCAACATTTGAATTATAGGGGTACCAGAACAAGAAGAGAAAAAGAAAGGGACTGAGAAAATATTTGAAGAGATTATAGTTGAAAATTTCCCTAATATGAGGAAGGAAGTAGTTAATCAAGTCCAGGAAGCACAGAGAGTCCCAAAGAGGATAAATCCAAGAAGAAACACGCCAAGACACATATTAATCAAACTGTCAAAAATTAAATACAAAGAAAACCATATTAAAAGAAACAAGGGAAAAACAACAAATAACACACAAGGGAATGCCCATAAGGTTAACAGCTGAACTTACAGCATGAACTCTGCAAGACAGAAGGGAGTGGCAGGATATATTTAAAGTGATGAAGGAGAAAAATCTACAACCAAGAATACTCTACCCAGCAAGGATCTCATTCAGATTTGATGGAGAAATTAAAACCTTTACAGACAAGCAAAAGCTGAGAGTTCAGCACTACCAAACAAGCTTTAAAACAAATGCTAAAGGATCTTCTCTAGGCAAGAAAAACAAGAGAAGGAAAAGACCTACAATAACAAATGCAAAATAATTAAGAAAATGGGAATGGGAACATACATATTGATATTTACCTTAAATGTAAATGGATTAAATACTCCCACCAAAATACACAGAGTGGCTGAATGGATACAAAAACAAAACCCATATATATGTCATCTACAAGAGACCCATTTCAGACCTAGAGACACATACAGACTGAAAGTGAGGGGTTAGAAAAAGATATTCCACGCAAATGGAAAGCAAAAGAAAGCTGGAGTAGCAATTTTCATATCAGAAAAAATAGACTTTAAAATAAAGAATATTAGAAGAGACAAAGAAAGACACTACACAATGATCAAGGGACCAATCCAAGAAGAAGATATAACAATTGTAAATATTTATGCACCCAACATAGGAGCACCTGAATACATAAGGCAAATACTAACAGCCATGAAAGGGGAAATCGACAGTAACACATTCATAGTAGGGGACTTTAACACCCCACTTTCACCAATGGACAGATCATCCAAAATGAAAATAAAGGAGGAATCACATGCTTTAAAAGGTATATAAAACAAGATGGACTTAATTGATATTTATAGGACATTCCATAATAAAACAACAGGATACACATTTTCCTCAAGTGCTCATGGAACATTCTCCAGGATAGATCATATCCTGGGTCACTAATCAAGCCTTGGTAAATTTAAGAAAATTGAAATTCTATCAAGTTTCTTTTCTGAAAACAATGTTATGAGACTAGATATCAATTACAGGAAAAGATCTGTAAAAAATACAAACACATGGAGGCTAAACAATATACTACCTAATAACGAAGTGATCACTGAAAAAATCAAAGAGGAAATTAAAAAATACCTAGAAACAAATTGGCAATGGAGAAATGATGAACCAAACCTATGGTATGCAGCAAAAGCAGTTCTAAGAGAGAATTTTATAGCAATACAATCCTACCTTAAGAAACAGGAAACATCTCGAATAAACAACCTAACCTTGAACCTAAAGCAATTAGAGAAAGAAGAACCAAAAGAACCCCAAAGTTAGCAGAAGGAAAGAAATCATAAAGATCAGATAAGAAATAAATGAAAAAGAAATGAAGGAAATGATAGCAAAGATCAATAAAACTAAAAGCTGGTTCTTTGAGAAGATAAACTAAATTGATAAATCATTAGCCAGACTCCTCAGGAAAAAAAGGGAGAAGACTCAAATAAATAGAATTAGAAATGAAAAAGGAGAAGTAACAACTGACACTGCAGAAATACAAAAGATCATGAGAGATTACTACAAGCAACACTATGCCAATAAAATGGACAACCTGGAAGAAATGGACAAATTCTTAAAAATGCACAACTTTCCAAGTCTAAATCAGGAAGAAACAGAAAATATGAACAGACCAATCACAAGCAATGAAATTGAAACTGTGATTAAAAATCTTCCAACAAACAAACGCCCAGCACCAGAAGGTTTCACAGGGGAATTCTATCAAATGTTTGGGGAAGAGCTAACACCTAACCTTCTCAAGCTCTTCCAAAATATAGCAGAGGGAGGAACACACCCAAACTCATACTAAGAGGCCACCATCACCTTGATACCAAAACCAGACAAGGATGTCACAAAGAAAGAAAACTACAGCCCAATATCACTGATGAACATAGATGTAAAAATCTTCAGATAATACTAGAAAACAGAATCCAACAGCACATTAAAAGGATCATACACCATGATCAAGTGGCGTTTATTCCAGGAATACAAGGATTCTTCAATATATGCAAATCAATCGATTTGATACACAATATTAAAAAATTGAAGGAGAAAATCCATATGGTTATCTCAATAGATGCGGAGAAAGCTTTTGACAGAATTCAACACCCATTTATGATAAAAACCCTGTAGAAAGTAGGCATAAAGGGAACTTTCCTCAACATAATAAAGGCCATATATGACAAACCCACAGCCAACATCGTCCCCAGTGGTGAAAACCTGAAAGCATTTCCACTACGATCAGGGACAAGACAAGGTTGCCCACTCTCACCACTCTTAATCAACAGAGTTTTGGAAGTTTTAGCCACAGCAATCAGAGAAGAAAAGGAAAAAAAGGAATCTAAATTGGAAAGGGAGAAATAAAGCTGTCACTGTTTGCAGATGACATGATACTATACATAGAGATTCCTAAAGATGCTACCAGAAAACTCCTACAGCTAATCAATGAATTTGGTAAAGTAGCAGCATACAAAATTAATGCACAGAAATCTCTGGCATTCCTATACACTAATGATGAGAAATCTGAAAGTGTAATCAAGAAAATACTCCCCTTTACCACTGCAACCTAAAGAATAAAATATCTAGGAATAACCCTACCTAAGGGGACAATAGACGTGTATGCAGAAAATTGTAAGACACTGATGAAAGAAATTAACGATGATACAAATAGATAGAGAGATATACCATGTTCTTGGATTGGAAGAATCACCATTGAGAAAATGACTCTACTACCCAAAGCAATCTACAGATTCAATGCAATTCCTGTCAAACTACCACTGGCATTTTTCATAGAAATAGAACAAAAAATTTCACAATTTTTATGGACACACAAAAGACCCTGAATAGCCAAAGCAATCTTGAGGACGAAAAACAGAGCTGGAGGAATCAGGCTCCCTGACTTCAGACTATACTACAAAGCTACAGTAATCAAGACAGTATGGTACTGGCACCAAAACAGAAATATAGATCAATGGAACAGGATAGAAATCCCAGAGATAAACCCATGCAATATGGTCAACTTATCTTTGATATAGGTGGCAAGAATATATAGTGGGGAAATGACAGACTCTTCAATAAGCTGTGATGGTAAAACTGGACAGATACATGTGAAAGTATGATATTAGAACACTCCCTTACCCCATACATAAAAATAAGCTCAAAATGGATTAAAGACCTAAATGTAAGGCCAGAAACTATAAAATTCTTAGAGGAAAACATAGGCAGAACACTCTATGACGTAAATCACAGCAAGATCCCTTTTGACCCACCTCCTAGAGAAATGGAAATAAAAATAAACAAATGGGACCTAATGAAACTTCAAAGCTTTTGCACAGCAAAGGAAACCACAAACAATCCCAAAAGACAACCCTCAGAATGGGATAAATTATTTGCAAATGAAGCAACTGACAAAGGATTAATCTCCAAAATTTACAAGCAGCTCATGCAGGTCAATAACAAAAAAACAAACAACCCAATCCAAAAATGCACAGAAGACCTAAATAGACATTTCTCCAAAGAAGACATACAGACTGCCAACAAACACATGGAAGAATGCTCAACATCATTAATCATTAGAGAAATGCAAATCAAAACCACCATGAGATATCATCTCACACCTGTCAGAATGGTCATCATCAAAAAATCTAGAAACAGTAAATGCTGGAGAGCATGTGGAGAAAAGAGAACACTTTTGCACTGCTGGTGGGAATGTGAATTGGTACAGCCACTATGGAGAACAGTATGGAGGTTCCTTAAAAATCTACAAATAGAACTACCAGATGACCCAGCAATCCCACTACTGGGCATATACCCTGAGAATACCATAGTTCAAAAAGAGTCATGTATCAAAATGTTTATTGTAGCTCTATTTACAATCGCCAGGAGATAGAAACAATGTAAGTGTCCATCATCGGATGAATGGATAAAGAAGATGTAGCACATATATACAATGGAATATTAGTCATAAAAAGAAACGAAATTGAGCTATTTGTAATGAGGTAGATGGACCTTGAGTCTGTCATACAGAGTGAAGTAGGTCAGAAAGAGAAAGACAAACACCGTATGCTAACACATATATATGGAATCTAGGAAAAACAAATGTCATGAAGAACCTAGATGTAAGACAGGAATAAAGACACAGACCTACTAGAGAGTGGACTTGAGGATATGGGGTAGGGGAAGGGTAAGCTGTGACAAAGTGAGAGAGTGGCATTGACATATATCCACTACCAAACATAAAATAGATAGCTAGTCGGAAGCAGCCGCATAGCACAGGGAGATCAGCTCGGTGCTTTGTGACCACCTAGAGGGGTGGGATAGGGAGGGTGGAAGGGAGGGAGACGCAAGAGGGAAGAGTTATGGGAACATATGTATATATATAGCTGATTCAGTTTGTTATAAAGCAGAAACTAACACACCATTGTAAAGCAATTATACTCCACTAAAGATGTTAAAAAAAAAAAGAAGAAGAACTGAGTGAACTTGCAGACATATCAATAGGAACATTCCAATCTGAAAAATAAGAAAAAAAAACAAATTTAAAAAATGAAGAGATTCTCAGTGACCTGTGGAAGAGCACTAAATTACAGATGGGAATGAGAGTACTAGAAAGAGAAGAATGAGAAAATGGGACAGAAAATGTTATTTGAAGAAAAAATGGCTGAGAAGTTATGAAGTTTGGCAAAGGAAATCAAGTTTTAGATTCATTCACCACACCAGACCCCAGAGAAGATATAAATGAAGAAACCGTGTTTAAATACATACGAGTCAAACTTCAAGAAATGAAAGATAGAAAGAAATTGTGAAAGTAGCCAGTTGAAAATGACACCTTATATGTGGGGTAACAATTCAAATCTTGATATACTTCCATCAGAATTCATGAAGGCCAGAAGAGAGGAGAGCAGTATCATTAAAGTGCTGAAAGAAAAGCTGTCAGTTCTATATCCAGTAAAAATAACCTTCAAAATGGAGGTAAAATAAAGATATTCTCAGATAAAGGAATTCTGAAATAATTAATTGCTAGACTACATAAAAGCTATATAGGATTCTTTAGGCTGTAGAAAAATCATGCTCGAGGGAAACCCAGATCTTCCAGACTAAATGAAAAGTATCACAAGTATAAATAGGTGAATATCAAATACTATTTTTTCTCTTAATTTTAAAAAATATCTTAATTTCTTTAAAACACACCTTACTGTATATGTATGTGTAAGATTCTCTGAAGTGTACAACTTATGTAGATTAATATACATATTTATATGTATTAAATATGGTATAAAAGATTGAGGATAGCTGTGGTGATGTATGTATATGGTTGCAAGTTTGGTGGAAAAATATTAACTCCAAATACATGGTGAAAAGTTTGTTATGCATATCACAGTCCTTAGGACAACCACTAAAAAATACAAATAAGAATAGCTAAAAGGCCAATAGAGAAAATAAAATGACTCTCTAAAAGATATTTACATTAAAAAAATTCATAAATCAAAAAAAGAAAAAGACAGGAAAAGGAAATAGGACAAAAACTAGAAGAGACAAATCAGAAAAAATAAGAATAAAAGAATACACTTAAACCCTACAATTTCAATAATTGCATTACATGTTGATAGGCTAAGTGCTCCAACTGAAAGACAACGATTTTCAAAATGCATTAAAAAAAGCAAACCAAACTACAAGAGGCACACTATAAATGTAAAGACACAAAAATGTTGAAAGTAAATGGATGCAAATGGTTATACCAAGCAAATAATAAGCATATGAAGGCTGAAATTGCTATATTAGTATCGGTAAAATAGACTTCAGAATAAGAAATTTTACCCTAAAAGATAGCTATTTCAAAAAGATAAAAGGGTCTATTCATCAGGAATAAATAACTATCATACACATGAATAGGATGAATAAGAAAGGCTCAAAGTACATAAAGCAAAAACTGACAGACAATTGGACAATTGGACAAATAGGCAATCAAACCATTGTAGTAAGAGGTTTGACCACCCTTTTCTCAGAAATTTATAGTAAAAAGAAACAAAAAATCAGTAAAGACATAGAGGTTCTGAACAACACTATCAAACACCTTGACACTTATATTTATATAATAGACTATGCAAAATCTTCTGACAACATATTCTTTCAAGTGCTCATTGTGCATTCACCAAGAGAGACCATACACTACTGGTTCATAAAACAGTCTCTATAAATTTTTTTAAACATATTTATTGTGGTATAATTGCTTTACAATGGTGTGTTACTTGCCGCTTTATAACAAAGTGAATCAGTTATACATATACATATGTTCCCATATTTCTTCTCTATTGTGTCTCCCTCCCTCCCACCCTCCCTATACCACACTTCCAGGCGGTCACAAAGCACCGAGCTGATCTCCCTGTGCTATGCGGCTGCTTCCCACTAGCTATCTCCCTTATGGTTGGTAGTGTATATATGTCCATGCCTCTCTCTCGCTTTGTCACAGCTCACCCTTCCCCCTCCCCAAATCCTCAAGTCCATTCTCTAGTAGGTCAGTGTCTTTATTCCTATCTTACCCCTAGGTTCTTCATGACATTTTTTCCCCTTAAATTCCATATATATGTGTTAGCATACAGTATTTGTCTTACTCTTTCTGACTTACTTCACTCTGTATGACAGAGTCCAGGTCTATCCACCTCCTTACAAATAGCTCAATTTCGTTTCTTTTTATGGCTGAGTAATATGCCATTGTATATATGTGCCACTTCTTTTTTACCCATTCATCCGATGACAGGCACGTAGGTTGTTTCCATCTCCAGACTATTGTAAATAGAGCTGCAATGAACATTTTGGTACATTACTCTTTTTCAATTATGGTTTTCTCAGGGTATATGCCCAGTAGTGGGATTGCTGGGTCATATGGTAGTTCTATTTGTAGTTTTTTAAGGAACCTCCATACTGTTCTCCATAGTGGCTGTACCAATTCACGTTCCCACCAGCAGTGCAAGAGTGTTCCCTTTTCTCCACATGCTCTCCAGCATTTACTGTTTCTAGAATTTTTGATGATGACCATTCTGACTGGTGTGAGATGATATCTCATTGTAGTTTTGATTTGCATTTCTCTAATGATTAATGATGTTGAGCGTTCTTTCACATGTTTGCTGGCAGTCTGTATATCTTCTTTGGAGAAATGTCTATTTAGGTCTTCTGCCCATTTTTGAATTGGGTTGTTTGTTTTATTTTTTATTAAGTTGCATGAGCTGCTTATAAATTTTGGAGATTAATCCTTTGTCAATTGCCTCATATGCAAATATTTTCTCCCATTGTGAGGGTTGCCTTTTGGGCCTGTTTATGGTTTCCTTTGCTGTGCAAAAGCTTTGAAGTTTCATTAGGTCCCATTTGTTTATTTTTGTTTTTATTTCCATTTATCTAGGAGGTGGGTCGAAAAGGATCTTGCTGTGATTTATGTCATAGAGTGTTCTGCCTATGTTTTCCTCTAAGAGTTTGAAAGTTTCTGGCCTTACATTTAGGTCTTTAATCCATTTTGAGCTTATTTTTGTGTATGGTGTTAGGGAGTGATCTAATCTCATACATTTACATGTACCTATCCAGTTTCCCCAGCACCACTTATTGAAGAGGCTGTCCTTTCTCCACTGTACATTCCTGCCTCCTTTATCAAAAATAAGGTGACCATATGTGCGTGGGTTTATCTCTGGGCTTTCTATCCTGTTCCATTGATCTATCTTTCTGTTTTTGTGCCACTACCATACTGTTTTGATTACTGTAGCTTTGTAGTATAATGTGAAGTCAGGGAGCCTGATTCCTCCAGCTCCGGTTTTCGTTCTCAAGATTGCTTCGGCTATTCGTGGTCTTTTGTGTTTACATACAAATTGTGAAAATTTTTGTTCTATTTCTGTGAAAAATGCCAGTGGTAGTTTGATAGGGATTGCATTGAATCTGTAGACTGCTTTAGGTAGTAGAGCCATTTTCACAATATTGATTCTTCCAATCCAAGAACATGGTATATCTCTCCATCTATTTGTATCATCTTTAATTTCTTTCATCAGTGTCTTACAATTTCTGCATACAGGTCTTTTGTCTCCTTAGGTAGGTTTATTCCTAGATATTTTGTTCTTTTTGTTGCAATGGTAAATGGGAGTGTTTTCTTGATTACACTTTCAGATTTTTCATCATTAGTGTATAGGAATGCCAGAGATTTCTGTGCATTAATTTTGTATCCTGCAACTTTACCAAATTCATTGATTAGCTGTCGTAGTTTTCTGGTAACATCTTTAGGAATCTCTATGTATAGTATCATGTCATCTGCAAACAGTGACAGCTTTACTTCTTCTTTTCTGATTTGGATTCCTTTTATTTCCTTTCCTTCTCTGATTGCTGTGGCTAAAACTTCCAAAACTATGTTGAATAAGAGTGGTGAGTGTGGGCAACCTTGTCTTGTTCCTGATCTTAGTGGAAATGCTTTCAGTTTTTCACCATTGAGGATGATGTTGGCTGTGGGTTTGTCATATATGGCCTCTATTATGTTGAGGAAAGTTCCCTCTATGCCTACATTCTGCAGGTTTTTTATTATAAATGGGTGTTCAAATTTGTCGAAAACTTTCTCTGCATCTATTGAGATGATCATATGGTGTTTCTCCTTCAATTTGTTAATATGGTTTATCACATTGATTGATTTGTGTATATTGAAGAATTCTTGCATTCCTGGAATAAACCCCACTTGATCATGGTATATGATCCTTTTAATGTGCTCTTGGATTCTGTTTGCTAGTATTTTCTTGAGGATTTTTGCATCTATGTTCATCAGTGATATTAGGCTGTAGTTTTCTTTCTTTGAGACATCTTTTTCTGGTTTTGGTATCAAGGTGATTGTGGCCTTGTAGAAGGAATTTGCGAGTGTTCCTCCCTCTGCTATATTTTGGAAGAGTTTGAGAAGGATATGTGTTAGTTCTTCTCTAAATGTTTGAAAGAATTCGCCTGTGAATATATCTGGTCCTGGGCTTTTGTTGGTTGGAAAATTTTTAATGACATTTTCAATTTCAGTGCTTGTGATTGGTCTGTTCATATTTTCTATATCTTCCTGATTCAGTCTTGGCAGGTTGTGCATTTCTAAGAATTTGTCCATTTCTTCCAGGTTGTCCATTTTTTTGGCATAGAGTTGCTTGTAGTAATCTCTCATGATGTTTTGTGTTTCTGCAGTGTCAGTTGTTATTTCTCCTTTTTCATTTCTAATTCTATTGATTTGAGTCTTCTCCCTTTTTTCTTGATGAGTCTGGCTAATGGTTTATCTATTTTGTTTATCTTATCAAAGAACCAGATTTTAGTTTTATTGATCTTTGCTATCATTTCCTTCATTTCTTTTTCATTTATTTCTGATCTGATTTTTATGATTTCTTTCCTTCTGCTAACTTTGGGAGTTTTTTGTTCTTCTTTCTCTAATTGCTTTAGGTGCAACGTTAGGTTGTTTATTCGAGATGTTTCTGTTTCTGAAGGTGGGCTTGTATTGCTATAAACTTCCCTCTTAGAACTGCTTTTACTGCATCCCATACGTTTTGGGTCATCGTGTCTCCATTGTCATTTGTTTCTAGGTATTTTGTGATTTCCTCTTTGAGTTCTTCAGTGATCACTTCATTATTAAGTACTGTATTGTTTTGCCTCCATGTGTTTGTATTTTTTACAGATCTTTTCCTGTAATTGATATCTAGTCTCATATTATTGTGGTCAGAAAAGATACTTGATACAATTTCAATTTTCTTAAATTTACCAAGGCTTGATTTCTGAACCAAGATATGATCTATCCTTGAGAATGTTCCATGAGCACTTGAGAAAAATGTGTATTCTGTTGTTTTTGGATGGAATGTCCTATAAATATCAATTAAGTCCATCTTGGTTAATGTATCATTTAAAGCCTGTGTTTCCTTATTTATTTTCATTTTGGATGTTCTGTCCATGGGTGAAAGTGGGGTGTTAAAGTCCCCTACTATGAATGTGTTACTGTCGATTTCCCCTTTTATGGCTTTTAGTATTGCTTTATGTATTGAGGTGCTCCTATGTTGGGTGCATAAATATTTACAATTGTTATATCTTCTTCTTGGATTGATCCCTTGATCATTATGTAGTGTCCTTCTTTGTCTCTTCTAATAGTCTTTATTTTAAAGTCTATTTAGTCTGATATGAGAATTGCTACTCCAGCTTTCTTTTGATTTCCATTTGCATGGAATATCTTTATCCATCCCTTACTTTCATTCTGTCTGTGTCTCTAGGTCTGAAGTGGGCCTCTTGTAGATAGCATATATATGGGTCTTGTTTTTGTATCCATTCAGCCAATCTGTGTCTTTTGGTGGAGCATTTAGTCCATTTATATTTAAGGTAATTATTGATATGTATGTTCCTATTCCCATTTTCTCAAGTGTGTTGTGTTCGTTACTGTAGGTCTTTTCCTTCTCTTGTGTTTCTTGCCTAGAGAAGTTTCTTTAGCATTTGTTGTAAAGCTGGTTTGGTAGTGCTGAACTTTCTCAGCTTTTGTTTGTTTGTAAAGGTTTTATTTTCTCCATGAAATATGAATTATATCCTTGCTGGGTAGAGTAATCTCGGTTGCAGGTTTTTCTCCTTCATCACTTTAAATATGTCCTGCCACTCCCTTCTGTCTTGCAGAGTTTCTGCTGAAAGGTCAGCTGTTAATGTAATGGGGATTCCCTTGTGTGTTATTTGTTGTTTTTCCCTTGCTGCTTTTAATATGTTTTCTTTGTTTTAGTTTTTGACAGTTTGATTAATATGTGTCTTAGCTTGTTTCTCCTTGGATTTATCCTGTATGCGACTCTCTGTGCTTTCTGGAATTGCTTAACTATTTCCTTTTCCATATTAGGGAAATTTTCAACTATAATCTCTTCAAATATTTTCTCAGACCCTTTGTTTTCCTCTTCTTCTTCTGGAACCCCTATAATTCGATTGTTGGTGCATTTAATGTTGTTCCAGAGGTCTCTGAGGCTGTCCTCAGTTCTTTTCATTCTTCTTTCTTTATTCTGCTCTGCAGTAGTTATTTCCACTCTTTTATATTCCAGGTCACTTATCCATTCTTCTGCCTCAGTTATTCTGCTATTGATCCCATCTAGAGTATTTTTAATTTCATTTATTTTGTTGTTCATCATTGCTTGTTTCATCTTTATTTCTTCTAGGTCTTTGTTAAATGTTTCTTGCATTTTCTCTATTCTATTTCCAAGATCTTGTATCATCTTTAGTATCATTATTCTGAATTCTTTTTCAGGTAGACTGCCTATTTCTTCTTCATTTGTCAGGTTTGGTGAGTTTTTATCTTGCTCCTTCATCTCCTCTGTGTTGTTCTGTCTTCTCATTTTGCTTATCTTACTGTGTTTTGGGTCTCCTTTTTGCAGGCTGCAGGTTCATAGTTCCTCTTGTTTTTGGTGTCTGTCCCCAATGGTTAAAGTTGGTTCAGTGGGTTGTATAAGCGTCCTGGTGGAGGGGACTAGTGCCTGTGTTCTGGTGGATGAGGCTGGATCTTGTTTTTCTGGTGGACAAGTCCACGTCTGGTGGACTTGTGGGGTGTCTGTGGACTTATGATTTTAGTCAGTTTCTCTGCTAATGGGTGGGGTTGTGTTCCTGTCTTTCTAGTTGTTTGGCATAGGGTGTCTAGCACTGTAGCTTGCTGGTCATTGAGTGAAGCTGGGTGTTTGTGTTGTGATAGAGATCTCTGGGAGATTTTTGCCATTTGATATTACGTGGAGCCGAGAGGTGTCTTGTGGACCAGTGTCTTGAATTTGGATCTCCCACCTCAGGGGCAGAGCACTGACTCCTGGGTGGAGCGCTAAGAGCCCTTCATCCACATGGCTCAGAATAAACTGGAGAAAAAGTAGAAAGAAAGAAAGAAAGAAGATAAAATAAAATAAAGTATGATAAAATAAAGTTATTAAAATAAAAAATAATTATTAAGAAAAAAAATTTTTATAAAGAAATAAACGGACGGATAGAACCCTAGGACAAATCGTGAAAGCAAAGCTATACAGACAAAATCTCACACAGAAGCATACACATACACACTCACAAAAATAGGAAAAGCGGAAAAAATAATAAATCTTGCTCTGAAAATCCACCTCCTCAATTTGGGATCATTCGTTGTCTATTCAGGTATTCCACAGATGCAGGGTACATCAAGTTGATTGTGGAGGTTTAATTGGCTGCTTCTGAGGCTTCTGGTAGAGTTTTCCCTTTCTCTTCTTTGTTCGCACAGCTCCCGGGTCTCAGCTTTGGATTGGCTCAGCTTTGGCCCTGTCTCTGCGTGTAAGTCTCTGGAGGGCATCTGTTCTTCGCTCAGACAGGACGGGGTTAAAGAAGCAGCTGACTCAGGGGTTCTAACTCACTCAGGCTGAGGGGAGGGATGTGTGCAAAGGCGGGCAAACCTGCAGTGCCAGGGGCCTTCGGGACATTGCACCAGCCTGGGGTGTGCTGTGCGTTCTCCCGGGGAATTTGTCCCTGGATCCCAGGACCCTGGCAGTGGTGGGCTGCTCATGCTCCCATGAAGGAGAGTGTGGGTTTTGACCTGTGCTTGCACACAGGCTTTTTGGTGGCGGCAGCCAACAGGGCATTTTACACTGCTGAACCATTGTCTATTTTTGAGGCAACTTATAGTATAACACTCATTATAAAGGTAATGCTTGAATACAGGACCCTAGTTAGTGTGCTGGTGAGAGTTCTACTGCCCAAGCTGTTTATATAATTACTCTAGAACCTTTGAAAGACCCCACGGGGGCTCCATGACTCTATCCTTTTTCTCTGAGCATATTCACTTCATTCGATTATTCCTTAACATCAGTTGGCCTTTAACAAGCTGCATTTGTCACTTTGCCATTATGCAATTCAATGGTTGTAGTGGAAATGAGAACATTTACATTCTAGCACTGAATATTCTTGGAAATGGATGGGGACTGAATTATAGCTTAGGGATAGAGGCAGAGAAAGAAGAAAGGTGTTAGAAAGGATTGTGACCTGGGTTTGACTCTGCCATTGAATCTCTGAGGAACTTTGGCTGGTCAAGAACTTCATCTCCTAGAGTCCCAGTTACCTTAACAATAAAATGGGATCACTGGCCTGGACCAGTAGACTTGAAAATGTACTCCTAAGATCCTATAGTTCTGTGAAGTACTTCAGGGAACACCTGGAATAAATATGTTTATTTATGTCTGTGTGTTTATATTCTTTGTGAGACTTTATTAAAAAAATTTCTTCTTTAAAAGTTAGAAAATCAGTAACCTAGATAATAATTTTGGCTGCTTTGACATTCTAGAATTGTCATGTTTTAGCACTGAGCCTCATCTCTCTCTCCCAGAATCCACCTAGCCTCAGAAAAGTATCATCAATGAAGGGGGTGGTAGTGGTGAAAGAAAGAGAGTTTATACAATACACTGGATTATGTTGTAATTAGGGAGAAAACATTTCTAAATTCAAAACAGGAGAAAATTAAAAGGAAGAAGGAGACGCTGGAGACAAGTGTAGATTTCCATAACTGTGCATAATATGTTGTTAGATTATCTATTAAGCTATCACAATGAACTAGGAAGCCTCTTTCTTTCTACCACCAGTGTCCTCCCTACCTTTCTTCTTTCTGATAGAGCTTGACTACTCGAGAAAAATTCCTTTACTTGTACTCTATAAGGCTATCCCATTTTTTAAATTTTCTTTTTGTTCTAACTGGAAAGAAAAGTTTTTTCTTATTACAAGCTAATTCGGAGAAGTGATGTCAGCAAAAATGGCAAGAACTGGGAAACTCAGAGCTTGTCCTTCCACAGAAACACTGGAAAAACTGTGATAATCAGCTTATTGGCTGAAACCTAGTAGGAATTCTTTGTGATATTTTACTTTACACTTTCTATATCACTCCCTCCCTGGTTTGGTGGCAGCTTGAAGATGGAATCCTGCATTTCTGATGTTGCTTCATGGTACCAGAGGGAGCAAAGCCAAGCTTATTCTCAAAGAACTGTAGTTCCTTGTTTTGATGTGTTTAGTGGCTCCCTGAAAGACTAATGCAAAGGGCTTACCTTTATTTCACCTGACTTGAAGTCTCTTGGGGTGATAAACACAAAAGGTGTTTGTCAAAAATATTTAGACAAATGAATCAGCCATTGCTGCTTGGGACAAAGGATATCAACTGGGGCAAAGAGTAGACACACTAGAAGCCTGAGAGGAAATACGGGGAATGAGATGCTATGGGGAATAAGGGCTTTGGAAGCTTCCACATATCCCTGAGCATCTAGAAGTCCACATGCATGTCCAGGCCAGGGCATACACTCAAAAAATACCTAAGAAAGCCCTAAATTTTTTGTTTTGATTTTGTTTTTGTTTTTTTTTAACCTCTGAATGACCTCCAGGCTCTGCACAAAAGGGAAATGAAGGTGAAAGCAGTGTTGTAAACAGCCCAGCTGAATTTTGAGGCAACCCATGCCTTAAAGCACATGTAGAGCCCAGCCACAAAACACGGGAGGTTTTATTTTACTTCAGTCCTTTAAGAAAATCTTTGTCAATTCACTTGCTGACTACTAAGCTAATAGAAAAGTAACCTAGTGATCACAGAAGAGAATGAATATAGTAGGAAAAAAGGAGAAAAGTCACTAAACAAACAACTACAATCTACAACAAACAACAACAACAAACCCTGGGAAGGGGGAGGACACCATGTTTTTCCACATCATGATATTCAAAATGTCCAGTTTCAAACAGAAACTTAGGAGGCCTGCAAAGAAATAAGAAAGTGTAGTTCATTAACAGAAAAAAAGAAATTAATAGAAATTATCCCTGAGGAGGCCCAGACATACCACTTAATAGATAGACTTTAAATCAATTACATTAAGTAGGCCCAAAGAGCTACAGAAAACCATGTACAAAGAAAATAAAGGAAACCAGGTGAATGATTTCTCATGTCTCACCAAATAGATAATATACAAAAGACATATAAATTATAAAAAGGAAGCAAATAGATATTCTGGAGCTAAAAGTAAAATAGCTGAAATAAATATTTTACTAGAATGGTTAAACAGCAAACAAAAGATAGAATCAATAAACTTGAATTTAACTCAATTGAAATTATCTAGTCTGAGGAGCAGAAAGGAAAACTAATTAAGCATAAAGAACAGAGCCTGAGGGACCTGTGAGATACCATCAAGTGTACCAACATATACAGGATGGGAATTCCAAAAGAGATAGAGAAAGGGGAAGAAACAACATTTGGAGAAATAGTGATGCCCAAACTGAACCTCCCAAATTTGATTAAAAACATTAATCTACACTTCTAAGAAGCTCAATCATCTCCATGCAGGATAAATTCAAAGAAATTCACTCTTAGACACATTATAATCAAATAGTTGAAGGCCAATGACGAAGAGAAAATCTTGAAAGCAGCAAGAAAAAGTTGACTCATCATGTACAAATGGTCCTCAGTAAGATTAACAGCTGTTTTTTTATTATAAACAATGGAGGCTAGAGGACAAACACACGAAATATTTCAAGGACTGAATGAAAAGTCTGTAAGTCAAGAATACTACATCTTGCAAAACTGTCCTTCAAAAATGAAGGAGAAATTTAGATAATCCTGATAAGCAAAAGCTGAGGGAATTTATCACTAGTAAGAATGCATTATGAAACATGCTAAAGGTAGTCTTTCTGGCTAAAATGAAAGAATGCCATACAAAGAAATGCAGAACACCAAGCATTAGTGTATTTTTTTTATTTTAAACTCCTCTTTTTTCTATATTATTTAAAAGAAGGTACATAAAACAATAATTATAAATATGTTAGTTGGCACACAATCATAAAGATGTAATTTGTGATGATAATAACACCACAAAAAAGGAGAGATAGAGCTGAAAGTAGCAGAGATTTTGTGTACTAATAAAACTACATTGTTATAAATTTAAGATGTTAATTCTAATCACTGGAGTAACCACAAAAGTAACTAAGAAATATATAGAAAAAGATTTCAGAAAGGAATTGAAATGATACGCTATGAAAAACCAACGAAATTACAAAAGAAAGCAGTAATGGGGAAACTGGAGAACCAAAAATATGAGGCATACAGAAAATAAACAGCAAAATGGCAGAAATCAGTCCCTTAATAATTACGTTAAACTGTAAATGGATTAAACTCTCAATTTAAAAGGCAAACTCTGGAAAAATGGATTTAGAAAAACATGACCCAAGTATATGTGGTCTAAAGAAACTCACTTTAGATCTGAATAATCAGAGAAGTTTAAGGTGATAGGATGGAAAAGATATTCTATGCAAATAGTAACTAAAGGAGAGGTAGGTATAATAATATCTGACAAAATAGACATTAAGTAAAAAAATGTTACAAGAGACAAAAAAGAAATTATATGCCAATAAAAAGATCAATACATCATGAAAATATAACAATTATAAACATACACACTTAACAAAAAAACTAAGTATGGACAGAATTAAAGGAAGAAATAGAGAATTTTACAACAGTACTTGGAAACTTCAATACACTACTCTCAATAATGGATAGAAACTATAGAGAGAAGATAAATAAGGAAGTATAGAAACTATAGAGAGAAGATAAATAAGGAAGTAGTGGACTTTGAGCAACATTATGAACAAACTAGACGTAACAGATTTTATATATATATATATATATAAACATTCTAATAAAAAACAAGCAGAATACACATTTTTCTCAAGTGCACATGGAATATTTATCAGGATAAATTGTATATTAAGCTATAAAACTGGCCTAAAATTTTCAAAGATTGATGTCATACCAAGTATACTTTATGACCAAAATGGAATGAAATTGAAAGTGAGTAAGAAAGAAGACTGGAAAATCGGAAGGAAAACTGGAAAATTTGCAAACATGTGAAAACTAAACAACACACTCTCCAAAAATCAGTGCATTGAAGGAGAAATCAAATGAGAAAGAAGAAAATATCTTGAGACAAATGAAAATGTAGAATATCAAAACTTATGAGATGCAGCAAAAGCAGTATTAAAAAAGAAGTTTATGGCAGTAAATGCCTACAATAAAAAAAGAAGAAAGATCTCAAATAAACAATCTAACTTTACATATCATAGGAAAAGAAGAACAAGCTAATCAGAATTAAGAAAATTATAAAGATTAGAGCAGGAATAAATGAAATAGAGAGTGGAAAAACAATAGAAAATTCAACAAAAAATGAGTGTTTTTAAAATAAAAAATGAACACATCTTAAGTTAAACCAAGAAAAAAGAAGACTCAGATAAATAAAATCAAATTTGAAAGATGAGATTTTAAATTACAGCTGATTCTACAAAAATAAAAAGGATTTTAAGAGATTACTATCAATAAATTGGATAACCTAGAAAGGTGGACAAATTCCTAGAAACATAAATCTACCAAGATTGAATCATAAAGAAATAGAAAACTTGAACAGATATATAACTAGTAAGGAGATTGAATCAGTAATCAAAACTTCCCAATAGTGCAAAGCCCAGGACCAGATGGCTTCACTGTGAATTCTAACAGAGAAAAATTAAAGCTAATCCTTCTCAAACTCTTCCAAAAAGTTAAAGAGGAGGGAACACTTCCAAACCTGTTTTATGAAGTCAGTATTACCCTGCTATAAAGCCAAGCAAAGATACTATGAAAAAAGAAAACTATAGGTCATTCCTTATAAATCTGGTGCAAAAATCCCCAGCAAAACTCAAAAAATCCAAATTCAACAACACACTTAATGGATCATATACCATGGCCAAGTGAGATTTATCCCTGTGATACAAGGATGATTTAGCATATAAAAACCAAAGTAATGTGATCTACAACATTAACAGGATGAAGGATAAAATAAATCTAGAGATTTGTGTTATAAAAATGTGCATATTAACAAAATGTACTGTACACTTAAAAATTTGTTAAGATGGTAGGTCTTGCATTATGTGTTTTTTATCACAACAATTAAAGATACTTTACAACAAGGAATTAGAAGAAAAATAAGTGACTCAATCAAACAAGATTCCTTTAATCTTAAAAGTTTTACAATTATACAAATAAGAATTGTATTATTTTTAAATGAAAGAGCCATGTTCTTATCAAAATTATTTTAAAACTGTACTACATATCAGTTTTATTATATAAATTTAAACTTTTCTGGATGAAATCAAATGAAAGTGTTAAAAGAACATGACTATGGAAAAAATAAACCTAAAGGAATTAGAGAACTGCCAAAGTAGCCAGAGCTTGAGCATATAAGATCCTGGAGAGACAGAGAAGAAGTAAGTCTGACACACAGAGGAATAAATCTGACATTTATATCTCCTCTTTTCCTCTTAAGGCTACTTTGTAACAGGCACAAATTTGAGAGGTTGAAAAGCTCATCAGAAAGCACAGCTAAGAATTTGAGAAGATGGACTAGAGCTTCAACAGTCTCATAGAGATGGGGAGACAAAATTTTACCTCAAAACCTATTAAGTTTGAGAGGAGACAACCTGAGGGGACAGGAATGAGGAGCTCAACAACTGGGAATACCCCTGGAAGAAGCCCAGAGCACCATAGAAGCAAAGCAGCATTGTTAAGTGATGTGCAAAGGGTGGGGCTGCCATCACAGCCTCTCTCCCCACAAACCAGCCCCTGCTTCCACAGTTACTGGGGGTGGCTCCTGCCAGAGCTAACACACATGCCCCAGTTGTTGCTGCTTTATCCTCCTCCAGCATGAGTGAGCATGTGTGCTCCAGTTGGTAACCACCTCCTGCAAGCCCCTGCCTCTGCAGGCACTGAGAGAGGCTCCCAGTCAAGTTAGTGTGCATGCCCTTCCTGTCCCACCGAGATGAGCCAGAGTGCACCCTGTTGCTGCCTTTGCCCCCTCTCGCCTAGGCTGAGAGTAGACGCCTGAGGATAGCCCACACAGAGATGTGGGGCCCAAACCAAAGCTGAACCCCAGTAGCGGTGCAACTAATGAAGAAAACCTGAAGTCACTCCTTGCAGCTGCACAAGCTGCAGATTAAACACTCGCAATTGGCTTGGTAAATGCAGCACCTGCAGAACATCTGAATGAACAATGAGTGCTCCTGCAACTGAGATGGGGTTAGCTTTAACAGATGTAGACCTTGTGGGCGTGTACAAGAGGGAGTTTGGCCATTTCAGAGTCTGAGCTACCCCCACAGTGCCCACATCAGGTACAGAGACCTACCTAGAGGTTTTGAATGGTCTCCTGGGGAGGCAGCATTTGGCTGTAGTTCACCATGGGGGCAAGGATACTGGTAGTGGAGGCTCCAGGGGCATTTTTTGTAGGTGTTGTTGTTTTATTTTATTTTCTTTAAAAGTTTTTAATATATTTTTTATTTTTTTGAAATTTTATTTTGATTTTGAATTTTTGGGGTTTTGTTTTGGGGTTTTTTAGTTTTGTTGTTTTTGTTTGCTTTTTGTTTTCTTTGATTATTTTAATTTGATTTTTGTTTTTTGCTAGTTTTGTTTCTATTATTGGTTATGATTTTGTGTTTGGTTGTTTTCTTTGTTTCTTTTGTTTGTTTCTTTTATTTTTATTGCTTGTCTCTGTTTTTGTTTTTCTGTTTGTTTTGTATTTTCTTGTTTCCTTTTTTCTTCTGCCTGCACTGTGCATATTGTGAGGTCATGGTTCTGCAGCTGAAGGTCAAGCTCAAGCTCCCATGGTGGGAGCACAGAGACCCAGACCCAGGGAATATTAACTGGCATGAGCTCACCCAGAGGTCCTCATCTCGGCCCCAAGACCCGGCTCCACCCAACTAATGCAAGTTCCAGGGCTGAACTCCTCAGGGCAAACAAACAGCAAGACAAGAACACAGCCCCACCCATCAGCCTACAGGCTGCCTAAAGTCATACTAAGCTCACAGACACCCCAAAACACACCCCCAACGTGGCCTTGCCTATAAGATGGACGAGACTCAGCTCCATCTATGAGAGGGCACCACCAGTCCCTCCCACCAGGACGCCTACATAGGCCCCTGGACCAACCTCACTCATTGGGGGCAGACATCAGTAGCAAGAGGAACTTTGACCCTACAGCCTGTGAAAAGAGACCACAAACACAGTAAGTTAGGCAAAATGAGATGACAGAGAAATACATTGGAGACAAAGCAGCAAGGTGAAAACCCACAAGACCAAATAAACGAAGAGGAGATAGGCAATCTACCTGAAAAAGAATTCAGATTAATGATAGTAAAATTGATCTAGGATCTCATAAATAGAATGGAGGCACAGATTGAGAAGATACAAGAAATGGTTAACAAGGACCTGGAAGAACTAAAGAACAAACAATCAGTGATGAACAACACAATAACTCCCATGAAAAATACAGTAGAAGGAATCAAGAGGGGAATAACTGAGGCAGAAGAATGGATAAGTGAGATAGAATGGTGGAAATAACTGTCACAGAGCAGAATAAAGAAAAAAGAATGAAAAAATGAGGACAGTCTCAGAGAATTCTGGGACAACATTCAATGCAGCAACATTCAAATTAAAGGGATCCCAGGAGAAGAGAAAGAGAAAGGGACTGAAAATATACTTGAAGAGATTTTGCTGAGTCACTTAATGTTTCTGGGTGGCAGGTCCTCCTTTGAAAGAACTTGGCGGCAGATCTCCATATCCAGCAAAGATAGCCTCATCCACCAGAGGGCAGACAGCAGAAGCAAGAAGATCTACAATCCTGCAGCCTGCAGGACAAAAACCACAATCACAGAAAGTCAGACAAAATGAAAAGGCAGAGGATTATGCCACAGATGAAGGAACAAGATAAAGCCACAGAGAAACAATTAAATGAAGTGGAGATAGGCAAACTTCCAGAAAAAGAATTCAGAATAATGATAGTGAAGGTGATCCAGGATGTCAGAAAAAATGGAGTGAAAGATTGAGAAGGTGGCAAGAAATATCTTAAAAAGACCTACAAGAACTGAAGAACAAACAAACAGAGATGAACAATACAATAACTGAAATGAAAATATACTAGAAGGAATCAATAGCAGAATAACTGAAGCAGAAGAACGGATAAGTGACCTGGAAGACAGAATGGTGGAAATCACTGCTGTGGAACAGAATAAAGAAAAAAGAACCTAAAGAAATGAAGACAGTCTAAGAGACTTCTGGGACAATGTTAAATGCAGCAACATTCACATTTTAGGGATCCCAGGAGGAGACGAGAGAAAGGACCTGAGAAAGTATTTGAAAAGATAATAGCTGAAAACTTCCCTAAAATGGGAAAAGAAACAGTCAACAAGTCCAGGAAGTGCAAAGAGTCCCAGGCAGGAGAAAACCAAGGAGGAACATGCTGAGACACATAGTAATCAAACTAACAAAAATTAAATACAAAGAAAAAATATTAAAAGCAATAAGAGAAAAATGACAAATAACATAAAAGGGAACTTCCATCAGGTTATCAGCTGTTTTCTCAGCAGAAATTCTGCAAGCCAGAAGGCACAATATATTGAAAGTGAAGATAGGAATAACCTACAACGAAGAATAATCTACCCAGATAGGCTCGCATACATATTTGATGGAGAAATCAAAAGCTTTACAGGCAAACAAAAGCTAAAAGAATTCAGCACCACCAGATCAGATTTGCAACAAATGCTAAAGGGACTCATTTAGGAGGGAAAGGCACTAGAAACTTTAAAAATCTTGTACATATATAGGCTGTTATCTCAAAACCTCATGGGAACAGCAAACCCCAAAACTACAATAGATACACACACACAAAAGAAAAATGAAGCCAAACACAACACTAAAGATGGTCATCAGACCACAGGAGAAGAGAACAAAAGAGAAGGGGGAAAAATAAAAAGATCTACAAAAACAAACCAAAAACAATTAAGAAAATGGCAATCGGAATACACATGTAGATAATTAAATGTAAATGGATTAAATGTGCCAACCAAAAGACATAGACTGGCTGAGTGGATACAAAAAAGAGAGAGAGAGAAAAGTGTACATATTCTGTCTACAAGAGACCCACATCAGACCCAGAGAAACATACTAACTGAAAGTGAGGGGATGGAAGAAGGTATTCCACACAAATGGAAATCAGAGTAGCAATACACATATCAGAAAAAATAGACTTTAAAATACATTCTTTTACCAGAGACAAGGAAGGACACTAGATAATGATCAAGGGATCAATCCAAGGCAAAGATATAAAAATTGTAAATATATATGCACCCAACATAGGAGCACCTGAATATATAAGACAGATACTAAAATCTATAAAGTGAAAAATTGGCAGTAACAAAATAGTAGTGGGGGACTTTAACACCCCACTTCTTTCAATGAACAGGTCATCCAGACAGAAAATCAATAAGGAAACAGAGGAATTAAATGACACATTAGACCATATGGACTTAACTGATATTTATAGAACATTCCATCCAAAAGCAGCAGAATACTCATTCTTCTCAAGTCAACACGGAACATTCTCCAGGATTGACCACATGCTGGGCCCCAAGGCAAACCTCAGTACATTTAAGAAAATTGAAATCACATGAAGCATCTTTTCTGATCACAACACTATGAGATTAGAAATAAACTATAAGAAAAAAACTATAAAAAATCAAACACGTGGAGTCTAAACAATATGCTACTAAACGACCAATAAATCACTGAAGAAACAAAAGAGGAAATAAAAAAATACCTAGAGACAAATGAAGATGAAAGCAAAACGATCCAAAAGCTATGGGATGCAGCAAAAGCAGTTCTAAGAGGAAAGATTGCAGCAATACAGTCTTACCTCAGGAAACAAGAAAAATCTCAAATAAAAAACCTAACATTACACCTAAATCAACTAGAGAAAGAAGAACAAGCAAAACCTAAAGTTAGTAGAAGGAAAGAAATCATAAAGATCAGAGCAAATCAATCTCTATAAATGAAATAGAGACAAAGAAAACAATAGCAAAGATCAATGAAACTAAAAGCTGGTTCACTAATAAGATAAACACAGTTGATAAACATATAGCCAGACTTATCAAGAAAGAAAGGGAGAGGACTCAAATCAATAAAATGAGAAACGAATAAGAAGTTACAACTGACACCACAGAAGTACAAATGATTATAAGACACTACTACAAGCAAATATATGCCAAAAAAATGAAAAACCTGGAAAAAAGAGACAAATTGTTAGAAAGGTACAGCCTTCCAAGACTGAACCAGAAAGAAATAGAAAATATGAACAGACCAATCACAAGCACTGAAAATGAAACTGTGATTAAAAATCTCCCAACAATAAAAGTCCAAGACCAGATGGCTTCATAGGCAAATTCTATCAAACATTTAGAGAAGAGCTAACAACTACCTTCTGAAACTTTTCCAAAAAATTACAAAGGAAGGAAAACTCCCAAACTCATTCTATGAGGCCACCACCACCCTGATACCAAAACCAGACAAAGATATCACAAAAAAGAAAATTACATGCCAATATCACTGATGAACAAAGATGCAAAGATCCTCAACAAAATACTTGCAAACCTAATCCATCAACACATTAAAAGGATCATACACCATGAACAAGGGGGATTTATCCTAGGGGTGTAAAGATTTTTCAATATCTGCAAATCAATCAGTGTAATACACCACATCAACAAACTGAATAATAAAAACCATATGATCATCTCCATAGATGCACAAAAAGCTTTTGACAAAATTCAGAACCCATTTATGATAAAAGAAACCTCTCCAGAAAGTGGGCATAGAGGGAACATACCTCAACATAATAAAAGGCATATATGACAAACCTGCAGCTAACATCACACTCACTGGTGAAAAGCTGAAAGCATTTCCTCTAAGATCAGGAATAAGACAAGGATGTCCACTTTAGCCACTTTTATATAACATAGTTTTGGAAGTCCTAGCTATGGCAATCAGAGAAGAAAAAGAAATAAAAGGAATCAAAATTGGAAAAGAAGTAAAACTGTCATGGTTTTCAGATGACATGATACTATACATAGAAGATCCTAAAGACACTACCTGAAAACGACTAGAGCTTATCAGTGAATTTGGTAAAGTTGCAGGTTACAAAATTGTTACACAGAAATCTGTTACATTGCTATACACTAAAAACCAAAGATAAGAAAGAGAAATTCGAAAAACAATCCCATTTACCATCACATCAAAAAGAATGAAATACTTAAGAATAGATGCACCTAAGGAGACAAAAGACTTGTACTCCCAAAAGGGTAAGACGCTGATGAAAGAAATCAACAAAGACACAAACAGATGGGAAGATATACCATGTTTTTGGATAGGAAGAATCAATAATGTCAAAATGACTATACTACCCAGGTAATTTACAGATTCAATATAATCCCTATCAAATTACCAATGGCATTTTTCACAGAACTAGAATAAAAATCTTAAGATTTGTATGGAGACACAAAGGACTATGAATAGTGAAAACAATCTTGAGAAATAAAAATGGAGCTGGAGGAATCAGGCTCCCTATCTTCAGACTATACTACAAAGCTACAGTCATCAAAACAGTATAGTAATGGCAAAAATTATAGATCAATGGAACAGGATAGTAAGCCCAGAAATAAACCTATGTACCGATGGTCAATTAGGCAAGACTACAGAAATCGTGGAAAGACAGTCTTTTCAATAAATGGCACTGGGAAAAATGGACAGCTACATGAAAATAAATGAAAATATATCATTCTTTAACACTATACACAAAAATAAGCTCAAAATGGATTAAAGACCTAAATGTGAGACTGGACACTATAAAATGCTTAGAGGAAAACATAGGCAGAAAACTCTCTGACATAAATCACAGCAATATCTGTTTTGACCCATCTCCCAGAATAATGGAAATAAAAAGAAAAAGAAAAAAATGGGCCTTAATTAAACTCAAAAGCTTTTGCACAGCAGAGGAAACAAAACAAAACAAAACAAAAACTGAAAAGACAAACCACAGATTGGGAGAAAATATCTGCAAATGATGTGACTGACAAGGGATTAGTCTCCAAAATTTACTAACAGCTCATGGGGTTTAATATCATCAAAACAAACACCTCAATAAAAAATGGGCAGAAGACCTAAATAAACATTTCTCCAAAGAAGACATACAAATGGACAAGAGGCATATGAAAAGATGTTCAACATAGCTAATTATTAGAGAAGTGCAAATTAAAACTACAATGAGATATCACCTCACAACAGTCAAATGGCTATCATCAAAAATTCCACAAACAATAAATGCTGGAGAGGATGTGGAGAAAAGGGAACCCTACTACACTCTTGGTGGGAATGTAAACTGGTATACCTACTATGGAGAACCATGTGGAGGTTCCTTAAAAATCTAAAAATAGAGCTAACATATGATCCTTCAATCCCACTCCTGGGCATATATCCAGAGAAAACCATAATTCAAAAATATCCCCGCACCCCAATGTTCTTTGCAGCACTATTTACAATAGCCAGGACATGGAAGTAAACTAAATGTCCATCAACAGAAGAATGGATAAAGAAGATATGGTACATATATACACTGGAATATTACTCAGCCATTAAAAAGAATTAAATAATGCCATTTGTAGCAACATGGAAGGACATAGAGATTCTCAAACTGAATGAAGTAAGTCAGACAAAGAAAGAGAAATATCATATGATATCCCTTATATGCAGAATCTAAAAAGAAATGATACAAATGAACTTATTTACAAAACAGAAACAGATTCACAGACATAGAGAATGAACTAATGTTTACCAGGGTTTACCTGGTAAACATTAGTTCATGGGGGGAAAGGATACTTAAGGAGTTTGGTAAACATTAGAACATGGGGGGAAAGGATACTTAAGGAGTTTGGGATCATCATGTACACATTGCTTTATTTAAAATAACCAACAAGGACTCTATAGCACAGGGAAGTCTGCTCAATGTTATGTGGCAGCCTTGATGGGAGAGGAGTTTGGGGAAGAATGGATACATGTATATGTATGCCTGAGTTCCTTTGCTGTGCAACTGAAACTTTCATAACTTTGTTAATCGGCTATACTCCAGTATAAAATAAAAAGTTAAAAAAAGAAAGCCAGTCAATTTTGAAAAATATTTTTCCAGAGAAGTACTTTATCTAAATTTTAAAATTTATTAGCTTCAATTATTAGTAAAATACTACATTTATTTTAAGAAATTGGTAAACCTATAACCAGACTCATTAAGAAAAAATGGAGAGTACACAAGTCAATAAAATTAGAAATGAAAAAGGAGAAGTTACAACAGACATCATGGAAATACAAAGGATCATGAGATTATTACAAGCAATTATATGCCAATAAAATGGAAAACCTAGAAGAAAAGACAAATTCTTAGAAAGGTACAGCATTCCAAGACTAAACCAGGAAGAAATAGAAAATATGAACAGACAAATCACAAGTACTGAAATTGAAACTGTGATGAAAAATCTTCCAACAAACAAAAGTCAAGGACCAGATGGTTACACAGGAGAATTCTATCACACATCTAGAGAAGAGTTAACACCTACACTTCTGAAACTCCCAAAAATTTGCAGAGGAAGGAACACTCCCAGTCTCATTTGATGAGGGCAACATCACCCTGATACCAAAACCAGACAATGATATCACAAACTGAGAAAACTACAGGCCAATATCACTGATGAACACAGACGGGAAAATCCTCAACAAAATATTAGCAAACCTAAGCAAACAACACATTAAAAGGATCGTACACCAAGAACAAGTGGGATTTATCACAGTGGCGCAAGGATTTTTCAATATCTGCAAATCAGTTAGTTTGATACACCACATCAACAAATTGAAAACTAAAAACCATATGATCATCTCCATAGATGTAGAAAAAGCTTTTGACAAAATTCAAGACCCATTTATGATAAAAACTCTCCAGAAAATGGGCTTAGAGAGAACCTACTTCAACATAATAAAGGCCATATATGAGAGACACACAGCAAACATCATTCTTAATGGTGAAATACTGAAAACATTTCCTCTAAGATCAGGAACATGACAAGATGCTACCAGATAAAAAGTAGAGCTCATCAATGAATTTGGCAAAGTTGCAGGATATGAAATTAGTACACAGAAATCTCTTGCATTCCTATACATTAACAATGAAAGATCAGAAATAGAAATCAAGGAAATAATCCAATTTACCAGTACATCAAAAAGAATAAAATACCTAGGAATAATCCAACCTAAGGAGGTAAAAGTCCTGTTCTCAGAAAAATATAAGATCCTGATTTTAAAAATGAAAGATGACACAAAGAGATGAAGAGATATACCACGTTCTTGGATTGGAAGAATCAATATTGTGAAAATGGCTATACTACTTAAAGCAATCTACAAATTCAATGCAATCCCTCTCAAATTACCAATGGCATTTTTCAAAGAATTAGGACAAAGAAGTTTACAATTTGTATGGAAACACAGAAGACCAGGAATAGCCAAAGCAATCCTGAGAAAGAAAAACAGAGCTGGAAGAGTCAGGCTCTCTGACTTCAGACTATACTACAAGCTACAGTCATCAAAACAGTATGGTACTTGCACAAAAGCAGAAATATAGATCAATGGAACAGAATAGAAAGCCCAGAGATAAACCCACACACGTATGGTCAACTAATCTATGACAAAGAGGGCAAGGATATACAATGGAGAAAAGACAACCTCTTCAATTAGCGGTGTTGGGGAAACTGGACAGCTACATGTGAAAGAATGAAATTAGAACACTCCCTAACATCATACACAAAAATAAACTCAAAATAGATTAAGGAATTAAATGTAAGGCCGAATACTATCAAACTCTTAGAGGAAAATATAGGCAGAACACACGATGACATAAATCACAGCAAGATCTTTTTCGATCCACCTCCTAGGGTAATGAAAATAGAAAGAAAAATAAACAAATGGGACCTAGTTAAACTTAAAAGCTTTTGCAATGTAAAGGACGCCATAAAGAAAATGAAAGGACAACCCTCAAAATGGTAGAAAATATTTGCTAATGAACCGACCAAAAAGGGATTAATCTCCAAAATATATAAACTGCTCATGCAGCTCAATATCCAAAAAACAAACAATCCATTCAAAAAATGGGTGGAAGATCTCAACAGACATTTCTCCAAAGAAGACATTCAGATGGTTAAAAAGAACATAAAAAGATGCTTAATATCACTAATTATTAGAGAAATGCAAATCAAACCTCATCCCAGTCAGAGTGGCTGTCATCAAAAAATCTACAAGCAATAAATGCTGGTGAGGGTGTGGAGAAATGGAAACTCTCCTACACTGTTGGTGGGAATGTAAATTGGTATAGTCAGTATGGAGAACAGTACATAACTTCCTTAGAAATTAAATATAGAGCTACCATATGATCCAGCAGTCACACTCCTGGGCATATACCCAGAGAAAACCATAATTCAAAAAGCAACATGCACCCCAAACGTTCGTTGCAGCACTATTTACAATAGTCAGGAAATGGAAGCCACCTAATGTTTATTGAAAGAAGAATGGGTAAATAAGTTGTGGTACATATATACAATTGAATATTAGCCATAAAAAGAACTAAAATATGTCATTTGCAGCAACAAGGCTGGACTTAGATATTGTCATACTGAGTGAAGTAAGTCAGACAAAGACAGATATAATAAGATTTTCCTTATATATGGAATCTAGAAAATATTGTACAAATGAACTTATCTACAAAACAGAAATAGAGTTACAGATGTTGAAAATAAACTTGTGGTTACCAGGATGTAAGGGAGGGGATGGATAATTCGGAAGATTGGGATTGAAATATACACACTACTATATATAAAACAGATAACTAATAAGGACCTACTGTATCGCACAGGGAACTCTACTCAATACCCTGTAGTGGCCTGTATGGGAAAATAATCTTAAAATTGGGGAATTTATATATTTGTATTTGTATAACAGATTCACTTTGCTGTACACTTGATACTAACACAACATTGTAAATCAACTATACTTCAATAAATTTGTTTTAAATCGTATAAAAACCCAAAAAACTAAATAACCTCTCCAAGACACATTATAATGAAACTGTCAAAATGCAAAGATGAAAGGAGTATCCTAAAAGCACGCAATTAAAAATATTGTATCCTATAAAGGACACAACAAGAAAACTTTAGACCAATGTCCCTGGCGAATATAGATGCAAAAATTCTCAAAAAAATATTGTCAAAATGAATTCAACAACACATTACAACACAGAAACAGACTCACAGATATAGAAAACAAATTTGTGGTTACAAAAGCAGAGAGGGAAGGGGAGAGAAGCAAATCAGGGGTATGGGATTAACAGATCTGACTACTATGTATAAAATAGATAAGCAACAAGGATATACTGTATAGCACAGGGAATTATAGTCATTACTTTGTAATAACCTATAATGGAGTATAATCTGCAAAAATACTGGATCACTACGCAGTACATCTGAAACTAATATAATATTGTCAATCAACTATACTTCAATTAAGAAACCACATTAAAAGAATCATACAATATGATGAGTGGGATTTAACCCTGGGTTGCAATTATGGTCCAAAATAAGCAAATCAATAATGTGATACATCACACTAATGGACTAAGTAATAAAAATTATATGATCACCTCAACAGATAAAGAAAAATTATTTGACAAAATGAAGCAACTTTTTGTGATAAAAACCTTCAACAATTTGTTACTTCTAGGAATACACTGCAACATAATAAAGGTATGTGTGCCAAACTCACAGCCAACATTATATCCATGATGAAAATTTGAAAGCTGTCCTCTGATATTAGGAACAAGACAAGGAAGCCTACTATTACAATCATTATTCAACATAGTACTGGAAGTCTTAGCTAGAGCAATGAGGCAAGATAAAGAAATAAAATACATCCAAATCATAAAGGAAGAGGTAAAATTTTTGTTATTTGCAGATGATACAATTTTATATACAGAAAATCTTGAAGACTCAACAACAACAACAAAAACTGTTGGAACTAATTAACAAATTCAGTAGAGTTGCAGGATATAAATTTAACATGCAGAAATCAGTTGCATTTCTACGCACTAACAACAAAATATCTGGAAAAAAACAAAGAAAACTATATCATTCACAATAGCATCAAAAACAGTAATATATTAGGAATAAATTTAGCCAAGGAAGGGAAAGATCTGTACAATAAAATCTACTGATGAAAGAAATTGAAACAAAAATAGAAGAAAGATACCCTTGTTCATGGCTCAAAATAACTAATATTAATATCACATTCCTGATTTCAAACTATACTACAAAGCCTTAGTAATTAAAACAGTGTGGTAGGCATAAAAATAGATTTTGTAGAATGGAGTGGAATATAGAGCCCAGAAATAACTTCCACACACGAATATAAGGTCAACTAATATTTGAAAAGGGAGCCAAGAATACTCAATGGGAAAGGATAGTTTCCTCAATATATGGTGTTGGGAAAACTGGATAATCACATGCAAAAACGTGAAATTGATCCCTTATCTTATACCATTCACAAAAAGTAACTTGAAATGGATTACGGACTTAACCATAAGCTGTGTTACAAAAAACTTAGGAAAACATTGGGAAGAAGCTCCTTGACATTGGTCTTGGCAATGACATTTTGGACATGACAACAAAAGCAGTATCAACAAAAACAAAAATCAACAAGTGGGACTACATCAAGAGCATCTGCCAATAAAAGAAACAATCACCAAAATGAAAAGGCAACCTGCAGAATGGGCAAGAATATTTTTAAATCATATATTAGTTGAGGGGTCAATATAAAAGTACATGCAAAATACTCATACAACTCCATAACTACAACAACAAAGCAAACAATCCAATTTAAAAATGGACAGAGAAACTGATTAGACATTTTTCCAAAGAATATATTCAAATGGTCAACAGGTACACCAAAAGATGCTCAACATCACTAATTATCAAGGAAATTCAAATGAAAACCAAAATGAGATATCACCTCACACCTGTCAGAATGGTTATAATAAAGAAAAAAGAGATAACAGGTGTTGGCAAGGATATGCAGAGAAGGAAACAATTGTGCACTGTTGGTGGGAATGTAAATTGGTTCAGCCACTACAGAAAACAGTATGAAGGTTCTTCAAATAAAAATACAACTACCATATCATGCAGCAATCCCAATTCTTAGTATATATCCAAAGGAACAAAAACCAGATATTAAAAGTATACCTGCACTCAAATGCTTATTGCATCGTTAGTCACAATAGCCAAGATATGGAAGAAACATGTTTCCATCAATGGATGAATGGATAAAGAAGATGTGGTGTTTACTTATACAATGAAATATTATTCATCTATGAGAAAGAAGGGATTCCTGCCATTGTGATGACATTTCTGGAACTAGAGGGGATTATGTAAGTGAAGTAAGTCAGAGAAAGACAAATACTGTGTAATATCACTTATATGTGGAAACTAAAAAAAAAAACAAAACCTTGTAAAGACAGTAAAATAATGCTTACCAAGGGCTGGAGAGTGAGCCAATTGGGTGAGAGATGTTACAAACTTACATTTAGAAGATGAATAAATTCTGAAGATCTAATGCACAGCATAGTGTTTATAATCAACAATACTGTATTGTATACTTCAAAGTTGCTAAAAAACTACATCTTAAATGTTGTGACCACAAAAAAAGAAGATAATTATGTGATGTAATAGAGGTGTTAACTAATGCTACAGAGGTAATCATACTGCAATATATGAATGTATCAAATCAAAATATTGTATACCTAAACTTACACAATTATCAAACAGATAAATAAATAAATAAATAAACCTCCCAAACTCTAGCCTAGACCTACTGCCACTTGTATTTTTAAGACAGTTTTATTGAGCTATTATTGATATTTAAAAAACTGGACATTTTTAATATATACAACATGATAAATTTGGAGATATGTATACTCCATGAAACCATCATCACAAAGCAATAAATATATCCTTAACCTCCAAAAATGTAAGAAATCAATTCAGTAAGAAATGGGAAAACTATGGAGAAAATCAGCGAAACAAAAAGGTGCTTCTCTGAAAAGATCAATAAATTTGACAAACATCTAGTGAAACTGACAAAGAAAAAAGAAAGAAGACACAAGTTATGAATATCAAGAATGAAACAGGGCATATAACTACATATTGCTTTCATTAAAGTGAAAAAAGGAAATATGAGAAAAACTCTATGCATATAAATTCAACAACTTAGATGAATGAGCCAATTTCTCATAATCCACAAGTTACCAATACTCATCCAATATGAAAGAGATAAGCTGAATAGTCCTCCTGAATTTGAGTCCAAAATTTAAAAGAATGTAAAAAAAGTAGTCTTCAGGTTCAAATGGTTTCATTATACCAAACATTTAGAGAGGAATTTGTACCAATTCTACATGGAATGTGGAAGGCATTGCTTTTGCCCTCTTGGATTTTAGAGCAAATCATGGAAAATAAATAATAAAAAAAATAATTATAAGTATAATGAGTGTTAGGAATTCTCTTACACTCCCTTAATACCTTGTACTTCTAAATACTCATCCATAAGAAGGATCAAATCTTTTCTGGGTAGGAATGGGAGCATCATGGGACTAGGGAGTAAGTATAGGGAAGGTGTTCCTAAGGAATGACATGTTAACTGGTTTCTTAAGGATGAGTAGGAGTTAATCAGGTAAAGAACAATGAGAGAATATTCAGGTGATAAATAATGTCACATTCACAGCTGTGAGACAGAAGAGGGCATGGTATGTTCACGGAATTGAGAGAGGTCTAATGTGGCTGGAATTGGAACAGGGAGAATGCAAGTAGATATAGATAAAGCTGAGAAGCTGAATTTGACCTTGTGGTCCAGTTAAGGATTTGGGAACATTAGCCAAGGTGCACTTGGAAGCCATTGAAGCAGGGAAGAGAAACAATCAAATGTTCATTTTTAAAAGATCACTTTACTAACGTGTGGAGAAGGATTACAGGGGCATGAAAACACTTATAAGGAGATTGGCTAAAAGATTATTTCATTAGGCCAGACTAGAGGTGATAATGGACTGACCTAGATTCATAACTGAATGTATGGAGGGAGGAAGCTGGAATAAAATTATTTTGGAGATAGAATAAGAGGATTTACTGACAGATTGTCTGTGGAGGGTGATGGAGAAGGAGGAAGACAGGAAGAAGCCTGACACAGCACCTGGTATGTAGGAGGTGCTCTGAAAATGTGAGTTCCCTTATCCTTTAGTAATAACATAAACCAAACCTAAACCCTAGCTCTCTCATTCATTGGACAGCAATTGCTTCACTGAAGGGAACCTTGGGAGACAATCAGCCTCTGAGGCTTTCTCTTCATCCTACTTAATTTCCACTGGTTTTATGAGAACTTCCCCTGAGTATACTGAATACTTGATCTGGGATGAGATCTGGGAGAGCCTTTCCACAGGAGGAGGGTTGTCCTGAAGCAGGTGGTAAGTTAACAACCATGCTATGATGAGACCTTTACGGACTTATGGAATACTCTGACATTTGCATAATTTTAGACTTAGGTCAAAGGAAGAGGCCCCAGGACACAGTCTTGATTGTCCCTATGATCTCATCAGCAAGAATGTCCCTATGCTTAGTGAGAGATATTTTGCCAGAGGTTTACTCTAAACCAGGGTAAACCACCACCCCTTTCCTCTTGGACTGCTGCTCCCACGCAGAGAGAGAAATGACTTGGAAGTGATCCAGAGTAGAGAAAGCTGAGGGAGGAATGCATGAAGAATGGCTGCCTGGAAAGAAAGATGAAATCAGGGAACACAGTGGCCTGCCCAAGAGGCAGAGAAGGAAGCTGGGTAACAGAATAAACAGACTTCAAGGAGAACAAGGGCGAGAGTAAACACAGATGGGGAAGAAAAATAACTTATCTCTAGAGATCATTATTGCCTGGTCTAAGTTGGAACCCTGAGAGGCAAAGCCAAAAGGGAGCTATGAATCCTACAGACAAGCATTTTCCTCTGTGTGAGAGATATATTCGTTATCTGCGTGACCTTGGAAACATTCCTTCCCCTCTCTAGACTTAAGGTTGCCCAACAGTAACATGACAGATTGGAACTAGAATACTTCTGAACTCTGGAAGCATATGATTTTAGATAAAGAATCAAGTGGGCCATATAGGATAAATGAAGTGACTTAGTTATTAGAGAGTTGTCTCTGGCAGTGGAGAGTGAAGGGTAGAGGGGTGCAGAAGACTGAGACTCCTTTCAAAGATACCATGCATAAAGCACATGCCAAATTCTGGCAAGTAAATGTAAGGCTTACTTGGGCACCCACTAGTAGATGCCTTGATTTCCTGAGTACATCCCAAACCTGGAGTTTGACTCTGGGCATAGAGAGCCTGTCCTGATGCCTTGTAACACATTTATCATCTCTGTCTGGTTTGGAAGCTTTGTTTGCTTAAATGATGGCTAATGTCCTCATCAGAAAGATACACACAAAAAAAGATCATTTTGGAATTCTATGTATAAATTCTAGACAAACAAAATGGAAAACGTAAGTCTAATACATCACTTTAATGACTTTAATAATATCACTTAATTAGGAGAGGTACAGGATCTGTGGGTGGGAGCTTGATAAAATAGATTTGAGTTTAATATAAGAGAGAACAGTGTAGCTGACTCTAGGTGAGGATGGGGACCATCACCACAGGTGACCACAGAATATTTTGGAAGGTAAGCTTATACCTTTCATAGTACTTATTCTCTGTTCATGTTATATATATTAGGCAGTTTTAAGTTGTAATAAAAATGAGTACCTGGATTGGCTTAGGTCAGATCTTGTTATGTAGAGGTGCCTTGTGGGGGTGTGGAGTTCATGGTGAGATAGAAATGTGTAACCTCAGGGAGAATGAGAATACTGACACCATCATTCAAAATATAACCACAGTTCCAATGACTCAGATAACTGATCCTGCAAAAGAATATCACCATTTCTCCTTAGGGTCTTCTCTTTGTTAGACTTCCATCTTTAGACTTCCAAAGTAAGGAAGAGGCTCTGATTGGCTTGATTTGTCATCAGGAATCACATAGGATTTATCATATAGGTTTCTGAGTTCGTCAAACTGCATTTTTTGTTTGTTTTTTATTTTTATTGGAATATAGTTGATTTACAATGTTGTGTTGGTTTCAGGTGTACAGCAAAGTGAATCTGTTATATATATACATATACCCACTCTTTTTAAGATTCTTTTCCCATATAGGCCATTATAGAACATTGAGTAGAGTTCCCTGTGCTATACAGTGGGTCCTTATTAGTTATCTATTTTATATATAGTAGTGTGTATATGTCAATCCCAAACTTCCAATTTATCCCTCCCTTTTCCCTTACCCCCGGTAACCATAAGTTTGTTTTCTACATCCATGACTCTATTTCTCTTTTGTAGATAAGTTCGTCTGTACCTTTTTTTCATTTAAAGATTCCACATATAAGTGATATCATATGGTATTTGTCTTTCTCTGTCTGACTTATTTTATACTCAGTATGACAATCTGTATGTCCATCCATATTGCTGCAAATGGCATTATTTCATTCCTTTTTATGGCTGAGTAATATTCCATTGTATACATCTACCACTTCTTTTTTTATGTTTTTTTTACATCTTTATTAGAGTATAATTGCTTTACAATGGTGTGTTAGTTTCTGCTTTATAACAAAGTGAATCAGTTATACATATACATTTGTTCCCATATCTCTTCCCTCTTGCATCTCCCTCCCTCCCACCCTCCCTATCCCACCCTTCCAGGTGGTCACAAAGCACCAAGCTGATCTTCCTGTGCTATGCAACTGCTTCCCACTAGCTATCTATTTTACGTTTGATAGTGTATATATGTCCATGCCTCTCTCTCACTTTGTCACAACTTACCCTTCCCCCTCCCTATATCTTCAAGTCCATTCTCTAGTAGGTCTGTGTCTTTATTCCTGTCTTACCCCTAGGCTCTTCATGACATTTTTTTCTTAAATTCCATATATATGTGTTAGCATACTGTATTTGTCTTTCTCTTTCTGACTTACTTCACTCTGTATGACAGACTCTAGGTCTATCCACCTCATTACAAATAGCTCAATTTTGTTTCTTTTTATGGCTGAGTAATATTCCACTGTATATATGTGCCACATCTTTTTTATCCATTCATCCGATGATGGACACTTAGGTTGTTTCCATCTCCTGGCTATTGTAAATAGAGCTGCAATGAACATTTTGGTACATGAGTCTTTTTGAATTATGGTTCTCTCTGGGTACCACTTCTTTATCCATTCCTCTATTGATGGACATTTAGGTTGCTTCCATCTCCTCGCATTGTAAATAGTGCTGCAATGAATATTGGGGTGCATGTATCTTTTCAAATTATGGTTTTCTCTGGTTATATGTCCAGGAGTGGGATTGCTGGATCATATAGTAGCTCTATTTTTAGTTTTTTAAGGAATCTCCATACTGTTCTCCATGGTAGCTCTACCAAGTTACATTCCCACCAAGAGGGTAAGAGGGTTCCCTTTCCTCCACACCCTCTCCAGCATTTATTGCTTGTAGATTTTTTGATGATGGCCACTCTGACCCATGTGAGGTGATACCTCCTTGTAGTTTTAGTTTGCATTTGTCTAATAATTAGTGACGTTGAGCATCTTTTCATGCACTTTTTAACCATCTGTATGTCTTTTTTGGAGAAATGCCTATTTAAGTCTTCCACTCATTTTTTGATTAGGTTTTTTTTTTGATATTGACCTGCATGAGCTGTTTGTATATTTTGGAGATTAATCCCCTGTCAGTTCTTTCATTTGCAAATATTTTCTCCAATTCTGAGGATTGTCTTTTCATTTTGTTTATGGTTTCCTTTACTGTACAAAAGCTTTTAAGTTATTTAGGTCCCATTTGTTCAGTTTTGTTTTTATTTTCATTATTCTAGGAGGTGGATCAAAAAAGATCTTGCTGTGATTTACATCAAAGAGCATTTTGCCTATGTTTTTCTCTAAGAGTTTTATAGTATCTGTTCTTACATTTAGGTCTTTAATCCATTTTGAGTTTATTTTTGTGTATGGTGTTAGGGAGTGTTCTAATTTCATTCTTTTACATGTAGCTGTCCAGTTTTCCCAGCACCACTTATGAAGAGACTGCCTTTTCTCCATTGTATATTCTTGCCTACTTTGTCATAGATTAGGTGACCATAGGTGTGTGGGTTTATATCTGAACTTTCTACCCTGTTCCATTGATCTATATTTTTGTTTTTGTGTCAGTGTACGTCATACAGCATTTGGATCAGAGGGATATTGAGGCTCAAGTGTATCTTCAGGAGGTCCACAGCCTCCCTAAAATATTTGGTAAAGTATAATCAATGTGCAGTTTTCTCAGGAAGAAAGAATTTCATTATCCCCAATTGGTCAAGAAACCCTCTTTAAGATTTTTTTTTTTTGGATTTTGCATAGATCTCTGATTCAATTACTTGTGGCCATGATATCAGCATCCCATATCACATGGCATGACAATTTTATACAGAAACAACTGCCTAAGGCTGTTTGTCCAGAAGGGGTCAGTGTAGGAAACAAGCAAGTAGAGCTTCCTATATTATGCATCTGCTAAACAGGCTCCTGTTGAATCTTCAAATTCTAAACTTATAAATCTTCATCATCATCATCAACAATAACAACAATATAACATCTTTATTGCCATTTATTGAGTATTTACTATGGAACAAAAACACTGACACCTTCTGAAACAAGTGTTATTGATTTTCATTTTATGTGTAAGGAAACAGACTTGAAGAAGTTAAATAAATTACTCAAGGTCACATAGCTAAGGCATTAGTAGAGCTAAGATTTGAATGTGTGCAGTTTCTGACTTCAGATCTAGGCCTCTTAACTGCTAAATTGTAAATGTCTACATTACATGATCATTTATAGACATAACAGCTTCTGTTGAAAACAGCACTATCAATCAAAATAACAGCTCATTAAATTGAAATGAGGTCTGCCCAAGAACCTGGGGTGGAATACTGGCCACCTTCTAACCCCCACGACAGCTGCCTGATGGAAGATAATCCAGTGGGTTCATTGTCTGGGAAAATACACCATTTTTATGAAGATCTTAAAATGTGTGCAACATTTGTTCAGCAAATATATTTCTAGGAATATTTTTAGGCAAGTATTAAGGTTGGCCACAAGACTTGGCTGTGGTGTCCCTTCCTAAATTTATATTTTAAATTATTATTTTTTAAAAATTTGATACATTAAAATTTACTTTTTTGGCGTGTAGAACTATGAAACTTTGCAATCACTTGCACAATCGGGATGTAAATGTTCTTTGAAAAAATTATTTTGTTTTGCAACCTTGTAGTCCAGCCTTCTCCTCATCTCCAACCCAAGAAAACCATATCTACAGTTTTGCTTCTTCCAGAATGTTATATAAGTGGAATTATACAATATGTAGTCTTTTGTGTATGACTCCTTTTGTTTAGCGTAATTCATTTGAGATTAATCTACATTTTGCATGTTTTATTGCTGAGTAGTGTCACATTTTATGAAATTACCAGTTTGTTTATCCATCATCACCAGGTAAATTGCATTTGGATTTTGTCAAGTTTTGGTGATTACAAATAAAACTACTATAAATATCCACTGTACAGTTATTTTGCAAATATAAGTTTTCATTTCTCTTAGGTATATGCATAAGAGTAGAATTACTGAGTTATATTTTAATATTATAAGAAACAACAGTTTCCCTAACAGTTGGCTCTAGCAATTTGCATTCCAACCAGCAATGTATGAGAGTTCCAATTGCTCCTACTTTTCCTCAGCACATAGTATTGTTGCTTTTTAAAAAATCTTTCACCATTCTCGTAGTTGTATAGTGGTGCCTCACTGTGATTTTAGTTGAATTTCTCTAGTGAACAATGATGTTAATATCTTGTTTCTACCAGTGAAGAAATTTAGGTGTGAAACTGTAAATCTTAATGTTGGCAGGTCTTTTGAACAGTTTTATTGACATATAATTCACATACAAAATACTGCGCATATTTAAAGTATACAATTTAATGTGTGTGAACCTGTGAATATATAGATCTTTATCTTTCACCAACTTTAGGCAGATTTTGGACATAATTTCTTCAAAATTTTATCCTGCACCAGTACCTTTTTCTCCCCTTCTGGAACTCAAGCTATAACTTCAGATTTTATTCCATACACTTCTGAACCCCAGTTTACTTTTAAATGTTTTTCTCTCTGTTCTGCAGATTAGATAATTATTATTGACTGTTTCTTCTGCCATCTCTATAATGATACTGATCCCATCCAATGAATCATTTCATAAAGTTTGATACATTCATATATTGCAATATGATTGCCATTGTAAAGATAATTAGCATCTCTATCATAGTACATAATTATCTTTTCTTTGTATTTATTTTTTATTGGAATATACTTGCTTTACACTGCTGTTGACACAGTCAGTTTCTGCTGTACAGCAAAGGGAATCAGCTATATGTATACATATATCTCATCATTTTTGGATTTCCTTCCCATGTAGGTCACCACAGAGCACTGAGTAGAGTTCCTACTGAGTAGGTTCTCATTAGGTATCTATTTTATACATAGTAGCGTATATATGTCAATCCCAATCTCCCAATTCATCCCACCTCCCCTTCCCCCTTAGTATCCATACATTTGTTGTCTACGTCTATGTCTCTATTTCTGCTTTTCAAGTAAAATCATCTATGCCATTTTTCTAGATTCCACATATATGCATTAATATACGATATTTGTTTTTTGCTTTCTGACTTGCTTCACTATGTATGACAGTCTCTAGGTCCATCCACGTCTCTGTAAATGGCACAATTTCATTCCATTTTATGGCTAAGTAATAATCCATTGTATATATGTACCACATCTTTATCTGTTCTTCTGCTGATGGACATTTAGGTTGCTTCCATGTCATGGCTATTACAAATAGTGCTGCACTGAACATTGGGGTGCATGTGTCTTTTTGAATTATGGAATTCTTTGGGTATATGATCAGTAGTGGGATTGCTGGGTCATATTGTAGTTCTCTTTTTAGGTTTTTAAGGAACCTCCATACTGTTCTCCACAGTGGCTGTATCAATTTATATTCCCACCAACAATACAAGAGGAATCCCTTTTCTCCACACCCTCTCCAGCATTTATTGCTTGTAGACTTTTTAATGATGGCCATTCTAACTGGTGTGAGGTGATACCTCCTTATAGTTTCAATTTGCATTACTCTAACGATTAGTGATGCTGAGCATCTTTTCATGTGCATTATGGCCATCTGTATGTCTTCTTTGGAGAAATGTCTATTTAGGTCTTCCACCCATTTTTTGATTGGGTTGTTTGTTGTTGTTTTTTATTTTATATTGAGCTGCATGAGTTGTTTGTGTACTTTGAAGAATAATCCCTTGTCCAGTGCAAATATTTTCTCATTCTGAGGATTGCCTTTTAATTTTGTTTATGGTTTTCTTTGCATTGCAAAAGCTTTTAAGTCTAATTAGGTCTCATTTGTTTATTTTTGTTTTTATTTTCATTACTTTAGGAGGTGGATCAAAAAAGATCTTGCTGCAATTTATGTCATAGCTTGTTCTGCCTATGTTTTCCTGTAAGGGTTTTAGAGTGTCTGGCCTTACATTTAGGTCTTTAATCCATTTTGAGCTTACTTTTGTGTATGATGTTAGGGAGTGTTCTAATTTCATTCTTTAATTATAGCAGTCCAATTTTCCCAGCACCACTTATTTAAGAGGCTGTCTTTTCTCCATCATATATTCTTGCCTCTTTGTCATAGATTAGGTGACCATAGAAGCATGGGTTTATCTCTGAGCTTTCTATCCTGTTACATTGATCTATATTTCTATTTTTGTGACTACTGTAGTTTTGTAGTATAGCAGTGATTACTGTAGCTTTGTAGTACAGTCTGAAATCAGGGGGCCTGATTCCTCCAACTCTATTTTTCGTTCTCAAGATTGCTTTGGCTATTCAGGGTCTTTTGTGTTTCCCTACAAATTTTATGATTTTTTGTTCTATTTCTGTGAAAAATGCCATTAGTAACTTTATAGGGATTGCATTTAATCTGTAGATTGCTTTTGGTAGTATAATCATTTTCACAATATTGATTCTTCCAGTCCAAGAACATGGTATATCTCTCCATCTGCTTGTGTTGTATTTGATTTCTTTCAACAGTATCTTATAGTTTTCTGCATACAGGTCTTTTGCCTCCTTAGGTAGGTTTATTCCTAGGTATTTTACTCTTTTAGCTGCAATGGTAAATGGAATTGTTTTCTTAATTTCTCTTTCTGATATTTTGTTGTTAGTGTATAGGAATGCAAGAGATTTCTGTGTATGTTGTTTCCTGCAACTTTACTAAATTCAGTGATTAACTCTAGTAGTTTTCTGGTGGCATCTTTAGGATTTTCTATGTATAGTATCATGTCATCTGAAAACAGTGACAGTTTTACTTCTTCTTTTCCAAATCAGATTCTTTTATTTCTTTTTCTTCTCTGATTGTGGTGGCTGGTAGTTTCAAAACTATATTGAATAATAGTGGTGAGAGTGGGCACCTTTGTCTTACTCCTGATCTTAGAGGAAATGCTTTCAGTTTTTCACCATTGAGAATGATGTTTGCTGTGGGGTTGTCATATATGGCCTTTATTATGTTGAGGTAGGTTCTCTGTATGCCCATTTTATGGAGAGTTTTTATCATAAATGGGTGTTGAATTTTGTCAAAAGCTTTTTCTGCATCTATTGAGATGATCGTTATGGTTTTCATTCCTTAGTTTGTTAATATGGTGTATCACATCGATTGATTCGTATATCTTGAAGGATCCTTGCATCCCTGGGACAAATCCCACTTGATCATGGTGTATGATCATTTTAATATGTTGTTGGATTCAGTTTGCTATTATTTTGTTGAGGATTTTTGTGTCTATGTTCATTAGTGATATTGGCCTGTAATTTTCTTGTTTTGTGATATCAAGGGGGATGGTGGCCTCATAGAATGAGCTTGAGGGTGTTTCTTCCTCTGCAGTATTTTGGAAGAGTTTGAGAAGGCCATGTGTTAGATCTTTTCTACATATTTGATAGAATTTTCCTGTGAAGCCATCTGGTCCTAGACTTTTGTTTTTTGTCAGATTTTTAATCACAGTTTCAATTTTATTACTTGAGATTGGTCTGTTCATATTTTCTATTTCTTCCTGGTTCAGTCTTGGAAGATTCTGCTTTTCTAAGAATTTGTCCATGTCCTCCAGGTTGTCCATTTTATTGGCATATAGTTCCTTGTAGTAGTCTCTTATGATCCTTTGTTTTCTGTGGTGTCAGTTGTAGCTTCTCCTTTTTCATTTCTAATTTTATTGATTTAAATCCTTTCCATTTTTTCTCGATACGTCTGGCTAAATGTTTATCAATTTTGTTTATCTTCTCAAAGAACCAGCTTTTAATTTCATTGATCTTTACTATTTCATTTATTTCTGCTCTGATCTGGATAATTTCTTTCCTTCTACTAACTTTGGGTTTTGCTTGTTCTTCTTTCTCTAGTAGCTTTGGGTATAAGATTAGGTTGTTTATTTGAGGGTTTTCTTCCTTCCTGAGGTAAGTTTGTATTATTATAAACTTCCCTCTTAGAACTGCTTTTGCTGCATCCCATAGGTTTTCCGTCATTGTGTTTTCATGGTCATTTGTTTCTAGGTAGTTTTTGGTTTCCTCTTTGACTTCTTCAGTGATCTCTTGGATATTTAGTAGCATACTGTTTAACCTCCATGTGTTTGTGTTTTTTAGTTTTTTTTTTCCCTGTAACTGATTTCTTATTTCATAGCATTGTGGTCAGAAAAGTTGCTTGGTATGATTTCAGATTTTTTAAATTTACCTAGGCTTGTTTTGTGATCCAAGAGGTAATTTATCCTTGGAATGTTCTGTGTGCACTGGAGAAGTGTATTCTGCTGTTTTCAGAGGAAATGCCCTATAAATATGGATTAAGACCATATTGTTTAATGTGTCATTAAAGGCTTGTGTTTCCTTATTAATATTCTGTCTGGATGATCTAACCATTGGTGTAAGTGGAGTGTTAAACTCCCTCATTGTTATTGTGTTAGTGTCAATTTCCCTTATTATGGCTGTTAACATTTGCCTTATGTATTGAGTTGCTCCTGTGTTGGGTGCATAAATATTTCTAAATGATTTACCTTCTTCTTGGATTGATCCCTTGATCATTATGTAGTGTCCTTCCTTTTCTTTTGTAACAGTCTTTATTTTAAAGTCTATATTGACTGATATGAGTATTGCTACTCCAGCTTTCTTTTGATTTCCATTTGCAGGGAATATCTTTTTCCAGACCCTCACTTTCAGCCTGTATGTGTCTCTAGGTCTGAAGTGGGTCTCTTGTTAACAGCATATATATGGGTCTTGTTTTTGTATCAATTCAGCCAGTCTATGTATTTTGGTTGGAGCATTTAATCTATTTACATTTAAGGTAATTATCAACATGTATGTTCCTATTGCCATTTTCTTAATTCTGATCAGCTTGCTTTTTTCTGTTTTTTTTTATAGTGAAGCAGACATTTATTAAGCACCTTACATATGCAGTCTCAGCAGTGATCTCAGCTTTTAAATGTACTATTCACTTAATCCTGACAACAGCCTTATGAAGAAGTTATCACTAGTATCCTATTTACCACAGAGGAAACTGAGGTCAAGAGAGGTAAGTATCATTCTGGTATTGGAGCTAGGATTCCAATTCAGCTCGTCCGGCTCCAGAGGAACTAGCTCTTCATACCAAAACTAAGTGCCAATCTGCTTTTCAGGGGTCCCAAGTGCATGTCTCCATTTAAAAAACTTTGATGTACCAAGAGTTTTTAAAAATTATTTTAGAGGATAGGTATTATTGCTACAAGCACCATTTACATTACAAAGGGACTCCTTTAACGAATGAAGGCACAACTAAGGTTAAGATGAGATAATCTGATCAATTCTTATTTACCTAAAGCTATTTGGGGAAAGCACTACTGTACACAGTGAGGCACACTCCCTTCTCTCCCTCCTTTTGTCTGCTTGGTTCATTTGGTCCTTATCTGTGAAACTAGAGAACCATCTGGATTATGCCTAGGGAGAGCAATGCAGTACACTTGGCGATTTTCACACCTGATGCAAAAAACAAAACAAAAACAAAAAATAATTTATCTTAACACGATAATACGTGGTCCCTCTATGTAAGATTTATTATTTTTTTATTTTTTAACATCTTTATTGGAGTATAATTGCTTTACAATTGTGTGTTAGTTTCTGCTTAAAAACAAAGTGAATCAGTTATACATATACATATGTTCCCATATCTCTTCCCTCTTCCATCATCCTCCTTCCCACCCTCCTATCCCACCCTTCTAGGTGGTCACAAACCACTGAGCTTATTTCCCTGTGCTATGTAGCTGCTTCCCACTAGCTATCTATTTTACGTTTGATAGTGTATATATGTCCATGCCTCTCTCTCACTTTGTCACAGCTTACCCTTCCCCCTCCCCATATCCTCAAGTCCATGCTCTAGTAGGTCTGTGTCTTTATTCCCTCCTTACCCCTAGGTTCTTCATGAACTTTTTAAAATTTAGATTCCATATATATGTGTTAGCATATGGTATTTGTTTTTCTCTTTCTGACTTACTTCACTCTGTATGACAGACTCTAGGTCCAGCCACCTCACTACACATATCTCAGTTTCATTTCTTTTTATGGCTGAGTAATATTCCATTTTATATATGTGCCACATCTTCTTTATCCATTCATCCAGTGATGGACACTTAGTTTTCTTCCATGTCCTGGCTATTGTAAATTGAGCTGCAATGAACATTTTGGTACATGACTATTTTTGAATTATGGTTTTCTCAGGGTATATGCCCAGTAGTGGGATTGCTGGGTCATATGGTAGTTCTATTTGTAGCTTTTTAAGGAACATCCATACTGTTCTCCATAGTGGCTTTATCAATTTACATTCCCACCAACAGTGCAAGAGAGTTCCATTTTCTCCACCCCCTCTCCAGCATTTATAGTTTCTAGATTTTTTGATGATGGCCATTCTGACCAGGGTGAGATGATATCTCATTGTAGTTTTGATTTTCATTTCTCTAATAATTAGTCATGTTGAGCAGCTTCTCATGTGTTTCTTGGCCATCTGTATGTTTTCTTTGGAGAAATGTCTATTTAGGTCTTCTCCCATTTTTGGATTGGGTTGTTTATTTTTTGATATTGAGCTGCATGAGCTGTTTGTAAATTTTGGATATTAATCCTTTGTCAGTTGATTCATTTGCAAATACATTCTCCCATTCTGAGGGTTGTCTATTGGTCTTGTTTATGGTTTCCCTTGCTGTGCAAAAGCTTTGAAGTTTCATTAGGTGCCGTTTGTTTATTTTTGTTTTTATTTCCATTTCTCTAAGAGTTGGTTCCAAAAGAATCTTGCTGTGATTAATGTCATAGAGTGTTCTGCCTATGTTTTCCTCTAAGAGTTTGATAGTGTCTGGCCTTACATTTAGGTCTTTAATCCATTTTGAGTTTATTTTTGTTGATTGGCTTGTTATTGTAGGTCTTTTTCTTCCCTTCCTCTTTTTTTCCTCTTCTCTATTGTTTCCTGCCTTTAGCATTTGTTGTGGAGCTGGTTTGGTGGTGCCTAATTCTCTTAGCTATTGCTTGTGTGTAAAGCTTTTGATTTCTCCATGAAATCTGAATGAGATCCTGCTGCATAGAGTAATCTTTTATTTAGATTTTTCCCTTCCATCACTTTAAACTTATCTTGCCACTCCCTTCTAACCTGCAGAATTTCTGCTGAAAAATCACCTTATAACATTATGGGATTCCCTTGTATGCTATTTGTTGCTTTTCCCTTGCTGCTTTTAATATTTTTTCTTTGCATTTAATTCTGTTAGCTTGATTAATATGTGTCTCTGCATGTTTTTCCTTGGGTTTATCCTGTAACAGACTCTCTGTGCTTCCTGGAATTGGGTGGCTATTTCCTTTCTCTTGTTTTGGAAGTTTTCAACTATAATCTCTTCAAATATTTTCTCATACCTTTTCTCTTTCTCTTCCTCTTCTGGGACCCTATAATTAGAAATCTGGTGTGTTTACTGTTGTCCCAGAGGTCTCTGAGACTTTCCTTATTTCTTTTCAATGTTTTTTCTTTATTCTGCTCCATGGCACTTATTTCCACCATTCTATTTTCCATCTTACTTATCCGTTCTTCTGCCTCAGTTATTCTGCTCTTGATTACTTCTAGTGTATTTTTCATTGGAGTCATTTTGTTCATCACTGATTGTTTGTTCTTTAGTTCTTCTAGGTCCTTGTTAAGCATTTCTTGTATATTCTCAGTCTGTGCCTGCATTCTACTTCTGAGACGTTAGATCATCTTTACTCTCATTACTCTGCATTCTTTTTCAGGTTGATTGCCTATTTCCTCTTCATTTATTTGGTCTTGTGGGTTTTTACCTTGCTGGTTTACCTCCAGCATATTTCTCTGTCATCTCATTTTGTCTAACTTACTGTGTTTATGGTCTCCTTTCTGCAGGCTGCAGGGTCATAGTTCCTCTTGACTCTGATGTCTTCCCCATGGTAGGTGAGGTTGGTCCAGGGGCTTGTGTAGGCTTCCTGGAGGGAGTGACTGGTACCTGTGCTCTGGTGGATGGAACTGAGTTTTTTTTCTCTGATGGGCAGAGCAATGTCAAGTGGTGTGTTATGGGGTGTCTGAGAGCTTAGTATGAGTTTAGGTAGCCTTTCTGCTGATGGGTGGGTCTGTGTTCCTGCCTTGCTGTTTGTTTGATGTGAGGTGTCCAGTACTGGAATCTGCAGACAGTTGGGTGGAGATGGGTATGGGAGTCAAGATAGATACCTCTGCAAAAGCAAATGCTGATTAATATTCCCCGGGCCCAGGAATTCTCTGGTGGTCCAGTATTCTGGACTTGGTGCTCCCATCCTTGATGCGAAGGCCCAACCCCTGGCCAGGGGACCAAGAACCTGCAAGCTGTGCAGCATGGCCAGAGAAAAATAAGATAAGAAAAAAGGGGAAAAAGGAAGTAAAAGGAAAAAAGAAAAAATAGAAGAAAGCAAACAAACAAAACCCAAGACTAATAGCAGAAACAAAAATAAACAGCAAGAACAAGCACACCAAACACATTAAAAAATTAAAAAAAGAAAACAGACAAATCAAACCCAAGACAAATGGTAAAAACAAAACCAAACAAACAGAAACAAAGAAAGAGAAAAAATAAAAAAATAAATGATCAAACAAAAGAATTCAAAACTGAAAACAATCCATAAAAACTAAATAAAGATAAACAAACAAATAAATAAGCAGAAAGTTCTTCCCTGGTGGTGCAGTGGTTAAGAAACTGCCTGCTAATGCAGGGGACAAGGTTTTCAGCTCTGGTCTGGGAAGATCCCACATGCCATGGAGCAACTAAGCCCATACATCACAACTACTGAACCTGTGCTCTAGAGCCTGTGAGCCACTACTACTGAGCTCAAATGTCACAACTACTGGAGCCCACATGCCTAGAGCCCATGCTCCGAACAAGAGGAGCCGCCACAATAAGAAGCCTGTGCACCACAACAAAGAGTAGCCTCCACTCGCCGCAAATAGAGAAAGCCCATGCGCAGCAAAGAAAGCCCAACATGCAAAAAATAAATTAATTAAATAAATTTATAAGAAAAATAAATAAATAAATAAAAAGTTAGATAAAAAAATAAAGAGAAAGCAATCTATAAGAAGCAAATAAATCATAAAACATACACACAAAGATGATCAAAGGAAAAACAAGAAAAAATTACAAAACAACACAAAAGTAAAGTAGAAAAATTAAGAAATGTATAAAAAACAACAAAAATAATAAAACAACAACAGCAACAACTGAACAAAGTATAAAAAACTAATAGAGAATAATAGTAATAAGAGTATTTACCTGAGGCCTCTGCTGTCAGAGTCCTTGCTCCCACAGTGAGCCACAGCTAACCCCCGCCTCCCCACAAGTCCCTCCAATACTTGTAGGTAGGTCTGCGGACTTGCTTTTGGCACTGTGGGGGAGCTCAGGCTCTCACCTGGCCCAATTTCCATGTTTACTTGCCTGTAAAGTCTACTGATGCTAAAGCTAGACTGGTCTCAGTTGTGGGAACACTTGTTGTCTATTCAGATATTTCACAGACGCAGGATTTACCAAGTGGATGGTGGGGATCTAATCCATGGTTTGTGCAGATGCATGGAGAGATTTCTGTTCCTCTTCCTTAGTTGCACTGCCCCTGGGGCTTAGCTTTGATTTTGGCCCCACCTCTGAGTGTGTGCCACCATCAGGTGTCAGCTCCCCACCCAAGAAAGAAGGAACAAAATCAGCAGCTGATTGGAGCACACCTTCTCACTCAGGCTCTTTGTATATTTTGGACGTTAATCCCTTTGTCTATTGTTTCATTTGCAAATATTTTCCCATTCTGACGGTTCTTTTTTCATCTTGTTTATAGTTTCCTTTGATGTACAAAAGCTTTTCAGTTTCATTAGGTCCCATTTGTTTATTTTTGTTTTTATTTCTATATCTCTAGGAGGTGGGTCAAAAAAGGATCTTGCTGTGATTTATGTCATAGAGTGTTCTGCCTATGTTTTCCTCTAAGTGTGTGATAGTTTCTGGTCTTACATTTAGGTCTTTAATCCATTTTGAGCTTATTTTTGTGTATGGTGTTAGGGAGTGTTCTAATTTCATTCTTTTACATGTAGCTGTCCAGTTTTCCCAGCACCACTTATTGAAGAGACTGTCTTTTCTACATTGTATATTCTTGCCTCCTTTATCAAAGGTAGGGAGACCACATGTGTGTGGGTTTATCTCTGGGCTTTCTATTCTGTTCCATTGATCTATATTTCTGTTTTTGTGCCAGTACCATAGTGTCTTGTTTACTGTAGATTTGTAGAATAGTCTGAAGTCAGGGAGCCTGATTCCTCCAGCTCTGTTTTTCATTCTCAAGATTGCTTTTGCTATTCGGGGTCTTTTGTGTTTCCATACAAATTGTGAAATGTTTTGTTCTAGTTCTGTGAAAAATGCCAGTGGTAGTTTGATAGGGATTACATTCAATCTGTAGATTGCTTTGGGTAGTAGAATCATTTTCACAATGTTGATTCTTCCAATCCAAGAACATGGTATATATCTCTCCATCTGTCTGTATCATCTTTAATTTCTTTAATCAGTGTCTTTTAGTTTTCTTCATACACGTCATTTGTCTCCTTAGGTAGGTTTATTCCTAGGTATTTTATTCTTTTTGTTGCAATGGTAAATAGGAGTGTTTTCTTAATTTCTCTTTCAGAATGTTCATCATTAATCTATAGGAATGCAAGAGATTTCTGTGCATTAACTTTGTATCCTGCTACTTTACCAAATTCATTGATTAGCTCTAGTAGTTTTCTGGTAGCATCTTAAGGATTCTCTATGTATAGTATCATGTCATCTGCAAAAAGTGACAGCTTTCTTTCCTCCTTTCCAATTTGGATTCCTTTTATTTCTTTTTCTTCTCTGATTGCTGTGGCTAAGCCTTCCAAAACTATGTTGAATAATAGTGGTGAGAGTGGGCAACCTTGTCTTGTTCTTGATCTTAGAGGAAATGATTTCAGTTTTTCACCGTTTAGAACAATGTTGGCTGTGAGTTTGTCATATATGGCTTTTATTATGTTGAAGTAAGTTCCCTCTATGCCTACTTTCTGGACGTTTTTTTGTCATAAATGGGTGTTAAAATTTGTTGAAAGCTTTTTCTGCATCTATTGAGATGATCATATGGATTTTGTCCTTCAGTTTGTGAATATTTATTTGCATATATTGAAGAATCCTTGCATTCCTGGGATAAACCCCAATTGATCATGGTGTATGATCCTTTTTTTTTTTTTTTGTGGTACACAGGCCTCTCACTGTTGTGGCCTCTCCCATTGTGGAGCACAGGCTCTGGACATGCAGGCTCAGCGGCCATGGTTCATGGGCCTAGACACTCTGTGGCATGTGGGATCTTCCTGGACTGGGGCATGAACCTGTGTCCCCTGCATTGGCAGGTGGACTCTCAATGACTGTGACACCAGGGAAGTCCCATGGTGTATGATCCTTCTAATGTGCTGTTGGATTCTGTTTGCTAGTATTTTGTTGAGGATTTTTGCATCTATGTTCATCAGTTGTATTGGCCTGTAGTTTTCTTTCTTTTTGACATCTTTGTCTCTTTTGGGTATCAGTGTGATGGTGGCCTCATAGAATTCAGTTTGGGTGTGTTCTTCCATCTGCTGTATTTTGGACAAGTTTGAGGAGGATCGGTGTTAGCTTTTCTCTAAATGCTTGATAGGATTAGCCTGTGAAGCCATCTGGTCCTGGGCTTTTGTTTGTTGGAAGAGTTTTAATCACAGTTTCAATTTCAGTGCTTGTGATTCGTCTATTTATATTTTCTATTTCTTCCTGGTTCAGACTCAGAAGGTTGTGCTTTTCTAAGAATTTGTCCATATCTTCCAGGTTTTCCATTTTATTGGCATATAGTTGCTTGTAGTAATGAGTCATGATCCATTGTATTTCTGCAGTGTCAGATGTCACTTCTCCTTTTTCATTTCTAATTCTATTGATCTAAGTCTTCTTCCATTTTTTCTTGATGAGGCAGTCTAATGGTTTATCAATTTTGTTTATCTTCTCAAAGTACTAGCTTTTAGTTTTTCTGGTCTTGGCTATTGTTTCCTTCATTTCTTTGTCATTTATTTCTGATCTGATGTTTATGATTTCTTTCCTTCCCAAAAATATTTTGTTTTTTTTTTTTGTTCTTCTTTCTCTAATTGCATGAGGTTTAAGGTTAGGTTGTTTATTTGAGATGTTTCTTGTTTCCTGAGGTAGGATTGTATTGCTATAAACTTCCCTCTTTGAGGTGCTTTGGCTACATCCCATCAGTTTTTTGTCATTGTGTTTTCATTGTCATTTGTTTCTAGGTACTTTTTGATTTCCTCTTTGATTTCTTCAGTGATCTCTTGGTTACTAAGTAGTGTATTGTTTTGCCTCCATGTGTTTGTATTTTTACAGATTTTTTCCTGTAATTGATATGCAGTCTCATAGCATTGTGGTCAGAAAAGATACTTGATATGATTTCAATTTTCTTATATTTCCCAAGGCTTGATTTGTGACCCAAGATATGATGTATCCTGGAGAATATTCCATGAGCACTTGATAAGAAAGTGTGTTCTGTTGTTTTTGGTTGGAATGTCCTTTAAATATTAATTAAGTCCATCATGTTTAATGTATCCTTTAAAGCTTGTGTTTCCTTATTTATTTTCATTTTGATTGATCTGTCCATTTGTGAAAGTGAGGTGTTAAAGTCCCCTACTATTATTGTGCTACTGTCGATTTCCCCTTTTATGGCTGTTAGTATCTGCCTTATGTATTGCGGTGCTCCTATGGTGGGTGCATAAATATTTACAATTGTTATATCTTCTTCTTGGATCGATCCCTTGAACATTATGTAGTGTCCTTCTTTGTCTATAGTAATAGCCTTTATTTTAAAATCTATTTTGTCTGATATGAGAATTGCTACTGCAGCCTTCTTTTGATTTCCATTTGCATGGAATATCTTTTTCATCTCCTCACTTTCAGTCTCTATGTGTGCCTATGTCTGAAGTGGGTCTCTTATAGACAGCATATATATGGGTCTTGTTTTTGTATCCATTCAGTCATTCTATGCCTTTTGGTTGGAGCATTTAAGCCATTTACGTTTAAGGTAGTTATTGATATGTATGTTCCTATTACCATTTTCTTAATTGTTTTGTGTTTGCTATTGTAGGTCTTTTCCTTCTTTAGTTTTTCTTGCCTAGAGAAGTTCCTTTAGCATTTGTTGTGAAGCTAGTTTGGTGGTGCTGAGTTCTCTTAGCTTTTGCCTGTCTGTATAGGATGTAATTTCTCTGTCGAATCTGAATGAAATCCTTGCTGGGTAGAGTAATCTTAGTTGTAGGTTTTTCTCCTTCATCACTTTAAATACGTTCTGCCACTCCCTTCTGGCTTGCAGAGTTTCTGCTGAAATATCAGCTGTTAACCTTATGGGGATTCCCTTTTGTGTTATTTGTTGTTTTTCCCTTGCTGCTTTTAATATTTTTTCTTTGTATTTAATTATTTTTAGTTTGATTAATATGTGTTTTGGTGTGTTTCTCCTTGGATTTATCCTGTATGGGACTCTCTGTGCTTCCTGGACTTGATTGAATATTTCATTTTCTATATTAAGGAATTTTCCACTCTAATCTCTTCCAATATTTTCTCAGTCCCTTTCTTTTTCTCTTCTTCTTCTGGGACCCCTATAATTCGAATGTTGGTGCGATTAAAGTTGTCCCAGAGGTCTGTGAGACTGTCCTCAATTCTTTTCATTCTGTTCCTTTATTCTGCTCTGTGTAGTTATTTCCTCTGTTTTATCTTCCAGGCCACTTATCCATTTTTCCGCCTCAGTTTTTCTGCTATTGATTCCTTCTAGAGAATTTTTAATATCATTTATTGTGTTGTTCATCATGGTTTGTTTGCTCTTTAGTTCTTCTGGGTCCTTGTTAAACGTTTATTTTATTTTCTCCTTTCTATTTCCAAGATTTTGGATCATCTTTACTCTCATTATTCTGAATTTTTTTCCAGTAGACTGCCTATTTCCTCCTCATTTGTTTGGTTTGGTGGGTTTTTACCTTGCTCCTTCATTTGCTGTGTATTTCTGTGTCTTATTATTTTGCTTAACTTACTGTGTTTGAGGTCTCCTTTTCACAGGTTGCAGGTTCGTAGTTCCTTTTGTTTTTGGTTTCTGCCTCCAGTGGCTAAGGTTTCTTCAGTGGTTTGTGTAGGCTTCCTGTTGGAGAGGAACTGGGTCTTAGCGTTGAGATGAAGATCTCTGGGACAGCTTTTGCCATTTGATATTATGTGGAGGTGGGAAGTCTCTGGTGGACCAATGTCCTGAACTCAACTCTCCCACCTCAGAGGCACAGGCCTGATACTGGCTTGAGTGCCAAGACCCTGTCAGCTACACGGCTCAGAAGAAAAGTGAGAAAAAAAGAATGAAAAATAAAATAAAGTTATCAAAGTAAAAAATTATTAAAAATAAAAGAAAAGTAAAAAGAAGGGGAAAAAAAAGGACAGACAGAACCCTGGGACAAATGGTAAAAGCAAAGCTACACAGACCATATAACACAAAGAAGCATACACATACACACTCACAAAATGAAAAAGAAAATATATGAAAAGAAGAGAGCAACCAAATCAATAAACAAATCTACCAATGATATTACATTCTTAGTACTAAACTAAGATAAAAATAAAACCAGAGGGCTTCCCTGGTGGCACAGTGGTTGAGAGTCTGCCTGCCGATTTAGGGGACACAGGTTCGTGCCCTGGTCCGGGAAGATCCCACATGCCACGGAGCAGCTGGGCCCATGAGCCATGGCCGCTGAGTCTGCACGTCCGGAGCCTGTGCCCCGCAATGGGAGAGGCCACAACACTGAGAGGCCTGCGTACTGCAAAAAAATGAAAAGAATAATAATAAATAAAAAATAAAACCAGAAACAAATTTTATGCAAAAAGCAAACGCCAAGTCTACAGTTGCTCCCAAAATCCACTGCCTCAATTTTGGGATGATTCGTTGTCTATTCAGGTATTCCAGTGATGCAGGGTACATCAAGTTGATTGTGTAGATTTTATCCGCTGCTTCTGAGGTTTCTAGGAGAGATTTCCCTTTCTCTTCTTTGTTCACACAGCTCCTGGAGTCAGCTTTGGATTTGGTTCTGCCTCTGCATGTGGGTCGCCTGAGGGCTTCTGTTCTTTGCTCAGACAGGATGGAGTTAAGGTGGCAGCTGATTAGGGGGTTCTGGCTCACCCAGGCCAGGGTTAGGAAGGGGTATGGAAAGCAGGGTGAGCCTGCAGTGGCAGAGGCCAGCAGGATGTTACAACAGCCTGAGGTACGCCGTACATTCTCCTGGGGGAATTATCCCTGGATCGCAGGACCCTGCCACTGGCAGGCTGCACAGGCTCCCCAGAGAGGATGTGTGGATAGTGACCTGTGCTTGCTCACAGGCTTCTTGGTGTCTGCAGCAGCAGCCTTAGCGTTTCATGCCCATCTCTGGTGTCCATTCTGATAGCCATGGCTCGCACCATCTTTGGATCTCGTTTAGGCAATGTTCTGAATCCCATCTCCTCACGCACCCCAAAACAATGGTCTCTTGTCTCTTAGCCAGGTCCAGAGTTTTTTCCCGGATTCCCTCCTGGTTAGCTATGGTGCACTAGCCCCCTTCAGCCTGTCTGCACCCAGCCAATCCCAGTCCTCTCCCTGGGATGTGACCTTTGAAGCCGGAGCGTTAGCTCTCAGCCCCCACCTGCACCAGTGGGTGAGCAGACAAGCCTCTCAGGCTGGTGAGTGCTGGTCAGCACTGATCCTCTGTGCGGGAATCTCTCTGTTTTGCCCTCTGCACCCCTGTTGCTATGCTCTCCTCCATGGCTCCAAAGCTTACCCCCCACGCCAGCCCCTGGCTCCACCAGTGAAGGGGCTTCCTAGTCTGTGGAAACTTTTCCTTCTTCACAGCTCCCTCCCAGAGGTGCAGGTCCCATTCCTATTCTTTTGTCTCTGTTTTTTTCTTTTTCCCTACCCAGGTACGTGGGATGTTTCTTGCCTTTTGGGAAGTTTGAGGTCTTCTGCCAGCATTCAGTAGGTGTTCTGTAGGAATTGTTCTACATGTAGATGTATTTCTGATGTATTTGTGGGGAGGAAGGTTATCTCCACATCTTACTCCTCTGCCATCTTGAAGGTCTCTCAGGTTTCTTCACTTTTAAAAGATCCTACTTCTTTCTCCTCTTCTCACTGAATTATTTCTATATTCCTATCCTCCAAGTCACTAATTCTTTCTTCCATCTGGTTTCTCCTATTACTGAATTGCCCTGTTAGATTCTTCTCATTCATCAAATCCTTCAGTTCCAGAATTTCTGTTTTTTTTTTTTTTATAATTTCAATCTTTTTCATAAGGAATTCCCTCTCTTCATCAATTTTATCCCTGAGTTCATTGAATTGTCTTCTGAGGTTTCTTGTACTTCACTGAATTTCTTTGTAATAGCTATTTTGAATTCTTTATCATGTTATATCCAATATTCTGTGCTTTTGAGTTCAGTTGTTGGATAATTATCATTTTGTTTCTTTGATACCATATTTTCTTTATGTTTTTAATGTTTGTGGGTATGTGCTTTGGATTTAGCATTTGAAATAACAGATAACTCCTTAATTACATTTTTGATACCTTCTCTTGTTCTTACAATTCAACAGGCTGCCCATTAGGAATCTTTCTTTTGTATTCCAGAAGGTGGCATTATAGCTAATATTTGTGTTTTCTCTCTAGCCCATGGATCTTGCTTATTACCTGAGTTCTTCTGTGTCTACCAGAGCTTACACTCATGAGTGCACTCAGGAGCATTATAAGGGCCTGCACTGTGGGGAGAGGTGTGGATTTACCTCTTCAGATTTTCATGGTGCCCATAGGCCTAGTGGAGGCATCCTTGAGTGTGGTACTCCCGGAGTTTTCTGAGCAGAGTTCTTGCTGAAGTCCTGAAGCAAACATCAAGAAACATATTCATTTAATGCCCCTTGATATTCTTATTTGCTGCCTTCCCTTTCTCCTCACTCGCCCCAGTCATGGAGACCCCTCCTCAGCATCTCAACCAGCTTCTGGAGAGAAATGGGTTATTTCAGTTACAACCTGCACAACTGGGAGAGCTGGGCAGTCACTTACCACTTTCACTTTCCACCTCTTCCATGGGAGAGGTCACCACTTTCCACCTCCTCTGCAGAAGAGATTGATGCTGCTGTTGCCAAAAGCCCAGCCTCTTAAAGTGTCATCCTGGGGAGGGGGGCTGCCTCGGTGTGTTCCTCTCTCTCCCCTGCATCCAAACTTGTCTCTAACCCATTATGGTAGTGTGCTGGAAACTCTCTTCAGGCAGGCTGGACTTCCACAAATTCTCTTTTGCCCATGGATAGCTGCTCAGCTTTGCACCCTCTAGGTTCTTTTATCGCCACCCCCATACTCAATTGCCTTAAGTGAGAATGAGGCAGATATATGGACTCCCTTGGATCTACAGTCTAGTTATACTCTAGTTATAAAGATGGTCTTTCTCTCAGAGTTTTATCCACTCATGGCACCATACAGTTATGTACATCTGAGGCCATCCTCAGAGGAAAACATTAAGAGAAAAAGATGTAAAAAATAAAAGAAATTTGTATAGACATTATTTGGACCACAGGGTCCCCTTTTCCTTTTTCTTCAACAAGAAAGATGAGTTTTCTCTTGTGGTTTTAGGTAACTGTACCACTGCTGCTGCAGTACAACTCCATGACTGAAGCTACTCTTGATTCAGGGCTTGGAGAGAAACAGAGAAAAAAATTGAATAAAAAAGAGGCTTACCGGAACACTCTCTGACTCAGGATGGTCTTCTTTCCCAATTCTATTGTCAGCAAGACATGTTTCTTTCAGAGTTTTTGCTTTCCCTGCCTGCTGTGCAGTTCTGCACTAGGACTGCCCTAAGGACAAAGAGAAGAAATGAAAAAGGGGAAAAACCCCAGTAAACTCACTCCCATAGGGATCATTCTTCTGGGTTTGATTCCCTCATGAATCTGCCCACTATTGTTAATTTTTCAAAGTCTTCAGATAGTCGCTTTTTGTATTTTTGTCCAGAGATTTTGTTGAAATCATAGGTGAGATAGACTGTTTTGGGCCCACCAGAGATTTTCTTATGAAGATTTTTAATTGAAATTTTCAATTAGTTGTAGATTTACATGAAATTGTAAGAAACAATACAGAAAGATCCCTTGTGCACTTTGCCTAGTTTCCCCCAATGGTGACATTTTGCAAAACTAGATATATTGTTCTATAATATTAGAACAAGGATACTGGCATTGATACAATCTATAGATCTTATTCAGATTTACCCAGATTTTTACTCATCTGTGTGTGTGTCTGAGTGTGTACATTAAGTTCTATAATGTTATGTCAACTGTATAGATTCCTGTATCCATAGCACGGCCAAGTTACTGATCCAGTTCTAAGTATTCATCACCTTGCCCTTTTATAACCAGACCTACCATCCTCTTGGCTCCCTCCTCCATTCCAAACCCCTGAAAACTACTAATCTGTCCTACATTTCTAAAATTTTATTTCAAAAACATTATTTAAATGGAATCATACAGTATGTAACCTTTTCTGATTGGCCTTTTTTTCACTCATCATAATTCCTTGGAGATTCATCCAAGTGATTGCATGTATAAATAATTTGTTCCAACTTATTGCTGAGTAGTACTACACAATACATATTTACCATGGATTCTTTAATCATTCACCAGTTGAGGCACACCTGGACTGATTCCAGTTTTAGATTATTACAAATAAATCTATGCAATGGTCATTAGTGTATAGGCTTCTGTGGGAACATAAGCTTACTTTTTATTTTCTGGAATAAATGCCTAGGCGTCCAATTGCTGAGTAAAGTGATGGTTGCATTTTAGTTTTTAATAAACTGTCAAACTATTTTCCAGAGTGGCTGTAACACCTTACAGTCCAATCAAAATTATATGAGTGATTGACACATCTGTGTCCACATTTGGTGTTGTAAATATTTTTTATTTTAGCCATTCTGGTACATCTATGGTGATATGTCATTGTGGTTTTAATTTGAATTTCCCTGACTGAAAATGATATTGAACATTTTTTCATCTGCTTATTTGCCATCTGTATATCTTTGGTAAAATTTCTCTTCATATCTTTTCCTCATTTTCTAATTAGATATCTTTTTTACTGTTCAGCTTTTTAAAAGAGTTTCTTTGAGATAATTCACGTATCATACAATTTACCCACATAATGTATGCAATTCAACAGGTTTTCTTATATTGACAGACATGTACAACCATCACCGCATTCAAATTTAGAATATTTTCATCAATTAAGAAAAAAATCCTATATTCTTTAACTATTTCCTCCTATTCATCTTCCTATTCACCTGCCTAACCCCACTTAGCTCTAAGCAGACACTAATCGACTTTCTGAGATACCTACCTTTCTTGCTTCACCGTAGCTTTTTTTTTTTTTTTGCGGTACGCGAGCCTTTCACCATTGTGGCCTCTCCCATTGTGGAACACAGGCTCCGGATGTGCAGGCTCAGTGGCCATGGCTCACGGGCCCAGCCATTCCATGGCATGTGTGATCTTCCCAGACCGGGGAACGAACCCGCATCCCCTGCATTGGCAGGCGGACTCTCAACCACTGCACCACCAGGGAAGCCCCATCGTAGCTTTAAAAAAATTTTTTTTTTCTTTTGGCTGGCCTCGCTTCATGGTGAGGTGGCATGAGTGATCGTAGTTCTATTGAACTAAGTGCCCCTTGCAATGGAAGCATGGAGTCTGAACTGCCAGGGAAGTACAATACTAATCCACTTTCTCTCTCTATATATTTCTCTATTGTGGAATTCCTATGAATGGAATCATGTAGTATGTAGTCTTTTGTAATTGACATTTTTCTTTAAGGAAAATCTCCAGCAAAACTTTGTTTTAATGCCCGTTTGTCTGATATTAGTATATCCACTTCAGTTTTCCTGTTGTTGTGGTTTGCATGATATATATTTTTCAATCCTTTTAGTTTCCATCTATCTGTGTTTTTGAATCAAAAGTATGTCTCCTATAGACAACATATAGTTGGATCATGTTTTTTATCTACCTTTTGGTTAAGAAAGAGTGAATACTCATCCTTCTCAAGCTATTCCAAAAAGTTGAAGAGAAGGGAACACTCCCAAATTTTTATTATGAGGCCGCCATTACCCTGATACCAAAACCAGACAAAGACACTACAAAAAAAGTTACAGACCAATATCCCTGATGAACATAGATGCAAAAATCTTCAACAAAATACTAGCAAACTAAATTTAACAATATATATTAAAAGGATCATGGTCAAGTGGGATGTGTTCCAAGGATCAAGGATGGTTCAATATCCACAAATCAATCCATGTGATACACCACATCAACAAAAGGAAGAATAAATATCACATGATCACCTCAATAGAGGCAGAAAAGGCATTTGACAAAATTCAACATCCATTCATGATAATAACACTCAATAAGTTGATATAGAGGGAACATATCTCATCATAATAAAGTCCATATATGACAAACCCATAGCTAACATCATACTCAATGGTGACAAGCTGAAAGCTTTCCCTCTAAAATCAGGAACAAGACAAAGATGTCCACTCTCACCACTTCTATTTAACATAGTACTTGAAGTTTTTAGCCTCAGCAATTAGACGAAAAAAAGAAATGAAAGGTATCCAAATTGGAAGGGAAGAAGTAATACTGTGTCACTATTGGCAGATGACATGATACTTTATATAGAAAACCCTAAAATCTCCACTAAAAAACTATTTGAACTAATAAATGAATTCACTAAAGTTGCAGGATACAAAATTAATATATAGAAAGTTGCTTTTCTATACACTAATAATGAACTATCAGAAAGAGAATATGAAAAAACAAATCCATTTAAAATCTTACCCAAAAGAATAAAATACCTAGGAATAAATTTAACAAAGGAGGTGAAAGACCTGTATTCTGAAAATAAGACGTTGATGAAGAAAACTGAAAATGAAACAAAGAAATGGAATAATGCCCCATGTTCATGGATTGCAAGAATGAAAATTGTTAAAATTTCCATACTAAACAAGAAATCTACATGTGTAATGAAATCCTTATCAAAATACCCAAGACATTTTTCACTGAACTAGAATAAGCAATCCTAAAATTTATATGGAACCACAAAATACACTGAATTTCCAAAGCAATCCTGAGAAAAAGAACAAAGCTGGAGGTATCATACTCCCTGACTTCGGACTATATTACAAAGCTATAGTAATCAAACCAGTATGGTACTGGCACAAAAACAGACTTATAGGTAAATGGAACAGAATACAAAGCCCAGAAATAAACCTACCCATTTATAGTCAATTAGTCTGACAAAAGAGGCAGGAATATACAGGGGAAAAGACAGTCTGTTTAATAAGTTGTTCTGGGAAAACTGTAGAAGAATGAAATTAGAATGTTTTCTCACACCATATGCAAAAATAAATTCAAAATAAGACTGCAAGTCATAAAACTCCTAGAGGAAAACATAGACAGAACACACTTTGACTTAAATTGTAGCAATATTTTTTTTACATCTCTCTCCTAAGGCAAAGGAAACCAAAGCAAAAATAAACAAATGGGACTTAATTTAAATTAAAAGCTTTTGCACAGCAAAGGAAATCTTAGACAAAACAATAAGACAATCTACTGAGTGGGAGAAAATATCTGAAAATTATATAACCTATAGGGGTTAATATATAAACAGCTCATAAAGCTCAATATCAAAAAACAAACAACACAATCAAAAAATGGACAAAAGATCTGAATAGACGATTTTCCAAAGAAGACACTGATGACCAACAGGCACATGAAAAGATGCTTAACATTGCTAATCATCAGGGAAATACAAATCAAAACCACAATGACATATCACCTCACAACAGTCAGAATGGCTATCAACAAAATGTTCACAAATATCAAATGCTGGTGAGGACGTAGAAAAAAGGGAACCCTAGTACACTGTTGGTGGGAATGTAAATTGGTTGAGCCACTATGGAAAGCAGTATGGTTGTTATTCAAAAAAGTAAAAATAGAACTACGATATCAACCAATTCCACTCCTAGGTACATAATCTAAAGAAAATGAAAACATCAATTTGAAAAGATACATGCACCCCAATGTTCATAGCAGCATTATTTACAATAATCAAGATATGGAAGCAACTAAAATGTCCATCAACACATGAATGGATAAAGAAGCTGTGGCATATATATATATATATTACTCAGCAGTAAAAAAAAAAAGAATGCAATTTTGCCATTTGCAACCTTGTGATGGAACTGGAAGGCATTATACCTAGTAAAATATGTCAGACAGAAAAAGAAAAATACTGTGTTATCACTTATAAGTGTAATCTAAAAAATGAAACTAATGAATAAATAAAACAAAAACAGTCTCACAGATATAGAGAACAAGCTAGTGGTTATCAGTAGGGTGATGGAAAGGTGGAGAGGCAAGATAAGGGTAGAGGATCAAGAGGTACAAACTACTCTATACAAAATAAATAAGATACAGGGACTTCCCTGGTGGTGCAGTGGTTAAGAATCCACCTGCCAATGCAGGTGACATGGGTTCAAGTTCTGGACTGAGAAGATCCCACATGCCATGGAGCAACTAAACCCATGTACCACAACTACTGTCCCTGCGCTTTAGAGCCTGCGAGCCACAACTACTGAGCCTGCGTGGCAGAACTACTGAAGCCCACTTGCCTAGAGCCCATTTTCCACAGAAAGAGAAGCCACCACAATGAGAAGCCCGTTCACCACAACAAAGAGTAGTCCGCACTCACTGCAAATAAAGAAAGACCATGCACAGCAATGAAGACCCAATGCAGCGAAAAATAAATAAATAAATAAATAAATTTATTAAATAAATAAATAAGCTACAGAGATATATTGTATACCACAGGGAATAGAGCCAATATTTTATATTAACTTTAAATGGAGTATAATCTATAAAAGTATTGAATTACCTTCTTGTACACCTAAACTAATATAATATTGTAAATCAAGTATACTTCAATAAAAATATATATAATTTGTATATAATTTTATATAATACAATATATAATATACAATATATAATTTTAGACAGCTATATATGTAACACCAACTACATATGATATATATATATAATTTTAAACAATTGCTATTTAAATGAATTAAGAGAAAAAATGAATAAAATATGCATTAATAGTGTCTACTACAATTACATAAGTACACCGACAGCCATCTTCTTTTGGTTCATTTAAATTTACTCTTTTTAATATCTTTATTAAAGTATAATTGCTTTACAATGGTGTGTTAGTTTCTGCTTTATAACAAAGTGCATCAGTTATACATATACATATGTTCCCATATCTCTCCCCTCTTGCGTCTCCCTCTCTCCTACCCTCCCTATCCCACCCCTCTAGGTGGTCACAAAGCACCGAGCTGATCTCCCTGTGCCATGGGGCTGTTTCCCGCTAGCTATCTATTTTACGTTTGGCAGTGTATATATGTCCATGCCACTCTCTCCTTTTGTCACAGCTTACCCTTCCCCCTCCCCATATCCACAAGTCCATTCTCTAGTAGGTCTGTGTCTTTATTCCTGTCTTAACCCTAGGTTTTCATGACATTGTTTTCTTAAATTCCATATATATATGTTAGCATATGGTATTTGTCTTTCTCTTTCTGACTTACTTCACTCTGTATGACAGACTCTAGGTTTATTCACATCATTACAAATAGCTCAATTTCGTTTCTTTTTATGGCTGAGTAATATTCCATTGTATATATCTGCCACATCTTCTTTATCCATTCATCTGATGATGGACACTTTGGTTGTTTCCATCTCCTGGTTATTGTAAATAGAGCTGCAATGAACATTTTGGTACATGACTCTTTTTGAATTATGGTTTTATCAGGGTATATGCCCAGTAGTGGGATTGCTGGGTCATATAGTAGTTCTATTTGTAGTTTTTTATGGAACCTCCATACTGTTCTCCATAGTGGCTGTACCAATTCACATTTCCACCAGAAGTGCAAGAGTGTTCCCTTTTTTCCAGACCCTCTCCAGCATTTACTGTTTCTAGATTTTTTGATGATGGCCATTCTGACTGGTGTGAGATGATATCTCAGTGTAGGTTTGATTTGCATTTCTCTAATGATGAATAATGTTGAACATTCTTTCATGTGTTTGTTGGCAGTCTGTATATCTTCTTTGGAGAAATGTCTATTTAGGTCTTCTGCCCATTTTTGGATTGGGTTGTTTGTTTTCTGTTATTGAGCTGCATGAGCTGCTTATAAATTTTGGAAATTAATCCTTTGTCAGTTGCTTCATTTGCAAATATTTTCTCCCATTCTGAGGGTTGTCTTTTGGTCTTGTTTATGGTTTCCTTTGCTGTGCAAAAGCTTTGAAGTTTCATTAGGTCCCATTTGTTTATTTTTGTTTTTATTTCCATTTCTCTAGGAGGTGGATCAAAAAGGATCTTGCTGTGATTTTTGTCATAGAGTGTCCTGCTTATGTTTTCCTGTAAGTGTGTGATAGTTTCTGGCCTTACATTTAGGTCTTTAATCCATTTTGAGCTCATTTTTGTGTATGGTGTTCGGGAGTGATCGAATTTCATACTTTTACATGTACCTTTCCAGTTTTCCCAGCACCACTTATTGAAGAGGCTGTCCTCTCTCCACTGTACATTCCTGCCTCCTTTATCAAAAATAAGGTGACCATATGTGTGGGGGTTTATCTCTGGGTTTTTTTATCCTGTTCCATTGATCTATCTTTCTGTTTTTGTGCCAGTACCATACTGTCTTTTTTTTTTTTTTTACATCTTTATTGGGGTATAATTGCTTTACAGTGGTGTATTAGTTTCTGCTTTACAACAAAATGAATCATCCATATGTATACACATGTTCCCATATCTCCTACTTCTTGCATCTCCCTCCATCCCACCCTCCCTATCGCACCCCTCCAGGTGGTCACAAAGCACCGAGCTGATCTCCCTGTGCTATGCGGCTGCTTCCCACTAGCTACCTACCTTAGGTTTTGTAGTGTATATATGTCTATGCCTCTCTCTCGCTCTGTCACAGTTCACCCTTCCCCCTCCCCATATCCTCAAGTCCATTCTCCAGTAGGTCTGTGTCTTTATTCCTGTCTTACCCCTAGGTTCATCATGAAGTTTTTTTTCTTTAATTCCATATATATGTGTTAACATATGGTATTTCTCTTTCTCTTTTTGACTTACTTCACTGTGTATGACAGACTCTAGGTCTATCCACCTCATTACAAATAGCTCAGTTTCGTTTCTTTTTATAGCTGAGTAATATTCCATTGTATATATCTGCCACATCTTCTTTATCCATTCATCCGATGATGGGCACTTAGGTTGTTTCCATCTCTGGGCTATTGTAAATAGATCTGCAATGAACATTTGGTACATGACTCTTTTTGAATTTGGTTTTCTCAGGGTATATGCCCAGTAGTCGGATTGCTGGGTCATATGGTAGTTCTATTTGTAGTTTTTTAAGGAATCTCCATACTGTTCTCCAGAGTGGCTGAACCAATTCACATTCCCACCAGCAGTGCAGGAGTGTTCCCTTTTCTCCACATCCTCTCCAGCATTTATTGTTTCTAGATTTTTTGATGATGGCCACTCGGAGTGGTGTGAGATGATATCTCATTGTAGTTTGGATTTGCACTTCCCTAATGATTAATGATGTTGAGCATTCTTTCATGTGTTTGTTGGCAGTCTGTGTATCTTCTTTGGAGAAATGTGTATTTAGATCTTCTGCTCATTTTTGGATTGGGTTGTTTGTTTTTTGTTATTGAGCTGCATGAGCTGTTTATAAATTTTGGAGATTAATCCTTTGTCAGTTGCTTCATTTGCAAATATTTTCTCCCATTCTGAGGGTTATCTTTTGGTCTTGTTTATGGTTTCCGTTGCTGTGCAAAAGCTTTGCAGTTTCATTAGGTCCAATTTGTTTATTTTTGTTTTTATTTCCATTTCTCTAGGAGGTGGGTCAAAAAGGATCTTGCTGTTATTTATGTCATAGAGTATTCTGCCTATGTTTTCCTCTAAGTGTGTGGTATTTTCTGGCCTTACATTTTGGTCTTTAATCCATTTTGAGCTCATTTTTGTGTATGGTGTTAGGGAGTGATCTAATCTCATACTTTTACATGTACCTGTCAAGTTTTCCCAGCACCACTTGTTGAAGATGCTGTCTTTTCTCCACTGTACATTCCTGCCTCCTTTATCAAAGATAAGGTGACCATATGTGTGAGGGTTTATCTCTGGGTTTTCTATCCTGTTCCATTGATCTATCTTTCTGTTTTTGTGCCAGTACCATACTGTCTTGATTACTGTAGCTTTGTAGTATAGTCTGAAGTCAGGGAGCCTGATTCCTCCAGCTCCGTTTTTCGTTCTCAAGATTGCTTTGTCTATTCGGGGTCTTTTGTGTTTCCATACAAATTGTGACATTTTTTGTTCTAGTTCTGTGAAAAATGGCAGTCGTAGTTTGATAGGTTCCTTTAAATTTAAGTCACCAAATTATCATCTGAGTTAATTGCCTTTCAGCCTGAAAAGTTTTCTAGTGTTTCTTGTAAGGCGAATCTAGCAATGAGTTTTCTCAATTTTTATTTATCTGTAAAGTCTTTCTTTTGCCTTAATTTTTTTAATATTAATTTTGTTCTTTGTAAGATTCTTGCTTGACAGTGTTTTTCCTTGAGCAGTTGAATATGTTATCCTACTGCCCTTTGACCTGCACTGTGTATGATGAGACAACAGCTCTTAATCTTATTGGGGTTCCTTTATAACAGACATATCATTTTTCTCTTTCAGTTTTGAAGATTTCCTTATTGTTGATTTTCAGCATTTTACTATCATGTGTCTGTTTATGAGTCTCTTTGAATTTATCCTACTTGGACTTCATTGAGCTTCATGGATATGTATGTTATCATTTTAAAAATAAATTTGATGGATTGGAATATTGAGATTGACATATATGCACTATTGATACTATGTATAAAATAGACAACTAATGAGAACCTACTGTGTAGCACAGGGAACTCTACTCAATGCTCTATGGTGACCTAAAAGGGAAGGAAATCCAAAAAAGAGTGGAGATATATATATATATATATATATATATATATATATATATATATATATATATGTGTGTGTGTGTGTATAGCTGATTCACTTTGCTGTACAGTAGAAACTAACACAACATTGTAATGCAAGTACACTCCAATATATATATTTTTTAATTTGAGAAGTTTTCAGCTAGTATTCCTTTGAATAATTTTCTTCAAGTTATTTCTCACTTCTCCTTCTGGTGTCCCCATTATGTACATGGTAACTTTCTCAATGTTGTCTTACATTTCTTTGAAGCTCTGTTAGTTTCTTCATTCTTTTTTTCTCTGTTCTTTAGTTTGCATAATCTCTGTCAGTTTGTGTTCAATTTGCTAATTCGTTTTTCTGCCAGTCAAATCTGTTGTTGAGCCCCTCTATAAGAATTTTACTTCAGTTATTGTACTTTTCAAGTCCAAAATTTACCTTTGGTTCTTTCTATTTTTTTCCTTTTTCTTTAAAAGAAAAAAAATTTTAATTGGAGTATAGTTGCTTTACAATGTTGTGTTAGTTTCTGCTGTACAGCAAGGTGAATCAGCTATACATATGCATATATCCCCTCCTTTGTGGATTTCCTTCCCATTTAGGTCACCACAGAACACTGAGTCGAGATCCCTGTGCTATACAGTAGGTTCTCATTAGTTACCTATTTTATACATAGTAGCATGTATATGTCAATCCCAAATTACCAATTCATCCTACCCCCCTTTCCCTCCTCTATGTCCATATATTTGTTCCCTACGTCTGTGTTTCTATTTCTGATTTGCAAATAGGCTCATCTCTACCATTTTTCTAGATTCCACATATATGCTTAATATATGATATTGTTTTTCTCTTTCTGGCTTACTTCACTCTGTATGATCGTCTATAGGTCCATCCATGTCTCTGCAAATGGCACCATTTCATTCCTTCTTATGGTTGTGTAATAATTCCATTGTATATATGTAACATTTGGTTCTTTGTAGAAATTTGGTTCTTTTTAAAACTTAAAAAAAATTCTTCTATCTATTTATGATCTTTTTATTGAAAGGTAGTTGATTTACAATGTTGTGTTAATTTCTGCTGTACAGCAAATTAACTAGTTTTACACATATACACCTTATTTTTAAAATTTTCTTTTCCATTATGGTTTATCCCAGGAAATTGGATATACTTCCCTGTGCTGTACAGTAGGACCTTGTTTTTTATCCATTCTAATTGTAATACTTTGCATCTACCAACCTCAAATTCCCAGTCCATCCCTCTCCCTCCCCCACTCCCCTTTGGCAACCACAAGTTTGATCTCTATGTCCGTGAGTCTGTTTCTGTTTTGTAGATAGGTTTATTTGTGCCATATTTTAGATTCCACATATAAGTGATATCATATGGTATTTATCTTTTCTTGACTTAATTCACTTAGTATGAAAATCTCTAGTAGCATCCATGTTGCTGCAAATGGCATTATTTTGTTCCTTTTTATGGCTGAGTAGTATTCCATTCTATATAGGTACCACATCCTCTTTATTCATTCATCTGTGGATGGACATTTAGGTTGTTTCCATGTTTTGCCTATTGTGAATAGTGCTACTATGAACATAGAGGTCCATGTATCTTTTTTAATTTTAGTTCTGTCCAGGTATATGTCCAGGAGGGGGGTTGCTGGAGCATATGGTAATTCTATTTTTAGTTTTCGGAGGAACATCCATACTCTTTTCTACAGTGGCTGCAACAACTTACATTCCCACCAACAGTGTAGGAGTGTTCCCTTTTTTCCATACCCTCTCCAGCATTTTTTATTTGTAGACTTTATAATGATGGCCGTTCTGACCAGTGTGAGGTTGTACCTCATTGTAGTTTTGATTTGTGTTTCTCTAATAATTAGTGATGTTGAGCATCTTTTCATGTGCCTACTGGCCATCTGTATGACTTCTTTGGATAAATGTCTATTAAGGTCTTCTGCCAATTTTTTGATTGGATTGTTTGGGTTTTTTTTTTGTTGTTGTTGAGTTGTATGAGCTGTTTGTATATTTTGGAGATTAAGCCTTTGTCAGTGACATCATTTGCAAATATTTTCTCCCATTCTGTAGGTTGTCTTTTCATTTTGTTTATGGTTTCCTTTGCTGTGCAAAAGCTTGTAAGTTTGATCAGATCTGATTTGTTTATTTTTGTTTTTATTTCTATTGCCTTGGGAGATTGAACTAAGAAAACATTGGTATGATTTATGTCAGAGAATATTTTTTCCTCTGCTCTCTTCTAGGAGTTTTATGGTGTCATGTCTTATGTTTAAGTCTTTAAGCCATTTTGAGTTTATTTTTGTGCATGTTGTGTGGGTGTGTTCTAACTTCATTGTTTTACATGCAGCTGTCCAATTTCCCACAACCACTTTCTGAAAAGACTGTCTTTTCCCCATTTTATATTCTTGCCTCCTTTGTTGGAGATTAATTGACTGTAGGTGTATGGATTTATTTCTGGGCTCTCTACTGTGTTCCATTGATCTATATGTCTGTTTTTGTACAAATACTACACTGTTTTGATTACTGTAGCTTTGTAGAATTGTCTGAAGTCTGGGAGAGTTATGCTTCCTGCTTTGTTTTTGTTCCTCAGAATTGCTTTGGCAATTCTGGGTCTTTATGGTTCCATATAAATATTTGGATTATTTGTTTTAGTTCTCCAAAAAAAATGTCTTGGATAATTTGATAGGAATTGCATTAGATCTGTAGATTGCTTTGGGTATTATTGCCATTTTAACAACATTAATTCTTACAATCCAAGAGCATGGGATATCTTTCTATTTCTTTGAATCCTTGTTAATTTCCTTTATTAATGTTTTATAGTTCTCAGCATATAAGTCTTTCACCTCCTTGGTCAGGTTTATTCCTAGGTTTTTTTTTTTTTTGGTACAATTTTAAAAGGTATTTTTTTTGTTCTTATTTGTTTTGTTTTTGTTGTTTTTACATTCCCTTTCTGACATTTCATTGTTAGTGTAAAGAAATGTAAAGAAATCAATTTCTGAATGTTAATCCTGTATCCTGCTACTTTGCTGAATTCATTTATTAGATCTAGTAGTTTTTGTGTGTTGTCCTTAAGGTTTTCTCTATATAGTATCATGTCATCTGTATATAGTGACAATTTTACCTCTTCCCTTCCAACTTGGATACGTTTTATTTCTTTTTCATGTCTGATTGCTGTGGCTAGAAATTCCAATACTATGTTGAATAGAAGTGGTGAGAGTGGGCACCTGTTTCTTGTTTCAGATTTTAGTGGGAAGGCTTTCAGCTTTTCACCATTGAGTATTATATTGGCTGTGGGTTTGTCATAAATAGCTTTTATTATATCGAGATATGTTCCCTCTATACCCACTTTGGTAAGAGATTTTATCATGAATTGATGTTGCATTTTGTCAAGTGCTTTTCCTGCATCTACTGAGATGATCATGTGGTTTTTACTTTTCTTTTGTTAATGTGGTGCATTACATTGATTGATTTCCATACGTTGAACCATCCTTGTGAGCTTAACATGAATCCCACTTGGTCATGGTGTATGATCCTTTTTATGTGTTGTTGGATTTGGCTTGCTAATATTTTGTTGAGAATTTTTGCATCTATTTTCATCAAAGATATTGGCCTGTAATTTTCTTTTTTGGTGGTATCTTTGTCTGATTTTAGTATCATGTTAATGATGGCTTCATCAAATGTCCTTGGGAGTGTTCCCTCCTCTTCACTCTTTTGGAAGAGTTTGAGGAGAATTTGTATAAATTCTTCTTTTTATGAACTTAAAAAAAAAACTGTAAAACCATCTGATCCTGGACTTTTGTCTGGGAATTTTTTAAACTACAGATTCTATTTCACTTCTAGTGATTGGTTTGTTCAAATTATCTGTTTCTTCTTGATTTAATTTTGGTGGGCTGTATGTTTCTAGGAAGTTGTCCATTTCTTCTAGGTTGTCAAATTTGTTGGCATATAATTATTCATAGTATTATCTTATGTTTTTTTTTTATTTCTGCAGTATTGGTTGAGATTTCTCCTCTTTCAATTTTTATTTTGTTTATTTGGGTTCTCTCTCTTTTCTTCTTGGTGGGCCTGGCCAGATATTTGTCACCTTTGTTTACCCTTTCAAAGAACCAGCTCTGGGTTTTATTGATTTTTTCCTATGTTTTTTTTAAATTTCTATTTTAGCTATTTCCTCCCTGATCTTTGTTATTTCCTTCCTTCTGTTGACTTTAGGTTTTGTTTTTTCTGTTTTTTCTAATTTATTTTTTTATCATTTTTATCAATATTTTCTCCATACCTTCCTATACTTCTTTAATCAAACTTTTCTTTTTTTCTGTGAACACATTTATAATGGCTACTTTAAAAATATTTTCTTCTTAAATCTGACATCTGGGCACTCTAACAGGTAGTTTCTGTTGCTTTCTTTTTCTCTGGTCACACTTTCTCATTTCTTTGTATTCTTTGTAATATTTTTTTGTTGGAAACTAGAAATTTTATATAATATATTGTAGCAATTCTGTGTATTGGTCCTCCTACCCCTGGGGCTTGTTATTATTATTAAGTTGTTTAGTGAGTGGCTGGGTTATTTTAGTGAAATATACTACCCTCCAACTTTTCACAGTTTTAAATCTCTGATATTCCTCAGTGAGATGAAACTTGAATATGTCTACAGTCACCAGGGGATGATAGTGGTAATGGTAGAGCTCTCTTCCACTCTTTCTCTGATAACATCCAGCAGTGAAGCTCCACTAATTGGTCCTTTATTGCTCTATTGTTTACATAATGTGGTGGAGCATAAAATTCATCCAGAAACTAATATAATAAAATTGTGTTCCTTTTATGGAAAGGTTTCAGTGGTCCTTATTTGATATTTGTTCTGACATCAGCAGAGCTCCTCCCAGATCTCTTATTTCCTAGTTTTCTCCTCCAAGTTAGCCAGTCTACATTTTAGATTGTATCTTCATTAGATATATGAATTTCCTCTCAATTCACTTTGCCACAACTTCACTGGGTTTGAGCATACTCTTAGATTTAAACTTTTCCATACTCTCATGAATGAAGTCAGTTACTTTAGGAAGGGATTAGGAGCTGTCAGTTTTATGTCCTGCTTCTCCACCCAGGCAAAAACTCTGAGCTAGGACTCTAGAGCTCCCACAATGGCAAGCACCTCTATGAGTGACAATCCTATTCTAGGAGCTGAGTGCTCAGTGGTGGTGAGGAGATCTGGGCAGTAGCCTGAAGCCCTCTCATCTTATTCTTCTTAGAGTTGAACCACCATCTCACATGCTGCAGTGAAAGCTATTGGTGCCTCAGTATACTCAACATGTCACACTCAAGGTATAGACTCCATTTCACATGTAGAGGTTTGGCATAAGAAGGAACCCCCCACCTCTAGACTGAACACCACTGGTATTTAACCTCAACAACAATCATCTGGGGTCCATGTGAGAAATGCTGTTTCCTGAAGTCCTGTTCCTCCAGGGAAGAATGCCCTCCTACTGGTAGCTGGGGGAAGAGGGATCCCTGTGTTCTTAGCTGCAGCTGTTTGAGGTGGAGTCTTCACCTTATTAATCTTGTAGCAGGATGGGAATGGGAATGTGTGATCTTGGTTCAAACAGACTCTTGACTTTCGTACTTAATTTTTATATATCTTCTTGAATAAATATTGTTTCATTTGCTGTTTGCCCTTGAGACCATTTCCAGAGTCTTTAAATGATTGTTTTTAAATAATGCTCACAAGTTTCTGTGGGGACTTGGTCAGTTCTGTCATGGCAAAAGTAATTCTACTGTTGAATATATATATGAGTTCCAACTTATCAAATTTTCTTTTGATGGATTGTGCTTTGATGTCAAGTCAATAAACTCATTGCTTAACTTTAGATTCCAAAGATTTTATCCTATTTTTCCTAAAATTTTTAATTTTTATATTTAAGTTGATGATAAAGTTTGATTAATTTTTGTATAAGGTATGAGTTTAGGCCAAACTTCCTTCTTTTTTGTCTATGAATATCCAACTGCTCCAGCACCATTTGTTGAAAAAGCTCTTCTTCTTCCATTGAATTGTTTTACACCTTTTTAAAAACTCAGTTGAACATATATGTGTGGGTTTATTTCTGGTCTCTTTATTATGTTCCACTGATCTTGTGTCTATCCCACATACAGTACCACAGTCTTGGTTACTGTAGCTATATAGGAAGACTTCATATCTGATAAAATTATTACTCTCACTTTGTAACTCTTTTTCAAAATTGTTTTAACTATTCTAGTTTCTTTGCCTTTTTATCCACATTTTATAAAAATCTTTTCTGTATACACAGAAAATTTTGCTGGGATTTTTACAGGAATTGTATTAAACCTGTATATCAATTTGGGGAGAACTGACATCTTTACTATGCTGTTTCTTCCAACCCATGAACATGGTTTTTCTTTCCATTTATTTAGGTTTTCTTTGATTTCTTTTATCAGCATTTTGTAATTTTCAGAATATGGATCCTATAACCTGGAGAAGAAAGGAAACAGTTTAAATATCCAATAATAGGGAATTGTTTAAATAAATATGGGACATATTTACAATGAGGTACCCTGTAGCCAGTTGAACTGACAATGTAGAAATGTAGTTGACATAAATATTTATTGTTAAATATCAGAATGCCATTCATCTTTTTTTGTTTCTCCAGATTTATGACAAATGGGAAACATACACAAAGATCACTAGCCAAATGGGAAATAAGTGCTAATTTTATTCATTTGGGCAAGATTATTATAACCCTCAATGTAGAGCTATGATTTAGGGAAAGTAGTGCAGGTTTGATTCTGAACTGTGACATTTTCCCTCTCTTGAATCTGCAAAAATTGGCTTAGGTACATTTACTCAGCCAGTTCTATGGATGAGGATGAAAGTCTGCCACATACTTCAATTGCAGGCAGAAAAGAGTTAGGAAGACAGCTAAATGGCAGGTTCTGGACTCTTACGTAGTGCACTTATCTTATAGAGACAGGATGTGGAGGAAGGTCAGAAGTACCTAGACACAGGAAATGAAAAGAAAGTGGAATACTGTTTTTAAGTATGGTAACATTGCTGATGTATCACCTATCTCTCTCTCTATCTATCTATCTATCCCAATTTTTAAAATTAACAACTATTCTAATGGGAAGGAACAAACAGGGAATTAGTGAGATTTTGAAGAAATGAGTAATAAGTCCCTCTCTAGCATGAACCTGTATGGTGAGAAAGAACAGAGGTCTCCTGCATTTTAAATCTACAACATGGAAAGAGTGGCATACATTTTCCACCTCTGCACAACATTCACGATGCACTGTGAAGTGAAAGAAGTAGATTTCAAAATAGTCTGTGTGGTATGATTGTATTATTTTTAAAATTCAAACACAATAAACATAGATAAATGTGCAGAGAAAAATGTTCAGAAAGGTAGATAGCTCTCAATTTTAACAATACTTATCTCTAAGCAGTGAAATTCTAATTGATTTTTTCTTTTATTTTTATGTTGTTGTTTACATTGTCCTATCGTTGTATTGTGAACTTGTATAATTTTTAAAAATTAAGTTGTTTCAAAATTCTTAAGTCTGTATAATGGTACAATGGAGGCCCAAAGGAATCTTTCAGAAATGGAAAGGCCCGTGGATACTAGTTAATCCACGTTTTTATGGTCTAATGTGGAAGCTAAGGCCCAAAGAGAAGAGACATTTGAGCCAATCCTGATCCTTCATGGCCCTGCACTGGAAGAATAGACAGCCTCTCCTCCTCCTCAGAGGCAACAGAGACTTAAATTACTACCCAAAATTCACAAAGCTAGTGGGAGGCACATTCAGGATCTGAAACCAGCCAGAACACCCTCCTCCAGACATTTAGCTCTGAACAATCATGAGGCTTTCTAGCATACGTATCAGGTAATGAGCTTGCCAAGACTAGGTTGTTCTTTATTTCACTTACAGAGTCACCTTATTAGAAATCTCTTCCTTTGGGTATCTGAGTGAGGCACATTATCAATCACTTGTTATGAATTATTAAATAATATAAAAGTGATATAAAATAAGCCAGCCTGAAAACCAGCAGGAACTGCTTCCCTTCTGAGCATACTGGAAGCAGGAGCATTCATCTTCTCCTATCATACATGCAGCCCAAACCAAAGTCATTTTCCCACTGCTCTCTACTTCCTCCTCACCAAGTTTCTCTTGGGAACTTGAAAGTTGAGCACCTTAGGCCTTGACTCAGGGAAGGAAGAAAGCGAACGAGAACAGGAAGATTTCCTTTGAGGGCACCTAGAATGACAGCGTGGTGCAGTGGTGAAAGTACCAGTTTTGGGGCACACAAACTGAGTTCAAATCCTACCACTGTCAGGTGTTAGAGTAGAACCTCAACTAGGTCCTTCCATCTTTTAAGTCTTAGTGTTCCCTCATCTGGGAAAATGGTATATAGTGGGTTTCAATGATCCACTTTCTCACTTCCATCTCGTTAGTTTCTGTTTTGAATACGTCTTCCCTGTCTTCTTCCAAGAATCTGGCACTGGAAATGTTGCACTTTTCTTGGAGTGTGGGCCTACTCAAGCATTCTCATGCCTCTTGAGCCCCAATCCAGTACTTTGGGGTTTGCAAACAGCAAATGCAAAACAGATTTCTGCTGCATACTCACATACTGCAGAGCTTTGCGTGACTCCAGCAGTTCAGACAGAATGCTCCTAATGGAGTGGACTGGAGGGTGAGGTTTGTCACCAATCACTGAAAGCTTCATCCACTGGAGACCAGATGGGCTCTAAGGCCGCCAGCTCCTTGGCCGTGGATATAGGGGCTTGTCAGGGGAAAGCTGATCCCACTGTGGGTGTAAGCTACCCTGATCCAGAGGCCCATGACAGAGCAGAAAGAACATTAGAGTGGGAATTGCATAGTTGTACAATGTGGCCTTGCACAAGTCATAACCCTTCTCTGGAACATAGTTTTTTCATTTTGAAAATGGGGTTAATAGCCTCTGATCCGTTTATTTCACAGGGAAGGATTAAAATAAATCATAAGCATGCGTGCCTTAAAAACTTTACTGCTCTATTTACACATGTGTTGTTATTATTATTATTGCCTAATCTACATACCCACCTCTGGAATTTTGAGTTAGTAGAGCCTAAGACCAGGAGAATCAGTTAAACCGGGGTCTAAGTCCTCCTGGGAAATATAGTGAAGGCGACTTTGTAACTGATAATAAACATTAGACTCTGGCACAAAAAGAGAGGACAACAAATGAGCCAATTTAGGCATAGGGGCAACAATTGCTCCAGGAGGGTAGAAAGCCCATCCTGAGGAAGTACAAAAAATCAAACAAAGTACCTAATCTTAGAACCATGGGTTACTCATTTTGTGAAAGATGTTTGGGATATAACAAGGCATGCTGCCCTGTCTTTAAAGAGCTTATTTTGACAGGTTTCTGAAAAGAAAACTTGAATGCTTTTGGGGGGCCTCCAAATAACTGTAGTCTCATAAATAGGGACTTTCCCATGGTTAGCCTTGTTGACTGAAGTCCGTTCAGGGAAACATCCTTCTGAGGAGCAGTTGAGCAGATTCTGTTTTTCAGAATCAGCCTCGGAGCTTGAAAACAGAATGAGAAAACAACATAAATAGGCCCCAAAGAATCTGAAGTAAGAAAACTTATCAAACAGCCTTATAGCAAGGACCCAAGAGTATATGACCCAGTTCAGAGAGATTTTGAGGAAATAAGAACATTTAGGTCATAGGCCAGAGTCCAGTAAAGGCAAGCCAGAGGCAGGGATGGGATGTTTAAACTCCTAGAAAACTGAACCAGACTTAGGCTAGAAACCTAAGTGTCCTCTTTTCTTGTTTCCTTTCTGTTCTCCAAAGTCCCAGTATCACAGTTCTCTGACTTGACCTTCAGTCTTGCATTCCCCACAGGCCTTGTCTCCTGAAGGTTCCTGTAAGACAGCGCTGTTTAAATGCTCCTATCTAGGCTGAGCAAGTAACACTAGCAGTTTTCTCCTTCCCTTGCCTAATCCTCAGTTGCCTTCCACAAAGCTTCTGTATGTACCCTCTCAGGCTCAGTTGATTTCTGAAGGCTACATTCTTGTACTCTATTTTTAATAGTTCTTCTTTTGTCTTGATCCCCATTTACCACCTCACTGCTTCATGTTCAGATTCTCTCTTTCTATCCAGTCCCAGAGTGACACATAGATAACATTTCATGGAAAATCAATTAGTTTTGACTGCTTGGAACACCATGTTGGGAAGTATTATGTGGCTCTATCTGGCCTTGGTGGGAGAGTACTATGACTGATTAGTACAGTATATCATAAGAGAGTGGATTGATGGGGAATTGTTAATGACAGTATATGGTCTGTATATTTGTTGGCTGGGATGAGCCACTTTGGATAAATATTTTGAGAGCACATTTGGCTTTAATTTTGACTTATTTGAGATACTGACTTTTAGATCAATTCCAAGCTTCACCCTCAGACTTACTTGTCCCACTCACTTTGCAACAGCCTGTAAGAAAGTATTCTTGAATACTGACTATGCTCTCAGGACTCCATGATGTAGTCAGTACTAGGACTTTGGGCTTCTGTCTAGGAGACAGAAGTTGGGAGAACAGGGAGGAAGTGCAGGATGCAAACAATAGGAAAGTTCAACCGCTCTGTATTTTCTGGCTTGTGTGTGCCCAGTCCAGTGTCAGGACATGACTGATAGGATAAAGAGAACACAAAGATGCTGCCTTATGTAAACTCTTGCTCTACATGCCTGGGCTCAAATACCTGTTGGGCCATTATCAGAGCTCATCATTCTAGCAATTCTTTTTTTTCTTTATCAGCATCTTAGAGGGAAGGACACTCCTAAGAAATAATTTAGTTTACATTTTTCACAATCAAGCCTGACAATCCTGCCCCAATTTTCAAATAAGCGCTTCATATTCCTCAGGAAAATCCTTTTTTTCCCCAAATGTCCAGAAAAAGATATGGATTTCTTCTTGCCCTGTCCATTATGGCCCTCCCCAAGGAGCCCTGATAGTTATATAAACTAAACATTGTATTTACCTTTGAATAACAGAAAAGAGTAGTTTTTATTATGGGTTTTATTTTTCTCACATAGTGATAAGTCCATTGTAGGTGACTCCTTGATGTTCTGAGAAATCTGTTTCCGGTCTTCCACTCAGCCTGGACTGCCACATTTGGTTGTGACAATTTTCACTCCCAACTGATGCCCAGTGATGCCCAGTGAAGTGGTAAGTGAAAGCTGAAATTGACCCTGACTTTGTGTGGAGGTAATACCTTTTTCTCTTTCTCACAAACGTGCTATACGGTTTGGCTATGGTTAGCCATATCGTCTCAAGACAATAAAATGGCTACTCTACTTCCCGTATCATATACATTTAAAGATAAGAAGAAATGAAAAGGCAGAGAGTGAAAGAAGTATATAATATGAGTCATCCTGACTGAGCATTTCTAGAAGCCCGATCAGGAGCCTTGCATCACAGTGACCTGAACTCTGTTACAAGCCCACTCCTAAGGCTGGGAAATCTATGTCTTTTTTCAACTGGAATAACTGTCACACAAGAACTCAGAGTGTTCTTACTAAGAAGGAAATGTTGAATAATTCACAGATGGAAAGTATTTTTCACAATAATCATGAGTCAATAATTTTTTAAAAATTGTGGGGAGTTACTATGTACCAGATACTGTTCTACACAATGAGGATACAGCAGTGACTAGGACAAGAATGTTCTCTATTTTAGGTACATCACCTAAGCTCTATGAACCTAACTTTTCTTACTTAAGAGTGATGATAATACCTAACTTGCATGATTGTTGTAAATATTAGAGATACAATAGACAAAAGTCCTAACACATAGCATAGCATATGCTCAACAAACTATAGTCATATATATGTATACATATATATAAATAATGAATAAATTGTCTTAGTACCATTTGTTCAGTAATCTATACATTCCCTATTGATATGGAAACTGCCTAATTCCACACTAAATCACAATATATTATCTTTTTTCCCCAGTTTTATTGAGATGTATTTGACATATAACATTGCATCAAGTTTAAGGTGTACAACATAATGATTTGATAAATGAATATATATCAAAATGATATCCACAATAACTTTGGTTAACATTTATTATCTCACATAGATACAATTTTTTTGTGTGTGATGAGAACTTTTAATATCTACTCTTAGAAACTTCCAAATATACAATGCAGCATTGTTGACTATAGCCACCATGCTGCGTATATCCCTGTAACTTTATCTCATAACTGTAATGTGTGCATTTTCACTTCCTTCAGCCATTTTCCTCACCGCATCCCCGACTCTGGCAACCATCAATCAGTTCTCTGTTTCTATGCGTTTAGGTTTTTTAGTCCCATATATAAGTGAAATCATTCAAAATTTGTCTTTTTCTTTTTTTACATCTTAATTGGAGTATAATTGCTTTACAATGGTGGGTTAGTTTCTGATTTATAACAGTGAATCAGTTATACATATACAACTGTTCCCATTTCTCTTCCCTCTTTCGTCTCCCTCCATCCCATCCTCCCTATCGCACCCCTCCAGGTGGTCACAAAGCACCGAGCAGATCTCCCTATGCTATGCGGCTGCTTCCCACTAGCTATCTACCTTACGTTTGGTAGTGTATATATGTCCATGGCTCTCTCACGCTTTGTCACAGCTTACCCTTCCCCCTCCCATATCCTCAAGTCCATTCTCTAGTAGGTCTGTGTCTTTATTCCTGTCTTACCCCTAGGTTCTTCATGACATTTTTTTCTTAAATTCCATATATATGTATTAGCATACGGTATTTCTCTTTCTCTTTCTGACTTACTTCACTCTGTATGACGGACTCTAGGTCTATCCACCTCATTACAAATAGCTCAATTTTGTTTCTTTTTATGGCTGAGTAATATTCTATTGTATATATGTGCCACATCATCTTTATCCATTCATCCGATGATGGACACTTAGCTGTTTCCACCTCTGGGCTACTGTAAATAGAGCTGCAATGAACATTTTGGTACATGACTCTTTTTGAATTATGGTTTTATCAGGGTATATGCACAGTAGTGGGATTGCTGGGTCATATGGTAGTTCTATTTGTAGTTTTTTAAGGAACCTCCATACTGTTCTCCATAGTGGCTGAACCAATTCTCATTCCCACCAGCAGTGCAAGAGTGTTCCCTTTTTCCACACCCTCTCCAACATTTATTGTTTCTAGATTTTTTGATGATGGCCATTCTGACTGGTGTGAGATGATATCTCATTTTAGTTTGGATTTGCATTTCTCTAATGATTAATGATGTTGAGCATTGTTTCATGTGTTTGTTGGCAGTCTGTATATCTTCTTTGGAGAAATGTCTATTTAGATCTTCTGCCCATTTCTTGGATTGGGTTGTTTGTTTTTTTGTTATTGAGATGCATGAGCTGCTTATAAGTTTTGGAGATTAATCCTTTGTCAGTTGCTTCATTTGCAAATACTTTCTCCCATTCTGAGGGCTGTCTTTTGGTCTTGTTTATGGTTCCTTTGCTGTGCAAAAGCTTTGAAGTTTCATTAGGTCCAATTTGTTTATTTTTGTTTTTATTTCCATTTCTCTAGGAGGTGGGTCAAAAAGGATCTTGCTGTGATTTATGTCATAGAGTGTCCTGCCTGTATTTTCCTCTAGGAGTTTGATAGTTTCTGGCCTTACATTTAGGTCATTAATCCATTTTGAGCTTATTTTTGTGTATGGTGTTAGGGAGTGATCTAATCTCATACTTTTACTTGTACCTGTCCAGTTTTCCCAGCACCACTTATTGAAGAGGCTGTCCTCTCTCCACTGTACATTCCTGCCACCTTTATCAAAGATAAGGTGACCATATGTGCGTGGGTTTATCTCTGGGCTTTCTATCCTGTTCCATTGATCTATGTTTCTCTTTTTGTGCCAGTACCATACTGTCTTGATAACTGTAGCTTTGTAGTATTGTCTGAAGTCAGGGAGCCTGATTCCTCCAGCCCCATTTTTCGTTCTCAAGATTGCTTTGTCTATTCAGGGTCTTTTGTGTTTCCATACAAATTGTGAAATATTTTGTTCCAGTTCTGTGAAAAATGTCAGTGGTAGATTGATAGGGATTGCATTCAAGCTGTAGATTGCTTTGGGTAGTAGAATCTAGTAGAGTCATTTTCACAATGTTGAATCATCCAATCCAAGAACGTGGTATATCTGTCCATCCATTTGTATCATCTTTAACTTCTTTCATCAGTGTCTTATAATTTTCTGCATACAGGTCTTTTGTTTCCTTAGGTAGGTTTATTCCTAGATATTTTATTCTTTTTGTTGCAATGGTAAATGGGAGTGTTTTTTTGATTTCACTTTCAGATTTATTATCATTATTGTATAGGAATGCCAGAGATTTCTGTGCATTAATTTTGTAACCTGCTACTTTACCAAATTCATTGATTAGTTCTAGTAGTTTTCTGGTAGCATCTTTAGGATTCTCTATGTATAGCATCATGTCATCTGCAAACAGTGACATCTTTACTTCTTCTTTTCCGATTTCGATTCCTTGTATTTGCTTTTCTTCTCTGATTGCTGTGGCTAAAACATCCAAAACTATGTTAAATAAGAGTGGTGAGAGTGGGCAACCTTGTCTTGTTCCTGATCTTAGTGGAAATACTTTCAGTTTTTCACCATTGAGGACGATGTTGGCTCTGAGTTTGTCATATATGCCCTTTATTATGTTGAGGAAAGTTCCCTCTATGCCTACTTTCTGCAGGGTTTTTATCATAAATGGGTGCTGAATTTTCTCAAAAGCTTTCTCTGCACCTATTGAGATGATCATTGAGATGCTTTTTCTCCTTCATTTGTTAATATGTTTTTTCACATTGATTGATTTGTGTATATTGAAGAATCCTTGCATTCCTGGAATAAACCCCACTTGATCATGGTGTATGATCCTTCTAATGTGCTGTTGGACTCTGTTGGCTAGTACTTTGTTGAGGATTTTTGCATCTATGTTCATCAGTGATATTGGCATGTAGTTTCCTTTTTTTGTGACATCCTTGTCTGGTTTTGGTATCAAGGTGTTGGCAGCTTCGTAGAATGAGTTTGGGAATGTTCCTCCCTCTGTTATATTTTGGAAGTGTTTGAGAAGGGTAGGTGTTAGCTCTTCTCTAAATGATAGAATTTGCCTGTGAAGCCCATCTGGTCCTGGGCCTTTGTTTGTTGGAAGATTTTTAATCACAGTTTCAATTTCAGTGCTTGTGATTGGTCTGTTCATATTTTCTATTTCTTCCTGATTCCACCTTGGCAGGTTGTGCATTTCTAAGAATTTGTCCATTTCTTCCAGGTTGTCCATTTTATTGGCATAGAGTTGCTTGTAGTAACCTCTCATGATCTTATGTATTTCTGCAGTGTCAGTTGTTACTTCTCCTTTTTCATTTCTAATTCTATTGATTTGAGTCTTCTCCCTTTTTTTCTTGATGAATCTGGCTAATGGTTTATCAATTTTGTTTATCTTCTCAAAGAACCAGCTTTTAGTTTTTTGATCTTTGCTTTCATTTCTGTCATTTCTTTTTCAGTTATTTCTGATCTGATCTTTATGATTTCTTTCCTTCTGCTAACTTTGGGGTTTTTTTGTTCTTCTTTCTCTAATTGGCTTAGGTGCAAAGTTAGGTTGTTTATTCGAGATATTTCCTCTTTCTTAAGGTAGGATTGTATTGCTATAAACTTCCCTCTTAGAACTGCTTTTGCTGCATCCCATAGGTTTTGTTTCGTCATGTCTCCATTGTCATTTGTTTCTACGTATTTTGTGATTTCCTCTTTGATTTCTTCACTGATCACTTCGTTATTAAGTAGTATATTATTTAGCCTCCATGTGTTTGTAATTTTTACAGATCTTTCCCTGTAATTGATATCTAGTCTCATAGCGTTGTGGTCAGAAAAAATACTTCATACAATTTCAATTTTCTTAAATTCACCAAGGCTTGATTTGTGAACCAAGATATGATCTGTCCTGGAGCACGTTCCATGAGCACTTGAGCAATATGTGTATTCTGTAGTTTTTGGATGGAATGTCCTATAAATACTAATTAAGTCCACCTTGTTTAATGCATCATTTAAAACTTGTGTTTCCTTATTTAGTTTCAGTTTGGATGATCTGTCCATTGGTGAAAATGGGGTGTTAAAGTCCCCTACTATGATTGTTTTACTGCCTATTTCCCCTTTTATGGCTGTTAGTGTTTGCCTTATGTATTGAGGTGCTCTTATGTTGGGTGCATAAATATTTACAACTGTTATATCTTCTTGCTTGATTGATCCCTTGATCATTATGTAGTGTCCTTCTTTGTCTCTTCTAGTAGTCTTTATTTTAAAGTCTATATTGTCTGATATGAGAATTGCTACTCCAAATTTCTTTTGGTTTCAATTTGCATGGAATATCTTTTTCCATCCCCTTACTTTCAGTTTGTATGTGTCTCTAGGTCTGAAGTGGGTCTCTTGTAGACAGCATATATATGGGTCTTGTTTTTGTATCCATTCAGCCAATCTGTGTCTTTTGGTGGGAGCAATTAGCCCATTTACATGTAAGGTATTTATTGATATATATGTTCCTATTCCCATTTTCTTAATTGTTGGTGTCGTTATTGTGGATCTTTTCCTTCTCTTGTGTTTCTTGCCTACAGAAGTTCCTTTAGGATTTGTTGTAAATGTGGTTTGGTGGTGCTGAACTCTCTCAGCTTTTGCTTGTCTGTAAAGGTTTTAATTTCTCCATCAAATCGGAATGAGATCCTTGCTGGGTAGAGTATTCTTGGTTGCAGGTTTTTCTCCTTCATCACTTTAAATATGTCCTGCCTGTCCCTTCTGGCTTGCAGAGTTTCTGCTGAAAGATCAGCTGTTAACCTTATGGGGATTCCCTTGTGTGTTATGTGTTGTTTTTCCCTTGCTGCTTTTAATATGTTTTCTTTGTATTTAATTTTTCTCAGTTTGATTAATATGTGTCTTGGCGTCTTTCTCCTTGGATTTATCCTGTATGAGATTCTCTGTGTTTCCTGGACTTGATTAACTATTTCCTTTCCTATATTAGGGAAGTTTTCAACTATAATCTCTTCAAATATTTTCTCAGTCCCTTTCTTTTTCTCTTCTTCTTCTGGAACCCCTATAATTCGAAAGTTGGTGTGTTTATTGTTGTCCCAAGCATCTCTGAGACTGTCCTCAGGTCTTTTCATTCTTTTTTCTTTATTCTACTCTGCAGTAATTATTTCCACTATTTTATCTTACAGTTTACTTATCCATTCTTCTGCCTCAGTTATTCTGCTACTGATCCCAGCAAGAGTATTTTTAATTTCATTTATTGTGTTGTTCATCGTTGCTTGTTTCATCTTTAGTTCTTCTAGGTTCTTGTTACATGTTTCTTACATTTGTCTATTCTATTTCCAAGATTTTGGATCATCTTTACTATCAGTATTCTGAATTCTTTTTCAGGTACACTTCCTATTTCCTCTTCATTTGTTAGGTCTGGTGGGTTTTTATCTTGCTCCTTCATCTGCTGTGTGTTGTTCTGTCTTCTCATTCTGCTTATCTTATTGTGTTTTGGGTCTCTTTTTTGCAGGCTGCAGGTTCATAGTTCCCGTTGTTTTTGGTGTCTTCCCCAGTGGCTAAGTTTTGTTCAGTGGGTTGTGTAGGCTTCCTGGTGGAGGGGACTAGTGCCTGTGTTCTGGTGTATGAGGCTGGATCTTGTCTTTCTGGTGGGCAGGTCCACGTCTGGTGGTGCATTTTTGGTTGTCTGTGGCCTTATTATGATTCTAGGCAGCCTCTATCTAATGGGTGGGGTTGTGTTCCTGTCTTGCTAATTGTTTGGCATAGGGTGTCCAGCATCTTGTGGTAGGCTGCACAGGATCCCCGGAAGGAAGGTGTGGATAGTGACCTGTGCTCGCACACAGGCTTCTTGGTGGCGGCAGCAGCAACCTTAGTGTCTCATGCCCCTCTCCGTGGTCCACACTTTATCCACGGCTCCTGCCCATCTCTGGAGCTCCTTTAAGCAGTGCTCCTAATCCCCTCTCCTCGCGCACCAGGAAACAAAGATGGAAGAAAAAGTATCTTGCCTTTTCAGTGGGTCCATACTTTCTCAGACTCCCTCCCGGCTAGCTGTGGTGCACTAATCCTTTCAGGCTCTGTTCATGCTGCCAGTCCTCTCCCTGTGCTCCGAGAGAGCCCAAGCCTCAGCTCCCAGCCCCACCCACCCTGGCGGGTGAGCAGACCAGCCTCTTGGGCTGGTGAGAGGTGGTCGGCACCAATCCTCTGTTTGTGAATCTCTCCATTTTGCCCTCCACACTCCTGTTGCTGTGCTCTCCTCCACGGCTCTGAAGCTTTCCCCCTCCGCCACCCACACTCTCTGCCCCTGAAGGGGCTTCTTAGTGTGTGGAAACCTTTCCTCCTTCACAGCTCCCTCCCACTGCTGCAGGTCCCTTCCCTATCCTTTTGTCTCTGTTTATTCTTTTTTATTTTGCCCTACCTAGGTACGTGGGGAGTTTCTTGCCTTTTGGGAGGTCTGAGGTCTTCTGCCAGCATTCAGTAAGTGTTCTGTAGGAGTTGTTCCACGTGTAGATGTATTTCTGGTGTATCTGTGGGGAGGCAGTTGATCTCCGCATCTTACTCTTCTGCCATCTTCCCCTCGTCTCCAAAATTTGTCTTTGTTTGACTTATTTCGCTTGCATAATTCCTTCAAGATTCTTCATGTAATCATAAGTGGCAAGATTTCTTTCTTTTTATGGCTGAATAATCTTTCATTCTCTATATATACACCACATTTTCTTTATCCATTCATCTGTCAATGGACACTTAGGTTATTTCCATGTCTTGGCTACAGTAAATAATAAGGCAATAAACATGGGAGTGCAAATATCTCAAGATAGTGATTTTATTTCCTTCAAATATATACCCAGAAGTGGAATTGCTGTATCATTCGATAGCTCTATTTTTAATTTTTGAGAAACCTGCATACTTTTTTTCCACTGTGGATATACCAATTTATCATCCTACCAAGAGTGCTGTATAGTTTTTTCTGCATCCTCGCCAACACTTGTTATCTCTTGTTTTTTTGATAACAGCCATTCTACAAGGTATGAGGTGATATTTCATTGTAGTTTTGATTTTCATTTTCCTGATACTTAGTGATGCTGAGTACCTTTTCACATACCTCTTGGCAATTTGAATACCTTATTTGGAGAAATGACTATTCAGGCCCTAGGCCCATACTGAATAGATGATGATGATCATGTTGATGATGATGATGATGATGATTTTGCTATTATGTGAATTCCATATGAATTTTGGATATTAACCCCTTATCACATATTTGGTTTGCAAATATTTCTCCCATTCCATAGGTTGCCTCTTCATTCTGTTGATTGTTTCTTTTGCTGTGCAAAAAAAAGAAAAAGCTTTTCATTTTGATGTAGCCATGCGTATTTATTTTTGCTTTTATTGCTTGTGCTTTAGGTGTCATATGCAAAAAATTACTGCCAAGACCAATGTCAAAGATATTTTCCCCTATTTTTTTCTAGGATTTCTATAATTTAAGGTTATACATATAAGCCCTTAATCTATTTTGGGATAATTTTTGAGTGGTGTAAACTAGTTTCATTCATTCATGTTTAAATATCCAATTTTCTCTAGGCCATTTATTGAAGAAGCCATCTTCTGCATTACATATTATTGGATTCCTTGTCAAATATTAGTTGAACATATATGCATGGGTTTATTTCTGGGCTCTTGATTCTTTTCCATTGTTATATGTGCTTATGCCAATAGTATATTTTAAAATTACTATAGCTTTGTAATATAGTTTAAAATTAGGAAGTGTGATGCTTCCTGCTTTGTTCTTTTCAGTATTGATTTGACTGTTCAGGATCTTCTGTGGTTCCATACAAATTGTAAGATTGTTTTTTCTATTTCTATAAAAATTTCACTGGAATCTTGATAGGGATTCCATTGAATCTGTAGATGACTTTGGGTAACATAGATATTTTAACAATATTAATTCTCAAAGCCATGAATGTGAGACATCTTTTGCTTCAGTTGTGTCTTATTCAATTTCTTTCATCAATGTCTTATAGTTTTCAGTGTACAGCTCTTTCACCTCCATGGTTAAATTTATTCCTAAATATGTTTATTGTTTTTGATGCTGTTGTAAATGGGATTGTTTTCTTTATTTGTTGTTCTGATATTTCCTGTTAATGTAAAGAAACACTACTGATTTTTATGTTGATTTTATGTCCTCCAACTTTACTGAAATTCATTGATTATATCTAAAAGTTATTTGGTGGAATCTTTAAAATTTTCTGTATATAAAATAGTGTCATATTCAAACAAAAACAATTTTACTTCTTCCTTTTTTATTCAGATGGCTCTTATTTCATTTTCTTGTCTAATTGCTCTGGCTAGGACAACCAGTACTATGTGGAATAGGAGTTGTGAGAGTAGGCACCTGTGTCTTATTCTTGAACTTTTAAAAATAAAAGTTTTCAATCTTTCATCTTAAGTATGATGTTAACTTTGGGATTGTCATATATGATCTTTTTATGTTGAGGTAATTCCTTTTTTAATAGAACTATAGTTGATTTACAATATTATGTTATTTCAGATGTAAAGAAAAATGATTCAATTATATATGTACATTATATTTTTCAGATTATTTTCCATTATGGGTTATTACAAGAAATTGAATATAATTCCCTGTGCTATACAGTAAAACTTTGTTGCATATCTATTTCATGTATAGTAGTTTGTATCTCTTAATCCCATACTCCTCATTTGTCCCTCCCCCAATTTCCTTTCCCCTTGATAACCATAAGTTTTTTTCCTATGTTTGTGAGTCTGTTTTTGTTTTGCATATACATTCATATGTATTATTTTTTAGAGACCATATATAAGTGATATCATACAATATTTCTCTTTCTCTGTCTGACTTACTTCATTAAGTATAATATTGTCTATGTCAATCCATGATGCTGAAAATGGCAATATTTCATTCTTTTTTATGGTTGAGTAATATTCCATTGTATATATATACCACATGTTAAACCAGTCATCTCTTGTTGGGCACTTAGGTTGTTTCCTTGTCTTGGCTATTGTAAATTGTGCTGCTATGAATATTGGGGTGCATGTATCTTTTCATTTAGAGATTTTATTTTCTTTCCAAATATATACCCAGAAATGGGATTGCTTAGTCATATAGTAGCTCTATTTTTAGTTTTAAGGAACCTCCATACCTTTGTCAAAAGTAGTTGCACCAATTTACATTTCCAGCTACAGTGGACAAGGGTTCCCTTTACAACATCTCCAGCATTTATTAGTTGTAGATTTTCTGATGATAGCTATTCTGACAGGTGTGAGGTGATACCTCATTGTGGTTTTGAGTTCCATTTCTCTAATAATTAGCAATTCTGAGCATGTTTTCATGTGCTTGTTGGCCATCTGTATGTCTTCTTCGGAAAAATGTCTATGTAGGTCTTCTGAACATTTTTTGATTGGGTTGGTCTCTTTTCTTTGATAATGAGTTGTATGAGCTGTATATATATTTTAGATATTAATTTCTTGTCAATAGCATAAATTGCAAATACTTTATCCCATTCCATAGGTTGTCTTTTCATTTTGTTGATGGTCTTCTTTGCTGTGCAAAAGCTTGTAAGTTTGATTAGGTCCCATTTGTTTATTTTTGCTTTTATTTCTTTTGCCTTGGGAGATTGATCTAAGAAAACGTTGCTGTGATTTATGTCAGAAAATATTTTGCCTGTGTTCTCTTTTGGAAGTTTTATGGTGTCATGTCTTATATTTATGTCTTTAAACCATTTTGAGGTTATTTTTGTATATGGTGTGAAGGAGTGTTCTAATTTCATTGATATACATGTAGCTGTCCAGCTTTCCCAACATCACTTGTTGAAGATAACTGTCTGTATAGTCTTGCCTACTTTGTCATAGATTAATTGACCATGAGTGTATAGATTTGCTTCTGGGCTCTCTATTGTGTTTCATTGATCTATACGTATGTTTTTGTGCCAATACCATGCTGTTTCGATTACTATAGCATTGTAGTATTGTCTGAAGTCTGGGAGGGTTATGCCTCCAGCTTTCTTCTTTTCCCTTAGAAGAGCTTAGGCAATTCTGGGTCTTTTGTGGTTCCATATAAATTTTAGGATTATCTTTTCTAGTTTTGTGAAAAATGTCATGGGAAATTGATAGGGATTGCATTAAATCTGTAGGTTGCTTTGGATGGTATTACCCTTATAAAAATACAATTCTTACAACCCAAGAACATGGGATATCTTTTCATTTCTTTAAATCATCTTCACTTTCCTTGATCCATGTTTATAGCTTTCAGTGGATAGGTCTTTCACCTCCTTGGTTAAGTTTATTCCTAGGTATTTTATTTTATTTTTGTCATGATCTTAAACAGGATATTTTCTTTCCTTTCTGATATTTCATTTTTAATATGAAGAAATACAGATATTTCTGTATATTAATCTTGTGTCCTGTTACATTGTTGAATTCACTTATTAGTTCTAATAATTTTGTGTGGATCCTTAGGGTCCTCTGTATAATATATCATATCATCTGTAAATGGTAACAGTTTTAATTCTTCCTTTCCAATTTGGATACATTTTATTTCTTTTTCTTGTTTGCCTGCTGTGGCTAGGACTTCCAATATTATGTTGAATAAGCGTGGTGAGACTGGGCATCCTTGTCTTGTTCCTGAATTTAGCAGAACACCTTTCATCTTTTCACCATTGAGTATTATGTTGGCTGTGGGTTTGTCATATGTGACCTTTATTATGTTGAGATATGTTCTCTCTATATCCACTTTGGTGAGAGTTTTTGTAATAAATGGATGCTGAATTGTGTCAAATGCATTTCCTGAATCTATTGAAATGATCATGTGATTTTCGTCTTTCCTATTGTTAATGTGGTGTATCACATTGATTGATTTGCATATGTTGAATCATCTTTATGACACTGGAGTGCATCCCACTTGATCATGGTGTACGATCCTTATTAACTATTGTTGAATTTAGCTTGCTAGTAATTTGAGGATTTTTGCATCTATATTCATCAAAGATATTGGCCTGTAATTTTCTTTTTTTGCAGTTTCTTTTTCTGGTTTTGGTATCAGGTTGATGGTGGCTTCACAGAATGAACTTGAGAGTGCTCTCATCTCTTCAAATTTTGGAATAGTTTGAACAGGATAGGTTTAAGTTCTTTTTTGTGTGTTTGGTTGAATTCCCCAGTGAAGTTATCTTGTCCTGGACTTTTGTTTGGAGGGAGTTTTAAAATTACAGACTCTATTTTCCTTCTAGTAATTGATCTGTTTCAATTATCTGTTTCTTCTTTACTCAGTCTTGACAGGTTGTATGTTTTTAGAAACTTGTCCATTTCTTCTAGGTGGTACAATTTGTTGGCATATAACCTTTTATAGTATTCTCTTATGATGTTTTGTATTCTGTTGTATCGGTTGTTGTTATTTCTCCTCTTTCATTTCTTATTTTATTTATTTTGGTTTTCTCACTTTTCTTCTTGGTGAGCCTAGCTAGACGTTTGCCAATTTTGTTTATCTTTTCAAAAACCCAGCTCTTCTTTATATTGATCTTTTCTATTTTATCTCTATTTTATTTATTTCCTCTCTGATCTTTATTATTTCCTTCCTTCTGATGACTTTGGGTTTTGTTTGCTCTAGTTTTCTGTATTTCTTTAGGTAGTAGGTTAGGTTGTTTATTTGAGATTTTTCTTCTTTTTGAGGTAGGTCTGTATGGCTATAAAGTTTTATCTTAGAACTGCTTATGCTGTATCCCATAGATTTTATAAGGTTGTGTTTTCATTTTCGTTGAGATATTTTCTGATTTCTTCTTTGATTTCATCATGGACCCATTGCTTTCTAATAGTATGCTGTTTTGTCTCCATGTGTTCATTCTTTTCCCATTTATCTTTCTAGTTTCATACCATTGTGTCCAGAAAAAATGCTTGAAATAATTTCTGTCCTCTTAAATTTGTTAAGGCTTTTTTGTGTGTGACCTAGTTTGTGGTCTATCCTGGAGAACATCCCATGTGCTCTTGAAAACATTGTGTATTCTGTTTTTTTTTTTTCAGGTATAGTGTCCGGTAGGTATCAATGAAGTCCAACTGGTCTATTGAGTCAGTTAGGACCTCTGTTACCTTATTGATTTTCTGTCTGCATGATCTTTTCATTGATGTCAGTGGATTGTTAAAATCTCCAAATATTATTGTCCATTTCTCCTTTTAGATCTGTTAGTGTTTGTTTTATACATTTAGTTGTTCCTATTTGAGGTGTATTATTTGGCTATTAATGAGTGTAATGTCTTCTCTTTGTATTGATCTATTTACCATTATATAATGCCTGTCTTTTTCTTCCTTTATGGCATTTGTTTTAAAGTCTATTTTGTCTGATATGAGTATTGCTACCTCCACTTTTCTGTCCATTCTATTTGCATGAAATATCTTTTTCCATCCCCTCACTTTCAGTCTGTGTGTGTCTTTCTCCCTGAAGTGAGTCTCTTGTAGGCAGCATATTGTAGGTTCTTTTCTTTTTTTATCCAATCTGCCACTCTGTATCTTTTGATTGGAGCAGTTAGTTCATTGACATTTCAAGTAATTACTGATATGTATGTACTTACTGCCATTTTGATCCTTGTTTTCTAGTTGTTTTTATAGTTCTTTGTTCATTTCTTCTTATTTTTGTTTTTCCCTGTATGGTTTGTTGATTTTCTTTTGTAGTATGCTTGAATTCTTTTCTTTTTGATTTTTGTGAATCTATTTTATGTCTGTGATTCATGGTTACCATGGAGTTCAAGTATATTAACCCATAACTATATCTACTTGCTTTAAACTGATAGTCATACAAATTCAAGCACATTCTAAATGATCTATATTTTTATACTCTGCTCCCTCATATTTTGTGATTTTCTTGTCATATTTCATTTTCATACTTATCTTTTGCTGTTAATTGTAATTATAATCACTTTTACAATTTTTTATTTTTTTAAGTCTATGTACTGGCTTTTTAAAGTGATCTTCAATCTTTTTATATATTTGCCTTTCCTATTGTGATTTTCCCTTTCCTATAGATTCCTGCTTCTTTTCTATTTAGAGAAGATCCTTTAATATTTCTTGTAGAGTAGGCTTAGTATTGCCAAATTCTTTTAGTTTTTGCTTGTCTGAAAAATTCTTTCTCTCTCCTTCTATTCTAAATTATAATCTTGCTGGGTAGAGTATCCTAGGTTGCAGGTTTTTCCCTTTAATGGTTTGAATATATCATGCCACTCCCTTCTGGCCTGTAAATTTTTCACAGAGAAATCAGCTGATAGCCTATGGGGATTCCCTCATAACTGACTCTTTTTGTTTTCTCTTGCTGCCTTTAGAATCCTCTCTTTAACTTTTGCCATTTTAATTATGATATATCTTGGTGTAGGTCTCTTTTGCTTCATCTTGTTTGGGACCCTCTGTGCTTCCTGTACCTGGATATCTGTTTCCCACTTTAGGTTTTTGAAGTTTTCAGCCATAATGTCTTCAAATACATTTTGATCCCCTTCTCTCTCTCTTATCCTCCTGGAACCCATATTATGCATAGGTTGGTATGCTTTATATTATCCCATAGATCTCATATGCTGCTTTCATTTATTTTTTCATTTTTCTTTCTGTTTGCTGTTCTGATTGGGTGATTTCCATTGTTCTATCTTTCAGACCACTTATACATTCTGTGCCATTAATATGCTATTCAGTGTTTCTAGATTGGTTTTTATGTCAGCAATTGAATTGTCTATTTTTTATTGGTTCATCTTTATAATTTCTAATTCCTTGTTACATTAATCTGTACTTCTATCGATAATCATTCTTAATTAAGTTAACATTTTTAATAACTCATTTTTGAACTCAGAGTCTAGGAGAATGGTGAGGCTTGTTTCATTATTTTTTTCTTTCAGGGGATTTCTTTTGTCCTTGTAATTGGGAGTAGTTCCTCTGTCTTTTCCATTTTACTTAAATCTCTCTGTCTCTATGATTTTACGAATAACAGTTATCTACTGTGGTCTTAAAGGGGTGGCTTTGTGTTGTGTTGTCCCTGTGTATTCTGTGTATGTCCAATATTTTTGGTTTGAGATCTTGTTCTGATATGGATATCAGCCACGTCTTTCCTCAGAGGGTGCTGGCAGTTATCCCATTGATAGGGAGTGTGGTTTTTGTTGTAGTATCTAGACCTTTGCTGGATATGAGGTGGGGCTGTTTCTTTGCTCCATGGCTGTCACCAACCTGTCAGGGGTGGGTCTGCTCCCAAGTTGTTGGAGTAGAAGTCCTGAAGGTCGTGTTTGATCAGGCTTCATTGCCCTTGAGTGTGTGCCCTGCTCCAAAGATGTGAATGCTGAAGGAAGTGAGGCCTGTGGGGTCACAACAAACCTACACACCACCTGTGTAGAAGTCCACATTTCTGCTCAGAAGCAGCTCAAGGTTATATCCTTTCTCTCTTTTATTCTTCCCAGATCTAGTGCAATAATGTGGTGTGGAGTAGGCTGGGCTGGGAGTCAGGGTATTGTACCTGCAGGAATTGAGGTGGCTGTGTTTCTGTCTGAGATCTGGGATGCCTCTTGGAAGACTTCTCCCAGGACCTGTCTGTCCCAGATCTAGCACTACGCTGCAGTGTAGAGTGGGCAGAATTGTAGCACTCTTGCTGGGAAATGAACCACTGCATACTCCTGGCTGAGGACTGTCTGCACAAGATTTAGCATTTAGATGCCACGTGTTCTTGTAGTGCTGCCTGTTGTGAGTGCTAACAATGTCTCCTGTGGCTAAACCCTCTGCCACCATGTGTGTGCTGGCAATGGGCACCGCAACTCCACCTGGATCACACCCCAGGCCTTCTGGACTGTCCTGCATAGATAGATCAAGTTCTCTTCTATGGCCTGTCTGCCTGATATTCAGCTCGTAGCCTCTGCATATTCTTGTGGCGCCACCCAGTGCACACGGGGACAATGGTTTATGCAGCTCCTTCTGGATCACACCCCAGGTGACCCAGTCTGTCTCTGTGTAGCTAGACAGAACCTTTACCCTGATCTCATGCCAGGATTTGGTGTGGAATGAGTGGGTCCAGCATGTTAGTCTCTTCATATTGGGAAGTGCAGCAAGGCAGAAGGTGTCAGTGCAAGGCTCTCTGTGTCCTGATTGTTAGCATGTCAGCATGCTTATACTCTTCAAGAGTAGATTCTAGGCTTCTTCAGCCCTTATCTCTGTCTCAGCAGATTTTCCAGCAGGCTAAGGGACATCTCTTCTCCATGCAGGACCCCAGGACTGGAATTTCCAGATTATGAGTTGAGCTGCTCACTCCCCAGGATGAGGCTCCACCTGTGTGGACCTTCTCTCCCTTACAGATCCCTCCCAGGGGCACAGGTCCTGACTGATGCATTTTTTTCCATCTTACCCTGTTATGTGGTGATCTGTTTTGCAGTGTTGGTTGTATAGGAGCTCTTCTGCCAGTTTCCACTTAGTTTTCTGTGAGAATTGTTCCATAAGAATTGTTCCATAAGTAGATATATTTTTGATGTGTTTGTGGGGGGAGGTGAGCTCCACATTCTCCTACTCTACCATCTTGATCCCCCCAAAGGTAATTATTTTTAAACCGAGTTTGTTGAGAGATTTTTTTAAAATTATGAATGAATGTTGAATTTTGTCAAATGGTCTTTCTGCATCTATTGAAATGATAATTTGATTTTTATCTTTTATTCTATAAATGTGATATATCACATTTATTGCTTTGGTTATGTTGAACCATCTTTGCACCCTAGGTATGAATACCACTTGATCAAGCAGTATGACCCTTTTAATGTGCTGTTGAATTCAGTTTATTAGTATTTTGTTGGTGATTTTTTACCTCTATATTATCAGGGATTTTAGTATACCTTTCTCATATTGTCTTATCTGCTTTGGTATAAGGGTAATGCTGGCCTTGTAAAATGAGTTTTGGAGAGTTTTCTCATTTTCAATATTTTGGAAGAGTTTAAGAAGAATTGGCATTAATTTTTATTTAAATGTCTGTTAAAATTCACAAATGAAACCACCTGTTCCTAAGATTTTCTATGTTGGGAGTTTTTTGTTTACTGATTCAGTATTATTACTATTTGTTGGCCTGTTTAGAGTTTTAATCTCCTTACTCATTACTGTTCTGTTCAGAGATTTTATTTCATCACTAATCAGTTGTGGAATCTTGCATGTTTCCAGGAATTTATCCATTTCTTCTAGGTTTTCTATTTTACTGGCAAATGATTTTCCAAAGTAGTTTCTTATGATTCTTTGAATTTCTGTGTTTTCAGTTGCAATAACTCCTCTTTCATTTCTGCTTTTATTTATTAAATTGCTCTCTTTTTCTTAGTCTAGCTAAAGGTTTTCAAATTTGTTTACCTTTCAAAAAAAAAAGCCTTTACTTTTGGTGATGTTTAGTATTGTTTTCCTTCTCTATTTTATTTACTTCTGCCCTAATTTTGCTATTTTATTACTTCTGCTAGGTCTGGGCTAAGTTCCTTATTTTTCTAGTTCTTGAAGTGTAAAGTTAGATTGTTTATTTGAAATCTTTCTTTTCTCTTGATGTATGCAATTATTGCTATAAAATTTCCTCTTCCAGTATCTCCTGGAGGCGAGCTTGTACACACCTCTTGTGCCTTGTTTTTTATACCTGGTGCTATGTTTTTTGTGTCTGCCACCCAAAGGAAGTCCCCTGTTTGCTGCTCTGGTGGCCAGTAGGGCTAGTTTGTGGGTCCCCTGGGAATACAGCAAATGGAGAGGCAGTTCTTGTCTGGCTACAACCCACAGGGCACAGCACAAACAGCAGAGTGAAACACAACACTGCTTTTCTGTGAAAGAGACATATTTGCTGGCCCTGGAGTTTTGACCTGAAGGGAAGGCTACTGGTTTGGTATACATCTAGGGACCTACTAAGCTGCTTTCTGGGAACAGAGGCCAGTGGATGCCATCTTTGCTTATCCCTCTTCCTTGTTTCAAGTCACTGGTATCTTCCAGAAAGGAACTTCTAAGTTTATCTGCAACCCCAATTTTTGCAGCTCCTGCCCAGGGGACAACTCTATATCTTCTGGATCTGGTGGCCAGCAGGGATTATACTCACAGTCACACAGCACTGTGCATATTTCTGTACTTTAAAAGGAGCTGTCTGGGGGTCTGGATTCCAGTCTTCCTGAATCTCAGTGCTGACTCAGATCCTCCATATTGGGACATTGACTGGTCTTGGCACACCCTAAACTACTGGCAGCCACTAAAAATAAAGTAGTCTGCTTGTATAATCATGAAGGTTTGAGAGACAACGCAAGGCTTGGGCAGAGTTGAACAATAACGTTCATCTCCAACATAAAGCCACTCCTTCAAGACTGGGAGCAGTGGCTGTTTTATTCAATTCATGGAAACCAAGACAGAAGGTCAAGGAAAAAGGAGAAACAGACGGATGAGTTCCAAACTAAAAATAAATATGAAACCTCAGAAAAATAACATGATGAAAGATAGGTAATTTACCTGACTAGGAGTTTAAAAAATGGTCATAAAGATGTTACTGAGCTCAGGAAGAGAAATGGATGAACAAAGTGAGAATTTCAACAGAGATAGAAGATATAAGAAAATATCAAGTAGAAGTCACAGAGCTGAAGAATGTAATAACTGAACTTAAAAATACAATAGAGGGGTTCAACAGCAGGCCAGATGAAGCAGAAGAAAGAATCAGTTAATTCCAAAACAGGGCAGTACTCTCCCAATCAGAGTAGCAAAAAGAAGCAAGAATGAATAGAGTTTAAGGGGCTTGTGGGACAATTTCAAGTGGACCAACATTCCCATTATATGGGTCCTAGAATGAGAAGAGAGAGAGAAAGAGGCAGAAAACTTATTTGGAGAAATAATGGCTGAAAACTTTCTTAACATGAGGATAGAAACAGATATACAAATCCAGAAAGCCGAGAGAGTTTCAAATAAGATGAAAACAGAGACCTACACACAAACATATTATAATTAAAGTGTCAAAAGTTAAAGACGAGGAGATAATCTTAAAAGCAGCAAGAGCAAAGAGAGGCCGTGACAGTGAGTGGCCCATGCACCATGATGAAGAGTGGCCCCCACTCACCACAACTAGAGAAAGTTCTCACACAGAAACAAAGACCCAGGAGCCTCGAGGAAAGATGGTGGAAGAGTAAGACGCAGAGATCATCTTTCTCCACACAAATACATCAGAAATACATCTACATGTGGAACTGCTCCTATAGAACACCTACTGAACGCTGGCAGAAGACCTCAAACCTCCCAAAAGGCAAGAAACTCCCCACGTACCTGGGTAGGGCAAAAGAAAAAAGATAAAGAAAAAACAGAGACAAAATAATAGAGACGGGACCTGCACCAGTGGGAGGGAGCTGTGAAGGAGGAAAGGTTTCTACACACTAGGAAGCCCCTTCATGGGCGGAGACTATGGGTGGCAGAGGGGGGACCCTTGAAGCCACAGAGTAGAGTGCAGCAACAGGGGTGCAGAGGGAAAAGCAGGGAGATTCCCACACAGAGGATCGGTGCTGACCAGCACTCACCAGCACAAGAGGATTGTCTGCACACCTGCTGGGATGGGCAGGGGCTGGGAGCTGAGCCTTCCACTTCATTCGGATGCCAGGGAGAGGACTGAGGTTGGCTGAGTGAACACAGCCTGAAGGGGGCTAGTGTGCAACGGCTAGGCAGGGAGGGAGTCCGGGAAAATGTCTGGAACTGCCGAAGAGGCAAGAGACTTTTTCTTGTCTCTTTGTTTCCTTGTGTGTGAGGAGAAAGGATTAAGAGCACTGCCTAAAGGAGCTCCAGAGATGGGTGCAAACCATGGCTATCAGCGCAGACCCCAGAGACGGGAATGAGATGCTAAGACTGCTGCTGCAGCCACCAAGAAGCCTGTGTGCAAACACAGGTCACTATCCACACCTCCCTTCCAGGGAGCCTGTGCAGCCCACCACTGCCAGGGCCCGCGATTCAGGGACAAATTCCCCAGGAGAACACACGGTGCACATCAGGATGGTGCAATGTCATGCTGGTCTCTGCTGTCAGACGCTCACCCCACATGTGTACCCCTCCCTCCTCCCGGCCTGACTGAACCAGAGCCCCTGAATCAGCTGCTCCTTTAACCCTGGTCCTGTCTGAGCGAAGAACAGACACCCTCAGGCAACCTACACACAGAGGCGGATCCAAATCCAAAGCTGAAACCCAGAAGCTGTGGGAAAAAAGAACACACAGGGAAATTTCCCTCAGCAGCCTCAGGAGCAGAGGATTAAATCTCCACAATCAACTTGATGTACCCTGCATCTGTGGAATACCTAAAGAGATAACGAATCAACCCAAATTGAGGAGGTGGACGTTGACATTAAGATATATCATTTTTTCTCCTTTTCTTCTTTTTGTGAGTGTGTATGTATATGCTACTGTGTGAGATTTTGTCTTTATAGCTTTGCTTTCACCATTTGACCTAGGGTTCTGTCCATCCGTTTTTTTTTTTTTTCACTTAAAAAAGTTTTTTTCATAATAATTATTTTTTGTTTTAATTATTTTATTTTATTTTATCTTTATTTTATTTTATTTTATCCTCTTTCTCTCTTTCTTTCTTTGTTTCTTTCTTTCTAGTTTTTCTCCCTTTTATCCTGAGCCGTGTGGATAAAAGGCTCATGTTGCTTCAGGCAGGAGTCAGTGCTGTGTCCCTGAGGTGGGAGAGACAAGTTCAGGACACTGGTCCACAAGAGACCTCCCAGCTCCACGTAATATCAAACAGCAAAAATTTCCCAGAGATCTCATCTCAACACCAAGACCCAGCTTCACTCAATGACCAGCAACCTACAGTGCTAGACACCCTATGCCAAACAATTAGCAAGACAGGAACACAGCCCCATCCATTAGCTGAGAGGTTGCCTAAAATCATAATAAGGAAACAGACACCCCAAAACACACCACCAGATGTGGACCTGCCCACCAGAGGACAAGATCCAGCCTCATCCACCAGAACACAGGCACTAGTCCGCTACACCAGGAACCCTACGCAAACCAGTGAAACAACGTTAACCACAGGGGGAAGACACCAAAAACAACGGGAACTACAACCTGCAGCCTGCAAAAAGGAGACCAGTAAATAAGCAAAATGAGAAGAAAGAAAAACACACAGCAGATGAAGGAGCAAGGTAAAAACACACCAGACCTAACAAATGAAGAGGAAATAGGCAGTCTACCTGAAAAAGAATTCAGAATAATGATAGTAAAGATGATCCAAAATCTTAGAAATTGAATAGAGAAAATGCAAGAAACATTTAACAAGGACCTAGAAGAACTAATGAGGAAATCAGCAATGGTGAACAACACAATAAATGAAATTAAAAATAATCTAGAAGGTATCAAGAGCAGAAAAACTGAGGCAGGAGAACGCATAAGTGATCTGGAAGATAAAATAGATGAAATAACTACTGCAGAACGGAATACAGGAAAAACAATGAAAAGGACTGAGGACAGTCTCAGAGACCACTGGGACAACATTAAAACCACCAACATTCGAATTATAGGGATCTCAGAAGAAGAAGAGAATAAGAAAGGGACTGACAAGATATTTGAAGAGATTAGAGCTGAAAATTTCCCTAATACAGGAAAGGAAATAGTTAATCAAGTCCAGGAAGCACAGAGAGTCCCATAAAGGGTAAATCCAAGGAGAAATACACCAAGACACATATTAATCAAACTGTCCAAAATTAAATACAAAGAAAACATATTAAAAGCAGCAAGGGATAAACAACAAATAACACACAAGGGAATCCCAATAAGGTTAACAGCTGATCTTTCAGCAGAAACTCTGCAAGCCAGAAGGGAGTGGCAGACCATATTTAAAGTGATGAAGGAGAAAAACCTACAACCAAGATTACTCTAAACAGCAAGGATCTCATTCAGATTTGATGGAGAAATTAAAACCTTTACAGACAGGCAAAAGCTGAGAGAGTTCAGTACCACCAAACCAGGTTTACAGTAAATGCTAAAAGAACTTATCTAGGGAAGAAACACAAGAGAAGGGAAAGACCTACAATAACAAACCCAATACAGTTAAGAAAATGGGAATACGAACATACATATCGATAATTACCTTAAATATAAATGGACTAATTGCTCCCACCAAAAGGCACAGATTGGCTGAATGGATACAAAAGCAAGACCCATATATACGCGGTCTACAAGAGACCCATTTCAGACCTAGGGACACATACACACTGAAAGTGAGGTTATGGAAAATGATATTCCATGAAAATGGAAACCAAAAGAAAGCTGGAGTAGCAATTCTCATATCAGACAAAATAGACTTTAAAAAAAAGACTATTACAGGAGAAAAAGAAGGAAACTACAAAATGATCAAGGGACCAGTCCAAGAAGAAGTTATAACAATTGTAAATATTTATGCACCCAACATAGGAGCACCTCAATACATAAGGCAAATGCTAACAACCATAAAAGGGGAAATTGACAGTCACACAGTCATTGTAGTGGATTTAAACACCCCACTTTCAACAATGGACAGATCATCCTAAAAGAAAATAAATAGGAAACACAAGCTTTAAATGATACATGAAACAACATGCACTTAATTTATATTTATAGGACATTCCATCCAAAAACAACACAAAACATATTTTTTTCAAGTGCTCATGGAATATTCTCCAGGATAGATCATATCTTGGGTCACAAATCAAGCCTTGGTAAGGTTAAGAAAATTGAAATTGTATCAAGTATCTTTTCCAACCACAACGCTATGACACTAGATATCAATTACAGGAAAAGATCTGTAAAAAATACAAACACATGGAGGCTAAACAATGCACTACTTAATAACCAAGAGATCACTGAAGACATTGAAGGGGAAATCAAAAAATACCTAGAAACAAATGACAATGAAAACAGGACCACCCAAAACATATGGGAGGCAGCAAAAGCAGTTTTAAGAGGGAAGTTTATAGCAATACAATCCTACAGTAAGAAACATGAAACACCTCAAATAAACAACCTAAGCTTGCACCTAAAGCAATTAGAGAAAGAAGAACAAAAAAACCCCCAAAGTTAGCCGAAGAAAAGAAATCATAAAGATCAGATCAGAAATAAATGAAAAAGAAATGAAGGAAATGAGAGCGAAGATCAATAAAACTAAAAGCTGGTTCTTTGAGGAGATAAAGAAAATTGATAAACCATTAGGTTGTCTCATCAAGAAGAAAAGGAAGAAGAGTCAAATCAATGGAATTAGAAATCAAAAAGGAGAAGAAACAACTGACCCTGCAGAAATACAAAGGATCATGAGAGATTACTACAAGCAACTCTATGACAATAAAATGGACAACCTGGAAGAAATGGACAAATTCTTAGAAATGCACAACTTGCTGTAACTGGACCTGGAAGAAATAGAAAATACGAACAGACCAATCACAAGCACTGAAATTGAAACTGTGATTAAAAATATTCCAACAAACAAAAGCCCTGGACCTGATGGTTTCACAGGCGAATTCTATCAAACATTTAGAGAAGAAGTAACACCTATCCTTCTCAAATTCTTCCAAAATATGGCAGAGGGAGGAATACTCCCAAACTCATTCTACCAGGCCACCATCACCCTGATACCAAAACGAGACAAAGATGTCACAAAGAAAGAATACTACTGGCCAATATCACTGATGAACATAGATACAAAATCCTCCACAATATACTAGCAAACAGAATCCAACAGCACATTAAAAGGATCATACCGCTGATCAAGTGGAGTTTATCCCAGGAATGCAAGGATTCTTCAATATATGCAAATCAATGTGATACAGCCTATTAACAAATTGAAGGAGAAAAACCATACAATCATCTCAATAGATGCAGAGAAAGCTTTCAACAAAATTCAGCACCAATTTATGACAAAAAACCTGCAGAAAGTAGGTATAGAGGGAAATGTCCTCAACATAATAAAGGCCATATATGACAAACCCACAGCCAACATCGTCCTCAATGGTGGAAAACTGAAAGCATTTCCACTAAGATCAGGAACAAGACAAGGTTACCACTCTCACTACTCTTATTCAACATTGTTTTGGAAGTTTAGCCACAGCAATCAGAGAAGAAAAAGAAATAAAATTAATCCAAATCAGAAAAGAAGAAGTAAAGCTGTCACTGTTTGCAGATGATATGATACTCTACCTAGAGAATCCTAAAGATGTTACCAGAAAACTACTAGAGCAAATCAATGAATTTGGTAAAGTAACAGGAAACAAAATTAATGCACAGAAATCTCTGGAATTCCTATACACTAATGATGAAAAATCTGAAAGTGAAATCAAGACAACACTCCCACTTACCACTGCAACAAAAAGAATAAAATATCTAGGAATAAACCTACCTAAGGAGAAAAAATAGCTGTATGCAGAAAATTATAAGACACTGATGAAAGAAATTAAAGATGATACAAATAGATGGAGAGATATACCATGTTCTTGTATTGGAAGAGTCAACGTTGTGAAAATGACTCTACTACCCAAAGCACTCCAATCCCTTTCAAACTACCAATGGCATTTTTCACAGAACTAGAACAAAATATTTCACAATTTGTATGGAAACACAAAAGACCCCAAAGAGCCAAAGCAATCTTGAGAACGAAAAATGGAGCTGGAGGAATCAGGCTCCCTGACTTCAGACTATACTACAAAGCTACAGTAATCAAGACAGTATGATAGTGGCACAAAAACAGAAATATAGATCAATGGAACAGGATAGAAATCCCAGGGATAAACCCACGCACATATGGGTACCTTAACTTTGATAAAGGATGCAAGAATATACAGTGGAGAAAAGAGAGCTTCTTGAATAAATGGTGCTTGGAAAATCGTTCAGGTACATGTAAAAGTGTGAAATTAGAACACTCCCTAACACCATACACAAAAATAAGCTCAAAATGGATTAAAGGCCTAAATGTAAGGTCAGAAACTATCAAACTCTTAGAGGAAAACATAGGCAGAACACTCTATGACATAAATCACAGCAAGATCCTTTTTGACCCACCTCCTAGAGAAATTGAAATAAAATCAAAAATAAACAAATGGGATCTAATGAAACTTAAAAGGTTTTGAACAGCAAAGGAAACCATAAACAAAACCAAACGACAACCCTCAGAATAGGAGAAAATATTTGCAAATGAAGCAACTGACAGAAGATTAATCTCCAAAATTTATAAACAGCTCATGCAGCTCAATAACAAAAAAACAAACAACTCAATCCAAAAATGGGCAGAAGACCTAAATAGACATTTCTCCCAAGAAGATATACACTTTGCCAACAAACAGATTAAATGATGCTCAACATCATTAATCATTAGAGAAATGTAAATCAAAACTACCATGAGATATCATCTCACACCAGTCAGAATGGCCATCATCAAAAAATCTGGAAACAATAAATGCTGGAGAGGGTGTGGAGAGAAGGGAACCCTCTTGCACTGTTGGTAGTAATGAAGATTGATACAGCCACTATGGAGAACAGTATGCATGTTCCTTAAAATACTCAAAATAGAATTACCATATGATCCAGCAATACCACTACTGAGCATATACCCTGAGAAAACCATCATTCAAAAATAGTCATTTACCAAAATATTCATTGCAGCTCTATTTACAGTAACCAGGACATGGAAGCAACCTAAGGATCCATCAACAGATGAATGGATAAAGAAGATGTGGCACATATATACAATGGAATATTACTGAGTCATAAAAAGAAACGATATTGAGTTATTTGTAGTGAGGTCGATGGACCTAGAGTCTGTCATACAGAGTGAAGTAAGTCAGAAAGAGAAAGACAAATACCATACGCTAACACATATATAAGGAATCTAGGAAAAAAAGTTCATGCAGAACCTAGGGGTAAGACGGTAATGAAGCCACAGACCTACTAGAGAATGGACTTGAGGATATAGGAAGGGGGAAGGGTAAACTGTGACAAAGTGACAGAGTGGCATGGACATATATACACTATTAAACATAAAATAGATAGCTAGTGGGAAGTAGCTGCATAGCACAGCAAGATCATCTCAGTGGTTTTTGACCACCTAGAGGGGTGGGATAGGGAGGCTGGGAGAGAGGGCGACACAAGAGGGAAGATATATGGGAACATATGTATATGTATAACTGATTAACTTTGTTATAAAGCAGAAACTAACACACCATTGTAAAGCAATTATACTCCAACAAAGATGTTAAAAAAAAAAGCAGCAAGCACAAAACAACTTGTTATGTACCATTGAACTCCTGTAAGACTATCAGCAGAATTTTCAACAGAAACTTTACAGTCCAGAAGAGAGTGTCACAATATATTCAAAGTGCTGAAAGAAAAATAACAAAGTGCCAACAAGGAATACTCAACTTGGCAAAGTTGACATTCAAAATTGAAGGAGAGATGAAAAGTTTTACAGACAAGCAAAAGGTAATTGAGTTTTCTATTACTTATGAGCTGGTCTTAAAGTAAATTTTAAAGGGACTTCTTTAAGCTGAAAAGAAAGGACATTAATTAGTAGCAGGAAAACATATGAAAGTATAAATCTTACTTGTAAATGTAAATACATAGTGAAATTCAGAATAATCTAATGTAAAGGTAGTTGGTTAATCACTTACAAAAATAGTATAAAGGGCTTCCCTGGTGGCACAGTGGTTGAGGGTCCGCCTGATGATGCAGAGGGCATGGGTTTGTGCCCCAGTCTAAGGGGATTCCACGTGCTGTGGAGTGGCTGGGCCCATTTTCAATGACCACAGGGCCTGCGCGTCCAGAGCCTGTGCTCCACAGCGGGAGAGGCCACAGCAGTGAGAGGCACACGTACTGCAAAAAAAAAAAAAAAAAAAAAAAAAAAAAAAAATATATATATATATATATATATATATATATATAGTATAAAGATTAAAAGAAAAAAGTAGTAAAAATAACTGTAAGTACAATAATTTTTGAGCAATACACAAGATAAAAATATGTAAATTGTGATATCAAAAACATGACATTGGGGGAAGTAAAAATGTAGGTTTTTAAAATGAATTTAAGCTCAAATTGATATCAACTGTGGAAAAAAACTGTTATATAAATAGAAGTTGTTTTATGTAAACCTCATTGTAATCACAAATCAAAAACCTATAGTATCTATAACAAAGAGAAAGGAATCTAAGCATTGCTACTAAGGAAAATCAACAAATCACAAGGAAGACAACAAGAGAAAAAGAAGTGAACAGAGGAACTACGAACCAGCCAGAAAACAATTAATAAAATTAAAATAAGTATATAACTATCACTAATTACTTTAATGGACTAAATTCTCCAATCAAAAGACAAAGAGTGGCTTAATGGACTTAAAAACTTAAACCCACCTGTATAGTGCTTACAAGAGACTCACTTCACTTATAAGGACATAAACATGCTGAATGTGAAGGGATGGAAAAAGATATTCCATGCAAATGAAAACTAAAGAAAGCTGGAATAGTTATACTTAGAGGAAATAGACTTTAAGATAAAGACTGCAATGAGAGACAAAGAAGGTCATTACATGGTGATTAAGAGATCAGTTCAACAAGAGGATATAACATTTCCAAATATTTACCCACTCAACATAGGAGCTCCTAAATATATAAAGAAGATATTAAAATACATAAAGCGAGAAGTAGACAGCAAGACAGTAAGAGTAAGGAACACTAATACCCCACTAAAGAAAGCATCAATAAAATAAAAAGAAAACCTACTGAATGGGAGAAATTATTTACAAATCATATATCTGATAAGGGGTTATTATCCAAAATATAAAAATAACTCAGTTCTATAGCAAACAAACTGATTAAAAATTGGGCATAGGATCTGAATAGATAGTTGTTCAAAGAAGACATACAGATGGCCAACAGGTAAACAACATCACTAATCATCAGGGAAATGTAAATCAAAACCACAATGAAATATCCCCTCATAACTGTTGGAATAGCTATTATTCACTTTATTGTACAACAGAAACTAACACAGTATTGTGAAGCAATTATACTCAAATAAAAATCTATTTAAAAAAAGACAAGAAGTAACTATTGGTGAGGCTGTGGAGAATATGGAATCCTTATACCCTCTTGATGGAAACTTAATTAGTGTATCAACTATGAAAAATAGTATGGAGATTTCTCAGAAAAATTAGAAATAGTACTATTATATGATTGTAAAGATATATACAGACCCATGTTCACTGAAGCACTATTTACAATGGCAAAGACATGGAAGCAATCTCAGTGTCCATTGATGGATGAAAGGATACTGAAAATGGGATATATATATATATATATATATATATATATATATATATATATATATATATATATCAGCCTTTAAAATGAAGGGAATCTTGCCATTTATGAAGATCCTTGAGGGCATTATGATAATGCTAAGTGAAATATGTCAGAGAAAGAGGGAAATACCATATGATCTCACTTACATGTGAAATCTTAAAAAAAAAAATTTCACAGATACAGAGAACAAATTGGTGGGGTTGCCAAAGATGGGAGATCGGAGGTGGGGGAAATGGGTGAAGGTGCTGAAAAGGTACAAACTTTCACTTATAAAATAAATAAGTCATGGTTATGTAATGTGCTGCATGAGGATTATAGTTAATAATACTGAATTGTATATGTGAAGTTTGCTAAAATTGTGAATCTTAAAAGTTCTCATCACAAGAAAAAAATTGTAACTATGCATGGTGATGGATGTTAACTATACTTATTGTGGTGAACAATTTGCAATATATACAAATATTGAATCATTATGTTGTATACCTGGAACTAACATAATGTCATGTGTCAAATGTATATCAATACCAAAAGAGTAAATAAAAATAATACCCACTTCCTTTTAGAATTGCTTTTGCTGTATGCCATAAGTTGTGGCATGTTTTGTTTCCATTTTCATTTCATTCAAGATATTTTTAAATTTCACTTTTGATTTATTTGATTCATTGGTTAGTTTGGATGTGTTTAATTTCCTCATATTTGTAAATTTTCCTGCTTTTTTCCAATTACTGCTTTCTAGTTTAATACTATTGTAGTCAGAAAAGATTCTTGGTATGATTCCGATCTTGTTAAATTTGCTCAGTATTGTTTTGTGGCCTAACATATGATCCATCCTAGACAATGTTCTACATGCACTTGAGAAGAATGTGTATTCTGGTGTTTTTGGGGTGGACTATTCTGTATGTCTGTTGGGTTCATTTGCTCTATAATGTTGAAATCCATTGTTTTCTTATTGATTCACTGTCTAGATTATCTATTCATTGCTGAGAGTGGGGTATTAAAGTATTTTATTTCTTCTTATTTCTCTTTATAGTTCTTTTAATATTTGCTTTATATATTTATGTGCTGTGATGTTAGATGCATAGATATTTCCAACATATTTTCTTATTGATAATTGACCTCTTTATCATTATATAATGATCTTCCCTTTTGACCATTTTTAGCTTAAAGACTATTTTATCTGATATAAATATAGCTATCCTTGCTTTCTTTTGGTTGCTATTTGCATGTAATATCTTTTCCTTTTCCTTCAATCTCAGTCTATATGTGTCTTTAAAACAAAAATGTCTCTTGGTAGGCAATATGTCATTGGCTATTGGGTTTTTTAAAAGACAATTCAGCCATCCCATGTCTTTAAATTTGATCTATTAATCCATTTAATTTAAACTAATTATTGACAGGTAATGACTTACTATTGCTATGTTATTTATTGCTTTCTGACTCTTTGTAGATCCTTTATTCCTTCTTTCCTATCTTGCTATCTTCTTTTTTTTAATGATCAATACCTTTATTGATGGAATGAACAGTTCATTGTATACTTAAAATATGATTCAAATAATCGCAACTTTTCAGTACATGTATAATGCATTTAGGAAGACAAGACTACATGGTACAGTTAGAGTAAAAAGAAGGAAGCAAGCTTCTAGTTGTGGCCAGTGTCTGATGTTAGATGAGCCTCAGGCCAGGAGGAAAGGTCCAGAGTTGGTGAAAGAGAGGTGCCAAAGAAAATATGATCTGTGAGGTGTAAGTAAGACTTCATTGCTTTGTTTTACAGCATGGTTGGGCTGGAAGGTAAAGGCGGTGCATGTATGTCTCAGTATCTTAGACAAAAAAATCTATTATAGTGCCCTTATTGATTAATGAAGAGCTGTAAGGTAGATACAGGGCAGGTTAGATTGATTTTCAGCTAGTCAAACAATCATTTCCCCAAAGCTTTGGTAATGGGTAAATTCCAACAATTTTAAAATTAATTTTTATTGGAGTATAGGTGCTTTACAATGTTGTGTTAGTTTCTTGCTGTACAGCAAAGTGAATCTGTCATATGTAAACATATATCCACTCTTTTTTATTTTTTAAATAAATTTATTTAATTTTTGGCTGCATTGCGTCTTTGTTGCTGCACACAAGCTTTCTCTAGTTGTGGTGAGCAGGGGCTACTCTGTTGTGGTGAACAGGCTTCTCACTGCAGTGGCTTCTCTTGTTGCTGAGCACAGGCTCTAGGTGCCTGTAGTTGTGGCACATGGGCCCAGTAGTTGTGGCTCGTGAACTCTAGAGCACAGGCTCTGTAGATGTGGCGCATGGGCTTAGCTGCTCCACGGCATGTGGGATCTTCCCGGACCAGGGCTCAAACCCGTGGCCCCTGCATTGGCAGGTGGATTCTTAACTACAGCACCACCAGGGAAGTCTTATCCATTCTTTTTTAGATTTATTTCTGATTGAGGTCACCACAGAGCATTGAGTAGAGTTCCCTGTGCTATACAGTATGTTCTCATTAGTTATCTATTTTATACATAGTAGTGTATATATGTTAGTCCCAATCTCCCAGTTCATCCCATCCCCCCTTTTCCCCTTGGTAACCATAAGTTTATTCTCTACATCTGTGACTCTATTTCTGCTTTGCAAATAAGTTCATCTCTACCATTTTTCTAGAATCCACATATAAGCAATATTATACAACATTTGTTTTTCTCTTTCTGACTTACTTCACTATGAATAACAGTCTCTAGGTTTATTCACATCTTGGCAAATGACACAGTTTTGTTCCTTTCTATGGCTGAGTGATATTACATTGTATATATGTACCACATCTTCTTTATCCATTCCTCTGTTGATGGACATTTGGGTTGCTTCCATATCCTGGCTATTGTAAATAGTAATGAAATGAATATTGGGGTGCATGCATCCTTTTGAATTATGGTTTTCTCCTGATATATGCCTAGGAGTGGGATTACTGGGTCATATAGTAGCTCTATCGTTAGTTTTTAAGGAACCTCCATACTGTTCTCCATAGTGGCTGTACCAAATTACACTCCCACCAACAGTGTAGGAGGGTTCCCTTTTCTCCACACCCTCACCAGAATTTATTGTTTGCAGAATTATTGATGATGGCCATTCTGACTGGTGTGAGGTGATACCTCACTGTAGTTTTGATTTGCGTTTCTCTAAAAATTAGTGATGTTGAGCATCTTTTCATGTTTTTGTTGGCAATCTGTATATCTTCTTTGGAGAAATGTCTATTTAGGTCTTCTGCCCATTTTTGGATTGGGTTGTTCATTTTTTCATATTGAGCTGCATGTGCTGTTTGTATATTTTGGAGATTAATCCTTTGTTGGTTGTTTCATTTGCATATATTTTCTCCCATTCTGTGGGTTGTCTTTTCATTTTGTTTATGGTTTCTTTGATGTGAAAAAGCTTAAAGTTTAATTAGGTCCCATTTATTTATCTTCATTTTTATTTTCATTACTCTAAGAGATGGGTGAAAAAAGATCTTGCTGTGATTTATGTCAAGGAGTTTTCTTCCTAAGTTTTCCTGTCAGAGTTTTATAGAGTCTGGTCTTAGTTTTTGGTATTTAATCCATTTTGAGTTTATTTTCATGTATGGTGTTAGAAAGTGTTCTTATTTCATTCTTTTACATGTAGTTGTCCAGTTTTCCCAGCACCACTTACTGAAAACAGAGTCTTTTCTCCTTTGTATACTCTTGCCTACTATGTCATAGATTAGGTGGACATAGGTGCATGGGTTTATCTCTGCACTTTCTAGTTCAATTGATCTGCATTTTTGTGCCAGTATCACACTGTTTCTTAATACTGTAGCTTTGTAGTATAATCTGAATTCAGGGATCATGATTCACATACCTCTTTTCCTCCTTCTTAAGATAGCTTTTGCTATTCAGGGTCTTTTGTGTTTCTACACAAATTGTAAAATTTTTTGTTCAAATTCTGTGCAAATTGCCCTTAGTGATTTTATAGGGATTGCAGTGAATCTGTATCTTGCTTTGGGTAGTATAGTCATTTTCACAATATAGATACTTCCAATCCAAGAACACAGTATATCTCTCCATACGTTGGTGTCATTTTTATTTCTTTCATCAGTGTCTTACAGTTTTCTGAGAAAAGGTCTTTGGCCTCCTTAGGTACATTTATTCTCAGGTGTTTTATTATTTTTTTTACATCTTTATTGGAGTATAATTGCTTTACAATGCAGTGATAGTTTCTGCTTTATAACAAAGTGAATCAGTTATACATATACATATGTACCCATACCTCCTCCGTCTTCTGTCTCCTTCCCTCCCACCCTCCCTATCCAACCCATCCAGGTAGTCACAAAGCACCGAGCTGATCTCCCTGTGCTATGCAGCTGCTTCCCACTATTTTACATTTGGTAATGAATATATATGTCGATGTCACTCTCTCACTATGGCACAGCTTACCCTTCTCCCTCCCCATATCCTCAAGTCCATTCTCTAGTAGGTCTGAGTCTTTATTCCTGTCTAACCCCAAGGTTCTTCATGATATTTTTTTTCTCAGATTCCATATATATATATGTGTGTTAGCATACAGTATTTGTCTTTCTCTTTCTGACTTACATCACTCTGTATGACAGACTCTAGGTCCATCCACCTCATTACAAATACCTCAATTTTGTTTCTTTTTATGGCTGAGTAATATTCCATTGTATATATGGGCCACATCTTCTTTACCCATTCATCCGATGATGGACACTTAGGTGGTTTCCATCTCTTGGCTATTGTAAATAGAGCTGCAATGAACATTTTGGTACATGACATTTTTGAAATATGGTTTTCTCAGAGTATATGCCCAGTAGTGGGATTGCTGGGTCATATGGTAGATCTACCTGTAGTTTCTTTTTATTTTTTCTTTTTTGTGGTACATGGGCCTCTCACTGTTGTGGCCTCTCGCGTTGTGGAGCACAGGCTCCAGACGTGCAGGCTCAGTGGCCATGGCTCACGGGACCAGCTGCTCCATGGCCTGTGGGATCTTCCTGGACTGGGGCACGAACCCATGTCCCCTGCATTGGCAGGTGGACTCTCAACCACTGCTCCACCAGGGAAGCCATATTTGTAGTTTTTTAAAGAACCTCCATACTGTTCTCCATAGTGGCTGTACCAATGCACATTCCCACCAGCAGTGCAAGAGTGTTCCCTTTTCTCCACACCCTCTCCAGCATTTGTTGTTTCTAGATTTTTTGGTGATGGCCATTCTGACAAGAGTGAGATGATATCTCATTGTAGTTTTGATTTGCATTTTCTAATGATTAATGATGTTGAGCATTCTCTCATGTGTTTGTTAGCAATCTGTCTATCTTCTTTGGTGAAATGTCTATTTAAGTCTTCGGTCCATTTTTGGATTGGGTTGTTTGCTTTTCTGTTATTGAGCAACATGAGCTGCTTGTAAATTTTGGAGATTAATCTTTTGTCAGTTGCTTCTTTTGAAAATACTTTCTCCCATTCTGAGGCTTGTCTTTTGGTCCTGTTTATGGTTTCCTTTGCTGTGCAAAAGCTTTTAAGCTTCATTCGGTCCCATTTGTTTATTTTTGTTTTTATTTCCATTTCTCTAGGAGGTGGGTCAAAAAGGATCTTGCTGTGATTTATGTCATAGAGTGTTCTGCCTATGTTTTGCTCTAAGAGTTTGATAATTTCTGGCCTTACATTTAGATCTTTAATCTATTTTGAGCTTTTTTTTTGTGTATGCTGTTAGGGAGTGTTCTAATGTCATACTTTTACGTGTACCTGTCAAGTATTCACAGCACCAACTATTGAAGAGGCTGTCCTTTCTCCATTGTACATTCCTGTCTCCTTTATCAAAGATAAGGTGACCATATGTGTGTGGGTTTATCTCTGGGCTTTCTATCCTGTTCCATTGATCTATATTTCTGTTTCTGTGCCAGTACCACACTGTCTTGATTAGTGTAGCTTTGTAGTATAGTCTAAAGTCAGGGAGCCTGATTCCTCCAGCTGCGTTTTTCATTTTCAAGATTGCTTTGGCTATTCGGGGCCCTTTGTGTTTCCATACAAATTATGAAATTATTTTCTAGTTCTGTGAAAAATGTCAGTGATAGTTTGATAGGGTTTGCATTGAATCTGTAGATTGCTTTGCATAGTAGAGTCATTTTCACAATGTTGATTCTTCCAATCCAAGAACATGGTATATCTCTCAATCTATTTGTATCATCTTTAACTTCTTTCATCATCTTATAATTTTCTGTATAGAGGTCTTTTTTCTCCTTAGGTAGGTTTGTTCCTAGATATTTTATTCTTTTTGTTGCAATGGTAAATGGGAGTGTTTTCTTGATTTCACTTTTAGATATTTCATCATTAGTGTATAGGAACGCCAGAGATTTCTTTGTATTAATTTTGTATCCTGCTACTTTACCAAATACATTGATTAGCTCTAGTAGTTTTCAGGCACCATCTTTAGGATTCTCTATGTATAGTATCATGTCATCTGCAAACAGTGACAGCTTTACTTCTTCTTTTCCAATTTGGATTCCTTTTATTTCACTTTCTTCTCTGATTGCTGTGGCTAAAACTTCCAAAACTATGTTGAATAAGAGTGGTGAGAGTGGGCAATGTTGTCCTGTTCCTGATCTTAGTGGAAATGATTTCAGTTTTTCACCATTGAAAATGATGTTGGCTGAAAGTTTGTCATATATGGCCTTTATTTTGTTGAGGAAATTTCCCTCTATGCTTACTTACTGGAGGATTTTTATCATAAATGGGTGTTGAATTTTCTCAAAAGATTTCTCTGCATCTATTGAGATGATCATATGGCTTTTCTACTTCAGTTTGTTAATATGGTGTATCATGTTGAATGATTTGCATATATTGAAGAATCCTTGCATTCCTGGAACAAACCCCACTTGATCATGGAGTATGACTCTTTTAATGTACTGTTGGATTCTGTTTGCTAGTAGTTTGTTGAGGATTTTTGCATCTATGTTCATCAGTTATATTGGCCTGTAGTTTTCTTTCTTTGTGACATCCTTGTCTGGTTTTGGTTTTGGTGTGATGGTGGCCTCGTAGAGTGACTTTGGAAGTGTTCCTCCCTCTGTTATATTTTGGAAATTTTTGAGAAGGATAGGTGTTAGCTCTTCTCTAAATGTTTGATAGAATTCACCTGTGAAGTCATCTGGTTCTGGGCTTTTGTTTGTTGGAAGATTTTTAATCACAGTTTCAATTTCAGTGCTTGTGATTGGTCTGTTCATATTTTCTATTTTTCCTGATTCAGTCTTGGCAGGTTGTGCATTTCTAAGAATTTGTCCATTTCTTCCAGGTTGTCCATTTTATTGGAATAGAGTTGCTTGCAGTAATCTCTCATGATCTTTTGGATTTCTGCAGTGTCAGTTGTTACTTCTCCCTTTTCATTTCTAATTCTATTGACTTGAGTCTTCTCCTTTTTTTTCTTGATGAGTCTGGCTAATGGTTTATCAATTTTGTTTATCTTCTCAAAGAACCCGCTTTTAGTTTTATTGATCGTTGCTCTCATTTCATTCATTTCTTTCATTTATTTCTGATCTGATCTTTATGATTTCTTTCCTTCTGCTAACTTTTGGATGTTTTTGTTCTCCTTTCTCTAATTGTTTTACATGCAAGGTTAGGTTGTTTATTCGAGATGTTTCCTGTTTCTTAAGGTAGGATTGTATTGCTATAAACTTCCCTCTTAGAACTGATTTTGCTGCATCCCATAGGTTTTGAGTCATCGTGTCTTCACTGTCATTTGTTTCTAGGTATTTTTTGATTTCCTCTTTGATTTCATCAGTGTTCGTGTCATTATTAAATATTGTATTGTTTAGCCTCCATGTGTTTGTATTTTTTTACAGAAATTCTCCTGTAATTGATATCTAGTCTCATAGTATTGTGGTCGGAAAAGATACTTGATACAATTTCAATTTTCTTAAATTTACCAAGCGTTGATTTGTGACCCAAGATATGATCTATCCTGCAGAATGTTCCATGAGCACTTGAGAAAAATATGTATTCTGTTGTTTTTGAATAGAATGTCCTGTAAATATCAATTAAGTCCATCTTTTTAATATATCATTTAAAGCCTGTGTTTCCTTATTTATTTTCATTTTGGATGATCTGTCTATTGGTGAAAGTGGGGTGATAAATTCCCCTACTATGATTGTGTTACTGCCGATTTCCCCTTTTATGGCTGTTGGCATTTGCCTTATGTATTTAGGTGCTCCTATGTTGGGTGCATAAATATTTCAATTGTTATATCTTCTTCTTGGATCAATTCCTTGATCATTATGTAGTGTCCTTCTTTTTCTATTCTAATAGTCTTTATTTTAAAGTCTATTTTGTGTGATATGAGAATTGCTACTCCAGCTTTTTTTTGGTTTCCATTTCCATGGAATATCTTTTTCCAACCCCTTATGTTCAATCTGTATGTGTCTCTACGTCTGAAGTGGGTCTCTTGTAGACAGCATATATATGGGTCTTGTTTTTGTATCCATTCAGCCAAACTTTGTCTTTTGGTGGGAGCACTTAGTCCATTTACATTTAAGGTAATTTTCGATATGTATGTTCCTATTCCCATTTTCTTAATTGTTTTGGGTTTGTTATTGTAGGTCTTTTCCTTCTCTTGTGTTTCTTGCCTAGAGAAGTTCCTTTAGCATTTGTTGTAAAGCTGGTTTGGTGGTGCTGAAATCTCTCAGCCTTTGCTTGTCTGTAAAGGTTTTAATTTCTCCATCAAATCTGAATGAGAGCCTTGCTGGGTAGAGTAATCTTCGTTGCAGGTTTTTCTCCTTCATCACTTTAAATATGTCTTGCCAGTCCCTTCTGGCTTGAAGAGTTTCTGATGAAAGATCAGATGTTAACCTTATGGGGATTCCCTTGTGTGTTATGTGTTGTTTTTCCCTTGCTGCTTTTAATATGTTTTCTTTGTATTTAATTTTTGACAGTTTGACTAATATATGTCTTGGTGTGTTTCCCCTTGGATTTATCCTGTATGGGACTCTCTGTGCTTCCTGGACTTGATTAATAATTTCCTTTCCTGCATTAGGGAAGTTTTCATCTATAATCTCTTCAAATATTTTCTCAGTCCCTTTCTTTTTCTCTTCTCCTTCTGGGACACCTATAATTCGAATATCTGTGCATTTAATATTGTCCCAAAGGTCTCTGAGACTGTCCTCAGTTCTTTTAATTCTTTTTTCTTTATTCTGCTCTGCAATAGTTATTTCCATTATTTTATCTTCCAGGTCACTTATCCGTTCTTCTGCGTCAGTTATTCTGGTATTGCTCCCATCTAGAGTATTTTCAATTTCATTTATTGTGTTGTTCATCATTGCTTGTTTCATCATTAATTCTTCTAGGTCCTTGTTAAATGTTTCTTGCATTTTCTCTTTTCTATTTCCAGGATTTTGGATCATCTTTACTATCATTATTCTGAATTCCTTTTCAGGTAGACTGCCTATTTCCTCTTCATTTGTTATGTCTGGTGGGTTTTTATCTTGCTCCTTCATCTGCTGTGTGTTTTTCTGTCTTCTCATTTGGCTTATCATACTGTGTTTGGGGTCTCCTTTTTGCAGGCTGCAGGTTTGTAGTTCCCATTGTTTTTGGGGTCTGTCCCCAGTTGCTAAAGCTGGTTCAGTGGGTTGGGTAGGCTTCGTGGTGGAGGGGACTAGTGCCTGTGTTCTGGGGCATGAGGCTAGATCTTGTCTTTCTGGTGGGCAGGTCCACGTGTGATGGTGTGTTTTGGGGTATCTGTGGCCTTATTATGATTTTTGGCAGCCTCTCTGCTAATGCTTGCTTTTGTGATCCTGTCTTGCAAGTTGTTTGGCATAGGTTGTCCAACACTGTAGCTTGCTGGTCGTTGAGTGAAGCTGGCTGCTGGTGTTGAGATGGAGATCTCTGAAAGATTTTCGCCATTTGATATTATGTGGAGCTGGCAGGTCTCTTGTTGACCAGTGTCCTCAAGTTGTCTCTCCCACCTCAGAGGTACAGCACTCACTCCTGGCTGCAACACCAAGTCCGTTTCATCCACACGGCCTAGAATAAAAGGGAGAAAATGTAGAAAAAAGAAAGAGGGTAAAATAAAATAAGATCAAATAAAGTTATAAAAATAAAAAATAATTAAGAAAAAATATTTTAAGTAAAAAAAAAAAAATGGACGGATACAGCCCTAGGACAACTGGTGAAAGCAAAGCTATACAGACAAAATCTCACACAGAAGAATACACATACACACTCACAAAAAGAGGAAAAGTGGAAAAAATAATAAATCTTGCTCTCAAATTCTACCTCCTCAATTTGGGATGATTCGTTGTCTATTCATGTATTCCACAGATACAGGGTACATCAAGTTGATTGTGGAGATTTAATCCGCTGCTCCTGAGGCTGCTGGGATAGATTTCCCTTTCTCTTCTTTGTTCGCATAGCTCCCGGGGCTCAGCTTTGGATTTGCCCTAGCCTCTGTGTGTAAGTCGCCAGAGAACATCTGTTCTTCCCTCAGACATGATCAGGTTAAAGGAGTAGCTTCTTCAGGGGCTAGGAAAATAAAATAAACAAACAAAACTCAGGCCTCAGGGAGGGAGGGTTGCAGATGCAGGGTTAGCCTGCGGCAGCAGAGGCTGGTATGAGGTTGCACCAGCCTGAGGGACAACGTGCGTTCTTCCGTGGAAATTTTCCCTGGATCATGGGACCCTGGCAGTGGCGGGCTGCACAGGGCTCCCGGGAGGGGAAGTGTGGATAGTGACCTGTGCTCGCACATAGGCTTCTTGGTGGTGGCAGCAGCAGCCTTAGCATCTCATGCCCGTGTCTGAGGTCTGCGCTGTTAGCCATGGCTTGCGCCCGTCTCTGGAGCTCCTTTAGGCAGCGCTCTTAATCCCGTCTCCTTGTGCACCAGGAAACAAAGAAGGAACAAAATGTCTCTTGCCTCTTTGGCAGGTCCAGACTTTTCCCTGGAATCCCTCCTGGCTAGCCGTGGTGCAGTAACCCCCTTCAGGCTGTGTTCACGCCACCAACCCCAGTCCTCTCTCTGCATTCCAAGCAAAGCCCGAGCCTCAGTTCCCAGCCCCATCCACCCCGGCGGATGAGCACACAAGCCTCTCGGGCTGGTGAGTGCCGGTCGGCACCAATCCTCTGTGTGGGAATCTCTCCGCTTTGCCCTCCGCACCCCTATTGCTGTGCTCTCCTCCGTGGCTCCAAAGCTTCTCCCCTGTGCCACCCACAGCCTTCACCCACGAATGGGTTTCCTAGTGTGTGGAAACCTTTCCTCCTTCACAGCCCCCTCCCACTGGTGCAGGTCTCATCCCTATTCTTTTGTCTCTGTTTATTATTTTTTCTTTTGCCCTACCCAGGTACGTGGGGTGTTTCTTGTGTTTTGGGAGGTCTGAGGTCTTCTGCCAGTGCTCAGTAGGTGTTCTGTTGGAGTTGTTCCACGTGTAGATGTATTTCTGGTGTATCTGTGGGGAGGAAGTTGATCTCCACGTCTTACTCTTCTGCCATCTTCCCCCCTCTCTATTTTATTCTTTTTGATGTGATGGTAAATGGGATTGTTTCCCTCATCTCTCTTTCTGATCTTTCATTGTTAGTTTATAGGAAAGGAAGAGATTTCTGTGTATTAATTTTGTATCCTCCAAGTTTACCAAATTCATTAATGAGCTCTAGTAGTTTTCTCGTAGCATCCTTAGGATTATCTATGTATATAATCATGTCATTTGCAAACAATGACAGTTTTACTTATCTTTTCCAATTTTGTTTCCTTTCATTTATATTTCTTCTCTGATAGCCATGGCTAGGACTTCCAAAACTGTTTTGAATAAAGTGGCGAGAATGGACATCCTTGTCTTGCTCCTGATCTTAGAAGAAGTGCTTTCAGGTTTTCAACATATTGTATGCTGTTACCTGTAGGTTTGTCATATATGGCCTTATTATGTTGAAGTAGTTTCCCTCTAAGCCCATTTTCTGGAGAGTTTTTTTAATCATAAATGGGTGTTGAACTTTTTCATATGATTTTTCTGCAACTACTGAGATGATCGTATGGTTTTTATTCTTCAATTTGTTAATGTGGTGTATCACATTGATTGATTGTCATATATTGAAGAATCCTTGCATCCCTGGGATAAATCCCACATGATCATGTTGTATTATCCTTTTAAAGTTTTTTTGGATTCGGGTTGCTCTGTTGAGGATTTTTGTATCTATGTTCATCAGTTATATTGACCTGTAATTTTCTTTTCTGTGATATGTTTGATTTTGATGTCAGGCTGATAGTGACTTCCTAGAATGAGCTTGGGAGTGTTTTTTCCTCTACAGTTTTTTTCCGAAGAATTTCAGAAATATAGGTGTAAACACTTCTCTAAATGTTTGATAGAATTTGCCTGTGAAGCCATCTGGTCCTGGACTTTTGTTTGTTGGAAGATTTTTCATCACAGTTTCAATCTCATTACTTGTGATTGGTATGTTCATATTTTCTATTTCTTCCTGGCTCAGTCTTGGAAGGTTGTATCTTTCTAAGAATTTGTCCATTTCATCTAGGTTATATATTTTATTGGCATATAGTTGCTTGTAATTATCTCTTATGATCCTTTGAATTTCTGTGGTGTCCATTGTAACTTGTTTTTCATTTCTAATTTTATTGATTTGAATCTTTTCCCTTTTTATCTTGAAGAGGCTGGATAAAAGTTTATCAATTTTGTTTATCTTCTCAAAGAACCAGCTTTTAATTTTATTTATCTTTGATATTTTTTTCTTCATCTCTATTTCATTTCTTTCTGCTCTGATATTTATGATTTCTTTCCTTCTACTAACTTTAGGTTTTGACATTTCTTCTTTCTCTAGTTGCTTTAGGTGCAAGTACAGGTTATTTATTTGATGTTTATCTTGTTTCTTGAGGTAGGATTGTATTGATAAAAACTTCCCTCTTAGAACTGCTTTTGCTGCATACCATAGGTTTTTGATTATCGTGTTTGTTGTCATTTTTCTCTATGTATTCTTTGAGTTCCTCTTTGATTTCTTCAGGATTCACTGGTCGTTTAGTAACATATTGTTTAGGCTCCACTGGTCTGTGTATTTTATAATTTTTTTTTGTAATAATTGATTTCTAATCTCATAGCTTTGTGGTCGGAAAAGATGCTTGATATAATTTTAATTTTATTCAACTTACTGAGGCTTGATTTGTGACCCAAGATGTGGTGTATCCTGGAGAATGTTCTGTGTGCACTTGACAAGAAAGTGTAAACTGCTGTTTTTGGATGGAATGTCCTATAAACATCAGTGAAGTCCATTGTGTTTAATGTATCATTTAAAGCTTGTGTTTCCTGTTTTATTTTCATTTTGGATGATCTGTCCATTGGTGAAATTGAGGTGTTAAAGTCCCCTACTATGATTGTGCTCTGATGTCAGCCCCCTAGTGGGTGAGTTTGGTCCAGGGGCTTGTGTAAGCTTCCTGGTGTGAGGGACTGATGCCTGCCCTCTGGTAGGTGGAGCTAAGTCTTGTCCTTCTGATGGGCAGGGACACAACATGTGGTGTGTTTTCAGGTGTCTCTGAACTTAGTATGACTAGTCAGCCTGTTGGCTGATGGGTGTGGCTGTATTCCTGTCTTGCTGTTTGTTTGATCTGAGGCATTCAACACTGGAGTTTGCAGGCAGTTGCGTGAAGCTGAGACTTTGTGCTGAGATGGTGACCTCCAGGTGAACTCACACTTATTAATATTCCCTGGAGCTTAGAGTCAGCACTCCCACCCTGGCAGCTCACATTCAACCCCCTGCCAGGGAATCAAGACCCCACAAGCCATGCAGCATGGCCAAAAAGAAGATAGGAAAAGAAAATAAACAAACAAAACTCAAGACAAATAACAAAAAGTATCAAACAAAACAAACAATACCCAAGATAAATAATAAAAACAAAACCAAACTAAAAACACACAAACAACAACAAAACAAATGAATAAAAAATCAAATTAAGTAAGAAAACATCCAAACAGAATAACCCCAAAACCAAAACAAACAATAAAAACAAAACAAAAACCAAAAACACAAAATAAAGGAAATACAGAAGCAAGCTGAAAATAAAAACAAAGAAACAAAAAATAAACACACAAAATTAACCAAAAAGGATGAAAACAGGGCTTCGCTGGTGGCACAGTGGTTGAGAGTCTGCCTGCTAATGCAGGGGACATGGGTTCGTGCCCCGGTCTGGGAAGATCCCATATGCCGCAGAGTGGCTAGGCCTGTGAGCCATGGCCACTGAGCCTGCGCGTCTGGAGCCTGTGCTCCACAACGGGAGAAGCCACAACAGTGAGAGGCCCACATACTGCAAAAAAAAAAAAAAATTGATGAAGACAAAACAAAACAGAAGAAAACCAAAATAAGCAAAAGAAAGAACAAACAAAATACCAGAAGGAAAGAAAAATTTTCGAAAAACAAAAACAGAAACCAAGCAAACAAGCAAAAAAATCCCGAAAACAATAAAAAGTAAAATAAAATAAAAAATAGAAAAAGAAAAATTAAAGAAAAATTAAACAATTAAATAAGAAATTAAAAAATATTTCCTGGGGTCTCCTTTATCAGGTTCCTTGCCCCCATGGTGAGCCACAGCCAATCCCTGCCTCCTCTGGAGGTTCTCCAACACCTCTAGGTATGTTTCTGGACCCACTGTGGGCACTGTGATGGCAGTTCATACTCTTTCCTGGCCCAACTCCCACATATACTTGCCCCCAAAGTGCATAGCTGCTAAAGCTAGACCAGTCTCAGTTGTGGGATCACTCATTGTCCTTTCAGATATTCTGCAGTTGCTGGGTTTCCAGGCAATAGGGGGTGAAAGCACTGCTGACTGTGTCATGCTTGCTCACTTAGGTGGGAGGGGCAGGCAGCAGCAACAGACTCGGGGGCACATGCTCGCTCAGGCAGGGTAGGGACAAGTCTTCCATGGCTGGGTTACACATGTTTGCTCTGATGGGCTCCCCCTATAGTGCCCATGGTGGCAGAGGCCGTCAGGAGTTTGCAACAGACTGGGGCACACTTGCTTTGGTAGGAGTCCCTCCCAGTGCCGACGGAGGAAGGGGCTGGCATGTGGGGAGAGAGTCTGTGATGGTGGCCCTGCCCTCTGTGTGCCACTCCACAATGACACCACGTTTCTGAGGCAGACCATGCTTCTTCTAGGAGTATTCCATCTGTGGAGCTTCTCACTCTTGTCCCCTCAGGCCATCTCCACATATCCAACAGCAGTCCTCTCCCTGGGTCTGCTCTTCTAGTGCCACACTTTATCACCCAGCCCCCACCAGCATTGGCAGAACCCCCAGGAGGCCCTTGCAGAGGTGGTGCACAGGACTGCTGGGGTCTGTGCAGCCAATGGAGGTCTTGGCTTAAGGGGGGTGGTGAGCTTGCTAAGATGGGCTCCCATCCCAGTGCCCATGGAAGCAAGGGCTAGTGCACAGGGAAGGGGGTTTCAATGGTGGTCCCACCCCTTATACGTCACTCAAAAATTGCTCCATGCTTCTATGGTGGCCCGGTTTTCCTCCACAATCTTTCTCAATTGTGGAGCTCCCACTCCCTTCTCTTCAGGTTGTCTCCTCACAGCCAACAGCTGGCCCCTCCCTGAGTCCACTCTCCAAACTCCACTTTCCAGCATGCAGACCCCTACACACCAGGAGACACAACTCAGGCTGGCGTGCATAGGGCTGTGGCACAGACCATGCGTGTAGGTCTTACTCTGTCTTGCCTTTCACAGACTTGTTACTTTGTTCCTTTCTGATGCCCTGAAGTGCCCTCTCAGTCCCAGCTGATCTCCCCACTGTGAGGGGGCTTCTTTGAGTGTGGGAACCTCTTTTATCCTTCAACTCCATCCCCAGGGGTGATGATCCCTTCGCATTTCCTCTTTTCTTTTATTCTTTCATTCATCCTACATGGTTACATGGGGATTTTTCTTGTCCATTTAGGTGTCCAAAGTCCTCAACTAGTGTTCAGCAGGTTCTCTGTGATAACTGTTCCATTTGTAGATGTATTCTTGATGTACTTGTGAGGGGAGGCAAACTCCACATCCTCCTATTCTGCCATCTTGACTCCTCCTCCTGTTTTTTCTTTGTTATTTGATGACAATTACTAGCAGGATGCTTTGATTCCTTTATCATAATCTTTTGTATATCTTCTACACGTTTTTCCATTTTGGTTACCATGAGGCTTACATAAAATATATTGATAACATCCTGGTAACTGATAAGTTCAGTTGCACCCATAAACTTTGTACTATAACTTCTCCCCTTTAACATTTTGTTATTAACAACTCTATTTATATATTTTCTATATAGTGTATCCACTATCAAATTACTGTCTTTATAGTTATTTTTAATACATTTGTATTTTTAACTTTAAATCTAGAGTTGTAAGTGAATTATGCACTACCTTTGACATATTAGACAATCTGAATTTGTATATTTACTATCATCAGTGAGTTTTATACATATATGTTTTTTATAGAATTAATTATAATCCTTTTATTTTCCTTTGAAGAATTCCCTTTACCATTTCTTTTCTTTCTTTTTTTAACATCTTTATTGGGGTATAATTTCTTTAAAATGGTGTGTTAGTTTCTGCTTTATAACAAAGTAAATCAGTTATACATATACATATGTTCCCATATCTCTTCCCTCTTGCATCTCCCTCCCTCCCACCCTCCCTATCCCACCCCTCCAGGCAGTAACAAAGCACCGAGCCGATATCCCTATGCCATTCGGCTGCTTCCCACTAGGTATCTACCGTACGTTTGTTAGTGTATATATGTCCATGGCTCTCTCTCACCCTGTCGCAGCTCACCCTTCCCCCTCCCCATATCTTCAAGTCCATTCTCCAGTAGGTCTGTGTCTTTATTCCTGTCTTACCCCTAGATTCTTCATGACATTTTTTTTCTTAAATTACATATATATGTGTTAGCATACGGTATTTGTCTTTTTCTTTCTGACTTACTTCACTCTGTATGACAGACTCTAGGTCTATCCACCTCATTACAAATAGCTCAATTTCGTTTATTTTTATGGCTGAGTAATATTCCATTGTATATATGTGCCACATTTTCTTTATCCATTCATCCGATGATGGGCACTTAGGTTGTTTCCACCTCTGGGCTATTGTAAATAGAGCTGCAATGAACATTTTGGTACATTATTCTTTTTCAATTATGGTTTTCTCAGGGTATATGCCCAGTAGTGGGATTGCTGGGTCATATGGTAGTTCTATTTGTAGTTTTTTAAGGAACGTCCATACTGTTCTCCATAGTGGCTGTACCAATGCACATTCCCACCAGCAGTGCAAGAGTGTTCCCTTTTCTCCACACCCTCTCCAGCATTTATTGCTTCTAGATTTTTTGATGATGGCCATTCTGACTGGTGTGAGATGATATCTCATTGTAGTTTTGATTTGCATTTCTCTAATGATTAATGATGTTGAGCGTTCTTTCATGTGTTTGTTGGCAGTGTGTATATCTTCTTTGGAGAAATGTCTATTTAGGTCTTCTGCCCAGTTTTGGATTGTGTTGTTTTTTGTTGTTGTTGTTATTGAGCTGCATGAGCTGCTTGTGAATTTTGGAGATTAATCCTTTGTCAGTTGCTCCTTTTGCAAATATTTTCTCCCATTCTGAGGGTTGTCTTTTCGTCTTGCTTATGGTTTCCTTTGCTGTGCAAAAGCTTTTAAGTTTCATTAGGTCCCATTTATTTATTTTTGTATTTATTACCATTTCTCTAGGAAGTGGGTGAAAAAAGATCTTGCTGTGATTTATGTCATTGAGTGTTCTGCCTAAGTTTTCCTCTTAGAGTTTTATAGTGTCTGTCCTTACATTTAGGCCTTTAATCCATTTTGAGTTTATTTTTGTGTATGGTGTTAGGGAGTGTTCTAATTTCATTCTTTTACATGCAGGTGTCCAGTTTTCCCAGCACCACTTATTGAAGAGGCTGTCTTTTCTCTGTTGTATATTCTTGCCTCCTTTATCAAAAATAAGATGACCGTAGGTGCATTGGTTTATCTCTGGAGTTTCTATCCTGTTCTATTGATGTATATTTCTATTTTTGTGCCAGTACCATACTGTCTTGATTACTGCAGCTTTGGAGCATACTCTGAAGTCAGGGAGCCTGATTCTTCCAGCTCCATTTTGCTTCCTCAAGATTGCTTTGGTATTGGGGTCTTTTGTGTTTCCATACAAATTGTGAAATTTTTTGTTCTAGTTCTGTGAAAAATGCCAGTGGTAGTTTGATAGGGATTGCATTGAATCTGTAGATTGCTTTGTATTGTATAGTCATTTTCACAATGTTGATTCTCCCAATCCAAGAACATGGTATATCTCTCAATCTGTTTGTATCATCTTTAATTTTCTTCATCAGTGTCTTATAATTTTCTGCATACAGGTCTTTTGTCTCCTTTGGTACGTTTATTCCTATGTATTTTATTCTTTTTGTTGCAATATTAAATGGGAGTGTTTCCTTAATTTTTCTTTCAGAATTTTCATCATTATTGTGTAGGAATGCAAGAGATTTCTGTGTGTTAATTTTGTATCCTGCTACCTTACCAAACTCATTGATTAGCTCTAGTACTTTTCTGGTAATGTCTTTAGGATTCTCTATGTATAGTATAATGTCATCTGCAAACAGTGACAACTTTACTTCTTCTTTTTGACTTGTATTGTGTTTATTTCTTTTTCTTATCTGATTCCTGTGACTAAAACTTCCAAAACAATATTGAATAATATTGGTGATAGTGGGTCATCTTTTCTTGTTCCTGATCTTAGTGGAAATGTTTTCAGTTTTCACCATTGAGAATGATGTTCCCTGTGGGTTTGTCATATATGGCCTTTATTATGTTGAGGAAAGTTCCCTCTATGCCTACTTTCCGGAGGGTTTTTATCATAAATGGATGTTGAATTTTGTCAAAAGCTTTTTCTGCTCTATTGAGATGATCATATGGTTTTTCTCCTTCAGTTTGTTAATAAGGTGTATCGCATTGATTGATTTGCGAATATTAGAGAATCCTTGCATTCCTGGGATAAACCCCACTTCATCATGGTGTATGATCATTTTAATATGCTGTTTGATTCTGTTTGCTAGTGTTGTGTTGAGGATTTTTGCATCTATGTTCATCAGTGATATCGTCCTGTAGTTTTCCTAGTGACCTCTTTGTCTGGTTTTGGTATCAGAGTGAATATTGGCCTCATAGAATGAGTTTGGGAGTGTTTCTCCTTCTGCTATACTTTGGAAGAGTTTGAGAAGGATAAGTGTTAGCTCCTCTCTAAATGTGTGATAGAATTCGCCTGTGAAGCCATCTGGTTCTGGGCTTTTGTTGGTTGGAATATTTTTAATCACAGTCTCAATTTCAGTGCTTGTCATTGGTCTGTTTATATTTTTATTTCTTCCTGTTTCAGTCTCAGAAGGTTGTGCTTTTCTAAAAATTTGTCCATTTCTTCAGGTTTTCCATTTTATTGGCATATAGTTTCTTGTAGTCATCCATTATGATCCTTTGTATTTCTGCAATGTCAGTTGTTATTTCTCCTTTTCATTTCTAATTCTATTGATTTGAGTTTTTCTCCCTTTTTTTCTTGATGAGTCAGGCTAATGGTTTATCAATTTTGTTTATATTCTCAAAGAACCAGCTTTTAGTTTTATTGATCTTTACTATTGTTTCTTTCATTTCTTTTTCATTTATTTCTTATCTGATCTTTATGATTTCTTTCCTTCTGCAAACTTTGAGGGTTTTTTTTTTTTGTTCTTCTTGGTCTAATTGCTTTAGGTGTAAGGTTAGGTTGTTTATTTGAGATGTTTCATTTTCTTGAGGTAGGATTGTATTGCTATAAACTTTCCGGTTAGAACTGTTTTTGCTGTATCTCATAGGTTTTGGGTCATTGAGTTTTCATTGTCATTTGTTTCTAGGAAATTTTTGATTCCTCTTTGATTTCTTCAGTGATCTTTTGTTTATTAAGTAGTGTATTGTTTAGCCTCCACGTGTTTGTATTTTTTACAGGGTTTTTTCCTGTGGTTGATACCTAGTATCATAGCATTGTGGTCAGAAAAGATACTTGATACAATTTCAATTTTCTTAAATATTCCAAGGCTTTATTTGTGACCGAAGATATGATCTATCCTGGAGAATGTTCCATGAGCATTTGAGAAGAAAGTGTATTCTCTTGTTTTTGGATGGAATGTCCTGTAAATATCAATTAAGTCCATCTTGTTTAAAGTAATGCTTGTGTTTCCTTATTTATTTTCATTTTGGATGATCTGTCCACTGGTGAAAGTGGGGTGTTAAATTCACACTACTATGATTGTGTTATTGTTGATTGCCCCTTTTATGGCTGTTAGTATTTTCCTTATGTACTGACATGCTCCTATGTTGTGTGCATAAATATTTACAGTTTTTATATTTTCTTCTTGGATTGATCCCTTGAACAGTATGTAGGGTTTTTCTTTGTCTCTTGTAATAGTCTTTATTTTAAATCCTATTTTGTCTGATATGAGAATTGCTACACCAGCTTTCTTTTGATTTACATTTGCATAGAATATCCTTTTGCATCCCCTGACTTTCAGACATTATGTGTTCCTAGGTCTGAACTGGGTCTCTTGTAGACAACATATAAACAGGTTTGTTTTTGTATCCATTCAACCATTGTATGTGTTTTGGTTGCAGTGCTTAATCCATTTACATTTAAGGTAATTATCAGTATGTATGTTTCTATTACCATTTTCTTAATTGTTTTGTGTTTGTTATTGTAGGTCTTTTCCTTCTCTTATATTTCCTGCCTAAAGAACTTCCTTTAGCATTTGTTGTAAAGCTGGTTTGGTGGTGCTGAATTCTGTTGGCTTTTGCTTGTCTGTAAATGTTTGAATTTCTCTGTCGAATCTGAATGAGATCCTTGCTGTGTAGAGTAATCTTGGTTGTAGGTTTCTCTCTTTCATCACTTTAGAAATGTCCTGCCATTCCTTCTGGTTTGCAGAGTTTCTGCTGAAAGATCAGCTGTTAACCTTATGGGGATTTCCTTTTATGTGATTTGTTGTTTTTCCCTTGCTGCTTTTAATATGTTTTCTTTGTATTTAATTTTTGATAGTTTGATTAATATGTGTCTTGGCATGTTTGTCCTTGGATTTATCCTGTGTGGGACTCTGCTCTTCCTGGACTTGATTGAATGTTTCATTTCCCATATTAGAAAAATTTTCAACTATAATCTCTTCAAATATTTTCTCAGTCCGTTTCTTTTTCTCTTCTTCTTCAGAGACCCCTATCATTCGATGTTTGTGCGTTTAATGTTGTCCCAGACGTCTCTGAGACTGTCCTCAATTCTTTTCATTCTTTTTTCTCTTTTCTACTCTGCAGTAGTTATTTTCACTATTTTATCTTCCAGGTCACATATCCGTTTTTCTGCCTCATTTATTCTGCTATTGATCCCTTCTGGAGAATTTTTAATTTCATTTATTGTGTTGTTCATCATGGTTTTGTTTGCTCTTTACTTCTTCTGGTCCTTCTTAAACGTTTTTCATATTTTCTTCATTCTATTTCCAAGATTTTGCATCTTCTTTACTATCATTACTCTGAATCCTTTCTCAGGTACACCGCCTATTTCCTCATTTGCTTGGGCTGGTGGGTTTTACCTTGCTCCTTCATCTGCTGTGTGTTTCTCTGTCTTCTCATTTTGCTTAACTTACTGTGTTTGGGGTCTCCTTTACACAGACTGCACGTTCGTAGGTCCCATTGCTTTTGGTGTCTGCCCCCAGTGGCTATGGTTGGTTCAGTGAGTAGTGTAGGCTTCCTGGTGGAAGGGACTGGTGCCTGTGTTCTGGTGGATGAGGCTGGATCTTGTCTTTCTGATGGACATGTCCGCATATGGTGGTGTGTTTTGGGGTGTCTGTGTCCTTATTATGATTTCAGGCAGCCTCTCTGCTAATTGTGGACTTGTGTTCCTGTCTTGCTAGCTGTTTGGCATAGTGTGTCCAGCACTGTAGCTTGCTGGTCGTTGATAGTTGCTGGGGCTGAGTGTTGAGATGGAGATCTCTGGGAGAGTTTTTCCTGTTTGATATTACATGGAGTTGAGAGGTCTGTGTTGGACCAATGTCTTGAACTTGGCTCTCCCACATCAGAGGCACAGGCCTGACACCAGGCTGGAGCACCAAGGTGCTGTCAGCCACATGGCTCAGAAGAAAAGGGAGACACACATAAATAAATAAATAAAGTTATTAAAATAAAAATAATTATTAAAAATTGAAAAAAAATCAAAGTAATAAATAAACCAAGAAAGAAATAAGGACAGACAGATCCCTAGGAAAAATCATAAAAGCAAAACTCTACAGACAAAATCACACAAAGAAGCATACACATACACACTCACAAAAGAGAAAAAGGAAAAAAAAATATATATCTTTGCTCCCAAAGTCCACCGCCTCAATTTTGGGATGATTCGTCATGTATTCAGGTCTTCCACAGATGTAGGATACATCAAGCTGATTGTGGAAATTCAATTCACTGCTCCTGAAGCTGCTGGGAGAAATTTCCCTTTCTCTTCTTTGTTCACACAGCTCCTGTGTTTCAGCTTTGGATTTGTCCTTGCCTGTGTGTGTATGTCACCTGAGGGCCTCTTTTCATGGCTCAGAAAGGACTGGGTTAAAGTAGCAACTGATTAGGGGGCTCTGGCTCACTCAGGCTTGGGGGAGGAATGGGTATGGATTACGGGGCGAGCCTTCAGTGGCAGAAGCTGGCGTGACCTTGCAACATCCTGAGGCTCACCTTGTGTTCTCCTGGGGAAATTGTCCCTGTATCATGAGACCCTGGCAGTGGCCGGATGCACAAGCTCCTGGGCGGGGAGGTATGGATAGTGACCCGTGCTTGCACACAGGCTTCTTGGTGACTGCAACAGCAACCTTAGCATTTCATGCCTGTGTCTGGTGCCCACACTGTTAGATGAGGCTTGCATCCAACTCTGGAGCTCATTTAGGTGGTGCTCTGAATCCCCTCTCCTCGCGTACCCTGAAACAATGGTCTCTTGCCTCTTAGGCAGGTGCAGACATTTTCCTGGACTCCCTCCATGCTAGCTGTGATGTACTAGCCCCCTTCAGGCTGTGTTCACGCAGCCAACCCCAGTCCTCTCCCTGGGATCTGATCTCTGAAGCCCGAGCATCAGCTCCCAGCCCCCACCCGCCCCAGTGTTTGAGCAGACAATTCTCTTGGGCTGGTGAGTACTTATTGGCACTGATTCTCTGTGTGGGAATCTGTCCGCTTTGCCCTGCTCACCCTGTTGCTGTGCTCTCCTCCATGGCTCTGAAGCTTCCCCCCACCACCCCCATATCAACCAGTGAAGGGGCTTCCTATTGTGTGGAAATTTCCTCTCCTTCACAGCTCCCTCCCAGTGGTGCATATTCCATTCCTATTTTTTGTCTCTGTTTTTTATTTTTTATTTTTCCGTAGCCAGTTATGGGGAATTTCTTGCCTTTTGATAATTCTGAGATCTTCTGCCAGCGTTCAGTAGGTGTTCTGTAGGAGTCGTTCCACATGTAGATGTATTTCCGTTGTATTTGTGAGGAGGAAGGTGATCTCCGTGTCTTACTCCTCTGTCATCTTGAAGGTCTCCAGTAGTTTTATTTTTAGTTTTTAAGGAACCTCTATACTGTTCTCCATAGTGGCTGTAACAATTTAAATTCCCACCAGCATTGCAAGCAGGTTCCCTTTTCTCCACATCCTCTCCAGATTTTATTTTTTATAGATTTTGTGATGATGGCCATTCTGACCGGTGTGAGGTGATACCTCATTATAGATTTTATTTGCATTTCTGTATTGATTAGTGATGTTGAGCATCCTTTCATGTGTTTGTTGGCAATCTGTATATCTTCTTTGGAGAAATGTCTATTTAGAACTTCTGGCCATTTTGGATTGGGTTTGCTTTTTTGATATTGAGCTGCATGAGTTTTGTATATTTTGGAGATTAATCCTTTGTCATTTGCTTCTATTGCAACAATTTTCTCCCATTCTGAGGGTTGTCTCTTGGTCTTGTTTATGGTTTCCTTCACTGTGCAAAAGCTTTTAGGTTTCATTAGGTCCCATTTGTTTATTTTTGATTCTATTTCCATTACACTAGGAGGCGAATCAAAAAGGATCTTGCTGTTATTTATGTAAAAGTGTGTTCTTTCTATTTTTTCCTCTAAAGTTTTATAGTGTCTGCGCTTACATTTAGGCCTTTAATTCATTTCGAGTTTGTTTTTGTGTATGGTGTTAGGAAGTGTTCTAATTTCATTCTTTTACATGAAACTGTCCAGTTTTCCCAGCAACACTTATTGAACAGGATGCCTTTCCTCCATTGTATATTCTTGCCTCCTTTATCAAAGATAAGTGGACCATATGTGCATGGGTTTATCTGTGGGATTTCTTTCCTGTTCCATTGATTGATATTTCTCTTTTTGTGGCAGTACCATACTGTCTTGATGACTGTAGCTTTGTAGTATAGTCTGAAGTCAGGGAGACTGATTCCTCCAGCTCTGTTTTTCTTTCTCAAGATTGCTTTGGCTCTTCAGGGTCCTTTTGTGTTTCCATACAAATTGTAAAAATTTTGACCTAGTTCTGTGAAAAATGCCATTGGTAATTTGATAGGGATTGCATTGAATCTGTAGATTGCTTTGTGTTTTATAGTCATTTTCACAATGTTGATTCTCCCAATCCAAGAACATGATATATCTCTTCATGTGTTTATATCATCTTTAATTTCTCTCATCAGTGTTTTATAGTTTTCTGCATACAGGTCTTTTGTCTCCTCAGGTAGGTTTATTCCTAGGTATTTTATTCTTTTGTTGAAATATGAAATGGAAGTGTTTCCTTAATTTCTCATTCAGATTTTTCATCGTCAGTTTATAGGAATGCAAGAGATTTCTGTGCATTAATTTTGTCTCCTGCTACTTTACCAAATTCATTAACTAGTTCTGGTAGTTTTCTGGTGGCATCTTTAGGATTCTCTATGTATAGTGTCATGTTATCTGCAAACAGTGACAGCTTTATTTCTTTTCTGATTTGAATTCCTTTTATTTCTTTTTCTTCTCTTATTGCTGTACCTAAAAGTTCCAAAACTATTTTGAACAATGGTGGTGAGAGTGGGCATCCTTTTCTTTTTTCCTGGTTTTAGAGGAAATGTTTTTCAGTTTTTCACCATTGAGAATTATGTTGACTGTGGGTTTGACATATATGGCCTTTATTATGTTGAGGTAAGTTCCCTGTATGCCTACTTTCTCAGAGTGTTTATCATAAATGGGTGTTGAATTTTGTCAAAAGCTTTTTCTGCATCTATTGAGATAATCATATGGTTTTTATCACTCAATTTGTTAATATGATGTATCACATTGGTTGATTTGCTTATACTGAAGAATCCTTGCATTCCTGGGACAAACCCTACTTAATCATGATGTATGATCCTTTTAATGTGCTGTTGGATTCAGCTTGGTAGTGTTTTGTTGTGCACTTTTGCATCTATGTTCATCAGTGATATAGGCCTGTAATTTTCTTTCTTTGTGAACATCTTCACCTGGTTTGTGTATCAGAGTGATGGTGGCCTCATAGAATGTGTTTGGGTGTGTTCCTCCCTCTGCTATATTTGGAAGTGTTAAAGAAGGATAGGTGTTAGCTCTTCTCTAAATGTTTGATAGAATTCGCCTGTGAAGCCATCTTGTCCTTGGCTTTCGTTTGTTGGAAGATTTTAATCACAGTTTCAATTTCAGGGTTTATGATTTTTCTGTTTATATTTTCTATTTCTTCCTCGTTCAGTCTTGGAAGGTTGTGCTTTTCTAAGAATTTTTCCATTTTATTGGCATATAGTTACATGTAGTAATCCCTCATGATTCTTTGTGTTTTGCAGTGTCATTTGTTACTTCTCCTTTTTCATTTCTAGTTCTTTTGATTTGAGTCTTCTCTCTTTTTTTCTTGATGAATCTGGCTAGTGGTTTATCACTTTTGTTTATCTTCTCAATGTACCAGATTTTAGTTGTATTGACCTTTGCTATTGTTTTCTTCATTTCTTTTTCATTTATTTCTGAACTGAATTTTATGATTTCTTTCCTACTGCTAACTTTGGGGTTTTTTTTCTTCTTTCTCTAATTGCTTTAGGTGTAAATTTAGGTGGTTTATTTGTGATTTTTCTTGTTTCTTGTGGTAGGATTGCATTGCTATAAGCTTCTCTCTTAGAAGTGCTTTGCTGCATACCATAGATTTTAGGTCGTCATGTTTTCATTGTCACTTGTTTTAGGTATTTTTTGATTTCCTCTTGATTTGTTCAGTGATCTCTTTGTTATTTAGTAACGTATTTTTGAGCCTCCGTGTGTTGTGCTTTTTACAGTTGTTTTTTTCCTGTAATTGATATCTAGTCTCATAGCTTTGAGGTCAGAAAATATACTTGATACATATTCAGTTTTCTTAAATGTACCAAGGCTTGATTTTTGACCCAAGACATGATCTAGTCTGGAAAATGTTCTATGAGTTCTTGAGAAGAAAGCATATTCTGGTTTTTTTTGGATGGAATCTCCTTTAAATATCAATTAAGTCCATTTTGTTTAATGTATCATTTAAAGCTTGTGTGTCCTTATTTATTTTCATATTGGATGATCTGTCCATTGGTCAAAGTAGTGTGTTAAAGTCCCCTATTATTATGTGTTACTGTCAATTTTCCCTTTTATGGCTGTTAGCATTTGCCTTTTGTATTGAAGTAGTCCTATGATTGGTGTATCAATATTTACAATTGTTATGTCTGTTTCTTCGATTAATCCCTTGAGCATTGTGTAGTGTCCCTCTTTGTCTTTTGTAATATACTTTATTATAAAGTCTACTTTTCATATGAGTATTGCTACTTCAGCTTTCTTTTCATTTCCATTTACATGGAATATCTATTTCCATCCCTCACTTTCAGTCTGTATGTGTCCCTAGGTCTGAAGTAGGTCTCTTGTAGACAGTATATATACGGGTCTTGTTTTTGAATCCATTCAGCCAGTCTATGTCTTTTGGTTGGAGCATTTAATACATTCACATTTAAGGTAATTATTGATATGTATATTCCTATTTCCATTTTCTTAATTGTTTTGTGTTCGTGTTTGTAGGTCTTTTGATTTTCTTGTGTTTC